>NC_046322.1:42675510-43330056 GCF_009819535.1 Lacerta agilis | reverse complement strand
GAGTTTTCTATTTCACATAAACACGGGGCAATAAATCGTGCTGCTAGGCAAACACACTCTTCTTCTACATCTGTCACTTATACCTCTATTCACAGAACATTGTAATTACATGGTTCTGAAATGGGCAAAGTCTTACAGCCTCCAAGGCAGCACCAAGATTTACTGGCATACCCCTGGCAGAACAACTACTTTAGATGATTAAAAGAAATCCACCAAGGGAATACCTTTCAAATTCAGCAAGAAAAGTTATATTGACCTTTTAGTTTGTTTGCTGCACGAATAAGAAAATGAAGAACAAAAGGATAGCAGAGAAGGCGATTTATATAGATCTATAATGAGGATCTTTATTTTCAAAGTCAGACTCCTTTGAAAAACAGGTGTAGACAGTCTGCATCTGCCCAATGGTGTTGCAGGTGAGCATACATCAAGATCATAATCACCCTTTTCGCCTGTAGCATATGCAGGGAGGAAAAGGCATAGGTAACCTAATCTAATGTAAACCCATATCAAGTAACCACACCTAGCCCACTAGACAGCAGGATTTAGAATCAATCTGAATTGAGGACAAGCATAAACAATTACAGATTGAGGGGGAAACTGCATTTTTGTGTGTGCACCAAACAGGTTTGCTTGTATTTAGCCGAAGCATTGTGACTGATTTTTATGGACAACCACTGGCCAAAGGGAAGACAACAAGTGTGGAAGAATGGATCAAGCAGACAAAGCATTCAAGCAAAATAGGGGTGAGTAATTCCCATTTAATTGTAGCATAACAAGCATGGGGGGGTCCTCATTAAGCACAGTGAGTTCCTCAGAAGCTCCAGAAATGATATCCCAAAAAAGCAGAAGACACTAGTTATCATTATCAAAAAACCAACAACTTGTATGCATGAGGTATACCAGTCCTACAACAAACACCTTTATTGCAGACACCCTTCGTTGATACTACTGCCAATATGCAGACAGGCGGAGAAAGTTTCTGCATTCCTCAAAGGTCTCTGATTCAGTACATGCAAGCAAGGCGTAGAAAATGCAGAGTAAAACTAACAATATGTTTGATTTATTCTTCAGAGACCTCTGGAGCCTCAGCTCGTCACAATTTAAGAGGAGGGGGAAACTTTGATTTCTTTGCCAAAGTAGCTAGAATTTCTAACACAAGTATTGGGCATATTTATTTCTTTATCAAAAATAGGCAGTATCTTTCAGAGTAACTAAGTACATAAGCTCATATTCATCTCCTCATTACCCCTCATTACTCATTCTTTTCTTTGTTGTTAGTACCACTGCCAGCTGGCGGATGGGGGGGGGGACTGGGGTGGTATTCAGCTAAATTTAACTCAGAGTAGACCCACTGAAATGAATGGCCTTAACTTAGTCATGTTTCAATACATCTACTCTGGATAAAATTTGTTGACTATCACTCCTGGCCTGGATTGCTCCTGTACTGGCAAAAGCAACTTGATCAGCAGAAATCATAAGGCAAAGTTTTCAGGGAATGAAAGAATGAATACCATTGACAAATGTCTGCAGGCGATGCTGGCATTTAAAACAAATGGAACAGAGACCACTAAAAAGCTGGAAACCATAAGTTACTTTTTCCTCTTGTCTTCCCCACTCACAAAATTCACCCATCAGGATGAATATTCATACAGCAGCATCATATACTTTGATAGTTAGGTGTAAGCAAACAATGATAGCTGTTTTGGAGCCATAGAAAATGGAGGAAAATGTCCTGATGTTCTTCTCCTTTTCCTATAGGAATGTGAAGAATGAGAGGTTCTCACTAGGAGTTCAAAGCTTTTTTGGTCTGTGACTGTGACACTGTCCATCTAGAGGAATTAGCTTCTGAGGTCAGTCATGTCTGCACAAAAACTGAATCTTTGATTTCTGGATAATTTAGGAGGGGAGAAAAGTACAACCTGCCTTTCTTCCTGAAACTCTTTGCTTCAGACTTTACATATGAGAGCTACATCTTAGCTGTCTTGTCAAGGCGTGTTAAAAACAAAGAACCGTCCAAAGAGAAGCTGACTTTATTTTAATTTCATAAATCATTTGCATTTTGAGGATGAAAACAGGCTTGTAAATAAAGCAGTGGCAAGAATACACAGAGGAATTATACCATAAAGATATGGAGGTCTCATACACCCCAGGAAATGTGATTGCTGACCTGGAGCCAGACATCCTGGAGAGTGAAGTCAAATGGGCCTTAGAAAGCCTTGCTAACAACAAGGCCAGTGGAAGTGATGATATTCCAGCTGAACTATTTAAAATTTTTAAAAGAGGATGCTGTTAAGGTGCTGCACTCAATATGCCAGCAAGTTTGGAAAACTCAGCAGTGGCCAGAGGATTGGAGAAGATCAGTCTACATCCCAATCCCAAAGAAGGGCAGTGCCAAAGAATGCTCCAACTACCGCACAATTGCACTCATTTCACACGCTAGCAAGGTTATGCTTAAAATTCTACAAGGCAGGCTTAAGCAGTATGTGGACCGAGAACTCCCAGAAGTGCAAGCTGGATTTAGAAGGGGCAGAGGAACCAGAGACCAAATTGCAATATGCGCTGGATTATGGAGAAAGCCAGAGAGTTCCAGAAAAACATCTACTTCTGCTTCATTGATTATGCAAAAGCATTTGACTGTGTCGACCACAGCAAACTATGGCAAGTTCTTAAAGAAATGGGAGTGCCGGATCACCTCATTTGCCTCCTGAGAAATCTCTATGTGGGACAAGAAGCTACAGTTAGAACTGGATATGGAACAACTGATTGGTTCAAAATTGGGGAAAGGAGTACGACACGGCTGTATATTGTCTCCCTGCTTATTTAACTTATATGCAGAATACATCATGCGAAAGGCTGGACTGGATGAATCCCCAACCGGAATTAAGATTGCCGGAAAAATATCAACAACCTCAGATATGCTGATGATACTACCTTGATGGCAGAAAGTGAGGAAGAATGAAGAACCTTTTAATGAGGGTGAAAGAAGAGAGCGCAAAATATGGTCTGAAGCTCAACATCAAAAAACTAAGATCATGGCCACTGGTCCCATCACCTCCTGGCAAATAGAAGGGGAAGAACTGGAGGCAGTGAGAGATTTCACTTTCTTGGGTTCCATGATCACTGCAGATGGTGACAGCAGTCACGAAATCAGAAGACGCCTGCTTCTTGGGAGAACAAGCAATGACAAACCTAGACAGCATCTTAAAAAGCAAAGACATCACCTTGCCGACAAAAGTCCGTATAGTTAAAGCTATGGTTTTCCAGTAGTAATGTACGGAAGTGAGAGCTGGACCATAAAGAAGGCTGATCGCCGTAGAATTGATGCTTTTGAATTATGGTGATGGAGGAGACTCTTGAGAGTCCCGTGGACTGCAAGAAGATCAAACCTATCCATTCTCAAAGAAATCAGCCCTGAGTACTCACTAGAAGGACAGATCCTGAAGTTGAGGCTCCAGTACTTTGGCCACCTCATGAGAAGAGAAGAATCCCTAGAAAAGACCCTGATGTTGGGAAAGATGGAGGGCACAAGGAGAAGGGGACGACAGAGGATGAGATGGTTGGACAGTGTTCTTGAAGCTACTAACATGAGTTTGGCCAAACTGCGAGAGGCAGTGAAGGATAGGTGTGCCTGGCGTGCTCTGTCCATGGGGTCACGAAGAGTCGGACACGACCTGAACGACCTGAACAACAACAACAAAATAAAGCAGCTGAGAGCTTTAATTTGCCTGTCTTTCGGATAGCGGTGATTCCATCAACCTTGGCGATCCTGCAGGGGTCATTTATTTTTTACAGAGAAGAAATGACCTTGAACAGCTGCTTTGCTGTACTCTGCATAAACCTTTTCCACTGGAAGGCCAAAGATCAAACCAACTAAGGAGTCAGAACTTTATCTGCCACCAGATTCACCCAAGTGCTGCTTATAATTGGGTCCCAAGCAAGAATCATATAGGCTCTTGTTACATTGACGGCTTACCTTTGCCTTTAAAGGGGGCGGGGGGGGGGCGGGGGCGTGTTTTAACACAGCTTTCCAGCATAGCCCCAGATTGGGACATTAGTGCCTTAAAGAGGGCTTTAACACTTTCACAGCTGCTATAGCCCTGATCCAGATAGGAGGCTCAGTGCCTGCATTTTGCATATGAAGACATCCCTCCTAAAACACACTCAGTTCATTCCAACTATTAAATAATGGGTGGACATAGCAGACGACACAGTGATTCTCCAAGCAGCTCTCTTTATTGTCAGGCTGGAACAGAACTGAACTGAAGGTCTGAGCCAGCCTGCTTATATAGTACTCAGTAACTTGCAACAGTAACAACTTTCTCTCTAGCTACCCAATCCGTGAACGGCACTCTCAATCCTTCATTTGCATGTTGTGGACTGAATGAGAACTGCAGCCACGGTGGGCAGAGTGAAACTATATATACAACACCCCTACCGGTAGTGGCCTAGGGTGAGAACACAAACCCTCCAACTTTTTCCTCACAAAGGCTTTATATCCACTGCCCCTCGAGTTTTGCACTGCTTGGGAAGTGAGTGGCATGAAGCAACCTGCCACAGTTATATGCTATTTTCCTCAAGAAGCTGTAAACCTGCCTTCCTACTTTAAAAAGCACTCAGGGTGATGCATGCACCTATTTCCCCACACAACAGATACAGCCCATATAAGAAATTTATCAGCTGTGAACTAGCCCTAAAAAAGCGTCATCTCGGCAGGTAGTCTGCTCCAACCGTCATTTCATTATAGCTGCTTAGAAGTGGTACCAGTTTGCTTTAGTTCACCACTCAAAGCGTGAATGAAGGCATGGAAGTTCTCTACCTCTCCCACTCCCTACTTCTTTTTGTGGGAAGGTTGGGTAGTGACTAGATGAATTTCTGGTGGTTTCTTTATATAAAAACACACACACTGCCACCAGAAAAAATGGTTAGCATTTTGCCACATTTCAGGGAAGCTGCTAACGGCACAACATTGTGATTCAAAGGCACCAACTTTTCAAAAATAAAGGGACCAAGTTCTGCATGACTAAATTGTACTGGTGCATTTATAGCTCTGACCTGTTCAAGTTGTTCTTGAGCACTGCCCACAGGACAGGATTTGCTTTCAGCTTGATACCAGAAGGCCTTGAGCTGACCGTGGGGATTCGGCAACACCAACAGCAAGGGAAGAAGGAGAGATGACTAGTCTTAACACCCACAAGCAATGTGTTGAGGCAAGCACCATTGGCCCACTTCTCTTAAATTCTTTGGCATCAAAACTTCCACTAAAAACAAAACCACGTCTTCTTGGATTCCCTTGTTTCAGTTGCCAAAAGATTCTCAATTCAGGGAAATGTAAGAGCCAAGAAAAAGGCTCTCCAGTTTGGTACCGATTTTCAACTGTAAATAAAAACTGGCTAGATTTGACCATCGCCACTAAATTCATGCCTCTGAGTTCAATCCTTCTCTGTCCCACTCACACACATAAAAATCTCCAAAAAGTTAATACCATATGCCCATTTTAAATCCTTTTTTACTTTCTTGTGCCTCGGGCAGAGCTTTTTGTCCAACATATTCAGAGTGCATAATCATGCTGAGGGACAACCTAGCAATCAACTGTACGCAACTAACCAAGCTCAGAAACCCTAACTTCTCACAATAGCAATAAAAAAAAAATGAATACGCAAAGGACCTAGCCACGTGATGCTGACACAACCTCCCTACACCAATAATAGGCGATAGAATTAAAGAACAATACCCCCATCTGTCTCCCCCAACTGCAAGATGTCTATGACAAAAGTGTCTCTCACCAAATGTAAACAAACTGTGAAAAAGACTATGAATTGAAAGTGGAGACAATAATTGTTCAATATTCTGAACTGGGAGTGTTTACTTATGTTGGGTGACACTTCCACCCCTCTGTCCTGAACCTCTGGCCTACCTGGTGGCAAGTCAGTATGTCCTCTCCAGTCCAGGGTCAATCCACATGTCCAAAGTCCAAGTGAAGGGGCAGTTGAGCAGACACAGCACCTCAGCTCTGCTTCCCTTTGGTACTTTGCATGCTGATTGCAGCATCTGGGCTTGATGAGGCATGTGACCCTCACCTGTTTCAAGCCTACTGCAGTTGAAGATCACAGACCTCCTCCCAGAGCTAGCAAGCCCCACCTGGCCAGCTAGGGAGCTGGGATGTGGGCCCTTGCCTGCCTCAGCCTCACGGACTGCCTTGCCTGCTGCTCCCTATGCATCAGAGTCTGCCGTGTTTGTGGAGTCAGGAGCCCCTCTGGCTCTGGTGATGGGTCTTGCTGCTCTGGTTTCTGTGCACTAACTCCCATCTCCACGTCACCATCCGTCATTTTTTAAGTATTATTATTATTCTTTTTTCCCCTTTTTCTTTTCAATTTTTTTAAAGTAAGTAGTACCGGGAAGGGGGGGGGGGAGAGAGAAAAAGCTTGAAAGCACTCCAAAAACACTGAAAGCAAATATTACATACTTATCATATAATATTTCCCCCCCCCAACCGCTGCTTCCCTCTGCCACAATTTGACTTCTTTGAATCTCTGTTGTTGTTCAGTCGTTCAGTCGTGTCCGACTCTTCGTGACCCCATGGACCAGAGCACGCCAGGCACGCCTATCCTTCACTGCCTCTCGCAGTTTGGCCAAATTCATGTTAGTAGCTTCGAGAACACTGTCCAACCATCTCTATTTCCACCTTTATCTTTGCATTCTCCAAATGCATCATTCTTTGTATTTCTTTTATCTCTTCTCTTTTCCAAATCATATACTTTACATTTTTATTTATGCTAAAATGCCTAGAATAAGAATCTTAGAGACCAACTGAGTTTGTTCTTGGTATGAGCTTTCGTGTGCATGCACACTTCTTCAGATACACTGAAACAGAGTGTTTCGCTGTTTCAGTGTATCTGAAGAAGTGTGCATGCACACAAAAGCTCATACCAAGAACAAACTCGGTCTCTAAGGTGCTACTGGAAAGAATTTTCTATTTTGTTTCGACTATGGCAGACCAACACGGCTACCCACCTGTAACTAGAATAAGAATGTAAAGTATATCTATGATTTGATTATTATTGTTGTTATTATTATGCTGCCCATCTGACCGGGTTGCCCCAGCCACTCTGGGCAAAAGTAAAATACAGCCGTGCCTTTGAAATCAAACGGAATCTGTTCCGGAAGTCTATTCGACTTCCAAAACATTCGAAAACCAAAGCATGGCTTCTGATTGGCTGCAGGAAGTTCCTGCAGCCAATTGGAAGCCATGGAAGCCCTGTCAGACATTTGGCTTCCAAAAGACCGTTTGAAAACTGGAACAGTCACTTCTGGGTTTGTTGTTTGGGAGTCAAAATGTTTGAGAAATAGGCTGTTCGAAAACCAAGGTATGACTGTACTAAAAGCAAAATATGTGATACAACATCACTCTTTCTCCTCCCTGTCGCCCTGCCAGTTCATTACACACACACCCAATGTGTTCTGTGGCTCCCCTTAACTCTCCAGCATTTGGGGGGGAGCATGTAGGGAGAGGAAGCCCCCATTACACAATACATTGAAGTCTTTGGGCAAATAGGGCAGCTTTGCTGGATGCAAAACAAGGTGCACAATGTACCCTTCCTCAACCTTGGCCCTCCAGGTGTTTTTGGCCTACAACTCCCATGATCCCTAGCTAGCAGGACCAGTGCTCAGGGCTGATGGGAATTGTAGTCTCAAATCATCAGGAGGGCCAAGGTTTAGGAAGCCTGCTTCAACTGGAACTCCTAGCCGGCATTCAAGGGTCAGCAAGGGGTGGATTTGGTGCCACATGAGTCTGAGGTAACCAAGTTAAGGTTGTCATGACAACCACTGCCCTGTGATGGGAACCAGGTGTGGATGACATAGATGTAAATGAGGACTAGCTAATTTAGAACACTTATCAGCACCTGCCTTTCTGTTTGCTTCTGGAAATCATTGCCACCGAAAGAAAATTGTTCTCAGCTTCCACTTAAGTCACCACTTAAATATAGAAGTTGGCATAACTATTTGGTGAGTTTGTTTGGAAAACTAATTGAATTCAGAGCCCGGAGACTTTAAAGCTACTGAGAAGAGAAACTGTTAAGTAGACAGGGAGGCTAATCGCAGAATTTTTAAACTGAAATTGTTCCCAGCCCTTTCGGAGAGTGTGGCAAGAGAAGGCTTTAAAAGCAGGCCATGTGGTGTGATGTTGGGAAGGAATAAACGGGTATAAAGTTGCAGCAAACTATTTCACTCAGTGGTGCTAGGTTGCCCCCAAGATCCTGTTGGCACATGTCGTGCGTGTGTTTGACATCATCCTGCTAGGCCACACCGTTCCCCCCAGCATCGGGAGATGTTCTGCAGGTCGGTGCAAACCTGAGTCAGGTGCGCCGGTCCCCCCAGCATTTCCTGAAACTGCACAGGCCAGGGCAGCCTTCCGTGATGTTGTGCCTTGCCCCCTTGATATTGGGAGGGCTGGAGACGCCTCAATCCCCTAGAGTTGGCGTGCCTGCGTTTCACTCATACTCCCTCAAAGATTTAGGCCACCTTACACATAACGCTAGCTTGAGCACACATGTATACTGAGAGATTATGCATTGACACCTATACAATTACACTTCACTTCATAAAACCGCTGCTGATCTTTTCTGCCCCAAATGCTTTGTTGGGGAGGCATCGCTGACACCAAACCCCTTGCAGTTAGTCATAAAGTATACACATGGAGAAAATGGTGTGTGTTATTCTTCTGCATTAAGGGGTCCATTGTAGGTACAATTTCATAATGCATAAAACAGTCCTTGGAGGAGATCAGGGTAATATTACAAGAGCTCTGGCAAAACATGCAATTCGCTTTCATTATTGGCTGGAGTGCGCTGAGTAAACACCAGTTATAATAAAGTGACGCGGAAGTGGAAGGACAAAGGTATAGCAATTTGCAAATAACTGTAGCCATTTATTTGCAAAGGGTAAGCCTGGGAATCTTTTGGAAGCGCAATAAGGCTTACCAGCGTGAGCTAGGCTTTATACGGAATTTACAAATCAGTAGCATGACAGTATAATCAGGACTGGAAGCAAATGCAGAAGGCACTTAAGCGTTAGCTGTCTCTACCAACACAGAACCTTGGTTCAGCGAAGCTTTATTTTAATAACCATTGATTTAATGGGCTAGGTCAGGGGTCAGCAAACTTTTTCAGCAGGGGGGCCGGTCCACAGTCCCTCAGACCTTGTGGGGGGCCAGACTATATTTTGGAAAAAAAATATGAACGAATTCCTATGCCCCACAAATAACCTAGAGATGAATTTTAAATAAAAGGACACATTCTACTCATGTAAAAACACGCTGATTCCCAGACCATCCACAGGCTGCATTTAGAAGGCAATTGGGCCACATCTGGCCCCCAGGCCTTAGTTTGGGGACCCCTAGGCTAGGTGAATGAACTTTCTAGGGCACAAGTAGAAGAGTGGGTTAAGTAGGAGCATTGGAATCTGCCTTACACTGATATAATCTTCTTCCCTGATCCAAGACCCCCATTGGTAGAAGGTGTTCCTTGCATTAGAAAATCCCAGTTACAAACTTCTTTTTGCTACCTTACCCTGCAGTCCTTTGGTCTCTGGGAAGGCATCTAGAGTCTGTAAGGAAGCATTGAATCTCCCCTTCCCAAGAGGGGTGGAGGGAAAGAGGTTGCTCAGACCTCAGGGGGGAAGCTCTGGTGTTGGATTTGCATCACTCTGGCTGCAGAAATTGTTGGTGCAAAAAAGGAAATCTAGAAAAGCGAATTCCTAGATGCTGAGATTCAAGTATGGAGCAAATACATTTTTGTGAGAGAACTCCAACGAAGATTTAAAGTCACAAAATATGCGGCAATGTGAAGCATGAAAATGTAGGCTGTTGGACCTTTAAAATGTGGCCTTTAAAGTGAGTCCCAATGTTTCCCTCTTCTCCCAGCATAGGAAAAGACCACATGTTTGATAAGTTAAAAATGGTTTACTTACAAATTCTCCAAAGCAGCTTCATGTGTTCCAAAAAGGTTGCACAGGAAGTAAAACTTTGCTTAATTACAAATTGGTGAATGTTCCGAAATTATTGGTTTAGAAACTCAAAAGTGGCTGGTGAGAGCCACGCAGTCTGAGATGGAGCAACCAGCTCAAACCTCTTCACATGTTGAGCTTGTCAGGTAGGCTGTGGGAGAGGAGACAATAGGCTTGATTACTTATTTCCTTCCAAGGTATGGGGAAATGACCTAGCTAAGACTGGCAGGACAGCTTTCTCTATGGTATCAACTCCTTCATGCATTAATTAGACATAAGCATTGTGGTTTTATGAGTCTTGTTATTATGTAGAAATTTCCTAGGGCTTGCCGAATGGAAGGTCAGCAGTTCGCGCAACAGGGTGAGCTCCCGTTGTTCATTCCCAGCTCCTGCCCACCCAGCAGTTCGAAAGCACGTCAAGTGCAAGTAGATAAATAGGTACCGCTCCGACGAGAAGGTAAATGGCGTTTCCGTGCGCTGCTCTGGTTCGCCAGAAGCGGCTTAGTCATGCTGGCCACATGACCCGGAAGCTGTCTGCTGACAAATGCCGGCTCCCTCGGCACACAACCCCAGAGTCGTCTGCGACTTGACCTAACGGTCAGGGGTACCTTTACCTTTACCTTTACCTTGCCTTACTTACACAGGAATTCTAGCAAGGTGGTTCACTGGGGTAGTTTGTGGACATGTTGGGAGACCAGGGGAAGGCATGGACATAACACCTCCCCAATCCCACAGCATGGCCCTAAACAAGGGATAAAACTAAACTAGCCTGGGAGCATTGTTGCTTTCCCATCTTTTTTTTTGGTAGATAACACTACCTTCAAAACAACAACAGCAGCACCATGTGTGGCACTTTACAGGCTATCAAGTTTATTATTGCATAAGACTTCATTGATTTCTCTGTATGGTGGGATTGTCCCCAAATCTAACCATTTTGGATTGCTTTATTTAAAGAGATAACAAATATTGTACAGATACAGATTAAGATGAAACCACAACTAGCACTTCCTTCTGTTTTTGATGGAAACAATACAAATATTGTATGTATAGAACTTGTAATCTTTTTATTTGCTGCACATTTATTTATAGTACAAAAATGGAAAACTTTAGGAGGATTTAGGTGTGATACTCTGGTATAATATATGCTTTGCTATCTCTGAGAAGAATGCTGGTACCATTTTGAGGCCCCACAAGGATTTGCTAAACTTGCCACATTTCAAGATGTATGGCGGCATTTTATTATGTATGTAACCATGCATCATTTACATCAACAGCTCCCAACAGCATATGTCAAACTCTGGAATCCTGAATTGATCCATTGTATTTAGCTGATGATGTAATATGTTGCCATCTGTCTTCCCTGCTATTTAGATTTGTTAAAAAGAAATTAACAAAATAAACAAAAACAAAGATGCTATATTTGGGAGTAGGGGCACCAACTCGTATTTTATAAATAGCAAACAATTTCTTGCCAATTTTTTACCTGAGCTAGGATAAAGTCACAGAAGCACAGAGAGAGAGAGTTGGTGGTTCACTATCGATCTCGTGAACAATTCCAGTCCTATAGGAGCGCAGCTGTCGAAGCTGCATAATACTTCAGTAATTGGAACACTCAGGCAAGCTGTCTTTTGTAACATGATTGCTCGGTGACTTGAAGACGCCTAAGTATAGTTCTAAAGAATATTATGACAACATGTCTTCAACTGACTGCAAGCCTGCATTCTCCTTGACTACAGGTACTTTTACCTGTCCTATCCTTTTACAACATGTCACTAATAATCTGCAGACCTTTAAATTCTTTGTGAGATTTTTATTTTATTTATTTATTATTAGTTTTTCTAGATTGCCCTGCATTCAAAAGGATCTGAGATGCACACAAGCCACAGAATAACATATCAATGGGACCATTCAAAGAGTTCAGCAGCAGTTTAAAGCAAACACCCCAGCTACAGTCTTCACAGTAAGAAGGTTCTAATATAGCTCAGCTGGTACAGCATGAGACTATTCATCTCAGAGTCAAGGGTTCGAGCCCTACTTTGGGCAAGAGATTCCTGCGTTGCAGGATTACCCTTCAGAGTCCCTTACAACTTTACATAAAGGGGGGAACTTAAAAAAAAATGTTGTAATTTTTATATCAGTTTATACCATATTCCCATTTATTTCTAGATGGGACACGGGTGGCACTGTGGGCTTGCTGATCAGAAGGTCGGCAGTTCGAATCCCCGCAATGGGGTGAGCTCCTGTTGTTCGGTCCCAGCTCCTGCCCACCTAGCAGTTCGAAAGCACACAGTGCAAGTAGATAAATAGGTATCGCTTCAGCGGGAAGGTAAACAGCATTTCCATGTGCTGCTCTGGTTCACCAGAAGCGGCTTAGTCATGCTGGCCACGACCCGGAAGCTGTACGTCAGCTCCCTCAGCCAGTAAAGCAAGATGAGCACCGCAACCCCAGAGTCGTCTGCGACTGGACCTAATGGTCAGGGGTCCCTTTACCCTTTGCCTTACCAGATGGGAATAATGGGGGAGTATCACAGAATAAATGAATTGATGAATAAGTGAATAGAAACCCACCACTAACACACTTTTATTGTGTAGATGACATCCAATACATATGCAAAAAGCAAAACAAAATAAAACGCCCATCTTGAGGGGCCTTAGAACCCCCTTTCAGACCTTTCTGCTCAATGCTGGATCTTGGCTTCAGAGCACAAAGGCCCTTGAAAGACACCAGGAAGCATCTCTACCTCAAGCTCCTGTTCCCGGGCCCCTTCCTCATTCATCAAGACCGTTCTCGCCTGGCTATACATCAATTTACTCATGTTATGTACAGGGCCATACAGGCTTGCGGCCTCCTGGTCATGGATTTTGTGGCCCATTCCTTTAGCATCAGGGCTGCCACGATGGCCACCCATTGGGGTTTTCCTACGGACAGGATTAAAAATATGGGTCGTTGGAGTTCTAACGCATATATGTCCGTAAGAATCCACAATAACAAAGCTATGTCACTCTGTCATTTTCAGGCACTTCTGCAATTAACACCTGGATTGTGGGGCACAGCACCCCCACTGGGCCCACATGCGCGTCATCGCTACTGGCATGGGAAGCAGCTTGGCGCTTCCTCTGAATGTCGGAGTTACCTGGTCGACAAGATGTGGTATGAAGTGGCATGAATTCATGCCCATCATGATGTCTACTGCTGCACGACACGACCCACCTGATGCGTTGGTTGTTCAGCTGTGCAAAAACGACTTGGTTCTAAGGAAGGGCATTGACCAGACCTGAAACATCAAAGAGGACTTGGATAGGCTTGTGGCCCTGTGCCCAGAATTAACCGTCATTTGGTATCAGCTATTGGAGAGGCGTTGCTGGCGTGATCGCCCTGACCAGTGGACATCAGTAGGGCCAGAAAGCAAGCTAATCGTGTGGTGGCACAAAAGGTTCTACAATGGAATGGCTGTGTGATATGTCATCCTGCCATCACTTTTGACCAGGAGGCCTTGTTCCGCAAGGACGTTGTACACCTTTCTGACGTGGGAAACGATATCTGGCTGAAAAGCATCATAGAGGGCATTAGAGGTTGGTTGCAGGTGTGAGGGTGTTGTCAGCGAGCTATTTTGGCTCAAGTGGCTGTTAGGCATTAGGTAAGCCTTTGTTTAATGAAGGATTGTGGCCTCCGCCTCCCCCTCCTCGATAAGGGTATCCTGTTAAAGGGATCCAGGGGTGTGGATCCTGTCCGAAGCCCTGGCGTGGGCTAGGGCCATGCCACAACCCCAACGGGAACCCTCCAGGGTGCCCCTATTTGATGTAAGTCATAGCGCTCCCCCTTCTGGTGGTTTACCCTTAGTTTGCAGATGAGATGGAGTCAAGATATAGCCTGGTTTCACCCAATGCCTAAGCCAAACCGCTCACATCTGTAATCAATAAAGTTGTGGTCTGTTTTTGCCCATAATCCTAATTACTCATGTCTGTGTGTTTATTAATCAATGGGGAACTGCAGGGCACAGGGCCTTGGCATGCAACACACTTTTATTGTGTAAATGACGTTGTGCAATACATATGCAAAAAGCAAAACGAAACACCCATCCTGAGGGGCCTTAGAACCCCCCCTTCAGACCTTTCTGCTCAATGCAGGAAGGTTGAGGGTGAAGCAGGCAGAGATAGGGATGCTGGGGCAAGGCTGGTGTGTGTGCCCCTGTGAACCCCGCTATATAACATGTTTAAACACTGTTCATTCTAACGCCTGTATTGGTCTCACAGCCATCTATATGGTGTGCAGTTCTTTAGAACTCCCTGTGTACGACAAGGAAGCAGAAAAATTGATGCAAGAGCTTAGTGAAATGGCACCTGGGGCTGCAAGAATTGTTACTGCCTGGAGTCAGACATGGAACATCACACAGTAGAGCTATCTTTGACAGAACTGAGATTTTTTAAAAATATTACCAACTAGCCCCAGGAAAATAATGTAAGAGTCTGCGCTACATATTCAGAATTGCATACACATAACCAAGGAACAGTATGGTACGAACTCCACAGACAGACTTTGTGTATATATTATATAGCATATCTGGGGGGAAACAGATAAAGAGTCTCCACCCCCACCCCCCGCTTAGATTAAAAAGCAGTTTGAAATTGGGACTGCCACTTGTACATTCACCCCACTTCTGCCTCTGGTAATCAGGTTTTCATGTTCTCTAAGGAGGGTGTTCTAAAGTCTGGGAGCAGCCACCAAGAAGGCCCTTAGAATGATGTGCTTGCAAGGGATTTGGAAACCTGATCCAGTGGAGAACACTGCGTATATAACTACCGTATTTTCTGGCGTATAAGACGACTGGTCGTATAAGACGACCCCCAACTTTTCCAGTTAAAATATAGAGTTTGAGATATACTCGACTGCAGATTCTCCACCCGGCTTGTAAGACGACCCCCAACTTTTGAGAAGATTTTCCTGGATTAAAAAGTAGTCTTATACGCCAGAATATACAGTATGTAAGCAAATGCCTCTCCAAGGCCAGGCCAGCATGTTTTGCCCCTGAGGCAAAGTGGAAAGTGCCACCTTTCCCCTGCTTACCTGCCTGCTGACTCCGACTCTCCCCCTGCCCCCTCGATAACCAAATCCCCTACTCCACCTGCCTCTGCTGCCGAAGAGGAAAAGAGGCAAAAAGGAAGCCAGTGGCTGGGGAGAGGGGTGAGATGAGGTGGCAGTGACAAGGGCAAGGAGGAGGAGGAGTCAACAGGTGGCAAGAGGAGGTGGTGTAGACGGTGGCAGCAGGCAACACACTCCTTGTGGGCCCGGATCTTGCACCTGGTCCCATGGGCAGGGGCGTCGCTGGGGAGGGGCGGTAGGGGCGGTACGCCCCCAGTGACAGGGTGAGCAGCGGCGGGTGGGGGTGTCAAGCGGCGGCCCCTCCCGTCACTCCCACGCGCCGCCGCTCCCTCCGTCACCCCGGGAGCAGCAGCGCTACACGGACGGGGTGCTCGCTCGGCCGAGCGAGCACCCCGTCCGTGCAGCGCTGCTCCTCCCGGGGTGACCGGTGGTGCGTGGGGAGTGGTGGGAGGGGCCGCCGCTTGACACCCCCACCCGCCGCTGCTCACCCTGCTCACCGCCGCTCGCTCCGTCGCCGTGGGAGCAGCAGCGCACAGTGTGTGCGGTGCTGCTGCTCCTGGGGCGACGGAACGAACGGCGGCAAAAGGGAAAGGGGGGAGCAAACGGGCGCTTTTCTCCCCTTTCGGCTGCTTAAACGCGCCAGCTTTGCTTCTCCCCCCCCCTTTCAGCCGCCCCTTTCAGCGCTGGCTGGGCTGCGGAGCCGAAAGGGGCGGCCGAAAGGGGGGGGAGAAGCAAACAGGCGCGTTTAAGCAGCCGAAAGGGGAGAAAAGCGCCCGTTTGCTTCCCCCCCCTTTTCATTTTCGGACGCTTCTTTCGGCGCTGGCTGGGCTGCGCCTCTGCAGCCCAGCCGGCACCGAAAGAAGTGACCGAAAGGGGAGAAAAGCGCCCGTTTGCTTCCCCCCCCCTTTTCACTTTCGTCCGAAAGTGAAAAGGGGGGGAAAGCAAACGGGCGCTTTTCTCCCCTTTCGGACGCTTATTTCAATGCTGGCTGGGCTGCAGAGCCGCAGCCCAGCCAGCACCGAAAGAAGCGTCCGAAAATGAAAAGGGGGGGGGAAGCAAACGGGCACTTTTCTCCCCTTTCGGTCGCTTCTTTCGGTGCCGGCTGGGCTGCAGAGGCGCAGCCCAGCCAGCGCCGAAAGAAGCGTCCAAAAGGGAAAGGGGGGGGAGCAAACGGCCGCTTAAATGCGCCTGTTTGCTTCTCCCCCCCCCTTTCGGCCGCCCCTTTGGGCGCCAAAAGGGAGAGAAAAGGAAGCAAAGCTGGCGCGTTCAAGCGCCCGCTTTGCTTTCCTTTTTTTCCCCTGCGGGGGCATCCCCAGGGGCGTGGCATCGCGCTGTGCACGTGCGTCATGACGTCATGACGCATGCACATGCCGCAATGCCCCGCCCCCAAGGGTGCCTCTTGGCTTGCCGCCCCTGGCAGCCAGGGGGCTAGAAACGCCCCTGCCCATGGGCAGCCTGACCCTGGCCCTTTCCCCACAGATGTTCACGCTGGAGAGTGCACAGATGGGAGTTTGCAACATCCTGCTTTTTGTAAACCTTATTCTGAATGCGGTAATTCTAATGGTAATATGACCTATCTTTTGAAAGCATTAGCTCAGAGTTGCATTACTAAAAGCTCTCCTCCACCACCCCTCCCTTATCATCAGTTGCCAAAGATACATGTCCCTATATTAGAATCATTTTCATCTTGCTTTTTCTCTTTAGGCATTGCCTGAGCTAGGCTGCAGAAAGGCCTTGCCTGTTCTGAAAAATGATTGCCCTTTAGTTTCTTTTAGTCCCCATTGTCTAACTTCCTTACATTTCTGACTACCTGATGTGTATTTACAGGCAGATATGGCAGCATGGGGATTGTGCGTGTACTGGTCATTTGGGCTGCGGGAACACGAGAATGCTAATGACCACATGGGTCATGCGGATCCAGTATTTCTCTGTGTGCTTTTGTGCATATTCATGCATACTTGAGTGCTTTCAACTGAACTCTATCACAATGCTTTCTATTCCCACTAGCTGACATTGGTACTGTATGTTCTTTTCCCTTCCCCTAGTTCTGGAAACCTTAGGTTCATTATGGGCATTTGTGCAAGCATTTCTCTGTGTAGACCATTTTATTTATTTATTGCTGAGGTACTAATATTCCAGTATACCAGACTTGCACAAAACAGCAGATGATATAGATAGATGGCCCCATCAGTAGCCCTCTGTCCCCGAGTTCTGGGCAACAGAAATCCATCGAGGCATGTAAGCAGGCATTTGTTTACTGCACTTTGGAGAAGTTGAGCCCTCTCAAGTGGGTGCTCTGCAAGAACCCATATTCAGAGATGTGAAATCCCCATCTCCTGGCCCAGCACTTCCCAAAAAGAAAAAGTCGATAGGCATAATCGTCCAGACAAGGCTTTGCAACATAATTTTGTAAAGAATCTTGTGCAAATCATACTGATTTGATGAATGTTTACCAATCTCATTCTCTGAAGCAGGAAAGTGATTGTGAAGAAGACATACCTTGTGGGAATTTGTGAAGGACCAGCAAAAGAAAGAAGAGAAAGTTGTAATTGCCATGAAAGCTTCGTATTTGTGTTCCTAGTGCAGTTTCATGCATTGGTCCAATATCATCTAAGGCTAAGCAAACCCTGGTTGTTCAGCCGCACTGAAAGATTTTTGGAGAAGCAGGAAATACTCTTAGGTACCTTTTGCTATAGCTGAATGAACGAACAAGTGATCAAATTAGCATGATGGAATTAGGGCAGTGCTTAACATATCAAAACTCTACCTGACAAGAGGCTTTCTGGTCTGCTAGTCATAATGTCTTCTGCCAAAGAAAATCCCTCTGGCATAGGGCAACATCTGGAGGATGGTGCAAATGATGTCAGTGTCCATCACACATGCATATGTGTGCATGGACACACACACAGAGAGAGAGAGAGAGAAAGAGAGAGAGAGAGAGAGAGAGAGAGAGAGAGAGAGACTGTTAACTGAGAAAGGACTGTATATTCACCAAATCTTTCACTTTTTTTTTTTACTCATTTGCCAATTAGCAGGCTCCTGTTTAAAACTTTTGCATCCTCTGAGGGTTCCTCTTTGAGGCTGAGAGCAATGAGGGGGAAATAAGGAGGAGAACGAATGGAGTTGAGCGATGCTCTTGCTCTCACTTCCCAGTTCAATTAAATTACCTCGGCGCACGGCACAAAAGCTAATGCAATGTCAGAAGCTAACTGTGATCAAGAATGACACATATTGCAGTTGTGTCACTAAGCCATAAATATGTGCGCAGCAAAGGTGAATTAACAGAATCAAGCGTTATCTTCCTCTCTCAATCCAGGCACCGCTTGGGAAACAGCAGATGCTAAAACTGCAGCTGCTGGTATCTCACCTCACCAAAAGCAGGCCTTTTGAAGCTGTACAGCACGGACTCCTGATACACAACCCCTTTCTCTTTTAGAGGCAAAGGCTTCTGGACTCCCAGACCCCCAGGAGAGAAAGAGAGAAAGGGATGAAGATGGGGAGGAGGATAATGAAGGAAACTACTCTCAGACCCATAACAGATCATTAACTAGAGTTACTCTTCAGTTTTTCTTTAGTTTGCTGGGAAGAATCAACCACCAGGCTTCCAGTTGTTTCTGCTCAAGAGTGAAGCACTAGATGCTGCAAGTTTATTTCTGGATTCTTTGTGTTCTCCATTCTTGCCCAAGTAGAAGCAGGATGTGCAAAGTGGGATGCATGCAGGTTTTTAGTCAGTTTGAACCAGCACTTCTAAGATGCAGAAGGGCACAGGAAAGGAAGTGTGTACTTCAGGTTGTTATCTCAATCTCATGTTTCATAGTCATCACATTGCTCAGCTAAGACAAGCCTAAAATGCTATTTGGTGGTTATCTTGGGAAATCTGTGCTGTTGTGTTTTCCGGAGGTGGTGCCTTGCATCTTAATGTACCAGGGCCCTCGCCATCCCACAGCTGGGGGGCCTAAGTCCATGTTCCGCTGTGGTTGTTTTATGTAAAGGTAACGGGATCCTATCCAACCAACCTAAATGGGAACTTGGTGATGTCATGGGAAGAGATGGGGCTGGCATGTGGCACCAAGTACACACATCCCCTGTTAAGCAGAAGAAGAGTTTAAAAGTGGGTACTTATAAATGTGTGTGTGTATCTTATTCCTCCGAGTTCTGAAAGCTGCAAATCTTTTAAGGGGCCAATTAAAGATGCAGGAGAACCACACCTGCCTTTCCCACTCACCCACATTCAAAAGCCTTTCCCATCATTCTATTATAGCTACTGTGCAGTTTACTTAGCAAAGGTTAACCCGACAATGGAAGGGATAATACAAATGTGACAACAGAATTTCTAATTAGCATCTTAAGATTTCTCTCCTTCCCAGCTTTTCGTTAGCAACTTTTTTGCTTAGCTTTTTCCATGTGCCTTCTCTCTGTGTCCACAATTTATTTTTAAAAAATATATTCATTACTCATGTGTGCTGCTTACAGTTGGCACCTTCCTTGACAGAATTATGAGCTTCTTATGGAAGAAAGCTGTTGCATAGATGCCATCATTCTAAGCAAGCCCACATATTAGTCACGAAGGAAAATCACCTGACCAATTTTAAGCTTATAAAAATGTCATGCAAGGTAATTATCAGAATAAGTCATTATTCCTTTCAAATATAATCGGAGGGCATGCGGACAGAAACGCACACACGTATTATACACAGGCTGTAAACTGTTTAAGATATATTTTCTGGACAATACAAAACAGTGTCAAAATTATTTTAAAGAAATAAATAACACACAGTTGCATAAGTTTGTCATCTTCAACCGGTGATGCCTTTTCCAGAAACAGGTCATAGGACTCAACAGGTGAAGCTTTTTCCAGCATAGGTAAAAGTAAAGGTACCCCTGGCCGCTAGGTCCAGTTGTGGATGACTCTGGGGTTGCGGCGCTCATCTCGCGTTAGTGGCCAAGGGAGCCTGCGTTTGTCCGCAGACAGCTTCCGGGTCATGTGGCCAGCATGACTAAGCCGCTTCTGGGGAACCAGAGCAGCACATGAAAATGCCGTTTACCTTCCTGCCGGAGCGGTACCTATTTATCTACTTGCACTTTGACATGCTTTCGAACTGCTAGGTTGGCAGGAGCTGGGACCGAGCAACGGGAGCTCACCCTGTTGCAGGGATTCAAACCGCCGACATTCTGATCGGCAAGCCCGCGTGCCAGCATAGAGATATGCTAATAGGAAAAGCAACACATGTTGTTTCTCATGCAGCCATTAAAGGGGCATAGGGTAATTGGGGTGGGTGGGTGCACACACATGCACATTATATTTGCAGAATTAGTTTTAGATTTTTCCATAGATGTTTATTCAAGAGTACATACCTCACTTCTGCACTAACCACGTTTTGGATATCCAAAGACCTTATGTCAAGCAGAGGTGGGGCACCTCAGACCCCGAGACCATACCCTCCAACATTTCTCTGATGAAAATAGAGACGTCCCCTTTCATAATGATATTTTTACTATTTATACTCCACACATCTTACTGGGTTACCCCAGCCACTCTGGGCAACTTCCAACTTACCAGTATATAAAGACATAATAAAACATTAAACATTTTTTTAAAAACCCTTCTTTATACAGGATTGCCTTCAGATGACTCGGGGTGGAAAACTCTATACCCTCCAATATTTCTCCAATGAAAATTGGGACATCCTAAGGAAAAGTGGGACATTCCAGGATCAAATCAGAAACTGGGATGGGTTCTCTAAATCAGGGACGTCCCTGGAAAATAGAGACACTTGGAGGGTCTGTGGGACCTTCTAGGTCTCTCTCTCATTCTCACTCTCTCTCATCCTTGGGGCTCTTCCTAGGCCCCAACCTCTTAGTAGATCACACCCCTCTTTAGCCCTGCTCCATGCCCTCAAGCACTTTTACCTGGCTGCAATATGTTCTTGAATATTGCTTGCTTGCCTGGACAGTGAGATGTCTGCATGTGTGCAGAAACCTCTGGTTTTTGTATGGAATATAGTCTACTGTATAGGAGATCAGTCAAATCCATTGCTCCACCCCCTTTTAGCTTTGGCCCTGCCCACTTTTGAATCTCGCCCCCAGAAGGTTCTCCACAAGGGAATGTGGTCCTCAAGCTGAAAAATTTTCCCTCCCTTACGTGATAATTCTACAGTTCTGCTTTGTTGCATTTCATACATCTGAAGCAACTGAAAGGAAATAGTAATCCTTTCAGTGGCAGGGAAGAGCTCTACCTTTGTAGCATTCACAACCTAGAAAATTAGTACTGTAGAATGGTATATTCATTTTAAATCAATGATTTGGATCCTGATCCAAAAAGAAGACTCAATGGTTTATTATTATTATTTCATTGAAACTATATTGGCACTTTCAATGCAGTCAACTTTAGGAACAATCTGCCTTTTGCCATTTAAAATTATGGTGTGTGAGAGAAAGTGTGTTTGCTTTCTAAGAAAAGCTTGAAAAAGAACAAAAGATGTCAGCCAAATGACTGAATGAAGCCAATCTCTTGTACTTAAAAACTCTTGGGGGGTGGGGGAATGTGTGTTCCTCATCTAATTATAAGCATGAATATAGCAGTAGTAGTGGGCAGTCCTGTAGCAACAACATTAATTACAGCTAATAGAGGCATGTTGAGACAGGCCATGCGTCTCTTGTCCATTGTATAATCCACAGTTTCCACAACACTGCAGGTTGTTGCATCCTTCAAGGACAGCTGGCTCTTTAAAAACACGGGATGTTTGTTTTGCTAAGCTTCACCCTGCCTGCTACCCTATTTTGTCTTCTCGGACATAGTTTGGAGCCAGCACTTAGACAGTTATTTCACCTCTTCAAGAGAACTCTCTGCGAGGGTCCTTTATTGCGAGTTAATTGCTCTGGCTAAGGAAGAGGAGCAATTAATTTTTGCAAGAAATATAGGGGGCCAAAGACCACCGGTGCAGACATTTCTGAGAATTTCCAGCATGAAAGCAACAATTTTGCCTTGTTCCCTTTGAAGTCCACTTCCCGGCATGTTTAATTTAAAATGAATCTCTTTCCTGCTGCGTGGATAGGCAGCTTGAAATTTGGAATGAAGGGATGTCATGCTGCTCTGTGGTAATAAGTGGCAAATTTACCTCAGTTTCTATTTCTGGACAAAGAACTGGGCATTCAAGGATGTTATTCCAATGAACCATTATTAATAGTGGCTATTTAGCTTTGTTTCTTTTTAAACACTTAATTATATCCAAACATACACATATGCACATAGATGAAGCATCAACTAATAAGTAAATATTGTGCCTGAATTTTCTGACGCTGATACAGCTATACTGCAGTTTCTCAGAAGAAAATGCGTCCCACGCCACACACACTGGTATTTTCGCCCACATATGTGTTATATATAATCATTCTGCTTTGGTGATATAGTGTACGGAAAAGCACAACAGACTGTGCTCACAAGGATAGTCATTAAATCGGCAAACACAAAGGCAGTCATTTTTGAGTTTAGGAACAGGAGTGATTGCTAACTTGTTGTTGGTTTCAGAGCTAGTAATTCATCATTCTTGTAGGATTCTCATGGTCCATCAACCATTTTCTAGAGGCATACAGATGTAAAGCAAAAAGGCGCAATCTATTGGGTTCCCCCCCCCTCCTGTTAAAGCCCATTTGAAAATAGTGGGAGCGCTACAAATGGAACTGAAGTGAATTATGCCTCTTTTGCTAAACCACAGTACTTAAAATTTTAATTTAAGGCTTTATATGTGACATATGTGACATATATGTGTCCCATAGTCACTTGCTAAACCTAAGTATGTCTGGGCCTAGTTAGTGCCTGGGTAGGAAACCTCCTAGGAAACATTTGCCTCCTGGTACCTTTTCTTTTCTTTGGTTTTATAAACAAGAATAACATTATATAAACGAGTATACCAAGTTTTCTCGTGTCATTTGTATATCACAAAAATAGCATAAATGTGGAAAAATATCTACAACATATGTTTCATTTTTAGTGGTCAATGTACAGGTTCCTGGTTCATGAATTGGTATAAACAATTAAGAATAAAGAAAAAGAAAGAAAAGGGGGGAAGAGGGGGAGGGGAATGGTGAGTGGGGTGGGGTCAGGTGCCTATGCTTCTCTTCTTCTACTTAGTGGGGGGGGGAGTTGTGTCAGCGTTACTTATATAGGTTCTCTTACTATTCACTTGTTTTATTTCCTTGGTGGTGAGAGAGTTGTTTTGTGTGTGCATTTTTGAATCAGGTTAGCCAGATTGATTCGTAATAGTGCAGAACAAATTCCTCAGGAAAGTGCTCTCGCTCCCCAATGGGACCCCAGCTGCTCTTCTCCACGTGGAAGCGGACGTGACAACAATACGGGCTAGAACTGACTATCTGTGTCTAAACTATGTGAAAAGACTCCAATGTCTTTCGGAGGAGAGATTCCCCGCTATGTCCCACACAGAACGGGAATAGACCAAATGTTGGAAGGATGGCATCCAACACCTCTTGACCCAATATCAATTACAAGATCTTCAGGTGATCATGAAGATGTATAAGAGGCACTTCAGAGATTGCCTCTTCAGGTCCAATGCAGAAAGGGATTTAACCATGATTGCCTCTACCAAAAGTTCACCATGGTTCCCACTTATCAAAATGGAGCACAGCCGAGCTAGTTATCTGACAAAGCTCCCACTTGCTGCACTAAGAATCGCTTTTACAGAATTATGATCCCAATTGATCCCTCGGCAGTGGTGGATGGTCGGTAGGGCAAAGTACAGTACAAGGAGAGACTTTGTCTGTGTGGGCAACCTTGCGTAGAGGACTTGTACCACTTTTTATTGCAATGCCCGCTATAGATCCAATAGACCAATTTATAAAACCCCTGCTTACGAATGGAACACACTCGAACAGGGTGGAAAGGGTGAAATGGCTGCTGAGTGATACTGATGACTTCGTAACTTATAAAGTAGCACTATATGCGTTGGCAGCTAAGAAGATCAGGAGAAAAGAACTAGATAAAATAGCGGTCAATTGCAAAGGGGATTCAGACATTTAAGCTGGCACATTCTATCTGAGAACCCCCCGCTATTCTATCATATGCAACAAATAATTTCTAGGAGACGTGACCGTGGTTTATTGTATTTGCAGTGCCTGATGTTTTTTATGGTTATTGTTGTTTTTCTTTTTGTTTTCTTTGTGAATGATGCCATGGCCTTTGGCTAGTGCAATAAAGTTTATGAGAAGTGAGAAGTATGCTGTTGGCCGGATTCTTCTTGTCTTCTTGGGCTGTGTATGTAATAAAGGGGAACCAAACCGGGGTGAAGGAGTCTTCCTCTATTTGTCCACATGTCAGTTTCAGTTTATTGGTTAGTTTTTCTAATAAGGCTGTTTCCCATACTATTTGGTACCATTGGTCCATGCTTACTCCTGACAGGTCTCTCCAGTGTCTGGCTATGATGTTTCTGGCTGCTGAGAGTAGGTGAGCTCTTTATGGTGTGAGTGGGCGTTATTATCTTGGAAGATGTTTAGTAGGACCAGTTCTGGGGTGACTTCTAATACTTTAGTTATTTTGCATATTTCTTGTATGATTGCTGTGCAAAAGAGTTGGGTTTGGATTTTGGAGCATCTCCTGGTACCCTATGTTCATCATCTGAGGCCCTACTCTGTGTATGTCCTCTTTTTTTCTATGTTCTCTTACAATGGCAGTGGTACCCATCTTAGAGGTGCTAGAATGGAGTTCCGGCTGAAAAAAAGCCCTGCCTCTGAGGCAGAGCCAGCCCACCCATGAGGCAAGGTGTAGTGATGCCTCAGGCGGCAGGATCCATAGGAACAGCAGATCTGGCCTTCAAGGAATGCATCACCCACTGCTTCAGCTGGATCTGCTATCTCCTCAGCAGCCCCTACAACGTGGCCTCTACAGCAGTGTCCTGGTGAATACCAGAAACATCATAACCAGACACTGGAGAGGCACTACTGTTCTCCTCTAACCCCTAGGGAAGAAATGGCAGGGTCTGCCCTCGGGAGTCTCCTGGGCTTTGCATACACTCAGCATGATTCAGGGTGTGCGCCCCATCCCAACAGCATTTGATTCTCACTTAAACCATCATGTAAGGTTGCTTCGATTCTCCCCCTTGTTCTTGATGTAGATCTTCCCTTCCTACTTGTTCCCAATGCAGATCTCTCTCTCTCTCTCTCGTTCCTGATGTAGATCTTCAATCACCCCATTTGTGATTCACTTCAGGTGCCATTTTGTGATTCACTTCAGGTGTCAAAATGTATTGAACTGGCTCTGCATTGCTCCATCTGCCCTTATCTCCTTTTAGGTGCCAGGTACAAACATTTTTATTCAGCCAGGCCTTTGTAGCTTAACTCTCCGCATATTATTTTAGTGCAGTGGATTTGAGTTGGAATTGCTCTTTTATGCATATTATTGTATTTTAGGTTGTTTTTATATCAGTTTTCAATGTCTTTGAATAGCACAGAGCACGTTCTTGGGTGGGGGGGGAGGGCTATTGATATAAATAATATTATATGCTGTCTTGGGGTTCATGATGGAAGAAAGTTTGGGTATAAATGTCAGAAAATAAACAAACACAGGCATAAATAGATGTATCCAAGGCACACAGGAAAATTGCTTATTCTCAGTCTTACTTCAAAATAATAAATATATTATTTATTAATAATACTTTATTGTGTATTTTTCATTGTTCCAATGCTCCTGCTTCTATACTGAGTCTAGGCTTGGGCCCACAGAGGGTTCATTAATGCAAAATGACAATAACCTTGTATTCTAAAAGACATTTAAGTCAGTGTCCACTGTAAGACGAATCTTTGGACATGTTTCCATCTGCATTTCTTCAGCTGACCAAGCTGAGCCTTGAATGTTTCAGATTGCCAAATGGTTTGTGTTTCTTATCTCAGGAAAACACATTCTGCAACCATACACCTTGCAATCTACCTTCTTATGGTCAGGATTAAATCTGGAGTGTTATCCCCACCCCCACCCTGGTTAGAACCAATCTCCAGCTTCCCTACGGAGCTACAGGCAAGCAGTTATTATAAAGCAGGGGAGGAAGTCGAAGTCCTTTTACATAAACATTTTGCTGTTCCTGGGTGGTGAGAAATTAAAGCACACCTGTACTCTACAAAAACAACAAAACATCACTGTAGAAATGGCACTTCCTTATATAACAGACCCATTCCACCTGCATTCAGAGTTGCATCTGCTGACTTCCATGTTTAAATAGAACTGTACTTTTACAGAACAAAAACAGCTAAGGAAACGGCACTGGATTTTATTGTCAGTTGTTTATCACACCACTCATTGGCTAGATAACTGAAGCAGAATATATTGGGATTTGAACACTTGCCATTGAATGATATGCACACAGAAAAAGCAGCAGTTCATATTATGTATCTGACACTAGCGTAACACCCACAGAGATGGCTTTACAGAGCAGATGGGAGGCTCAGGTATAGGAGCCAAATCCTAGGAGCAAAGGTCCCTCCAGCCCCCCCCCCATTTTTTTTTAGGGGGCCAGCTCCCTCAAGGTGATGGGCATTGCCATTCAAATGCTGTGCATGTGAGGCAGGGCTTACCTCCCCCTCCAATATTTTATTCAAGTTTGTACCCCTGGGCTTAGAGGCTTTGTGGGCACCAAAGAAAGTTTACAAAGGCACCATAATTAGAGACTTCTGAAGTTCTTCTAACTCTTGAAAGCATTCACTCTACTATAGGATTATTAGAAAAATCCCTTAAAGGGTGAAATACAATTATAATTACAGGTATAATTTACAATTATAAAATAGCTATTCACATTAATATTGAAGTCTATAGGTCGTAGTCACCTAAATCACTGCATGCCCAATGTAGCTTTCCCTTCCTCTTCCTCTTCCTCTTCCTCTTCCTCTTCCTCTATTATTATTATTATTATTATTATTATTATTACACACACACACACACCCCACCCTATACCCGGGGGTCTCAGGGCGGTTCACAGAATAAAATCAAGATATAAAACCACAAAATACATAATAAAAATAAAAACAACACAATAGTCCCCCCCTAACAAAAAAAACCCCACATTTTAAAAGGGCATAGGATGTAAATCAGATCAACCCAAGGCCTGGTTAAAATGAAGGCGTCAGGCGAACTTCCCTGGGGAGAGCATTCCATAGACGGGGAGCCACTGCAGAGAAGGCCTGTTCTCGTGTTACCACCCTCTGGACCTCTTGAGGAGGTACACAAAGGAGAGCCTCAGAAGATGATCTCAGGGTCCGGGTAGGTTCATATGAAGAGAGGCAGTCCTTGAGGTATTGCGGTCCTCCCCTGTCCCCAAACCTGCTCCAAAGTGTTTGGGAAAACCTCACAGAAGATTTGGAGGGAGTGTGGAAACAGTGAGGGTACGGGACATTCCATTTTGTTCAGTGATTTAGCTGGATTCAATCATGTGTTTCCTGTATATAAAGTTGGATTCACACCACTAAGTCCATCCATTTTCCTACTCTCACATAAAGCACACTTTTATGCTGGTGGAATGCCGTCAGACCTCTTTGTGCTGTAAATAGTTTCTGATTTGTTTTCAACTAGATGACCCTTGTGGTCCCTTCCAACTCTACTATTCTATGATTCAAACCTGGGCTCACTGGAAGGACAGATCCTGAAGCTGAGGCTCTAATACTTTGGCCACCTCTTGAGAAGAGAAGATTCCCTGGAAAAGACCCTGGTGTTGGGAAAGATTGAGGGCACAAGGAGAAGGGGACAACAGAGGACGAGGTGGTTGGACGGTGTTCTCGAGGCTACCAACATGAGTCTGACCAAACTGTGGGAGGCAGGGGAAGACAGAAGTGCCTGGCGTGCTCTGGTCCATGGGGTCACGAAGAGTCGGACATGACTAAACAACAACAACAACAATAACAACAATTATTACTTAGAAACCTAACTATTGGTTGGCCCACAACCCTGACTATGCATCAAATCACTATGAGACCAAGACATGCACAAAACAGAAGGCAGCAACAAGGAAAAGTTAACTCATGCAGGAAGCAACAGCTGTGTGAACTTGTCTGAATGTGTTCCTTACTTAGATATACTCAGTTTGTTAAGTAAAACAGCAATGTCTTGAGCATAGTGCCATTGAACTGAATGGGAGCAGCACAAGAACATAGCTGTGCTTTCAGCGTGTTTCCTATACATTTCACTGGGGGTGGCATCAAGAGAAGTTCTCCGTAGATTCAGCCCTCTTGTCTCACAACATCTCTGCTTTAAAGAAACTTGTTGGTTTTGCTTAAGCATAAACCTCCCTCCCCATCTTTTTCTTTGCTATTCTTTTTGCTAGCTGGTTTATTTAGCACATCTTGTATTGACAAAGTGTTTCATTTTCTCCCCTTCCACGCTTTGCTTCAGCAGTCTGTAAAATACATCTGGGAGAGAAACCTGTGCTATCCATCAGCATTATTTGAGATATGTTTTTTAATCAAATATCAATACTACTTAAAAGAAAGATACAAGTGGGAAATGGTGTTTGTACAACCTGACATTCCCCGACCTAGGTGTATTTGCTGAAGAGGTTAGCAGCTTTATGGTACATATTAGGAAAGAAATGAAATCGCAGGGCTATGGGCATAGTTTGTTAGGCGATTATTCAGCTGACAGTACAGAATGTACCGGTAAGCAGAACAAGCAACCTGGTCTCCAAAGAATGAATTCATTATCCCTTATAAGCAAAACATGACTTCCCTGTGGAATTGTAAAGTCTGCTTTTCTTTTTTCTATTCAACACCTTACCTGTATAAAAACCTCAACACAGGGAGTTAAATGCTAATGTTATTTCATACCCCAATTACAAAAGTTCAGAATGGAACTGCCTGCCATGCTCTCTCTCGCTCTCTCTCATGAATCAGAGAGTTGAACAAGCCATTTTAAATAATGCTGGTCAGTTGAGTCTTACCAATCTGACCTCTAAGCTGCTCCATACTTTCCCTCCCATCTTCAGGGTGTGTAAGAACAGGTGGAAACTACAGTAATTCACTGCAGAAGTTCTAACTGGACAGGTATAGCCTTCTGGAAGCATTGCTGTAGCTGGGGCTTTTTTTTCAGAGGGGAACTCACCTCTCAGGTGAGTTCCGGAACATCTTCTTTCTAGAAAAATAGCACTGGTTGTAGCAGATATATAATATGGCTTTGAATCTGTCACATTTCAAGAAACAGGCTACTAGCTGAATAGGGATTTGAAATCACCATGCTGGTTTACTCTTTAGCATTTGGCAGAATTCTGAAAGCTTTTTTAGCTTGAATGTAAAATCTGATACTATGGTACTCTCTTAAATTGTATAGTGTGTGTCACTCACTAGCATTCACACACAGCTTCAGATTAATTATAATATCACAGAAAGCACTATGATCCAATTGATTAAAAATAATGCAGTGCCAATCTGTTACCTACAAACTTGCTCACTGGAAGGCTTTCATTAAGTCAGCCTCAGTTCCCCATCTTATAAAATGGGGAAAATAATAATTTTGCTTACCATTTCCTTAACATTCATTGTGTCTTAGGCCCGGTTTAGAAATTTAAAATGATATATAAATTACTAATGTAACAGCTCTGCGTGCTTTTTCTTTATATAGAGTTTATATAAGTTAAAATAGCAGTTGGTTTATCATTAATTGATCATTGATTTTTATATGTTTTGAATTTTAGAAGGTTTCTGAAATAGATGGAGCAAAAACTGGATTTTCCGCTATCAAGACTTCTGAATCCTCGAGCTTCAATCCTACATATACTTACACAAGACTAAGTCTTGCTAAACACATCAAGACTTTCTCCAAGTAAATGAACATAGGAATGGATCATGGGATTTCTCTTCTTCTTTGAGCATAAATTTGAGTCTATGGTAGCCTTTTAAAATTAGTGACAAAAAGGGAAAACCTCGTTCTAGCAAAGGGGGCTAGTGCTCTTTTAAAAACTATTCGTTGCATCCAATGTTAAGTCATATGTTAGGAGATACATTTAAATTAATAGGCATGACCAATTAGGTCCATTAATTGCAGTGGGTTTACTCTGAGAAGAACATAAGTTATATGCAACCGAATGAAAATGACTACAGGTATGTGCAGAAAAAAGGTTCTCCAAGCACCTGATACATTTTTAATGCACTGAAAATATTCAATTTTAGTAATATGGTGAAACACTGGAAAGTTTAACAGTAAACTAGATCCAACAAGAAACTGACAGATACTGAAACTCAAGCTGTGTGAAAGGAAGCTTGGAAATGAGCCTAGATAGATATCTGGAGATCCATGTACTGGAAATTCATGTAAGATGCAACAGGCTGAACTAGATAATCTGAGCTCCTTAGTCTTAGGTTTCAAGCTGTGGATTCTATTCTCTGTCATTTCAGCTGGCCACAACCAATACTATTACTTATTAGAATAAAATAAATGTTAACTTGGTTTAAATGCACGCTTTTATTCAGAAGCCCGTCTACTGAATTAAATGGCACTTGCCACTTAGTAAGTGTATACAGAATTGCAGCCTACAGGACTGGTTTGGGTAGAGGTATTCCATAAATAATTATTAGAGTTGTTATGGAATGATTTTATATTACAATGAGGTTCTCTTGATCTTCTTAATATATTCCGGAGTGGAGCATTTTATATTTTACCTTTTAATATATGACTTTCTTATTATGTTGTGATTAATCTTAGTAGCACCAGTTCTTCAGATTCATTTTCTGTTCTCCTCACACTTATAAACTCTTCCAATTGGTTTTTCCCCTTTGAATTTTATCCTATTACATATGGCAGCAGAACTTAATGGCTCAGACATGTTATCCTAGAACCTGGTAAGTTCTCGTTTAGTTTCATTGCACAAGCAGCAGATCACTGAAGAGAAAGAAAGGTCTAAAACTGCACTCTCCAAGGCACCAAATGCCAGCATTTCATGGGTCATAATTCTAGCGGGCTTCAGTTTGGTTCTCACAGGCTAGCAAAACAGGAAACACTAAATTTGCAGATGACACCAAACTGGGAGGGATAGCCAATGTCGCAGAAGACAGGTTTGAAAATGACCTTAACAGATTGGAGAACTGAGCCAAAACTAGCAAAATGAATTTCATTAGGGACAAATGTAAGGTTCCGCACTTTGGCAGGAATAACCAGCAGCACAAATATAAGATGGGGGACACCTGGTTTGCCAGTAGTACATGTGAAAAGGAGTCTAGGGCTCTTAGTAGAGTCAACTCTAAAATTCTTTGATTCAATGAATTCAGGGAAACCTCTGGTTGAAAAGATTTCCTGAAGATCAGGATTTCTAAGCAAAGGAAACAACCAGAAAAAGGGCACCAGGAGAGAACTTGCAAGCTAATATTGGCTTAAATGATCCCAGAACTGGCCTGCAATCCATTTAAATGGAAAAACAATCTATCTGAAGTGCTGAGCTTCTTCTAACCTGGCCCACCTGAAGAAACAGCTCCTGTATTAAACACATTTGATGGTTTGAGGCAGGTTTTCTGAACGGTTTGTTAAGAGAGGCAATTGAAATCAGAAGAAATAACAGGCAGTAAGTTTGAGTGTGAATGTTTTGAATCATTTTAACAGAGTATATTAGGAAAACACCATTCCATCTGTGTATGTATTCTGGAATCATTTTACTAAAACAAAACAAGTTGTCTAAACTGAGATATTGTGAAATGCCCCACTGTATCCAAACCCTTATCCCCCTTGTTTTTATAGACTGAAGAAATCCAAATGAATTCCAGCCTGAACTTTCCAACTTCAGAGAAATACACTCTGAATTGCACTGAAATGCCATTTAGGCATAATGCCACTTTTCCTATATCTTTCAGCGAGCACCTTAACACAGAAAAAGCAAAGAGAGAGAGAGATGGTTATGGTCATCAGTGATACTGGAACAAATGCCAGTTTCATCAAATGTCTTGGCTAAAACAGACAAGGCACCATTCATACAATAAAAATAGTGTAAATATCTCTTTAAAATAAAATAGTGGGAGCTGGGCAGCAGAGGGGAGGTAGATCCCAATTGAGACCTTGGTATGGGTGGTAGGGGGGCATTACCTTTTTGCCCCCAGCTGTGGTCCTGATCAGGAGGATCATGCCTGCTATTTACATTGGAAGAAAGCTTCCATTGATGTGAATGGGTCGTTTCTTCCTTTGCAAATAAGCAGGCTTGCAGTGAGGTTGTTTTTTATCTTGACCTCGGCACAGAGGAATTAGCACCATCCCACCCCCATAGTCACACTGGGTTGCCATCCACTTCCAGATTTTGGGGGGGGGGGAGCCTTGTGCCTGCTAATTAATTTTAAGTCATTCAAGCAACTGCATGCCCAGGAAGTATGGAACTGTCTTCAGCTCTATGGTATTATTATTTTTTTAATATGTATTTTTTAATTAAATGTGTATACTGCCCTTCATCTGCAGATCTCAGGGCGGTTTGCAACATAAAAATACAAGATAAAACAACAACAACAAAGCATGCAGAATGGTACACATATCTGGCATCCTAATCACTGAGAAGAATCATATAATCCACTCAGTGGCTTCAGGTTATATTATCTTACTTTTGATCATGAACCATATACCTCTTAGCAGGAAATTAAAGTCACCAGTAAATTGAGATTTTATACTCCTGCCTACTAAATGCAAAAACACTGCTGATGGCTTTTCAGAAGATGTAAGTTGAGCCTAGAACATAAATCATTGCAAAATCTGGAAATGATTCATAGTTACAGTTCAGCACATTCTTTTTAGTTTTTTGCTTCAGCTCTGTCATAAATGGCCATGTATCTGAGGGCCCCGTATCTGTTCTGCTTCTCCAACCTTACATCCCACTCTCCTCCTTTCTTCTACAGAGCTGAATCATGTTTAGCCATGTCATTACCGTCATATTTAATTAGCCAAGTAACCTCACATCAATTACTAAAAGACAACGGTAAGTTGATGGCAATGTACCATGCCATCTCTAAGGGAAATTGTTTTGCCTAGATTGGGAGTTAATATGCATTAATAAATAGGAACCAAGGAAGCTATCTTAACCAAGGTGCGACTGTTCATCCATGCAGGCCAATACTGTGAACTCTGGCCAACAGCAGCTCTCTGCGGTTTAAGGCTGAAAGGTCTTTTCCCCGACTACCTAATCCCTTTAGCTAGAGATGGCAGGGACTGAACCTGCAATTCTCTCCCTAGAAAGCATATGCCCTACTATCGGGCGATGGTGGTGGGGAATTGAAGGTGAGATACTCATGCAGTGAAAGTTCCCCCCAGTTCCAGTCACTACACAGAGGCAGCTTAAGGTCCAAAATACAGTGGTACCTCGGGTTAAGTACGCTTCAGGTTAAGAACTCCGCTTAAGAACAGAAATTGTGCTCTGGCGGTGCAGCGGCAGCAGGAGGTCCCATTAGCTAAAGTGGTGCTTCAGGTTAAGTACGCTTCAGGTTAAGAGCAGACCTCCGGAATGAATTAAGTACTTAACCCGAGGTACCACTGTAGTTTACTGCTGCAAAAGGTTAGGCTTCAGTAATACAGTTCCTGATGTTGACAGCTGTGGGCAGGATTCCTGCACTGTAGAGGGTTGGACTAGACCCTCCGACTCTACAATTCTGTGACACACACACCTAACTGGCTTTGCAGATACAGATACAGATAAGTAGAAAGCATTTCTGTTGCTCCAGCAATTCAAGACGTAACACAGACTGACTCACGGGCAGACTCACTGACCGGACATACCGCTGTCACAGCAACTGGCTTGGCTGACCTTGCACCTGTTAGCTTATCTCGTACATGGAGGGATTAAACTCATGAAGGAAATTAACCCTTTCCTCCATGTCCAGTTCCTCCAGCAATGGTCCCTCCTCCACTATGTAGTAAGCATAGCTGTCAACTTTTCCCTTTTCTTGCGAGGAATCCTATTTGGAATAAGGGAATTTCCTTTAAAAAAGGGAAAAGTTGACAGCTATGGTAGTAAGTAACAAGTAAGTGAGGACTGCTGCGCACAACCTTTTGCTTAACTGTTTGACTTCAGATAGCAGACACAGGGTAGTGTAAACACCTTGCCACATAAAATTCTCTACAAACCCTGAGAAATCTCTGCATGTTGGGATGGAGATTTGAGTCCAGCTTTGCTCCTTCCTTATTTCTTGCATGTGCTGCAATAGGGAACCTCAGGCCTGGGGAAGTGTGACCCTCCCTGCCTTTCTACCAAGCCCTTGGTACACCCACAAGCCACACTGCTCACTGGTTCTATTTGCACCCCAAGTCCTTTTTGTCCGGTTTGAATGTGCCCTTGAATGCTTGATAATGCCTCTTGCCTGCCTGCATGGAGGATCAAGAGGGTGGATGCGTAGAAACCAATCTGCACAAAGGTGAATTTACATTTATTGCTCTGGCTGCTTTTGTGTCTGGCCACACTGACCAAACACACATGGTCCCTGGGAGGCTGCCCAGAAGAGCATGCAGCTCATAAGCTGGAAAAAAGGTCCCTGTCCCTGCTCAGTAATATACCATACAAGCAGCTTATTTCTTCCCAGACCAGCAGACCATTGGCGGTTACAGCAACAATCCACATGCATCTAAAAGACTTTAGACTGTCATGAACTGGTAAGAGGACAGGGAGGAGGAAGGGGATCCCGGCAAGGGGTATAGCCGGGACTGGGACACACCAGGACATACAGAGAATGGGGAAAGAAGTACTCACAGGCTGGTGGAGGATGGTAAGGGAATGAAGGTCGGTGCACAGGAACCAGAGCAGCAGGACCCATCACGAGAGCCAGAAGGACCCCTTTCTCCATGACCAACCATGGTGGGCTCTACAGGTAAGGCATTGTGAGAAGCAGGAGAGGCGATCCAGGAGACTGAGGCAGGCCGGGCCCACAGCCCAGCTCACTAGCTGGAGGTTTGCTAGCTTTGGGAGGAGAGGTGTGACTCCTCAGCTGCAGTAGGCTTGGAACAGGTGAGGGTCACAAGCTCATCAAGCCCAGGTGCTGCAATCAGCATGCAAGGTATAAAAGGGCAGCAGAGCAGAGGTGCTGTGTCTGCACAACTGCCCATGTTGGTGGACCTTGGCTTGGATGTGCCTGGCCCTCTGTGGGACTGCACTTCAGGTTAGACTTTGACTGTGTGGATTGACCCCTGGTCTTTGAACTCTGACATGCTGACTTGCCACCAGGTTGGGTAGGGGTTTAAGGTGCTAACATCGGCAGAGAGGACACTCTTTGTAGTTCTACCACCTTCAGAAGTTTTTTTTTTCTGGGAGATAGGGGGCACCCCAGGAGAAGGCATTCCCTCCAGCAGTCCCTACATTGCAGGATTCCCCCTTTTACACACACACACACACACACACACACACACACACACACACACACACACTATAAATCTATGAAACTTGGAGAAAAGCAAGACAAGGCCATCTCATGTGCTTGACCCAAATTGTGCCTCAAACTACATCTGTCCTTAAAATTTCTAGATTTCTTCATTTTGATTATAAACTAGGAGAGCATAAGGCAGGGATTATGCCTGACTGGGATCTGCATATGCAGGGTTCAAAAGCTTATGTGGACTATACAGTGGACGCTCGGGTTGCGAATGCGATCCGTGCAGGAGGTATGTTCGCAACCCATGCTGCTGCGTCTGCGCACACACGTGACACAATTCAGCACTTCTGCACATGCGCAAAGTGCAATTTAGCACTTCTGCACATGCGCTGAAACCCGGAGTTTCCGCACTAAAAATAGAATTTTTGAATAGGTTACAGTCTTGGAAAACAATAACAATACACATTTCATTTATGGACCACCAATATTTAAGTTACCATCTTCTCTGCAAAAACGTCACCAAAACCAAAACTGACACAATACATTTCAAAGTAATTCAAAGAACAGCAAAACATGGTAGCCATACCCTGCCCCTCAATGATACATGTTCTTGAACACTGGGATCTATGAGGAGATGAAGTCAATTAGATCTTCAGTTTTCCTATCAATGATTTAAGTAAAGTTACTGGCCAAAGAAGAGATAAGCCATTTATTGACAACAGCTAAGTATTTCAGCAAACACTGCCAGCAAAGTTATCTTCAATATTGAAGTGAGAGGAATGTGATGGGAGAAATTAAGTCTTCACACAGTATCACGTAAGAGAATCCAGCTGTGCTTGTATAGTCTCCAACTATTTAACAGAAAAGGAAAAAGAAAAACGTTTAGAAACATGGAAAGGAGAAGAGAAATAATAAACTAACGCAAATTACCGGTAAATATATCCAAACAGCAACAAGAACTCCTGAATGTGTTTCCCCACGAAATTAATTCCTACAAATCTGCAATGTATATAAATGTTTATTCTGACTGGTTGAGTTCACCATGTGTATAGGCACAAATAAGGATATGCTATCCTGAAAGTCTCTTGGTCCTTTTGTTAAAGTTTGTAGATTTAAAAGGGTATAGCAAGCATCACCTTGTTCGAAAGCACTTCAACGGCAAATGTGAAACCTGCATTCAGTTAGTGCTTTATAGGAGACATAACTCAGAGATGCAGTGCTTTGGGGGATGAAGCTATTACATGTTTACAAGGAAAGCTCAAACCAAAAACAGCTAGAACCAAAGGACTGGTAATAAAGACTTGTTAAAGGTAAAAGAAAGGTTATCAAAATGTTAGGAAGTCTGTAAAAGCACCAGTACAGACCTTGTTATAGAACTCAAACAGCTCTTGATGACTGAATTCCACAAACACTTTCTCCATGTTCTGTGAAAGAGAAGAAAACACCCAAAGAGTTAGCCCATATAATGTGATGTTATCCCGCAACACTTCCTCAGGCGTCATGACTCTTAAAAGTTTTAACTCCAGCAGTTTGGGACATAAAAGAGCAGAATACTCCCAACAAACTCCTACAGATGTTCACCGTACATACATATTTACATTATGCAGAGAGAGAAATTATGTTGTTGTTTTTTGGTCTGCAACTTCATTTGTTCCTCTGGAAGTTGTTCTCCAAGTCATAACAAAAGTAGATGCAAAGGGAGAAAATTATTTCATTGTTGTGCTTCTCTTGTTAAATACAAGATTACATTTCAGCTTTCTCAGTAGTCCTTTCAAGTGCTGGCAAATTCCATTGCAGGGAGACTGTGCAGGCAGTGAATGTGACTGAACTCGCAGAGCCATTAAAAGCAAGTACATCAGCTCAGAGTTAATACCTCAAATTAATCTAACAGTTTTGAACTTTTCATGCTGAGATTGCTACAGCCATTCACGCCGTCGTTCTAGTGGTAAACTAAAAGCAAAAGGAAAAACCGAAGGAAGGGACACAGTGGATGAAACAGGTAACAGCTCTGTGCATTAGTAAGCCTGTGGTGGTTTGATGGTGGAGTTAAATACATTGTTTTAGGCATTGTTGTTTTTTCCATATGTATATCCAACCTGATAGTCTACTTGAGTCAAAAAAAAGCATGCTTCAAATGTGATGTCTTACTACACTGATTGTGCCTCTACATTTGCTTTCAGCTACATAGCACTGTTTTCTATTACACTTGCATCCCGTCCAGAGCTGAAGGAGGACATAGAGAAGCGCCACAACTAACTCCGGCAGGTGGGTTAGGCCACAAGGGAATGACCTGTCCAAAAGTACACTTCATGTCTCCCCAACCCAGGTGCAGCACACGGTTCTCTATACCACAGTGGCCCAACTATCCCTGTAGAAAAGCTGTCACTGTTGTATTGATCCTGGTGTGTTGCTTTATCGATCTGTATGGAAGAATTTCTTCTTGGCACAACCGACTACGGAAGGAGGTGCAGGAAACAAATTGATGGCAAACACACGCATACACACAAAGTACACTCCAGCCCAATTAAGAAATATATTAAGGTGCTAATTGGGACAAGAACCCCATTCAGTTTTCTTGAAGGCTGCAGTGAAAATTCTACTCACTCCAGTGTACTTATTTTCGGGTAAAACTACTGCATTAGCAGCTAATCTTTCAATAGACATTGTTGATCAAGTTACCTAAAAGGAAATAATTTCTGAAGGGTAAAGAATCTGATTTTAGTGCCCAGACAACTGCGTACTAAACAATGGAACCCCAAGGTAAACGAATGGCTTATTAAACTCTGTGATCGTGCTCTTTAAAATAAGCTTACTTGGTATATCCACATTAAACAAGGATAATGCAAAATGTATGTTGATTTAAGGTGGAAATTCTTTTCAGAATGCTAAGCAAAATATTGTTAAAGGTCATCCTTTTCCTTTGATATACTATTTTTCTTGCCTATTCAGACATGGATGTAACATGACACATACAATAAATACATCACTTGCCACAGCCAGTATGAGGAGCTGGCTTGCCGCCCCCAACCCGCCGCCGCCCCCAACAGTTACAGGAAGAAAGTCAGGGGAGCTCAGAATGAACTCTGGCTTTCCAGAAGGGTTAAAAACAATAAAAAGGTTTCTTCAGCTATGTTTGAAGCAAGAGGAAGAACAAGCAACTAAGTAGGTCCCAAGGACATTCTCACACACTTGATACTCCTAAAATAACCACTCACATAACCTTTATTTTATAAAAGATAAGAGTTTCTGAATAAGATGTATACAAAGGTTAGACTTTATTATTATAATGGGTGTATAAAATCAGTTGTGACCATGCCAGACCAAAAGATTAAACAAATTAAAATGGCACTTCTATCCCCCAAGTGGTTTAAGATGTGCTTTATATGCATCTTCAGTTCAAGGCAGGAAAGAAAAACAGGAACTACAAGGATTGGATTTGACCACTGGCCCAACTATTTCAGGGAACTTGGGCCTGGCATACTGAATTTTCATAAGCAAACACACTGCCTAATGCATACCCTTAAAAGTGGCTATTAACAGCCATAAAATCACTGGGGCCAGCATGTCTACCTCAATGCCACCTCCTCTCTTCAGTAGAAAAAGCCCCTATTCTACCAATCTGGGGGAACTTACAAAGGACCAGTAATTTGTATGAGAGACTAGTCTTAGCTCTAGTAGAGGGAACAAAGCAATGCTGGGAATGGGGTAGTGAATAAAAAATAGAAGTCCTGGAAAAGTTCTTTCTGCCATGATTCCCGCTGCTCCTCTCTCTATAAAAAAAACACACACACCATAATATGCTAAAAGGAAAGCGAAAGATTTGTAAAATGTCCCGTCGGCCTTTAAACAGAGAGCAAGTCAAGAAGTGGAGGGAAAGACAGAAGAGGGACCCATTTCTAAACAACAATTTACTGTAGTGTCTCAACCTCCTAGTTTATCACCTGCAATCTGAATCAATGCTACTAACACACAATTCTGAAAAGCAAACACACACAAACGTTAGAAAATATTACTGGAAGTTTGCTCTTCACGCTATATAAACAAAACTTGGACGCTTTGCTCAACTGTCAGTCAAGATTTGGCACTGGTTAGCACAGACCCTACGTTGCCCAAAACTGTTCACAGAAAGTCACAGAAGAAAAGCCTCAATATACTTTTGTGTGTATCTTTTAAACCATTCAACAAATAAGTATATAACAATGTTGTGAAAGAGTACCACTGACTGGAAATTTTGCTTTACTTTAATTTTTGTTTCAGCTGCCAATGAGGTTAAAATGCACTTCCGATTGTGCATTGGTGAGGGAATCCAGGCTCTGACTCTATGGCACAGCCAAAGCCTGCTGGATCAGGTGTGCAGGATTTAGCTGTGCACAGTGCTTTGAAGTCTTGACTTTGGGACTTCAAATCACCCAATCACCTGGTGTCATTGTGACACCAGGTGACTGACAAATGGGCAGCCCTGTACACCTGTCAATTTTAGCCCATGAGGCTAGATCCTTATAAGCCAAAAAGGTTCTCCATGCCTGACTTGAGAGATTTCAGCACTTTAGCATCAAACTCTTCAACTCAGTCTAGTACTGATTCATGTTGCATATTTCATTCATTCTTAACTTCCAGACTGCATTTTGACACAAAGCAGTATGTACTTGGTTCTATTTTTTCCTGCCTTTCCAGGGAACACATATGAAAACAGAATTATGTATTTAAAATATTGCCACATTTTGTGCAACTGTATTAGTGACTGGCAACCTGGAATTGACAGCATGCTACATATTTCATTTACTTTTTAACTAATGTTATTACTGTTGTAAGCTACTCAGAGAATTTGGTTATTGGGCAGCATATAAATACTGTTAAGATGTAATAAATAAATGAATGATGAGACTCATGGTGAACACTAAAAATATATATTTAAGGCTGGACTCCTACCTTGACTTGTAATGTTGGCTGTGCTGTGTTTACTTTTATTTATGTATTACTATAAGATTTATATGTTGTCCATCAACACACATTCCCTGGGTGGCTTACAAAAGAAGTATTAAAATGCAAGGTAATAATTTAAAAACCACGTTAAAAACCCCCACTAAAATGCAGCATAAAAATTTATCCTTTCTAGCAGATGAAAATACAATAAATTAGCATATCCATTTACAAAATAAAACATGGCATAAAACAATGGTCCAGTTTGCACGTAACAGTAAGACAAACCATGGATAAGCAAGTGTGTAAAAATCAGATCTGCTTTACTCTTCACAGGTCCTGCAGAATCAAACCACGGTTTGGCTTAGTGTTATGCCCAAACTCTGGTCCGTGGTTTGTTTTGTTCAAGGCTCAAAACAAAGCACAAGCTGTAACCAAGCTTTATTCTTGGCATTACCATTAATGGTTTGTTTGGAGAGAAACAAGCCAGAGGCCTGGGTTCAAATGCAAAGCGAAGCCAAACCATGACTTGGCTCCAGGTGAGCAGCAGCAGGACTGAGGAAGGAATGAGCATCTCCAAGCTTGCAGGGCTCCTTGAAGTCTTACAAAAATAAACCAGCCTATAGGGCCTTTTGCACAGCTTCATCTGAGCTGTGTTCAGGATCTGGATAAAAATTGAAGGAAACATATTAGCTGTTTGTCAGAAGAGTACCCCTCATCAAACATGCAGATTCTGACATGAAAAAGTCCTCTCAATTCTAAGTAAAACTGGCATAATACTGACAGATGTCAAGTTTTAAAACTAGAAGCTACCTTTAAAAAAAAAGAAGGCACTAACATGGCAAATTAATGTCAAGCACATCTAAGAAGGCAGATGGAGAGACAGGTTGGCTTGTGAATGAGCTGCAAAATAGCTCTTGCTGCAAAAGAAGCAGTCAGAATTTTCAATAGTTTGTTGGTAGAAACTAATGTAAGCCCAGTATATACCCTTTATTTTGTAAGAGTCTAATACTACAGGTATATGGAATAAAAACAAATTTTAATATTTAATAATACTGGGATTTCACAGTGTTACCTGCCCAAGATACTATTTAATCCCATGAAAATAAACGCGAGTTCAGCTGAAATACAGCTTGTGAAGTTCTCCTTTAGATTGTACAGATTATGCAGTACCTTATATCAAGATACCTGGCTGCACTTCTAGCCCTGTGCACGAAATCACAAATCTGACAAGATGGCTTGAAGTATCATCACTGTCAGCACTTTGAGGAACAAGTGGAGGTATGGCGTGAAGCAGCTGACTGCCTAAACAACCTCTTTTCAGGTGCAAGGAGTGGGAAGGGTAGAGAAAACCTTAATAGCATAGTGTTTTCCACATGGAATGAGAGGATGGAAATCCTCTCCCTCCCTCGATGGTGCTCAGGGAAACCTCATCAGTGTGCCGTGTGCGCCACTTCACAGGCCGGGATCTGTTCCTTGATCACACTAGTTAGTTGCACTTAGTTACTACTGAAATTAAATGGGACTTGCCCCATTTATTTCAATGGGAACAGAGCCCATTGCAATTTCATCCAATTAATGGGGCAAAACCAGAAGCCCTCTTTATATGTTATGGAACTCTATAATAAGATTTAGTCTGGGCATAATTAAACAACTTTGATAGTTTTGATTTTTATACTGCTGCTTTATTTTATTTTTTCCACACCCACTACCTTACAATACAAGTTAATACTTGCATTAGCATGGATACAAATGTGAACATTTTGTGGACTTCCTTGACCTTTTTACCTGCTGAAGAAATTTTGCCAAGAGCAAACTGTGACCATTCAAGAGTTACTTTCCTTCTGTACCGATCTCTTATCTGGCACAGTATTTCTGCTTTTTTACATTCTCAAACAGAACACATTGAACAAATTAGGTTACCAACTACATGCCAATCAGAACAAAGAATTCATTTACTGCTGTTTGTGTGTGTGTGTGTGTGTGTGTGTGTGTGTGTAAAAGTGTCTGTGTGTGCAGATATGCCACTATGATTTAAAAGCTCACTAGGAAAAAGCTTAGCCACAGACATAAAATGCAATATATATGTTAAGAGCTGCTCTTCGAAAATCATTAAGGCTTAGCATTGCTCTGTAATCGGACTTCTTACTATTAACTGAAAACCATTGATTAAATTAAGAAAGAGCTTCTATTGCAACAACTCTTTCCTTAAGTGTTATCTTATCCCACATATTAAAAATGAACTTTTCTTTTCCTACCCAAGCACACTGTATCAAATGCAATAACACACACCTTAATCACATTGTATTAGCTAGAGATTTGAGAGAGAAAGGCTAAAAGGCAAAACTCTGCCTTCCTCAGTCAAAATCCATTTTGTTTGGTACAGTAATATTTTAATCACAGAAATGAATCAACATACCACTTCATCTTTTAAATTACATTACTGCCTAAACTCCGGAGTAATGAAGTCAGTTACAGCACAAGAGGGAAAGGCAATGAGAAAAGCAAGTTAATATTTCTCAACAACATAGCTGTTTTTAGTTTAGAGGAAAGGCAAGGAAGAGGCAACATGACGGAAGGGTATAAAATTACAGAGAAAGTGGAGGCAATTCACTGTCAAAGGAGGCAGCAATAGCAAGGTATCCAACATCTCCCATCAGAACACACACACCCCAATGGGCCCTTCTTCATAACACTCAGGTTCTGAAGCTCAGATCCAGCAACGCCGTTTGGTGTCCATCAGATGATGACTATTTCTCATTTATGATTGGTCCTGTACCAAACGCTTGCCATGTCAGCAAAATAGAATGACTTCGCTAAGGGTATGCTCCCGGATAGAATCAGAAGAACTATGAGTGGAATGGTACTCTTTGATCTAATGTTTGCTCTGTAGAATAAAAACACTGAAGAATGGCAAAGCCAAAAAGACGGTTGTCTATACAGCATATTTGGGAAGTACCATTTAAGTCCGTACAGCCAAAAGATCACAGTCTATAAACCCAGACATAGCTAGGAGATGCAACAAAATTATTTCATCAAGGTCAAAGGGGTATAAAAATGAAGGGAAACAAGAAATTTGTCTGACTTGGAAACAGCCATGCTGTGCCATGACATCTTCAGACAGACCCTGAGTGTGCCAAGCCAGGCCCTCCGATGTTTTAACTGTTCTTACAAAGAGAGAGAGGAGAAAGCATTTTAAAGGCATATAGTGAACAACACCTCTCCACACTAAGAAAAACTGTACTCTACTGCCAGCACCCAGACATTTATTTCAATAGGATACTTTCCCATTAATTTTGTCCCTACCTTGAAATGGTTGAGATATGTTGTTTGTTTGTTTTTTTAACATTGCAAAGAAACATTTAATACAAGCTTCTGGTGCCAATATTTAGCCTGGAGTTGTTTTTAATCTTTCTTAAAAGGCTCATAATAAGACCCTGGGGGGAAATCCGTAAAAAAGAGAAGGCAAGCAAGCGAATGTTCTTAACTATATGGCTGGGTTCATTTTTAACAGCATCTGTAAATAACAGTTTAATGCTACGGAGTGTGTTAATAGCAACTGTTGCTGGGCAGGCAACAGGACAGTTTGGGCTGTGTGTCGTTGCAGTTTGTCTCTTGGCTATAAAACTAAAGGCAAAAGATCAGCAGTTTTTGCTGCTGAGAAAGCTGAAGGAGAAATGTTACAGAAGACATGGCGTCTCATAATTAAAGGAGTGGTTGCATTTCAGAGAAGAATCAACCAGCTCAACTTTCTGTTTTAAGAGTACTAAACAACAGCCACAGGCTACATTTTAAAAAATGCATAAACACAAAAAATACTGACTGTACTCCAGCCATCTCACCAAGTCAGTAAAACAATATAGTTGTAAAGGGTGGGGGGGGGGGACACACATACTACTATCCCTATGAGTCCTACAGTATCATTTAGTACATTTTTCTCCCTTCCAAAAATTGACTCAATCAGTATGCAGGCTTTAAACAAGCCCATCTGCTTTCCTGTCCATCCTAGGAAAATTAATTTTCAGTGACCAGATTAACAATTCCTCTACATGACAATAAGAGGACTAGCACTCAGGACTTTTACTATATTGCTCCTGGCAATGTGCAGAGACCTTTTCCCGTAAACTCTTATTAAAATGTACAATGGTAGGGAATCTTTCAAACTGAATTTTTTAAATCTGCAACTCTTCAATGTTTGCCACTTCATATCCAATGCACATTCTAAACAAAGTGGGTCAGTAGCAGACAGCATATATTAATAATAATCAGGCTATTAGTATGGACCCTTTATTGCTGCTCTTAATAAGAGGAGGTCGTACACTGGAAAAGCAAGTTGGCTGCCAGTCTGAATCTCCTTTGCATGCCACTCTGAATCGTCTTCTAGCGCTAACCACTTTGCACAACCCAAGATCATTTTAAATTACCTATGATTATACCTTTACTTACATGTCACAATCAAACAAATTGTTATAATTTCAACACATGACGATAACACTTCAAATACGGGTGAAAACATATTGCTGGAAAAAAGGAGAAAAAAAGGTGAAAATAAATACAGTACTCAAGCTACTGAATATAAATTTGTGTTTAAAATAAATAAATAAGCTGAAGTATTTATGCAAAACAGCAACGTAAAAATCAAATCCATAAAATTTGTAAGAGACTAATTTACTGCTAATTCCACGCTCTTAAAACATCCAGAAAACACTATAGACTTTTTTTGTCCAGTATGGAATCATTTACAGACTGTTCAAAGTACTGATACACCTCGCTCTGGTAGATGTGCAGACCAAGACTAAGCAAAGGAAGTACAGGGGAAAGAGAATCAACATTCCACATTTTCCTTTCTGGAATGACAAAAAAATAAAAATAAAAATCCCCTAACTTTAATTTGGTCACTCATTTTGTGAAATGATACATCATCTCTGATCTGTACTCCATTGCAGGTTCAAAGCATTGTATAGTGTTGAGGGATACTGTCAGAACTCCCAAGACTTTCATGCCACCAAAAAGTACTCTGTGTCATTAAAACAGCCCAAGTGCCAGTTTGCATTTCTTAGTACAGAACATATTGATCTGATGTGTAGAGATCTTTCCTATTCTACTTAGTTCTGGAAGCTTATCTGTGTGAAAGAGACAAGCAGAAGGTCCATGATGTTTGGGTTATTCCTTCAGAGAAGCTGAGTACAGCTAGTTTTAACTGGTTTGGTTATCTCGTTCAGTCAAGGTCATGCTGACTATAATAATGCCAGAAGGAGACAGGGTTTCACGTTCTCTTCTATCTCTTTTCCTTCTGGTGTGGTGTTCTGTACATAGTATGTTTAGTGTTAAGGTTTAGACTTATTATAAGTTATTGTAAGTTTAAGTTTAAATCTGCTGCAACTGGATTTCTTATGGTCAGGGTTAATCATGAATGTATTGGATTTGTGACCTTTATGCTCATTTGCCTTCAGTAGCAGTAAAGCTCTGCTGGATGAAATACAATGGCCTCTGGTCTATTTTGGGGGGAATCCTGCAATGTGTTTAAGTTGCTACTGTGCTAACTATGCATTGGAATCCACACTGGATCAATAATGAGTAGAATTTTCATGACACCAAGTGCATTAGTTTTTTTTAGAGAGAACCAAACAGGCTTTGAAACCATCTGGTAATGGCTAGCTATGGGCTGGGAGTGTTGGAGGAGAAGTGCCATAACATAAGTGAGAGTGCTTTTAAGTAGATTACCTGTGGTGAAGCCATTTGCATGGGGTCATATCCCGACAACCACATGGAGAGAAGTGGCCAAATGCACATTATATTTTAACATATGAGCAGAAATGAGCAGCATGCAGTTCAGGACATGCTAAAAATAGTCTAACCAACTAAACGTCCCTTGGCTGCACTCTGTGCCCTGAACATACACTGGTGCATATATGTCAATTACATTAAAAACTAAATAAAATTCCGGCATGAACAGGAAACAAGACCAAAATTGTAGAAAGCCAGGTTTTAATAGCACTCTAAGAACATTCCATTCATGACCCCAAACAAAAGGCAATGAATGTATATGAGAAGATGAACTAACTAATTATTCAGTTTGGATACAAAAGTTCATGACAAAAAGATCTATAACTAGAAATTCAGTTTCACAGTGAGTGCATGCCTTCACTAATAACTCTCAGGAAGGACCCCTGCAGTAGATTATTTTATTTTCCACACAGGACTTCATAATTATGAACATACGACTACAATTTAAAGCTGCGTGAACTCCTGAATAGATCTCAGACCAGCCAAACAATAATTACCTACTGCTTTGATATTGTGGTTTCAGCTGAAAGGTTTATAAAATATAGTAGATGAAAAGAGCTAGAATTAATAACCTGGAATGGCAACTTTAAAAAAAAAGCACCGCATAACTTTTGTTGCAACAGTCTGAACTCAAACTCAACTAGCCCTTGCGTATCATACGAGCATACAATCGCTTACAAGAATTTACATACAAAATGATTTTTTTAATAGTAAATAAGTTTTTGTTTTGCCATATATTACTGTAATCAATGGACTTGTTTGGAGGTAATACAGGAACTCTGCCAAGTAAGGGGAAACATATGTCTGGCCTGGGGGTGAGCAAGTGGCGATGCCTGGGCCAAATTTGGCCCAGCTGGTCTCCAGTTAACCACCCTTCCCTAAGGGGCCTTCCAGTGAAACCACAGATGCCAATTTAACATTTAATCTGCCGCTAAGTGAGACCTTTCTTTTAACAAAATACTGTTTCCCTGTCAAGGTGCAATCATGCTATCTCTACCAACGCTTTCAAATGCCTATTTTTACCTAAGCATGAAGGTCTGCTAAACAGAGAAATCAAAGGCTGGAAATGGCATTTCCTTGGCCCCCACCTGCTACAGCACCCTGCTCCATATACTACACACCATTCTCCCAAGCATCCCCAAAACCCCAGGATAGATTTTTAGGTGGGTACAGTGAAGTGAAAAGGGGAAGGATGGAAAATCCCGTTCTGTGACTATATTCTATTCACAGGAGTTAGGATCCCGTTGCAGAATTTGGGGACAAACATATGAATGATATGTTCAAAAGGGGGGTGGGATGAATTTTGAAGTCTGATATTACTAATTGTCCGATATGTGTTTTGCTACCTTGCTTCTGGGGGGGAAAGACGATTTCCACATCCTTCGCATAATGGCAAAACTGTTCCTAGAAGTGACTGCAACAAAGAAGAATCACAGGATATGTGTTATTTTGTAAGAAGTCTCGTCATTTGGAACTGAATGCGGAGGAATAGAAGTTCTGTTGAACAGAGTGAAAAGATCAGGTTTTCCTACTTACCCATTCACAGTACCCATCTGTTTTTATGTTTTGTGTTACACTTTTATACTTCATTTATTATATTGACTGTATCCATAATGGAGAAAAGAACATTTTAGATATATATCGGGCTCAAATTTCGAAAGCTGTTAGAGATGCTTTTACGAACTGGAAATTTGCCAGATCAGAATAGCTTTTTCACTGGATTTGGTCTAGCATTTCTGGTTAACAAATTCTGGGGCTGCTCCAGTAGCTCTGCTGAAGCAGCAGCTCCATCAGGCTCCTTCCTCAAGTGCTACTTGGCAGCATCCATCCCATCAGGCTGCAGCAGCAATTGAGATGGGAAGCGGTGCCACTCAGCTGTTTTGGGAGCAGCTGGTCATTATAAGAACTACTTTGCAAGTTTAAAAAATGGTGCCTGGGGGTGCTTGTTTTCCTCTTTCCTCCCCATTCCTTTTACCTTTTGATTATAAGCCTGTGGGCAAAAAGGACTTCTCTTGACTGATCATCTGGAAGTCACCCTTCTGGCAAAGAGTGGTATAAAATTGCTTTCAAACAAAGGTATGTTATAGATGCCACAGAGGTTCTGCTGAATGAAAACTTGGTTTGCTTCCATTATTTGGAGAAAAATAGCAACTATTGGTTTTGCCATCTGATCCCTAGGTTGGATGTAATATTTTGTAACAACTACAGTACTTTTGCAAGACACTCCCTGTTTATTTCATCTATATCCCACCTTTCCTCTAAAGAGCTTAGGGTGGTGTACACAGTTCTCTTTCCCCTTCTATCGACACAACAACCCTATGCGGTAGGTTAGTCTGAGAGTGAATGACTGGCCTATGGTAACCCAAAGAGCTTCGGAGCTGATTTTGGGATTTGAATACCGGTCTCCCAGGTCCTAGTCCAACACTCTAACCTCTACAACAACACTGGCCCTACCTATATCAGGTTGCCTTTACCTGCCTTATACCAAAGGACCAATATACATGGTCCATTTAAATGGCAGCAGCACTTTGTGATCTTTTTTACCAGTTCTGCTTTCAGAGATCCTTTAAAAAGAGATGCAGGTTTGAATATTAAGTGCTTTGCATGAGAATGCAGGTGGTCTACCTATGAGCAATGGCATCTTCCCTTCAAGGTTAAAGAAAGGGGTTGTAACATTTCCTCTCCATTCTTTAACTGGATGTTATGGTCGTCTTTAACTTTTAGTCCAAAGGGACTATTTAATTCTGTTAAGTGTTTTGAAATCATAACACCACAAAGAGCTTGGCTCATAAATCAGAACAGTAAGCAAGCAATCAGCACCAACAAGGACATACTTTAAGTTAGTACCCAGCAACATTTATAACCACAGCAAAAATGCAGTGCTTATGAACTATTTCTAGCCCAAGGGGAAAGAGATTGTCACAAGTTCTTCAAAGATGGTTATGTAAAAAGGGACCAGAAAGATGAAGCAAAGTCATAATGGGACATGATAATGGTGCATCCACTAAATGACCATTAATAATATAATTTAAGTAATTCTATGGTCATTCCCTAACACCATTCTCCGAACACAACTGAAATATTTGACATGGTGGAGTTTCAAGTAAATGGGATTGTCCCTGTCTCACAAACTATGATGGGCAATCTAAACTTCTGCAGGGTATTTGCACTGTTTCATGTCTGTCTGTCTCTCTTACATACACCATGTGGTAGGGCTGGGCAATGTCAGCTTTACAACACTGTGGTGTATCACCAGCTAAACATCATGATATGGTTATGCATTGTGTTGCTAAACGGAGGGGATGCAACACACCCACCCAGCAAGCTAGGAGAGGGGAAAGACATTCGCCTTCTCCTTGCTTTGCATCGTTTGTTTGCCACCCTTCCCAGCGCCACAGTACCTTCCCCTCAGGGCAGCTGATTTCCCAAGGAGCTGATTTCTCTGGGCTGTGGTGCGTGTCCCCCACCCCAATTTCAAGCCTCTTTCACTGCACACCCAATTCTCCATGCTCCTTCATCCACCCATCTCAGGCCTGGTCAAGGCTGCTTGTTCTGGCCCTTATACCGGTCCTGGGCGATGTAGCGGTATATCGCCCAGGCCCACCATGTGGAAGCCAAATTCCCCATGAGGCTATCCCACACAACTCTGCTATGCAGATGTATACAACAACCACAAGGGTGGTGTAGATCTCCCTTGCGTCTATTTGGCAAGGTCTAATTAGGCTTTGAGATTAAATTTAAAGGAAGAGAGGAAGCACAATACAAGCATAGCAAGGAGTTCCTGGCAAAGGGGGATTTAAAATCTCAGCTCGAGTGATTATATTGTCTAAAGGTTATGCTTTTCCTGTTTTTATCAATTTGTCAATTATGAGCCAACTAACCAAGAAGTAAGTACAAAAAATAGTAACACCCTATTGCTCAACAGGATGCTACATCCTTGAACTTCCTGCAGTGATGCTTCCTGTAAATTAAGAAACAGCCGTACAGAGAACAACTTTTACCTCCAATGTTTTAACTGTATCTGTTGTATTCTTTGTATAATTGTGACAGGCCACTGCCTGGTCTTTTACTATGTGCTATGGCCATATGGCTAATGCAATAAATAAGTTGAACTGAATTGAGAACAACTTTAGTAAGATTTGCAGGAATAGTGTCTGCTTAAAGAAACTCCACATGAGCCAAATATAACCCGTATAACTCCATATAACCCAAATATTATACTTGCTTCTCTTTCCTCATATAGTTTAGTGCTTAGTATAAGTAGAAATCTTTTTCTTTAGATTCAGTATCAGCAAAACATTAACTATGTGCATACAGAAATGATCAGACCTGAGCTAGGAGTGCTCCGTTTACAAAAGAATAAGACGCTTGCCTGAGCTTGTGGAGCAGAGCTGAGAAAGGGACAGACTGTGTTCACAGATATCAACAACACCATACTCTGCTGCTCCCATTTTCCAAGACTGCTAGACAGTGTCAAACACTTACTTGTGGCTGTTTTTGCCAAAGATTTCTGAGTAATATTCAGGGTCACTAGGGTTTGTTTTTAGAGTTATTTTTGGAAGCTTAGCTGATTATATATAGCATTCTCCAGTGGAACCTGTAACAAAATGTTGCCGTTATCTCCAGAGAGCCAGTGTGGTGTAGTGGTTAAGAGCAGTAGACTCGTAATCTGGTGAACTGGGTTCGCGTCTCCACTCCTCCACATGCAGCTGCTGGGTGACCTTGGGCTGGTCACACTTCTTTGAAGTCTCTCAGCCCCACTCACCTCACAGAGTGTTTGTTGTGGGGGAGGAAGGGAAAGGAGAATGTTAGCCACTTTGAGACTCCTTCGGGTAGTGATAAAGCAGGATATCAAATCATAACTATTCTTCTTCCAGTCCCTAAACGGAGGAGGGTTCCTGGTCAGGGCTTCAGCTAGCCTGGAACAGGAGCCCTGTGCAGGCCTCTCCGGAGAGGGAGACGTTTCAGGGGATAGGAAGAGGAAAGGACACACCCCAAGCCCTGTGCCATATATTAGCAGAAGGATTTCATTGCAGAACATTTAATAGCGGCATAGTGGAGGGGGGGGGGTCATGGAGACTGGAAAAGGAAATGTGTTCCTTTTTCCTTCCTTTCCTGCTGAAACTTCTTGTATAAGTGCAGGGGCTATGGTAGTGTGGGGGGGGAACAACCCCCCACACTCCCTCCGGGATTCAATACAAGCTGTTAGGGCTCTAAGGTGGCCTACTGCCTCTCATCACCTGCCCTCCCATTTTCTTTTCTTTTTTTCCTCCCCCTCGGCTTACACTGTGTAACATTCAATATCTCCACTGCTCTCATTCATGCACTCAATTGATGGTCTGTCTACAGGAGTCTAATTTATGCTCTTTTCAAATCCCTTTACTCTCTCAAGTTTCAAATGTCAATGAATTCTGTAAGTCCTAAAACCATTTTGGTCTTTAAAAAGAAAAAGAAAAACCCTTTTAATTTATAAGCACATATACTTCTGCATCCTGCGAAAGCCCCCAAAGCATATAGATGCCACTCCCTTCTTTTTGAGTGGCCTTGTGCTTCCAATCACCTGAAATGATTTCATGCTGAAATGAGTAATTTCTATTCTGAGGCATGTCAGGCTAGGAAAGGATACTTGCAACAGTAAGATCTACATTAATTGGACTGGAAGATAATGAGATCACTAGGAAAGTAGGCAACAGATCTTGCCGGAAACCTACTGTCACTAAATTAATAAAGCTTTCATTGCCTAGAAAAACAACTTGAAAAAGCATTTAACACACCTAAAATACATGAAATATGTTCCCATGATATGTCATAGAATAAAAAAAAATATTAGAAGGGATTCATGGTTGAATCAGAGAGCTTAATGTTGACACAGCTACCCAGAAGATTGTCAGGAACGGATGATGTCCTGTTCTGTAAAGGTCTTACCTTAAACAGTTAATTTACAACGCAAGCATAAAAGTTTCAGTGACAGCACAATATTGCACATGCCTACTCATAAGTCAGTCCCATTAAGTTCAGTAGGACTTGTTCCCAGGTAAATGCGTATAGAGTCACAGCTGAAGAAAACTTTTATCTTCATAATCCCAAGAGGTAGTATTTCACTCTGAAGTGCACACTACAAGATGTTAGTTACAATTCGTACAGTTAGTATATCATGCTTGTCATTTATCAATATGAATTGGTTTAACGCGACAAATTGTTTAGACTAGTAATCTGCCCAAACCTAAACTCCTTTGAGCTTGTGTGCGTAGCTACCACAAAGTTATTTGGCTTTGAAGTTTAAAAATATCACTGGCATCGTAAGCACTAACATATGCAATCAAAATATAAATTCAAATTATGCCATTTTTGGTTTGGAAATATTTTGCTGAACCCTTGCTTGCTTAATTTAAAAAGTCAGGAGGAACTCCTCATTTAATAGGCATATTAAATGGCATAAACTCTGGACAAAATAAAAGCCTTCTCTTATTCTGCATAGAAGCCAAGACCCCAAAAGCAAATTTCGCGTACCCAAAGCTGTACTTGTGTTTTATGAACAGCTGCCTTGCATCCTGTATAGTAAAAAAAAAAAAAAAGCTCTCAAAACCAAGGGGAGCAGCAAAAGAAATCCAGGATATGGCATGGAGGGATGGGGTGTTGAAATCTAAAATCCCACTGGGTGGGTACAAACTCTTGAATAAGCTTAAAGTAGCTCTTTGGATGCTGGCCGAAAGCAACCCTTGTGATGCTCCAATTTTAAGCATGTATAAACTCCGGTGGGGTTATCTCCATTCCTTCATGTTTATGCATTTTGCTGCATGAAACTCATATAGTGTGAGGTGGCACATTTTTTAAAAAAAAAATCGTATTTTTTTAATGTTATGCTCTTCATTAAAGCCATAGAACAGTTTGCAAGTAACAGTATAAAACGCATAATCATAAACTGTTAATTAAAAAAATATACAGTTAAAACCCCCTAAACCAACTCAACCATTACAAACAGCAGTGGGCAATACTGTTCAGTAAATCAGATGTCTAAAAAGCTTCTTTAAAGGAACATCAAAAGGAGCCAATGCCCTTTGTATTCAGCATACAAAGGAGCGCAACATATGCAAACATTGCAAACGTTCGGATATAAAAATGTGCAACTGTCATGATACTATTTGATCATTCTTATCAGTTGATTGCAACGCAGTACTTCTAAAAGCATTGTCTTTAAAGTTTTAAAGAGAAAGCACTTCTGTTGAAATATCACTGGGCAGAAAAAGCATTAAGCGGTTAAATTACCGTCACCCGCTGTGGATGTAGTCCATTAGGAAGTTCTACCAAAAAAATAACCTCCCTAAAAAGAGTGGCAGCGTAAGATCACATACCGGTACCTACTAAAACAGAGAGATCAATTTTACAAATGTTCCTTAATATAGAGGCACATTCTGGTCCTGGACCAAAATAATTTCATTTTGCTGTTAGAACATAAACCACAACAAAAAATACACACACATACGCACCATGGTGTGCCCAGTCTGGGGAAGAGAACCATCACATCAGGTGATTATGCACTCTGAAGTTCTGAAGCCAGGACTTCAAAAGGACCTCAAAACCAACAAAGTACTGCTAAAACAAAATAACACACACACCCCTTTCCTTCTAGCAGCAAGTTTCAATGAACAACCTTTTCCTGAATTGAAACAAATGGAAAGATCCACTGGACTCACCTGAAGGGTGTATCTTCATGCCAGCATCTTGGACCTGCTCTAAACAAGAGGCATTGCTCCTGACACGGGCAGAGGTCAATGTGGAACGTGTCAATGGAAAAGCAAATGAGCAAGCCGCCTGGTTGAGCAGAGGGACCCTACATCCAGGGGAATGGCACTTATCTGACCAACTGTTCTGCCAAATCCAAAGGGAATTTAGGCTGATCCAACTAGAGCTGTCCACTTTTCACTTCAGCAACCAAACACCGAGGTTCTTTTCCAGGTACCACCCACACATAGAAGCCATGGGTGCCCTCCACACAAACTGGTTGAAGGGACTGACTCCTGTTTGCCTTCCGCCCCTAATGCCTCTTCTAGCCATAACCCTCAAGAAGATACAGTAGGAATCACAAATCTGATTATAATAATAGCTTCATACTGGCCAAGAACACCCTGGTTCACCGAGAAAACATGAAAGTCACCATGCATCTAACCAGTGTTTCCAGACCTTCTCACATAGGAGATAAAATCTTCATTTTAGAAGGGGACTCCATCCTACTTAGCTGGGTTCAAGTGAGCAAAAGTTCCCTACAGGGAGTCATCCAAATGAGGAAGACCGACCTCACCATGCATCAGCTGCAGCATGGGAGTTTTACTCAATGATATAATCTGCAGGAGCATTGCTGACTGTCCCAGAAGTTGATGAAGCTCATCTGATAGCAAAAAGAAATCAAACCTTTAGTACAATTGACCTAATCCTGCACAATGCTCTGTCCATAGATATTCAGCAGGTACCTTCTGTTTTAACCTTTAAAAATCTGGTGAAAACCAAGCTTATTATAAGCATTGAAAAAAATATCTTCCTTTAATAATTAACTGATCTATTATTTGAAATCTTTACATGGTTTTTATTGTGTGTGTGTGGTTTTTGTTAGCTGCATAGATTTTTTTGTATGAATAGCGGTATTTTATGCATACAATAAAAATAACACATTATGACTGATCTCCTTGTTACTTTTGTAATTGGAGTGGATTTTCTCATGCTTTTGGCGACTGAAATATTCACCAAGTGTGAATTCATGGCAGCCATCTTGGGTTCCAATATGAAAACTACTTACCTGAATGGCAACACTTTCTCCGACATAATGCAAGCAGCTCTAACTGAAACATACGCCTGCCACTTCAGTAATGAGCTTCCTAAAAGGAAGCACATTGTATCTAAAAAATTTTTTTGGAGAATTTGGAAAGAAAGAATAAGTGTACATAGCTTCTGTTTATAAGACCTGTGCATGATTATTCTATGAGATAGGCATGATACCCACTTTAGAAGGAGAAATTAAAACCAGCTGCTTTGTAATTTTATTTCAATATATGCTGAAAATATTTTTATTGTGACAGGTGTAAAGCATGGCATGAATTCAAGAGGTAATAGCTTGAAGATGGCAAGGCTTTGAACAGTCACAACAAAACAGTAACTTCTATTAGGTTACTTTTCCTAAATCAATATCAATTACAATAACCCACTCGTGAAACCTTTTCTAATCTAGCTGCGTTTTCAAACCCACTTCAAGAAGATAGAAGCTCTCTCATTCGCCACTACTTATCATCATTGTTAGGTATTTTACATAAACAAGTAGGCAAGCAAGAAAACCTACTGGTAAATTAATGTAATCATTCACTCATTTATCGCTAGAGACCGTTACAAAAAAACCTTTAGTCATGTTACCTATAAAAGCTTTTAGAGTGCCTCACAAATTTATGCATACGTGCCTCTTTCAAGTGACATTTAACTTACTTTCCTGTCTTACTGACATTTATTGAATGACCTAGTTTGGCTGAAGTTACTAGAGTGAAAAAGTATCTTCAGTTTGATAAGTAATTCTGCCCAGACACAATGTCTCATTCTGAACAGCATATAAGCATCTACATCCCTGATTGCAAAAAAGCTGATTATTCATACACATATTTAGTTAGGGGTGCGTGGAGGGCAGGGGAGGTTAGAGAGAAATGTGGTACTTCTAAAAGAACCTTCTTTTAAAAAAGCAAAAGTAAAGGTTTTCCCACTATTAACCCAAACACTGAAATATATGCTATGAAGTACAGTGGTTCCTCGGTTGGTTGGAAATTCCATTGAGAAAATTGGGAAACGCGCCTTGGAATCCATTTGACTTCTGAGGCGCGTTTGAAAACAGAAGCATTTACTTCCGGGTTTTTGGCCTTCAAAAACCGAAATGTTCGACAACCCAGGTACGACTGTATCTACATGATTCTGTTGAAATTATCTCGCAGGTGGCAACATTACTTAAAAAAACACGTAATTAATTGATTTCATTTATATATCCTGTCTTTCCTATCTGGAGTTCAGGGCAGCATATATGGTCCTCTCCTTTCTACCTCACAATACCCTTGAAGTAGTGGGCTGCTTCAGAGTCAATGAAAATGAGCCTAGCCTCTTCCAAGGCTTGCACACACTCTGTCGTTCACTAGGGTCGCCGCAAGGAGAAGTCTGGAAACTTTGCTGTGTATCTTTAATTAAACGCAGTTTACTGTGGCATCCAAAGCTGGACGAACCGTGGTTTATTTTAGTGGAAATAAGCCATAATTAATGAAGCTAAACTGTTTTCATGAGCCACAACTAAGATTAACCACAGTTTAAGTTTGGACAGCATGCTGAAGTGTTCATCTAAGACAGAAGCTTCTGGTCTCCTATGGTAGAGGAAAGTGATGGGGAGAGGAGGGAGAGCACAAGAGCCTGGGGGGGGGGGGAGGCTAAGTTAATACAAAGTGAGCTTCATGGCTGATTTGGGATTTGAATCTGGCTCCTAGGCCAACACATTAAACCAGTTCTCTGTTTTGGCTGTAAGAGGGAACTCTGGTTTAAAATAAGCCAGGATCTCCATATCAAAGATGGCAATAATAGTAACACAGAAGCCAGTAACTGCTCAGTTTTGCAATTCCTTGTAACTCAAGCCAGCCTTCAGCCTTTCAATGTGTAATGTTTTATTATAGTGGCTGGGGCAACCCAGTTAGATGGGCTGGCTACAATTGTTGTTGTTGTTGTTGCTGCTGCTGCTGCTGTACTAAGTTTTATTGTGTAATTTAATTCTTAAATATTAATTACAAAACCATACATACTAGATTCAAGTATTCCCATGTAGAAGTATTATTTCGTCCTGGAGCTAAACTGATACTGGATTTTTTCGGCCCGTCATCTCTGCTCTATTACCTAGAACTGGGGATACCCAAGTTCAAATCCCCATTCAGCCATGAAGTCCACTAGTTAAAACTTCAGTGTAGTCATCATCTCTTTGCCTAATCCACCTCTGCTTTTATAGTTCCTGACATAAACAAAGCCCACCAGTAAGGTCCTTTTGCTGGAAATACTTTAAGAAATGCCACCCAGAACACCCTCTCCATTCCCAGCTCACAAATCAAATGACTACAGTGGCACCCCTTCTTGAATGCAACACACACAGCAAGTACCCACAACACCATCCCAAACAAAACATTGCTGTGCTTCTTAACAAATCCAGTTTCTGATATACTGTATCCTGATATTTTATATGCCAATTACATTCATTAATCTTATCAAACTTTATCGACTCAAATTATATCTCTGGCTGTAGAATCAACCTGGTGGCAGATAGGAAGCCATTCACTGTTATCTTGAAAGTTCAGTATTGCAACACACCTGAAAGATTTAATGAGCAACTTGGAAACTAGTCAGCTTGGCCTTTGGATACAGACTGGTTATGCTGCAACACCAAACGCAGCCTAGAGTTTAAAGCACAGCAGATACCTGAATCACAAGTGCAAAATTAATGTATAATTGCAACTACATGCAACCAACAACTGTGGAATGTGAAAATGCTCAGTTTCTTTTCCTTTAAGCCGCTCACAATGCTACACAATTCTCTCCTCAATAGAGCATCTATTCAAACGACCCTGCATTTGGAGAGATCACGAATGGCAAAACTGTAGCCCTCCAGGTGTTGCTGAACTACAGTTCCCACCTTCCCTGGGCAATGGACATGATGGGAGTGCTAGTTCAGCAACATCTGGAGGGCTGCAGGGTAGGCATTCTTGCTACAGATTGTGTACGTCCTCTTCAATCAGGAATCAAGCATGTTTAAAACGTTATCAGGTATCAAAATTATTCCACACTGGAGAAAATAAGACTTAAAACTGAGCTGACACAGCCAAACGTGGTTAGCACTAGGCACTAGGGCTGAGCAATATCTGGTTTTCAACATCAAGATATACCACCAGCTAAACATTGAGTCATGCTGATATATCACAATGTCTGAAATAAGGATGGAGCTATGTAGAGGCATTGGCTGGCTTCACAGTTTTCCCCCCATTGTGATTTTTGCATAGCATGCACACGCACGCACACACATCATGATTTGCAATATATTGCCAGGTCAAAAACTATGAGACCGATGTCATGATATGGACTTCAAACCGGTTTTGGACAATATATCAATATATTACCCAGCCCTAGTTAGTGTGTGTGAAAAGCAGAGAAACAGCTAACAGGTCCCTAGTTTTGTGCAAAAGCAAATGTTAACAGAAGAAGAGATGTAAAAAGTGTTGCTGCTTGGTTTTCTTGTAATGCTGCAACCCAGGTGTAAAAAAAGTGGGTGAGGAAACTGTTATGACGTGTCCCACGGGGGCAAGTTGTGAGACTGACCCCCAGGTAGGGACAAAGCCTGTGTGCCCTCCTGGCTACTTCGATAATATGCGATTGCTCTCCAGCATGAAGAACAACACACACAGGCCATTAAGGCTAAAAACTACTTTATTGCAGATAAAATGCAGAGTATGTCTCTGCTAGCCAGCTCAGATAGTCAGAGCTGTCCTTTAGCGTGCCCGGCATCTCTGAGCCAGAACTGAAAGTAAAATACAATAGTAAAGTACAAAACATCACGTGTGTGGGAAAGCTGGAAGGACTAGTGGCTTTCCCACAGGATAAAAACAGACACAGTCATGTGAGCCTCGCTACTGAGGCTTTTGCAGCTCGGCTTGTAATAATATCACAACAGAAACAACTAGCACCACAAGGATTTGACTCTGAAGGCCTAAGTAGCAGCAAGAGGGTGCATTTGGTTTGGATGGATCCTGAGCTGTGAACAGGATGGATCCAAGGCTCTTCTGACATGAAACGGTGTCCTCTGAGGTACAGGCAATGACCAATTTACACGTGTCCAATTGACGTGTGACTGCGCATACAACGTGCATCGCCACAACCTGGAAGTGGCCGGGGCGGACTTGCGTGCGCTCCGCCAACATGCTTGGAGCCCAGGAATGCAACCCCCATGCAAAACAGCCATTGCCTGTATCCCAAACCTGATTGGGCTTCTGCTGAAGCCTCAGAGCTTCACAGAATCCCAGGGAATTCAGACCATTTGTTACTCCAAATAAAGAAGCAGTTGTAACTGCCTGACTGATAGCTCTCGCCTAGAGTCGGTCCCTCACTTTGTTGAAATCAGACAATTGGAGACTAGCAGTTAGCCTAAAACCTTCTTGAAGCATTCCATTTTTTTACAATATTTATTAATTCGTTCGCCAAAAAGCAAACAAATGCCAGTTAACCTATAGAATATGTTAGTCCTATCTGTAATAAGCGAGAAAGGATTTTTAAAAAACATAATCAAACGAAACTTAAGGTTCAAAAACAGGATTTGTAGCTACAAATAAGAAAAGTATGTATGTGTGCTGGTATTTAAGTTTACTTCAAAATACAGGGGGTGGGGGGAGGCTATACACAAATACATTTTATTGCTTGTAATAAAAAATAACAACTGTGAAAAAGCCAATGGTATACTTGGCCTCTTGTATTTTTGAATTCTGTGCTTCTGCAGCCTCAGTTAATTAAACTAAGGAACTTCTAAAATGTGCACTATGGGTACATTTGAAATTTATGACAAGGGACAACAGCAGGAGGCTTATTGTGGCCTTTGACCTTAAATGATGCTGTTCAATAATGAGGGTCACTTTACAATGCAGCTTTAGTGTTAACAGATGTGTAGACTGCCACTATCCTCATAATAAGGTATTAAGATGAATATGTCTTAAAAAAATAAAAAATAAAACATTATTATAATTAAAATCTCTTATTTGGAGATTAGTTAAGAAGCCAGACAGTCGTCCAATAAGAGTTCTATTTTTAATTACTTTAAAAAATTCAATTTTATAATATATATTTATTAAAAGATGCACAATAAAAGCCTAACTCGGACCACACACACCACATATTACTTAGGTTAGTTTCCTCTTGCACACAAATAATACAAAAGGTTGTGAAGCTTTTGTAAAAAAAAATCCCCTTATGGCCAAAATCTGATGTAGCAATTAAGAAAAATCAGAGCAATCTCTGGAAGAAATGAGAAATAAAATTCTTGTTCCCCAAGTTTTGTTTTTTTTTTAAAAAATAGCATGATTCGATTATACATTAAGAGCTATGAGGAAATGTAATTCAAACTTCTTTTTTCATTTTAATAAGACCATTGATGGAATCCATTCCACCAAGGGCTTTTACCACATTTCTTACCTGGGTGGTCATTATGTCATCATTTAAACTTTTTACAAAAGGGCCTTATTTGGTTCAAACAGTGCTGAACAACGAGTTTCCAGGGACCTAAGAGCGGACAAGGAAACGTTCTGCGGTGAAAAACTTCCTCAAAGAATAATATGACCTTACAATGGCTTACTGTTCTAGCAGCATATGGGCCTTGTTTGGACTTACAATTGAACATAATTCTACTTTATTTTCCTGACAGTTTTTATGTCTCCAAATCTTCCCAAGTGCTGCGCTCTAATGCAGCCATGAAATCTTCCCAATCGCAGATATTCTGTAAGTACATTATCACCGCCAAATGAGTCTTCAATCTTGAGTGTTGGGAGGACAAGGAAGACACTAGAGCTGCTTTCCCAAGTCCACCGACGATCGTGAGCCCACAAGCTATTACTTTTGGGGGAACAGAAGTACTAAAGAGAATGCCTAACCTGAATCATCACTAGGGCTGTTAACATTCTAATTTACTTCGAAACATACAGAAGATTTATTTGTTTGCTCCTTTCCTGCCAGCTCGGCTCTACAGAGCTCTCAGGGCAGCCTACAACAAATCAAACTCTGACATTCCATCTTTTCCCAACAAATTTGACCAAGCTAGCACACACAAAACTAAACAATGCATTGTAAACCAAGTTTTCAGCAGTAGCAGATCACTTAATGCAAAACTACCAAACGCCTACTGAGACAATAAAGGGAAAATAATAATATAAAATCATGCTGGCCTGATGGGATCTCCCTGTGGAAGGAGTTTCAAAAAGCAGGTGCCACCACAAAGGTGGCTTTGCTCCTCAACCCAACCAATCTGGCTTCAGATAAAGAAGATACTTTGAGAAGTCATTTCCAAACGTACAATGTGAGAAAATTCGGAACAACTCCCTTTGAAAACAGAAGCAAATGGCTATGGAATCATGTCTGGATTAGGGCAACCTATTGTACTCCATCTTACGTTATGTTAAAACTCTAACATTTTGGATCGGGTTATTTAAGGAAACAGCACATACTGCCAGTCTGAAAGTAGAGAAAGGGGCACCCATGCCTGTCAAGAACAGGAAGAACGTCAATTTCCCAGACCTGAGCACAAAATGCCCATAGCATGTCCATCTTGTTGGGGTTCAGCTTCAGCTTGCTGGCCCTCCACCAGCCTGTTACTGATTTCTATTAATATATACAGTAATTATTCTCAATGCCAAGTATTATACCTGATGTTTCATTGACTTCCTAAAGGTATGATATTCATATCTGTCACAAACTAAAAAGGTCATAATAAAAACTTTCAAAGTTCCAGTGTAGCTCTGGATCTGGAAACCCCAGTAGCTGCTAATAGCGACATTTTACAATTCACTTTATCATTTTGAGTCATAGTACAATATAAACTGCTGAAGCTTTGAGGCGGAGCTACTATGAGCTAGAAGGTTTAAGAGGAGACATATATCATTTTAAGTCTGACGTGAAGTGCATTTGCAGCTCCGTGCTCGTTGGGAAGAAATCTTGATAAAATGCGTAGTTGAAGTTGGCAATCAGAGAGTCAGACCTGGAGTTGGCAGGGGGAGAAATTATTTTACACTTTGGATATTTTAATAATTCAGGGAACAGATGTTCGTCAGTAGCATAAGATTAATAACACCATCCTGTGCATGTCTACTCAGAAGCCAGTCTCACAAAGTTCAAACGGGCTCACTCCCAGGTAAGTGAGTACAGGATTTCAGTCTTAATCTACAATTCAATGTCCATGCAGCTAGGGGGAAGGTAAAGGGACCCCTGGCCGTTAGGTCCAGTCATAGATGACTCTGGGGTTGCGGCACTCATCTTGCTTTACTGGCAAAGGGAGCCGGTGTTTGTCCGCAGACAGCTTCCGGGTCATGTGGCTAGCCTGACAAAGCCACTTCTGGAGAATCAGAGCAGCACACGGAAACGCCGTTTACCTTCCCGCTGGAACGGTACCCATTTATCTACTTGCACTTTGACATGCTTTCGAACTACTAGGTTGGCAGAAACAGGGACCAAGCAACGGGAGCTCACCCCGCCGTGGGGATTCGAACCGCCGACCTTCTGATCGGCAAGCCCTAGGCTATGTGGTTTAGACCCACTGAATTTGGCAGATTTCTTTCCAAATAAAAAGATAAGGGGTGGGGATAATAAAATAATAATAATAATATTAATAATATTAATAATAAAAAGCAAAACAGGATTGCAACTATAATATATGCATGGCTCTTTAATAGAACTATATTTTGGTATTAATCAAAAGCTTTACTGGTGGTGTCACTGATCAGCAGGACTAACTATTCCCATACCTCAGTGACCATGAAAGACCCTTGGAGGGACAGAAGGAAAGACGTGCCTATTCTAGGATCTGCCTGTTCCCAGATAAGATCTAAATATTTTCCACGTGTGGGAGGGTGCTTTGTTTTGTTCATTATTTTTAAATTGTGTTTCTCCTAACAAAGCCAGCAGCAGCAGCAGCAGCAGCGGTTGGCTGCAATGCTGAATCGGTTTGTTTTACCAAGTGCATCCTAATAGATTTTTAAAAATGTTGTCCACCCCATCTCATTTAGTGAAATAACATTTTCAAAAGCAATGAATAAATTCTTTTTTTATGCTTCTGCTTTCTATTTTGCATTAATATTCACATATATCGTATTACAAACTAAAAGGCATTTTCTGAATAATTTGTAAAAAGAGCTCCAATTTCAGTTCATGCAAATTATAAATGCTAACGACAGGCAAGTGTTTAACTCCTGCTAATCTGTAACGTTTGAAAGAAATGTGTGGGGGGTTTTTTTATTCATCTTACGTTCAATGCAGAAATATGCATGAAGAAGTCAGATCCAATCACTCTCTCCAGAGTGGAGATGTATACGAGATGGAAAAGAGAGGGGTGTTCAATTATTGTTGCCATCTTAGTGGGCATACAACACAGGCCTTTAACTGTGGAGCCACTAAAACCATAACACAAGGAGCAGTCCTCAATCCAAAGGGTCAATAATAGCAAAAAAACCATCCTTGTAAGGTGAAATAATATGACACTAACTGCAAGCATTCAGAGATTTTCTCTCTCTCCAAATAGCAATTGAATCTTGTCTTCAGAACAAGCTTTCACTAAACAGTTTGAAGTCAATTTCTGCAATTCTGCAAATTCACAGGAAAATAGACTGTAAGGATTTTTTTTACAGATAGTTCAGCAATTCTGCAATATTATTGCTTGGAGTTGATTGTGCTAAACCAAACATGCAGGCTTCAAGAGATGAGCTTGCAACTGATTTGTTCCAGTCCTTTTTGCTGCTGCACCACACGAAGCCCAGATTTTCCTGCACTGAGACCCATAGTTAAACTCTCTCCTTTATAGTTTGTGGTTAGTGAGGCAGTGTATGGCAATGATGTACCTAACAATACCATATAATAATGTGTGTATGGGGAGGGGGGGAGAGAATGAGAATCTAAAAACACAATGTTACTCAACCCATGCTGGTCATCCTCAGTGATAAAATATAGATTTGTAATATACATATTGTTTCTACCCAAACCCTGAACAAGAATACCATGAAAATACATATCCTTGCAACATTTGCAGTAGCCAAAAGCACACATGGAAAGAAAAATAAACTGAAGCATCCAAAAGGAGAACCCCAAATATAAAACATAAACACGCAAATTTACTAGAGTCAAAACAATGCCTTCACCTGGTTATAAGTTGTCGTGGAAGAGGGCCTCATTCCTGCAGCTGTTTGCAAAGAGCCCTTGAATCCATTAATTAGAGATATTAGCAGAGGTCGCCTCCTATAGCAATGTGTAACCAAGGTGGGGTTTATATTAAACAGGAGTTTGAGAATTAAGAATTGTTCCCTTAACTAGTGCGCACAGTGTTCATTTGTGTTTAAGGACATTCCCTTCTGTACCTTTGTGCCGACAACTGTAAGTGTGATGAAGTTAAGTTGTAGAATAGCTGCAGGTGGCAAACTTGTTTGCTGCAAACTGCACAATGGGATCGATGTAAACTGCTGGCCTTGTAACTGATTGAAGTGGTGACCTGTAACTTCAGATACCTGAAACATGTCTGCAGTGGTTGCTGGAACACTGTGACTGCTTATTTGCTCCCTGCTAAGCCTATACAGTGTTTATAACATGCAACAATATGGACTGCAATATTCAGCTTGTTAAACGATAAAGGTTTTATGGAGATGAAACTTAATCTTCCAATAATCTGCATTATTTTATGTTTTATCCCCCACCACCACCTTCCCTTCCAAGGACCTCAGGATGTCAGGTCACAACAACTCTGAGGGGTAGCTTAGATGAGAATGACTAGCCCAGGGTCACCCAGTGAGTTTCATGACTCCTGTTTTTTCTCTATTTGGGTTTTTTTCCTCCTCATTTCCCTCAGCCCTTGCTTTGTATAACATTCCTGCCTGATGAAGAGCACTAGAGAACTTGAAACCTTGCTGGCAATTTTGTGACATTTGGTTGGTCCCAATGAAGGGACTGCCCACCTGTGGATTTGGGTGGTGATGTTTTTTTAAAACTTATGAACAGATGCAGATGCCTTTTCTTTTACACGCCTAGGAGACAGCATACTGAGTGGAATATATAGCCAGAGATTATTTTCTAGCACCTGAATTGGGATTCTGCATCCTGATTGGGATTCTGCATCCTGTGTTGGAAGCTGCCCAGAGTGGCTGGGGAAGCCCAACCAGATAGGTGGGGTGTAAATAATAAAATTATTATTATTATGAGGGATTACATGCCCTCCAATGACCAATATTACACATTTTGGTTTCAGATGACTTTTGCCTAGTGTACTACCCACAATTAATCTTTACTAATATAAATACTGCCATATTTTGCTTTGCAGCTGCTTCCCGTCTAACCAGAAACTTGCACGTTTTTGCTCAAAGCATTACAGAGCTGGATAACAACCAGCCTTTAGGTTTTTCCAAATGGGGATCAGCCATTGTTTTGTCATCTTAGAATATTAGGTATTACTGAATACCTGCAACTACCCAGCAGGGACTAATTCAGCCTGCAATCTTCCTTGTCTGGTTGAATTGAAATGAAGACCTCAAGGCTTCAACATCCAACCTGATTTTTGCACTAACTCCATTCCCAGCGGCCCCATCCGTTGCTATGTGCAATATCTAGTCTGCTCGTTGCTTTGTGGCATTCTTGGTACTAATAAAGGTATTGCCCAATGTTCTTATGAACAAGTATGAATGCATTTGCTAGTTTAAAATTCTGTCTACTAGATCATGAGACCAGTTCAGATTAACCAGCCTCCTCAATAACACCCTTTTGTATCAAGTTTTTAATCCCTTCTAACACAGCATCTCTAATTTCAAACAGTAAACAACGTAGCTTCTGATATGCAGGCATCACATACAGTTCAGTTTAATTTTAAGAACAGAAGACAAGCTTCCCCTCACACTGGTCCTCTGATGCAGCTGAAACTGTGTTTGTACTGCAGCAGCAGCAACTATACATCCAATGCATCAAATATACATCTGCCAAGAATAGGAGTGCCATGAAGAACAATACAGAACTCTTTTAGGTGCCCGAGAGGAGCAAAAGGTCACTTTTTACAGGTAAACAATCACACTGGGGAATCTGATTCTTCAGATACTAAGCCAAAATTACGATTGGTGTGCTCAATGACATAAATTACCAGTAATGCAAAGAAACCAATTCAGGTAATATAGAAATTCCGGAGCCAATATTCAGCATTCATTCCATATCCTTTGGTAACCTTGCAGCTGTAGCAAAAAAATATTAACAGCACACTTTTAATAAATAAATAAATAAATAAATAAATGCAAGGTGTATGACTAACCCTGTCCACACTCAAAATATTAACACCGGACTGTAACTATATGTGATTTCTAGTAAGACTGACTACGATGATATACTTCAGCAAAATGTCCTCTCTTTTTCACAATTAGTACATTGAACCAGCTTAGCAGGATATCCAGTATAACTTGCAAGGAACTGCAACACTTAAAAACAATGACTTTGCTGAAGTAACCGTTTTCAACCAGCTCGCTTTATAACTCTCCAGCTGCTTTATACTGGAACTTCCCTGCACCACACCCGCTTTATTGGAGCTCATTATTTTGGCTTCTGTCAGTGCAACCTCAATTTCGGGTGCAGGAATTATAGCTCTGTCCAGTGTAGGATCTGTCTCTAGGAGTAAGTGCTCACATACAAGGCATTAGATGCTTTCTCAATCAGATGGTCTCTAGTCTCATCTGCCACATATCTGAAGCTACAAAGTCCCTTTAGATCCTTCAAAGAAACCATGTAGATTCCCCCCCCCCACAGGTTTCAGTTCAAAGCTGGCTGAATTTGTACTGATTAGCTACCACATTCACATTTGGCACAAAAATGCTGTTTAAAATATGAGTGTAGCCTCATATTTATCATCTATCTATACAGTGGAACCCCGGGTCACGCACGCGATCTGTTCCGGGTCGCCGTGCGTAACGCGGGCGTGCGTATCCCAAACGCACAAAAAACCTGAAAACCCGGAAGTAGCACGATTTGAGCACTTCTGCGCATGCGCGAAGTGCACAGAAGTGTTCTGCGGATCGCGCATGCTCCAGAAACGCTTCCGGGTTGCGGGTGTTCTTAACCCAAACGTATGCAACACGGAGCATGCGCAACCCGGGGTATGACTGTATAAGGAAGGGTGCTTTCCCAAGCAGTGAACAAGCAACGCATGTTTCCTTGCTTCAGGGATCACTTATCATTATCTGCAAACAGAGTTTACAAAAGTCCAGATCCAATCTTGAAAACCTAATTGGCTAAAAAAAAAAAAAAAAAAAAAAAAGTTGAAATAAGGTTCAATGGCAGAAGAGGAATCCTAATCACCAATGTGAAATAGCCAATATGCAAGGCAAGAATAAGTCACCAACACTTTATTTTAACAGTACAGAAGTAACCATGAAAGCAGAACTGAGCAACAAGCACCTAGGCTTAAGGGGAAAGCCCATTGCTACTTCCCGCTTCTATTTATAGTCTGCTTTCCCTCATATTCCCAGCTGTTCTAAAAAGTTACACTCCCTGCAAAATCACTACACAGCATCACTGGTATCTCAGGGGAAGGGCAGAGGAAGACCAAAGCAGTTTGGGGGCTGCAATAAGATTTGAAGATTGTACCAAAGCAGCCATTTCTACATGCAAAGTGTGTGTTTGTGTGTGTGTGCGCGCGCACACACACACACACACACACGCACACACACCACTTTAAGAATTCTGCATTTTATAAGAAACGAACTGAAGATTCAGAAATTGCCAAGAATAACCTAAAGCCTAACACTGTCAATGCTGCTGCCTGCAATAACCACATCTTCCCACCTTGTAGGTACCCATGCATTTTCTGAAATTCCAAGATGTATGAGGATATGCGTTGTCTGCCCTCCTTGAAAAGAAAGAAAAAGCAAATTTCCAGCAGAGAAGGGGCAGAGAGCACAGATATAGGATACGGATAAAATTAGACTTCCTGGTGTGCACTACTGGTTTAAAGGCTGTCGACAGATATTGCAAAGTTAGCAAGCAAAGTTAGCAAGACAGAACCCTGTGGACAGACTTGAAAGGGCCAATATAGCATTTGATTAGAACAGACTGGAAAAAGTTTTCAGTTTGAAAAGAACAGTAATTTTAGTTTATAAATCTCAGTGGCATGTTTATGCTTTGATTTTTATCCGCCTGCTATAAAGCAGGGCTAGATAAGAGTCCATAAGAGAAAGAAATCGTAAAATAAATCTACAGCAAGTTTGTATTTTACATTTCAGTATCATTTGATTTTGTGTAAAGATTGTCAAAAAGATTCTGTAAATTCCTTTAATCAGTTTGTTTTGCACAATCGCACTATTCAAAGGAAAGAATTTGTGCGGGAGTCCACTGAAATGCAGGGGACCCAGGTGGCGCTGTGGGTTAAACCACAGAGTCTAGGGCTTGCTGATCCTAAGGTCGGCGGTTCGAATCCCTGCCACGGGGTGAGCTCCCGTTGCTCGGTCCCAGCTCCTGCCCACCTAGCAGTTCGAAAGCACGTCAAAGTGCAAGTAGATAAATAGGGACCGCTCCAGCGGGAAGGTCAACGGCGTTTCCGTGCGCTGCTCTGGTTCGCCAGAAGCAGCTTTGTCATGCTGGCCACATGACCCGGAAGCTGTCTGAGTGAGATGAGTGCCGCAACCCCAGAGTCGGACACGACTGGACCTGGTGGTCAGGGGTCTCTTTACCTTTACCTTTACCACTGAAATGCATCAAATTGCACAGCGTGGTGGATTTCATCTTCTGGCAGGTTTCACTAGATACATGTTTTAGGAGGCAACATGACCGATACAGACTACAGCTACTACTAACTTTTTTATTTTTAAGAATGTAACAGATATTCACATGATCAAAAAGAGTCTTGAGGCGCCTTAAAGACAAACACAAGTATTAGTTTTCAGGGTGCCACAAGATTCATCACACATTTTGCTTCAACAGAGAGACAGCTTTCCCTCTAGAAGATATTCACATAGTGATATAGGGATCACACAACAGCACCTCCTCTTCTTCTCTGCAACTATTTGCGCACCCTGAAAATTTGCTGGGGGGCACTAGGGGTGTCTGTGGGAGCTGCCAGAGAACAGGGTGGTAAAGTCTCATTGCAAGAGTTAAAGTCACGCAATGTTGGGTTCTGTCCAGGCAGAGGGCCTTCTCGGTGATGGCGCCCCCCCCCCCCCCCGTGGAACGCCCTCCCATCAGATGCCAAGGAAATAAACAACTATCTGACTTTTAGAAGACATCTGAAGGCAGCCCTGTTTAGGGAAGTTTTTAATGTCTGATGTTCTATTGTATTTTTGAGACTTTGTTGGAAGCCGCCCAGAGTGGCTGGGGAAACCCCACCAGATGGGCAGGGTATATAAAAAATTATTATTATTATTATTATTATTATTATTATCCACAGTTACTCTTCATATTTTCACAAGAGATGAAAATTTAAGTAGGATGAACCGAAGAGTACAATTATTCAATGGATACAGATCTAATTTTTTGCTCTTCAAAATGTAGAAAATCTGAAGGGCTCAAATCTGGAGAATTTGCTGTCACTGGAATTAACAAAGGTCTAACGTAGCCATTATTCATTTTTGTCAAACTGATGTTGCAGCATGGTACGAATAAATCCAAAGCACATGGAAGTTGTTGAGAAAGAGCGGGGGGAAGCAGCATTCGTTTCACCAGGTTTAGGAGAGAAAGGCTTACTTCCAGGGTTTTCCACAGCCTTTATTTCACACATTTCTCTTTTGGGGGGGAGCAGGACATCTAAAGCCTTTTACAGCACAATTCTGTACATGTCTACTCTGAAGGAAGCCAGAAGGAAAGATAAACAGGACTCACTACCAGGGAAGCAGGCCTACAATTGCAACTTTATGTGGCAAAAATGCTGAAATGACAGCATTTAGGAGTCCACTTACAACGCGCTGTGTCAGCATAGCTCTTTTATTTACATGCAGGATACAATGAACTACAGTGGTAACTCTGGTTACGGATTTAATTCATCTCGGAGTGCCATGCGCACCCCGAAAAAAACATAATTAGAGGTAGCGCTTTTGTGCACGGTGCAATAAAGCAATTCTGCACATGCGCAAGTGGTGAAACTTCCAGGTTTGCCGCAGCCATAACCCAAATATTCCATAACCTGGAGGTTACACAATATTTTAATAGCCATTAAGGGGCGGGAGGGGGTTTATCGTTCATGTTTTTTATTATATGTTTTGTGTTTTTATGTTGTGAACCGCCCCAAGATCTATGGAAGAAGGACGGTAAGCAAATTTAATAATCAATCTATCAATATCTCTTTGCAGACTTCCAGCATAATAGTCAATTGATCCACACTATGCATCCATCCATAGTTTGAAAGCTTAAAAAGAACTTTCGAAATATATGTTCAGTTGAAATAGTGGCAATTGAGGTAATAAACACAATCACTACGGAAAAAAAATTAAGACTGCAATCCTAGGCACACTTTCACAGAAGTATGTTCCATTTAACATAGTAGGGCTTTCTTCCAAGCAAACATGTATCAAATTGCACTGAAAGGGAAAATTTGCGGCACAAGAGAAACAGTAAGGGGGAATGAAGGGAGAAGCTTTAAAAAAATGGGAAGAAGAGCCAGAATGATACATTTTGCAAACACAATGTTTCTCATCCTGAAACTTCACATGCCAATGCCCAAGTGTTTCCAATTTGAAACTCTTCCCACAAATAGTGCACTGCAAACAGAACCTGATCCAATTTTTTTTTGTAAAATAAATTATCCTTTGTTGTCAAGGCGATTTCATGGCAGCATCCCGAGAAGACGGATTAAATATAAACTCAAAGCAAAATGGAAATTTTATTTTATGATAAATATAATCTACCAGAAGTGATTAGATCTGAATTTACCAAAATCTCTCATCATCAGTTCAGTCACTGCTAAGTTTTGGACAGCCTCCTTTCCCTTACTGTTAGAACACTGTAATCTATAGTGCAAAATATTCCCCAAGAGTCAAAGAGCTCTGACATAACAACACTAATCTCTTAACACTAGAGCATTAACCGTAAGCGGTGAGTCCTCGCAGTTTAATCCATTCATTTCCTTATACCCACTTCGTAAGTGTTGCTTTTTTCTATTTTCCAGCAAGGAATACGTCTTAAAACTCTGTGCTTATTTTTTCCCAGCAAGCAGACAGATCACACAGTAGCAACTGAGCATGCACTGACAAGAAAACTGTTTCCGCTCCTAACCATTCCAGTACAGGGCAGACTTCAAGAAGAAAGTCATTTGCACCATAGGAAATCAGCATCACTGTGGAAATTTGCCAGTCTCCTGGCCATAGCATGAAGCGGAACTAACTGTACAAGTAAGGTGATCGTGGGGCAAGTTCCCATGTCTGCGCTCCACATCAGCAGTGGCCACCAGTGAAGACAGGGAAGCTAATAGCACCGACTCACTTGGCAAGCTGGTGGGAAACTGATTGCAGGGATCAAGCCCACTTTGAAGTGAGAAAGAGAAGGGGCAGAGAGAAGGGGGAAGAAGGAAGGAGACAGGCAGCACTGGGAGATGAATGATAATGAATGACGACTATCCAGCACTTCGACAAAATGAGCTGCACCTTATCAAGTTACACACTTCATTCTCCTCCCATTGATGGAATATGCCTTAAGTTGTAGGAACCTGTAAGGAAATGGAATATTAAATTATCTCTGAATAGTCATTTATTGGAAATTTCTTTTAAAATTATGTCTAGATGGTATCTGATCACATGATGGGATTAAAAGAATGATGGGTTTTACAAATGGATTTAATATATTCCTCTTTTGTATCTCTGTATCTTGTATTTTATTTTATTTTTATTTTTTTGTACATCGCCACAGTCTTTTCGAGTGCCGGGCAGTTTATATATTATTTAATGAAATAATAATTTTAAAAAAACAGTATCCAATACCCTGCATTTAAAAGCTAACAAAACATAGGGAATAAGTGATTGCACACATCAGCTCTCAGAACTCAGTACTGCTGCCATGATCCAAATTAGGCCTACATGGGCATAACAGAGGTTGGCTTTGCTATTTGCTTCACAAGATTTCTGTTGCCAAAGAGACAACCTCCTTTTTATATTGAAGAGTGACTTGTCTCTTCTGCACTGGAAACATCTGCAGCCAAAAAAAGCACACAAAGTTTCACACTGCAACCTTTCTTCTGTGGTTCCCATACTGGAACAATAAGCAAAAAATGATAATATACCTCTGTGGCTTCTTTTGAGGAGTCCAAGCTAATAAGAAATTCCTTAGGTATGTAGTCCAATGGGATTCCTTAAAAGGGGGCAATAAGGTTTCCTCTGATGAAAAAAATCATTGCATTGATTTAAAAAGCATTAAAATGAGCGGGCAGGTATAACAGAACCATATTGTTGTACTGTATGTAGATTTGAAAGGTAAGCACTGTTTCCCACCACAACTAACTTCACAACTAATTCAACAATGTTATTTGAGGGAGAGAGAAACGCATTCAATGTGTCAAAGAAACACACATACTTGGAAGAGCTCTACTGCCCTCTAGTGAGCCAATGCAGCACACATTTCAGGCCAATAAATAGCTAACCACCAACTACTGTTACTAAAATCAAGATTTTGAAGTCGTTGCTTTCCTCAGCAAAATAAATAAAAATATGACAGCATAGCTTTAAAAGAGTAAGAGGAAGCTGAGGAGGATTAGAAGAATGAAGACACAAATGTTTTATCACACTTGAAAGCAATATTTTATACATTCCTCAAAATAAATAATTCAGAGCATTCATTTAATGAGGGGACATGCTTTCACAAAAGGCTCTTCATAGTTCAAGTTTATTTCAGTTGGTTTTTTTATTAAGATTCAAGATGCAATGTACGCTTAAAGTAATTAATGTTTGCAAACATACAGAGGACTGAAAAATTGCCCCCAAAAGAAAAAGTGTATTATATATACCACGTAGCCAGCCAAAGTTCATGGTTGCCAGAGATCCTACCCTTCTCCCAAGGAGGGGAGGGGCGCTTGCCCAAGATCCCACAGACCATCCCTCAGAGTCCATATGACTACAAGGTCAAGACTGCACATTCGCCTCAAAAAAGGCAAGAGGAACAGGGTGTATGTTGTTGCCATGGCACTATGTCTTCCAGAGGCTCAGAAAGCAGAAAGATGCTTCACTGCTTACCACACGTCTTCTTAAGAGTTCAGCACAAAGGACTGGAAGAGAGGGACCTCTCACTGTGCCTTGGGAAAGGGTGCAGGACAACATGCTGCCTCACTCCTTTCTAAGCACATTTGAGTCAGCATGACACCTACTGGCTGAGGGGAAGGGCAAGGAAACTTTCCAGAACAATAATAAAAAAAACACTTCATTTTAAAAGCAATTCCTAAGTCAAGTGAAAAATTTATACAGCAAGAGATTATCCACTTGTTCTTGTTGTTGTTCAGTCGTTCAGTCGTGTCCGACTCTTCCTGACCCCATGGGCCAGAGCACGCCAGGACCATGGATCACTGCCTTGTCGTGGCGGAGGGGCTTGGATAACTCAGGGAAGCTATGAGCTATGCCATGCAGGGCCACCCAAGATGGACAGGTCATAGCGTAGAGTTTAGACTAAATGTGATCCACCTGGGGAAGGAACTGGCAAGCCACTCCAGTATCCCTGCCAGGAAAACACCATGGACAAAGACAACAGGCATTATCTACTTAACTGGAGGTAAATCTGCAAGTTGGGGCACTATTAATCTAGAATCCTGTTTATAATCCATATAGGAAAAGTGATGAGGATTACCAGGTCCCATTTCTCTGGGAAGGGAACTCACGGGATCCTTTTAAAATGATGGGCTTGAGCACAAAATGTTACATATCATGCCTCTGCAAGGAGCAAGTTGTTCCAGCATCCACTTCAATAGGCTACAAGAGAGCTTTGCGAAGCCACAGGCTGCATTCCAAAAAGCTGTGTTCCACTTTTTGCTGTGAACACTCATAATGGTGGAGGGAAACTGTTGCTAGAGAGGCTATTCTGGAGGAAATCTCCCCACTTCTATCAGGGAGATCACAGAGGGTGGCAACAGGCATTTTTCCTAGGATTTATCCTGTGGCATCCCATAAGGTCAAGAGACGGGACTGTGCTGAGCTCTAGAGTTCAGCATCAGCACGGTGCTGAGGACACCCAATATGCCGTTCATTTTACTGAAGACCTGCATATGTGGGTAATGATGGTCGACTATTTTGGGAACGGGTCAGAAAGGACAGAAAAGGAGACGGGAACAACAGTAATAAGCGGTTCTCATTCCCCAAACACAAATTCAGCTGCACAGATTGGTACGGTTTATATTTCTAAATTGAAGTTCATTGTAATGGGTATCGACTATTATCTCAAATGTGCTGAGTGCTCTTTAGGATTGTGTAATCTTTGTATTATGGTGAAGATATTGTAGTATTTATTTTATTTATTTGTACTTAACCTTGGAGGCAGTGATGCATCCCCTCCAGAAGAGGATTTTCCTGGACTCAAAAGTGCCCACTTTTGTTCAGTGGAAAATATCCCCTTTTGGGGAAAGGTGCTGGGGGGGGGGTTGTCCAGTTTCACGCATGCTTGGAGAACATTTAATATCTGGATCCTTTTTGAACTTCAGGCCAATTCAGGGCACTGAAACTGCCTTAGTTGCTGTGGCTGATGGCATTTGTTGGGGGTGGGGGGGGAGTGTAAACTTTCTCTTTCTTCTTGACCCCTTGAACTGCTGCAATGGTTGCGTTGGATGGTTAAGGGTATACTCTTTAGATTTACTGGTGATCTGAAAACGGCAATGTAAATAAATATTATGCGTAATGGTTTTGAAGCATCTTCCAGCTTAATGATCCAAAGAAACCCCTGATACATTTGTTGTTGTTTAGTCGTTCAGTCATGTCCAACACTTCGTGACCCCATGGGCCAGAGCATGCCAGGCACTCCTGTCTTCCACTGCCTCCCGCAGTTTGGTCAGACTCATGTTGGTAGCTTTGAGAACACTGTCCAACCATCTCATCCTCTGTCGTCCCCTTCTCCTTGTGCCCTCCATCTTTCCCAACATCAGGGTCTTTTCCAGGGAGTCTTCTCTTCTCATGAGGTGGCTTCAGGATCTGTCCTTCCAATGAGCACTCAGGGCTGATTTCCTTCAGAATGGATAGGTTTGATCTTTTTGCAGTCCATGGGACTCTCAAGAGTCTCCTCCAGCACCATAATTCAAAAGCATCAATTCATCGGCAATCAGCCTTCTTTATGGTCCAGTTCTCACTTCCATATATCACTACTGGGAAAACCATAGCTTTAACTATATGGACCTTTGTCAGCAAGGTGATGTCTCTGCTTTTTAAGATGCTGTCTAGGTCCTGCTACAGTAATTCACTACAAAAACAAGAGAAGAGTTTCCCTGCATGGCACACATATAAGATCATGAAACCCAGATCATTTAGCAGGGCAATGATACCTCAGCAGCTCTAACAACAAGGCCTATTTAAATTTGTTACCTATATTTGATATCTGAAAACTGGAGACAGATGAATCATCACCAGAAGCATTGCAGCAGTGGCTATGAGATGAGGCTTCTTACCTTTGAATCTTCATTGCTCATTCCAAGTTCTAAAACAGCTTGAGGAGACTTTTGTTTTGCTTGGGTTGATTGAGCCATCTGAAGGTTAAGCTGCCATCCAACAGACTCAAGCTAGGAAACACAAATGCAAATTAAAATAAGATGTGCCGCAACCACCCAGGTAAACCAATGTTTTAGCTTTCAAGGCTGATGCTATCACTCCCTACGCCAGGGGTCAGGAATGTTTTTCAGCCATGGGCCAGTCCACCGTCCCTCAGACCATGTGGTGGGCCGGACTATATTTAGAAAAATAATAATAATGAAAGAATTCCTATGCCCCACAAATAACCCAGAGATGCATTTTAAATAAAAGCACACATTGTACTCATGTAAAACCACACTGATTCCCGGACCGTCTGCAGGCCGGATTGAGAAGGTGATGGGGCCGCATCTGGCCCACGGGCCTTAGGTTGCCTACCCCTGCCCTAAGCAAAAGCTTACAGCCTACAGACTGCAAGAAACACACTTCTAGAAACTTTACTCAGTTCTTCCTTAACCTAAAGCCTGGCTCGTTTTCACTGCAATTATATGAAGTATGCAATTGTGATCAATACCACAAACCACAAATGATGTTTGCTAGTTCCTAGTTCTCAAAGGTATTAACTGTGAGAGCTGCAAAGATAAAAAGTGCCTGTGCTAAAGGTTACTATGTGAAAACAAGGCCTTCTCAAATCAGCCAAACTGCTCCCTATGTGAATTCAGTCAAAGCTACTAGCTTCTAGCAATGAGGTGCACACTGGTGGCGCTGTGGTCTAAAGCACTGAGACTCTTGGGCTTGCCGATCAGAAGGTCGGCTGTTCAAATCCGCATGACGGGGTGAGCTCCCGATGCTCTGTCTCAGCTTCTGCCAAGCTAGCAGTTCGAAAGCACGCCAGCGCAAGTAGATAAATAGGTACCGCTGTGGTGGGAAGGTAAACGGCGTTTCCGTGCGCTCTGGCACTCGTCACAGTGTCCTGTTGCGCCAGAATCAGTTTAGTCATGACCCGGAAAGCTGTCTGTGGACAAACGCCGGCACCCCCATAGTCACCTTTGACTGGACTTAACTGTCCAGGGGTCCTTTACCTTAACCTTTATTCTAGCAACGTAAACATATTTATAGATCCCTGACTTGTCAGCCATTTTTTGGTTTGGAGGGCTAAGAGCATGAGATTCAAAAGTCGTTTCCTTGAGCAGATCTAAATGCAAGCCTGAAGGCAAAGTTGCAAACTTTTATATGATGCACCGGTTTTTAAACCCAAGGATTTTTCCATGGTTCTATTTCCAAACATTTCTGTAAGCAAGTATCACAAGACAGACACCATTGCTACGTTTACAGGAAACAAAAACTTCCAGGATTTATATAGAGAGATATAGAGATATACATGATAATATAGATTATAGATCTATTTAAGAGGGAGTGAAAACTGGTATTATTTGCTAGGACATATTTATTGTTTCCATCTAGTGCTATAAAGTTCAAAAGGGAGATTTTTATTCTCTGGGTGACTATGAATAAAACAGAAACAGTAGGCCAGAGTATGTGCGTAGAGAATTCTGGATTCCCATTACAATATTAACCATCCCGTAGACATTTTTGATTATGTGAACAAGTGGTAACACTGGTACTCATGCTATCATTTGGATAGCTGCAAACGGTATTTTCCTAAATGAGTTAATCTCTCAGAATCTGTTTGGCCCCAGAGGATCCAGGGTCATTGTCTAAAAGGCAACTGGGTCCTCATAACCATACTGTCCCACACTTCTATTTTTATGTAAATACTTGAAAGCCAAGCTATTTATAAATGTTTTCATTCATATATCACATTTATATAGATCCAGTTACAGGTGGGTAGCCGTGTTGGTCTGCCATAGTCAAAACAAAATCGAAAATTCTTTCTAGTAGCACCTTAGAGACCAACTGAGTTTGTTCCTGGTATGAGCTTTCGTGTGCATGCACACTTCTTCAGATACACTGAAACAGAAGTCACCAGATCCTTAAATATAGTGGGGGAGTGGGGAGGGGTATTACTCAGAAGGGTGGTGGGAATGGGTGATAGGCTGATAAGTGTGGAAAACCTGTTGACGACTCTAAACGGCTGCAATTAGTCTTGCAGGGAAGGGGTGAGATGGCTAAAGATGGCTTTGTTATGTATAATGAGATAAGAATCCAATGTCTTTGTTCAAACCAGGTTTCTCCATGGTTTTAAGTTTGGTGATGAGTTGCAATTCAGCCACTTCTCTTTCCAGTCTATTTCTGAAATTTCTTTGTATTAAGACAGCTACTTTGAGATCTTTTATAGAATGTCCTGGGAGATTGAAGTGTTCTCCTACTGGTTTCTCTGTCTTGTGATTCCTGATATCAGATTTATGTCCATTTATCCTTTGGCGTAGGGTTTGGCCTGTTTGTCCAATATAGAGAGCTGAAGGGCACTGTTGGCATTTGAAGTAACCTTTTCATAGATTGGATGGTCTAATTTTCCAGTGCAATTCAAGTGGAGTTTTCCCACCACATTTCTAGAAGTATAGCTATGCTTTCAAAATCTTTGATTAATGTACCATATGCTGCCTGGGGCTTCAGAATGGCTTACCTATTTATTTTATTGAAAGGAAGATTGAATATAATAGAGTCCATCCAATTCTGACTGCTAAGAGTACATGATATATGATCGCAATAAAATGGGACAAGGCATATAGGCACAGAGAAGTGGGTTACTTAACACATGCGGAGAATTAAGGAACCTTCCAAGTAAGCAAAATTATTTTACAGAGATTTGATTTGGCAAAGATGTTATGCAACAATATATTGTTACATACAGTAGGTCTCTTACCAAACACAAGTTTTAAGGCTGGGGTTTTATTTTTTGAATGTGTGTGCGTGCAAAATTATCACACCTAATATGTAGAATTACAAAGTTCAAAATCATTTCCCAGAAGCAATAACTTATCAGACAGTGGATAACCTTCAGTATTACATTAGAATGGGAGAGGGCTGACTTCATTCTTGAGTGATCTATGTCCCTCCCCACTTTAAAGACTCCCCATGGTCCTCCAATGTGTTTCAAATTTACAAAACAAAAAAAACCAATGCGTGCCCACACACACACACACACACACACACACACAATCTCTTTAACAGCCAATGTATTCCAAGCATACACTCTTAAGAGCAAAGTATTTGCAAGATCAGACCAAATTTTACATAGTTCTCTTTGGAGGAATCCCAACACCGGCAGAGACTATGCAGCCCAGTAGAAACTGGCCAGCAGACTGCTATCTGCAAGTACCATTATTATTATTATTATTATTATTATTATTATTATTATTATTATTATTCCCTGCCAGGACTCAAGGCTGCTTACAGATAAAGTCAAGAACTGCTCAAAACAAAAACAATAATTAAAAAGCAATTAAACATTGATAAAATTAAAACTATATACATATGCGGTGAGTAACCCTTCATTAAGCAACAGCACTCTTTTATGAGGGCACTGCATAACCTCACAGTATCTAAATTAATGTTGCTTAATCTGGGGCCCTACTAACTTATATGATGGATGAAAAACAGTTTTAAGCAAACTTGTACAAAGTCATAAAAACAATTGACTAGAAAGATGAGAATGCACACACACACACACACAGAGAGAGAGACACTTTCCTTCCTCCAACACCCTGTGCCCTGAACCATTTTCATTACTGCAGTTCGCACAATATTTTGTTTTATTTAGGAAGAACAGCCCACCACTTCCGCAGATAACCTCAACCAACAGTGCAGCGCAGCAGCTAAAAGAATGAACTGCGAATCAGACTCTGCTTTGAATCTCGCTCTGCCTTCATTACCCCAACTACACTATGAGGGATAGTAACATCAACCTATTTTACAGGGTTGCCGTAAAGAATACAACTGTTAGCGCTTTCCCTGAACACTAGAAAGCTACTTCCAGTTCAGCAAGCATTTTTTGTGAACTGGGAACCCTAAATACTAATTATGGGCACCCATGTTTTGCATGGGGATATCCCACACAGACACTCTTTATAGTCACATTCTTGGCCTACACAGTCCTCTTTTTGATATATAAATTTCAATCCAGTTTACATACAACCCTTTACATACATACAGTTTTTAATGACTGATGTTTTAATGTATTTTTAATCTTTTGTTGGAAGCCGCCCCGAGTGGTTGGGGAAACCCAGCCAGATGGACGGGGTATGTATGTATGTATGTATAAATAATTTATTATTATTATTATTATTATTATTATTATTATTATTATTATCCTAATCCCATCCCCACAAAAACCTGACAAGAGTACAGAAGTGGCTCAAACTAAAAAACCTGCATTTGTTTCTTCTTAAATAGCAGCCATAGTGGAGGGGGGTTAGGGTTAATTCCACCCTCTCAGAGCTGTCAACCTTCCTTTTTTTGCATTGGGAAACGGCCATAGCTGTCAACTTTCCCTTTTTTGCAATGGGAAACGGCGTTGGAATAAGGGAATTTCCCTCAAAAAAAGGGAAAGTTGACAGCTATGCTCAGGATCCTGATGAGAATCCCTTCCTCTAGGTGCTATTTGACCTTGGATGGAAGCTGCTATTGGCAGCAATGCTTGTTTCCAGCACCAAAAAGTCACACTTGCATAAACTTCTTATTTGTGCTCCAATTTTAAGCTGAGGAATCTGCGCGTGAAGGATTCATACTCCTGAGAGGCGGGAACAGGTGAAGAGACTGGGGAGTGAGAAAGAGACTGCAGACAGGTTAGATGATGCATTTAAAAATGAACTTAATGTGATTTATAACAGTGTTAAAACAGCCTCTGTAGTAATGACAAAGGTGACAAAGCCCAACATCATTTTAGGAATCAAGCTAAAAAGAGGAAGATAAGCATAATTAAACATTAGCGCAGGAGGATCTTTAAACAGACAGTGGCTCTAAACTCCTGAAAGGAGGACACTGCCAGAAAAAATATGGGAAGCTAAGGACCACCTGCTCTTCAGCAAATGTTTCTCATTTTCAGCAAAAAGGGCTTCTTCCAAAAGAGAGTCTTCTACTGGACCTTTCTCACTACAGTACTGTATGTCCTATTTTTCTTTTTCTTTTCTTTGTTTTTGAAATATTTTTATTAGTTTTTATAATTACAAAGTGATAACAAAAATTGTTATATAATCAAGCCATGAGATTCTCTGAATCTCGTGACTTCCCCCCATCCCTTACATGGGTCCTATCCTAATAACAATTTTTTTACCCATCTGCATATCAATATATTCTCCATACTTCTCGTAAGCGTAAGTTTAAAACCCGCTACTTTACAAGTGGTTCTTACAAGTCCAGCTAATGTTTTGATTTTCTTACAGTGTTCTCTTAGGTAGATTATTCATTTTTCCCATTCTTTTTTGTATGTCCTATTTTTCAAACACCCATTAAAACTACTAGCCCATATTTAAATAAAACTCAGCAATTATTTTTTTGTCCTTCCACTAGGAATGGACTGGCATTCTCTACGTCAAAAGCATCTCTGGGAAGTGGGATACTGCAAGAGCCGGTTGCTACATATGCATAAAAACACCAATCTTGAAGCATCTCATCTGAGCAGTAGCAAGCTTCTCCCGGACATGGAGCCCAAACTCAAACTGTTACAGCTGCTTAAACCAATCACATCACATTTGGTGGCTATAGTGCAGCCAATGCGCCACGCGGTACTCCATTCCTAGGAATGTATAATGTTTCTTAGTGCCTGGCTACTTGCAATGATGGGCATGGAGAAGGGGAGAGGACTGCAGCCTTAGGATCCAACACATCATCATGTCAAGAAAAGAACTGTGAGCAAATCTTGAGCCTATAAAGCAGTGCTTCCCAATTGGTGGTCCTTGAACACCAGAAGGTTCATGTAAGCCACCCAGCGGGTCCATGGTTCCATTCCCCTAACAAAAACTACCATAGAGATATCAACATTTTCAAAAGTAGGGGGTCCATGGCTTGGCTTTTGAAAAACAGAGGTCTGCAGTACTTAGCTAATTGGGAACCACTGTTATAAAGCATAATATGGGCTGGTTTCATTCACTTAACTTTTGTGGATTTTTGTTTAGTGTGACAACTTTCAGCGGGTTAGCAGTAGAATCTTGCCAGCGTAAAAAATATATATAAAAAGTTAAAGCCATAGAATCATCTTCTGATGAATTTTTCTTCTTTTTTAAAAAAAGAAAAGATTGCTAACACAGCAATAGTATAAGCACAATGAAAAAAGAGCAACCACAAAGTTATGGCATGGTAATAAATCTCGTATTGATCTCTGTTATAATCAACTATCAGTCAGACCACACCAGTCCCTCATTATGTCATCCCTTGAGCACAAAAGAAAAATAAAACTAAACATTTATTTTTATATTAGATCTTGCCATGTATCTGGATCTACTTCTAATAGTTTTGCTCCTTCTGGCATTAGCAGTAGCCCTAACCAAGCTGTTAATGTGAACACTCATGCTTTGAATTTATTCCAGTTAATTTCAAGGCAGCTTCTAACACGTTGCTTCCAAACAGCTACAGGCAGACAAAGATTTTAATCTATGTTAAATACCTGTACAAGAAGCTATTTGAAGACAATAACTGCTTGCACCTTCCCCACCCACCCACAAAATGAAGGCAATGAGAATGTTCTATCCATACAAATGAGCAAAAGTTCTTCTTCATTTAAGTCAGGGGTCGGCAACCTAAGGCTCATGGGCCACAAGCGGCCCATGGGGGTTGTTTAACTGGCCCATGGACCCCCACCGCCCGCTGGGTTGGTTCCTGTGCTTAACCGGCGCAGAGCAGAGCCTCCTCTGCACCAGAAGGAGCGCTAGAAACAGCGTCTGCGCATGCATGCGCGCGCACTCCGGCCCACCGCTGTGTCTGCAGGACCATGAACCACAAAAACTTTGCCGACCCAATTTAAGTTATTGAGGGACTGTACCAATCTTGGAAATACAAATCAAAAAGCAAAGGGATGGCACCCTCCTTGTCCCAAAAGATCCCTTTTCGCACAACCTTTTGCCCCTAGTCCATGTATGAAGCCTTTGATGGGGCTCCAAACACTGCCTCTTCAAGCCCCTTTCCCATATTCTCCTTCCCACCTCCTTTCCTTGACTCCTACTTGCCTTTTACTGAACTTGCGTCCTTTACAGTCCTAGGTTTGTTGCATTCAAACCTACACCATTCAGCTTTCTTCTAGCACCAGCAACCCCAAGCTCCCTTTGCAGCCCCTCCTGTCCTGACTTATGCAACATGAAGCAAACTAAGGGCTGCTTTACACTCACGAGCATTTCCTATGCAAATACCTGGGGAGCCTAGCATGGCAAAGGCCATCTTGCAGCCAGGCGACATTCACCACGTCCTGGGGAGAGATTACTGCATATGAGCAACTACTGCAACTTCTGAGTGACAAAGGCAACACTTTTTCCACGATTCTCAAACATAGGTAGACTACAGGGCACTCAGCCCCCTAAACTTTGGTGACAGCTCCCTTCTACAGTGGTACCCCGCTAGACGAATGCCTCGCAAGACGAAAAACTCGCTAGACGAAGGCATTCGTCTAGCGGAAGGCTGCCCCGCAAGACGAAAAAGTCTATGGGGCTGCCTCGCAAGACGAAAAATTTTCGTCTTTTTTTTTTTTTCGTTTTGCGGAGCGCGGCTGTCATTGCCGCTCCGCAAGACGAAAAACCCGCTAGACGAAAATTTTCGCAGAACGAATTATTTTCGTCTAGCGGGGCACCACTGTACTGTTTTAGAAAGCTGAGTGGCGGGCGGGGGGAGGGGGAGATGCCTCGTCTAAAAAAATTACCAGGGGGAAACGAGAAGATTTGGCTTGTGGATTTCATTAACGACTCTACTATAATCTGAGCCCTTCCTTTCAAGTTGTCACAAATCATGTTAGTGTATGTATATGTCTATCACACTGATTCAACTCAGTTCACACATATGGCATCTCCATGCAAGAACAGCTGACATGAGTCCTAAGAGCAGAAACAGCTGATGGAGCCTGCTGCATATTGGTACTTCTCCCAGACAATGCGAGGGTAGCTCTTGTTAAAATAGCACCCAATACAAAAAAAAAAAAAATCCCAAAACAAATGGGTCAGAGTGAAGGACGAGCTAACATTCTCCTGCCTTTTCATCTGGCTCTGACCTTCTGCCTCTCTAAAAGTGTGTAGCCTTTCAACCATCTACTGGGCTCAGGCAGCTACTCCATGGGATCAATAATACAAGTTCATAATACAATGTTCCCCTTCCTGCCTTCTTACCTAATGGGGTATGTAAGAGCATTTAAAGAAGCAATCTATCCCACATGAGGCACAGAAGTAAACACAACTCTCTTGATAGAGCACCATTAGAGTAGTTTTTGCTTAAACCTTTCCAAACTCATTTGTCACCTTAATTATGCTCTTAATAGTAACAGAGGTGGTGTTTTTTTTAATAGTCCCAGGTTTTAATACTCAGTACATTCTAATTTCCTCCCGTCTCCCTTATGCATCCATCTCATATGTATGGGTTTTTTTTAATTGTACATGAATGAAAACTGTAAACAATCAGTACAGTGGTGACCAATTAAAATAAGATGAGGCACAGCAGAGAATAAGATTCGTGGTGATACAACAGAAACAAATGCTCTGAATGTATTTATTAATGTATTGCAACTTCAATAAACAAACAAACAAACAAACAAACAAATGCTCTGATCTTGCTACATGTACGTGTTGCCTTAAGGAAATTTGGGCACACTGCTCAAGTACATTTCACAATCCAACCAGTAACCACATCTACCGATAATAATATGCATAATGTTATTCTTAAATAAATGGTTTCATTGCCTTATTTGAATCATTTAATGCTGTACTCCCTTACACCAGCCAAGTATCTTATTCAACCGACAAGCCAGTCACGTAAATTAATGGATTCTCTGCAAGGAGTTGATGGGTTCAAAGCAAGGTTTGTTGCTGTTTTTTGAACATAATGTGTCAAACTCCCAAAGCTGACTCATGCATATGTATGTACACACACTAGAATGTTTACATTGCTTGGCTAGCAATAAAATATGCGTTTTCACTATTAAAGTATTTATTTCAATTTTGGCACACACCTAGGTCTTAGCTCATATGCATCACGTTCACCCTTTACTGTGTACCTTTTGTCCCAATGGAAAGGTATTTTCTATATGTTTCTGTAACTGTTACCTTCTGAGGTGACAAAGTCCTCTGTCTGAACTTTTCCACTGTCTCTGGACCTGCAGCAGCCCATGTGATGGCAAACACTTCTGCTTTGTCGTGATCCACTTTGGAATGCTCCAACTGCTGTTGCAGAACAGTTGGCTTCAAGTTGTGATACACAGCCTGCAAAAAAAATAATTAAAAAAATAATGCTATACACACACTTCCCTTGCTGATACGCTAGACAACATGCTAAACAACCCAAGTGATGGTAAATATTTGACACTCACAGTTCATTATTTAATTCAAGGCAGGTATGTCCAAAATGTACCAAAAAAAGTTAGCACACAATTTACAACAGCAATGAGGGCACTGGCTGAAGGAAGAACAGAATGTTTCTAACAACAAAATATTTCTGCAACAGAAAGGATACTTTAAAGTTGTGAAAACCCATGAAATGATTAGCTGCACATTTGTTGCAGGGCAAACCAACTGTCTGGAAAGGCCTTCTACAATTGACACATGATATACAGTACCAGGATAAAATCCTACTTAAGTCAATGTTTAGGATCAGGATGTTTCATTACTTGTAAACCTATTTACATGCCTAAGAGCAGGCTTCCTCAACCTCGGCCCTCCAGGTGTTTTTGGTCTTCAACTCCCACGATCCCTAGCTAGCAGGACCAGTGGTCAGGGATGCTGGGAATTGTAGTCTTAAAACATCTGGAGGGCCGAGGTTGAGGAAGCCTGCTTAAGAGGAACAAATTGCAGCTCTATTATTTCTTCCTATGCACCCATCCTTGTGAACATATGGGTATATGTTCTTCAGTCCCATGCACTACACCACACCATTATATATACCACTGCAAGAAACAGGGAATACTACGTGTATGTCATGTGTGTGTGTGTGCGCGCGTGCATGTGTGTGTGCGCACACACACACAGGGTTCTGCATTACAACCCCAGATCATCCCAATTTAGATCAAAATCCTATGCATATTTTCTTGGAAGGTAGGTTCCATCCTGATCAATGCACCTTACTCACTAAAAAGCATGCAGGGACAGGCATCTTAAAGGACGAAGCAGCAATCCCAAGTGTTTTTAATGAAATGGGGACTCACGACATAATTTTGCTATACAACTTGAATCCTTTCAGTTATTTACTACGGGCCTAAGTTAAATACTGCTACCCAAATAAAGGAAATAAGAAGTCAAGTAACAAAAAACTTGTGGCTGATGCAGTACCTTAAAGGAGGAGGATTAGCCCTTATACTTTGCATCAATTTACTGAAAGTACAGAACTATAATAGAAGATACCTGTTCCAAAATGAATGCAATGGTTTCAAGGACAAGATGAAGATCTTGCTTCTCCACTGAAAAAGCGGCTTGAAGCTTTTCTTCCTCCTCTTCTGTGAAAGTACTCTCAGTCTGAAATAAAAAGATTTCCATTTACCAAAAATTAAGATACTATTTTATTCACTAGACTGATAGGTCTCATGCCTTTTCACAAAAAACATAAATGTCGATCATATTAGCAAAAGCTGCTTTACACTGAGTCAGCCCACTGGTTCACCTAGCTTAGTATTATTTATACTGACAGGCAAAATCACTCGAGCTTCAAACAGGAGTTGCCATCCCTTATATAGCTCCCTCTCCCATCCCATCCAACCTCATCCTCTGGCTGTCATTGAACTAGCTTTCAGCCATTTCCCGTGAGAGTGGAATAATAATAATTAGTAGTAAAGGTAGAGGTAAAGGTAAAGGGATCCCTGACCATTAGGTCCAGTCGTGTCCAACTCTGGGGTTGTGGCACTCATCTCGTGATACTGGCCGAGGCAGCCGGCATACAGCTTCCAGGCCAGCGTGACAAAGCCGCTTCTGGTGAACCAGAGCAGTGAACAGAAACGCCATTTACCTTCCCGCCGGAGCGGTACCTATTTATCTACTTGCACTTTGATGTGCTTTCGAACTGCGAGGTTGGCAGGAGTTGGGACCGAGCAATGGGAGCTCACCCTGTTGCGGGGATTCTAACCGCCGACCTTCTGATCAGCAAGGCTGAGGCTCTGTGGTTTAATCCACAGTGCCACCAGCATCCCAATTAGTAGTAGTAGTATTAATTAAATTTATATACCTTCCTATACCCGCATGTCTCAGGGTGGTTCACAAAATAAAATTGCCTGAAGGAATGCCTGAAGGAGAGCACAGCAGACCACACCAGCATTTTTTTAACCCCATCAGTGTACCCAAAAATCTAAAAAGCCTGTGAAACATCTACTGAGTGGTTTTTTCCCAGGTGTTCCTCCCAGAAGAAAATATTGCCCTTACAGCACTCTCAGAGGGAAAGCTCCCATTGGCAGAGACACTTGGGACAAGCAACTGTATTGTACTTTTCTGGAACCTATACTCAATTGTAGCCCATAGATACTACCAGCTTAAGAGATTTCGCTGTGCGTTGTGCAGTCATTTTCTCTCTCCGTATACAAACCTTTAGGTGAAGCTTCTGAAGGATGCGCGAGAGCAACCGAGAAAACCTTCCTGTGTCTATACCATTGATGAGGGACACAGCCTTTTGAACACTAGAAAAGAGGAAGAGAGGATGGCAAAAGTCAGTTAAAGACAGGGACTTTGTGGGCACAATAACTTTTTCTCTGCTCTTTTCTAATGCCAGGAAGAGGTTTAAACAACAATGAAAAGGGCTGCCTACTTTTCCAGGCAAAGTTCCTGAACACACAGCTGTTGTGGGAAAATCTCCCACCAGAGACACAGTCGCAGAAGAAAATAAAATAAACAGTCTCCTGATCAGGAATTACCACTTTATTTAATATGTTTATTGAATATATGGGAGGGGGAATTGTGTACATCTGAAAACCTGGGAAGCATGAAGATAAATTTAACAGTGCAAATAAGTTTTGATAGATGTAATAATGGAATACTGAATGGTTTAATAAGTTCATATAAAATATGCAGGGATTTATGTTATGCAAAGTGAACCATGGGAAGAGAAGAAGGGAAGTCAGTGAAATTTTGAGATTGTTTAAATGAATATTCTAAAATGTAAAACAGAAAATTTAATAAAAATTATAGAAAAAAGAAGAAGGAATTACCACTTTATTCTATGCTCTAGGATCGTACTTCAGCTTCTAGAAACCTGGAAAGCTGAAAATAAAACATGCTGGAACTGCGAACAAAGGACTGGAGGGGGGGGGTTATACTCAAGCAGAATTTTACATCTGGTTTTGGGCTGTATAGTTCCTGCTTTTCAACCAGCATACCATCCTCTGTCCTGCCTAAAAAGTGTGTGTCGCTGAGCTCATTACGGCGATTGCTTTTTTCTTTGGTTCGTTGCTCTACACTACACACATCCCAGGCAATTCAGCAGCAAAAGTTGCTCTTGTTGTTGCTTTTCCCACCACTGCACTTCTATGCTAAGCCCGGGGGGCGGCGGGGAATCAGCAATAGGTTTTCTTTGCAGCACAATGTTATGCACGTCTCGGAAACCAAGACCCGCTGAGTTCAGGAGAGTTTGCTCCCCAATAAACGTTTGCACAATAGCAACCCCGGTTGCCATGGAACTGTTCAGACACAGGAATGCCGGCAAGCCTGAAGCTGCGGAGACCCAGCCTCAGACCCACACTAAGTAGGTAACGTTGGTGCGGGGAAAGAAACCTGCACATGCCCAGACACCACTTTGTTTTTACAACTTTGGTATAATAAGCCTTGGCATTGGAAACCGTTCCAAGGCGCCACCCCCCGCCTGCCCGTATCATATTTAAAGGGAGAAACGGGGCTGACAGCGCCTTTGGCAGACCCACAAGGGAGGAGGCAGCAGAGCAGATCCTACCTGACGGTATCCGGAATAACAGTGGGCGCCGCCATCTTGGTCACTGTCGATCATACTGCCCCCGCCCCCGCCCCCCGCCAAGCCAATAGCCAGGCAGCTAAAGCCGAGAGCCAATCCCGGCTCAGGCTGCCTCGAACTAGCTCCGCCTTTCGACTTCAACCCCGCCCCCCACAGGACTGAGGCTTAGCGTCGGAGATGCTTTCGCAAAGCGGTGCGGATAGCGGTGCCTTTCCTCTCTGTCCGCCAGGCGGCGCAGTCCTTAGCTCGCATATGCCAGATCACTTAACGCCAATAGGTCACTATTTAGGAATAATAATACACAGCAGGGGCGGATTTTGGGGACAGGGTGCCCTGAGCGGGGATAAAATGTGGCGCCCCCCCCTCCCCGCCTTAAATATTTCTTATTTTCACAATAATTCCTTTTGGTACAATTCCTTTTCTAATGGATCTTCTCAGTAGGTACAAGTGTTTTTTTTATATTAAAAAAATGTCTAGGGGTGCTCTCATTTTACTACTCATATTGAAATATTGCCCCTCAATGTGGCCAAACTTAGATTCACAAAATGTTTATGGGTATGCGTACCCCTGCATCCCCCCCAGAAAAAAAGCACTGAGTAAAACACATAGGTGGTGGTTGGGCGCCACTCTTACACTCTGCAAGAGAAAAGAAGGTTCCTAGGATCTGTGTTCCTTTGGAGAATTCAGACACGGCAGTGTCTGCCGTAGCTTTAAGAAATACGGTTTATTCACCTTTTTGCACCTTCAGTCAGTTTTGCACCTTCTTACAACAGGGGTCAGCAACCTTTTTCAGCCGTGGGCCGTTCCACTGTCCCTCAGACCTTGTGGGGGTCCAGACTATATTTTGAAGGAAAAAATGAACGAATTCCTATGCCCCACAAATAACCCAGAGGTGCATTTTAAATAAAAGGACACATTCTACTCATGTAAAAACACGTTGATTCCCAGACTGTCCGTGGGCCAGATTGAAAAGGCGATTGGGCCGCATCCGGCCCACGTGCCTTAGGTTGCCTACCCCTGTCTTACAGCATGACCATTTCAAGAGGGCACTATTCCTCTGGTGCATCTATTCAATTACAGAAGCCTTTATCCATACAGATAGTGTTCGTCTTCATCATTAAACATTTGTCAGATGTCTTTTCAAAACTCTTGAATTATGAAAACATACTCAATAACTGCATGTTTAACTGGCTTTGCTTCAGTGTTATTTCATTCCTCCCCTGCAGTTTTTCTACCTGCCCATCTATCAACAGGTGCCTTTCTAGTTTATTTCGGGTGCAAAATACTGTTTCTGAGTTTGCACCACTATGGCCCTTTCCTGGGTCTGCACGCCACATTAAAGGGGTGTTGTACATGTGTGAGTACAGAAAGGAGCGGTATCTGCATTTTATTCAGCATTATTATTCAGCATTATTTTAAAATACCCCAGAGTTTACAGAGGGAAACAAATATGGGCAATAAACATCTGGAGGGATTTCTTGACTTAACTGGCCCTCTTATGTAACTTGAACATGATACAGTAGGCCTCCATAACATACACTTTTCCTCCTAAGGCACTGTGGTACTTGCATCATCATAATAGCAGAACAATTCTGGCCCTAAAAGTACAATCCCCCGAAGATTCCTGGGTAGAATATTACATGATAACATATCTGCACTGTTTTAAAAAAGATGAGCTGTCATCTCAAGGAGACCTATGGCTCCAGAAAGTCTAGTAGTTTCAATCCCAGGTTTTGACCATTAAGCCACCCCCTTTGGGTTTCAAAGAGTGATTCTGATGTATTTTAGGCAAAATGCCAACTGGTCCCACTTCATCACTTGAAGGAAAATGAGTCTGGCCTGTTCAACCACTCATACCGATCAACGTCTGTTAAGGGGAGAGCTTCATAGTTAATGTTCACCAGCCTTGGCCTGTTAAGATCACAACTATGCCAGAAAATTCACAAATCACAACCTCTTTCCAGGCTCTTTTTCTTTTTCAATAGCATTACCTAACAATACAAAATTGAACATGAGAAATATTTCCAAGCACAAGTAGATCTGACTGAGGACCGCTAGTTTCAAAATCAGTTAAACTTGGAACAAAGCCTTGGCAAACATTTCAAGATATGATCCAGATACTTTCTTTCTTGGTCTCTGCAATCTTGCAACTGATACAAAACTTAAGTTGTAGTGTGGCTTTGTCAGCTGAGCACATTCCAAACTCCACACTAGAGTTTTGGAGTCAAAGAGCAACCATTTGTGAAGGGTATCTGGCTGCGTATTAAGTTAAGTTCTCTGCTTTTTTGTTTTAAATACTATTTAATACTATTTTAACACAATAATGCTATTCTTAACACAATAATGCTATTTTTTAATATATAAACAGTGAAAAGCAGCACAAAAAACGGTGCTTTCTGGAAGAAGAAGAAGAAGAAGAAGAAGAAGAAGAAGAAGAAGAAGAAGAAGAAGTAAAACTAATAAGAACACAGATATACAATAAAAACGACTAAATTTAGAAGCCCAGATTGTTAAACAGCAAGGTGTTTAAAGCCTGAGTGAACAAAAATTTATTCATCTAGTGCTGAAAAGAACATAAAGGTGGTGCAGGGAACATATATTGCTGGGAAGGACATTCCATAACCAGGGTTTTGCCACTGAGGTCTTTTTTTTCATTAGCCACCTGCTTCAATTAGAATCATAGAATCTTAGAGTTGGAAGGGACCCATCGGTCATCTAGTCCAACCCCCTGCAAAGCAGGAATCTCAGCTAAAGCACCCATGACAGATGGCCATCCAACCTCTGCTTTACATCCTCCAAGGAAGAAGAGTCCACAACCTCCTGAGGGAGACTGTTCCACTGAACAGCTCTACTGTCAGAAAGTTCTTCCTGATGTTTAGTCAGAATCTCCTTTATTGTAACTTGAAGCCATTGGTTGGAGTCCTATCTTCCACAGCAGTAGAAAACAAGCTTGCTGCATCATCCATGTGACAACTCTTGAGATATTTGATGACTATCATATCTCTTCACAGTCTTCTCTTTTCCAGGCTAAACATATCCAACTCCCCGAACCGTTCCTCATAAAGCTTGGTTTCCAGACCCTTGATCATCTTGGTTGCCCTCCTCTGCACACATTCCAGCTTATCTAAATTCCTTCTTAAATTGTGGTGCCCAGAATTGGACACAGTATTCCAGGTGTGGCTTGACCAAGGCAGAATAGAGTGGCAGTATTACTTCACTTGATCTGGACACTATACTTCTGTTGAATTGTTAGATGCAGATTTTGCAGAGTAGAACCTTTCAGAATTTTGTCTATATGCCAATAAAGGATTGAGATTGGTCTTTGGTCATGCATGTCTGCAATGGGGAAGCCCATATGCATAGTGTGCTATGCAGCAAACCCTATAATTTGTACCAGATACAAGTATAACAAAATTTAAACCTACAAACCTACCACAAACACAGAAGTGTGGCTTGAGCACTTCCCAAAACATTGTTTTGTGTGACATTGAATGGACATACTTTAAAGCAAAACATTGACTTGTGTTGGAGCTATACCAAACAGCACCAGCTGAAAACCTGACCAAGTTGGCATATCAGAAGTGATTTTCCGTGGCTGCCTGTCTCACATTAAAAGCCGATGAGGGGAAAATGAAAGTGAACAACCAAGCCTCCCAATAGAAAGTGTAATGGCTCTATTTTTCTCTGAAATAAGAAAAAGGGGTCAAGGCCACCTAGCCAATTTTGTGGAAGTCAATTGGAGTCAAAAGAAAACTACAACCAAGCAAAGAGGTATTGCAGGGAGGGGGGAACCAATAAGCTCTCATGGGATTTCACATGGGATTTAGTCCAAAGTTCTTTAAAGTTTTAATTTGCATTAACATTTCAAGTGTGTAGCTATTGCATAACTGCATTAGTAAACTGCAAAGAGAAGCAAACACTGCAGAAACCTTGGTTAACCAGAATAAAAATTAAACGTGTCATCATTTCTCTTCGCTGCAAAAGGTGGAGCTCCCTCAAAATTATAATAAAGTTTTCATTGTGATTTTAGCCACTATATCATTTGATAACCTCTTTCATACATACTACTATATTACCAGCACACATGCCAATTTCCTTTCCACTAACCTCTATGTCGCTGATATTTTATTTATTTTTCAGTCAAGGAGCCTTGACTTGTTACCCATTTCAGTTTGATATGACCACTGTATCTTAAGAGTAAGCAACTCATTTAAGGGGGGGACTGACTCAAAGTTGGAAATGACACTTAATAAAAAATCACCTGCATGTTTCCTTTTATGAATATAAATGTCCATTTTTTATGTACATTACAGGCAGACTAGTGTAAAATGGTTGAGAACGTAACTTTTAAACTATGAATTCCTTAAATACATTTAGAACCCGGGTCTTCGTACCAATAAAAACTGTATGCTTGACACTATTTATATCCAACTTTATTTTCTGCAACTTTGCTCAAGGACTTAAACATTTACTTTGATAGCCCCTCGTTCTGCACAGATGATAAACACAGAAGGAATCAATTTTCGAGTTGTGCGGCAGCCCGTTGGGGAAAAAGAAGAGGCTTTCATTAATCTTGAATTCCTTGGTTCCCCCTTTCCTCCTTCTGTTCGCAAGAGTCACTTTGCAGTGTGATTTTCAGGAGGGCATAGTCTTTTCACCTGAGCAATAACAGGGTACAATAATCTATATGAGGCATGTATAGATGCAGTCAAGAAATAATGAGCTTTTAAAGAGGGGAGGCCTGCTTTTTCTTTAATTTGCTTCTGCTGGCTATGAATTGGTTTATTCCCAAGGCAGCTGGATCTGTCCAACGAAAATGTTCAAATCTCGCCCGCCCGCCCCCCTTCTCTACTGCCTTAACAGATGAGAAAGATTAAATAAACTTCCTAGTAGCCAATTCCAACTCCTAACTTGTTTAAATTGAAGAAACTCAGAGGCTCAGCAACATATTATGAACCAACGCCTGGCTCAGAGCAAACGTGAACAAAAAGATATGAGAAAGTGCTTGAACTTTTTCATCTGCCCTTTCCCAACTCCATACACCTAGTGTTCAAAATGTGGCTGTGCATGTATTTTGGCCCCCACAGGTGGGAAAGACTGCTTGGGGAGTGATTTGGAGCAGGTAAGTGGTGGGTGGTGAAAGTGTTAAGCTCCACTCTCTTCCACACTCAATATTATGGTCTGCATGTCACACCCTGACAACTCTGCTACCCGTCTTTGAATGTCAGGCATTTTGTTCCTCTAACAGGATGAATAACACCCCTCTCTCTTCATAAATAAATAAATAAACAATAAATAAATAAATAAATAAATAAATATGAAATAAAATAAGTCCAGCCTCTGTTTCACAACAACAGTGGTCAGGTAAAAAGCCGTTTAAAATGGAAATCTGATAATCGGCCCGGCCTCTATTTGAATCTGCTCGTAAACCCATTTCCGGTTGCAGCGACACTCTGCCCCACACTTGGTGGAATTGCATTTAGGGCAAGGGTAGAAGCAGCCCAAGCAGTTCTTCTCCAGGCAGTCACACAAATCCGCTTTACCGGAAAGCAGCCGGCCGTGTTTGTCATATTTCTTCAAGGGTCTGTAAAAGAGAAAACATGGAATCGCCATTGGTTTTCAGAGTATGAAGCAAATAAAAGTGGAGAAGCCAAGGGGGGGGGGAGAGACGCCTCCGTACTTCCTCCTGATACTCCTGCAATATACAGTGTACCTCGGTTGTTGAAAGTAATCCATTCCGGAAGACCATTCGACTTCCCAAACGTTCAACAACCGAGGCACAATGGGCGGTCTCCAAAGTCCACCAAAGTCAATGGAGAAAATTGAGAAAAGTTTCAAAACGGAAGCAATTACCTCCTGGTTTTTGGCGTTCGGAAACCAAAACATTCGGCTTCCGAGATGCTCGAAAACCGAGGTACTGTTGTACTGAAAAAACAGTTTTGAATCTCAGACCTTAACTTGGGGCCATATTACCTAAGTCCAGCTTGGAAGGATGAGTTGGGGGTTGTTTGGGGAAGATGGGGCTGCTGTGCCCTGGAAGATTTTCCATAGATAACCTGGATGCAGCTACAGTGGCTTATGCTAAGTTATGCAGTTAAGCACTGTAGCCATATAAGAACAGTTGTCATTTGTGCGGTTAGCAAGGGATCCTAAATATCAGAAATCTAATCAGTTGCACAACTTACCTAACAAATGGGCACACATATCAACAAACTAGGGTTCAGTGGAGTATTCTGCAGGAGACAGCCAGGAACATTAGCCACAAAGACTGGCCAGCATGATTAATTACAATCCAAACTAACTAGAGATAGGGAATTGCATTCCTGTTCTGTTTTGCAAACAGCATATTTAAAATAAATTAGAGGTGTCCTGGATTCTGATCTTGATGAGCACTATCAATAAGCCTATCCTGGTTCCTTATCAGCAGAATTCACAACCACCATCAATTCTAGTTTTCTTGGGATTCAGACTATTTTTTTGTCCTCCTCATCCAATTTATTAGTGACTCCAAGCACCAGTTCAAAGACGCTATTTGCTTCCGATTCAGGTGCAAAAACAAAATAGAGAAGGGTGCCATCAGCATATTGATGGCCCCTTTCTCCAAATCCTGGACATTTTCCATGGAGTTTGTTATACTCTGCTAAATTAACCACATGAAGAAGAAGGGGAATGAGAAAGTTTTGCTGCACTCAAGTACAGTGGTACCTTGGTAGTCAAACGGCTCGGTTCCCAAACAAATGGGCTCCCAAACGCCGCAAACCCGGAAGTAAGTGTTCTGGTTTGCAAACGTTTTTCAGTAGCTGAATACCTGATGCGGCTTCTGCAGCTTCCAAATGAGTGCAGGAAGCTCCTGCAGCCAATTAGAAGCTGCACCTTGGTTTCTGAACTGTTTCGGGAGTCAAACAGACTCCCGGAACGGATTAAATTCAAGAACCAAGGTACCACTGTAGTCTCCATAAGGATGTAAGCTGTCCATTACTATTTCACCATTATAACCAGAAAAAGTCTAAACCAGTTGAGTGCAGTGACGTGAACTGCATTCCATTTCCTAAGAATGGCATGATAACTTATGACAGTTTCTTTTATGCACTTTTCTCTTGTTTTTTTTTTAATTTAAAGACAATGCAGCCTCGGCAGATAGAAAAATCAACTCTGCTCTCAGATGAGCAGGTAATATTTATGATCAGCTGTGGTTCTACTCCAGATGAACACCTGCCTACTGGGGCTACTAAAAAGGATACAGTCTATGTTGGAGCATGGAGAACAAGAGAAGGTGGATGTTACTATTGCGCCCCACTTCTGATTTTTCCCTTGCCTGCCTAATGAATGTTAATTCTGTGCCTATTTACTCAGTAGGCCCTAAGCAAATTCCAGCGAAACCGCTGGGGCTTAAAAGACAGTTTGCATTGTACTGCTATCTTTGTTATGTATTGAAGTTCTCACCCTAGGCCACTAGGGGTGTGTGTATATAGTTCATTCTGCTGCAGTTTTCACTCAGGTCCGCATATGCAAATGAGGAATTGAAAAGTGACGTTCAGGGATTGGGTAACTACAGAAAGTTGTTACTGTTGCTTTGTAGCTGAGTTCTATATAAACATGCTGCTGAGGCCTTCAGCTCACTTCTGTTCCAGCCTGAGAATAAACAAGAGCTGTTTGGAAATCACTGTGTCGTCTGCTGTGTCCACCCACAACTTAACAATCTTAAATTATAAACATCAGCCTTATGATCTTATGGTAATTCTTGTGATGGTCTGCAATTACTCCCAATTTAAAATACAGAATAAGATGCCGCATGTTACTTACTTCTTTGTATTGTTAAAACAATCCTGGTTTATCATTGACATGCAGGCTTTCTTCTGCTGCTCTCGGGTTTCAGGGTTGAAGTCTGCTAGAAGCGGTCCAGGATTTTGAAATGCCAGGCATTTCAGCTGACGCTCTATTTGTTGCTAAGGGAAAATGAGCTGTTCTGAGTTACAGCGATAAAATACTCTAAATCAGGCAGTAGCACAGGGTGGACCCATTTCAAGCCAGACCCAAACTTAAAGCATTCTGGGGGTGTGACATGCTTTTGAACAGGGAAGGCATTCAAATTCTTACCTTCCCCATTTGAATTTCGACACCCACACCTACATATACCCGGCCACTTCAGTATCACTCACACTTATTTATTATCTATATTCTTAGTCGTCTCAGAATATATATCCTCCAGATGATGTACAATAAGTTAAATAAAACCACATTTTAAATGTAACGATACGAGCTCACACTAAATGCCAGACCAACACAAAGCAATAAAGCAATGCCTATCCCAAAAACTCATTGTGCACATCAGAAAAGCCACAACAGAGGAGCCACCCCCCAAAAGGCCCTCTCTCTCCCTTTTAGCCAGCCTCTGCAATTCAGGATGAGGGGACACACAGCGAAGAGATGCTCCAGCCATTCCCACAACCTGTCTGCTGTGCTAAACCCACTTTATTGCTTCATGAATAGCAGTGGTGGATTGCTGGGTGCATGAAGAGAGGGAGGGAAGGATGGTCGACCATTACAATGCAGATGAGATCAGGATGGCAAAAGGCAGCCAACTGATTTCTGTTGCAATGCAGGAGAATGGATTGGTTCAATCATCCATCATTATCTTTTCCTCTCTTGCTCACCATTTCTGCATGCTCAAGAGGGAGGGTTATTGTTACCACAATGGCATCAGCTGTAGGGCACATGCAACTTTATAAATTATGAATTACAAATTCCCCTCATCTTGTCATAATTTAGCAGAGAGAGCAGATGGTAAACACAGGGGTGGAGAGATGGACAATTCACAAAGGAGAAACTAGGTGCAATGCCAGCAAACCTGTCCTGGCCAGGCAGGCAGCTGTACTAACTGCTACTGGAAATGATGAAAAAAATCATGATAAACCAACACTTATAGGTGTCAACAGTAAGTCATCATCAGAAACAAAACACGGTTTACAGATTGGCAGTTCGAATCCCCGCAATGGGGTGAGCTCCCGTTGCTCTGTCCCAGCTCCTGCCAAACTAGCAGTTCAAAAGCATGCCCAAAAGTGCAAGTAGATAAATAGGTACTGCTCCGGCGGGAAGGTAAATGGCATTTCCGTGCCCTGCTGTGGTTTCGGTGTTCTGTTGTGCCAGAAGCTGCTTAGTCATGCTGGCCACATGACCCGGAAAAACTGTTTGTGGACAAACACTGGCTCCCTCGGCCTGTAAAGCAAGATGAGCGCCGCAACCCCAGAGTCATCCGTGACTGGACCTAATGGTCAGAGGTCCTTTACCTTTACCTTTATTAGCACTAGTAAGGAAGCTGCTAAGCAGGCATGATAGTTGAGTTGCTCACTTCGGCTAATTTTGTGATGTCTAAGAGACCCTCAGTTTGCCTAGGTGCCAAGACAACCACTCAAAATGTACTGGTGTCATGTCCAAGGGCCCTGACACTTTATCTACAGGGGGAAAGGCCATGGATTCAGAGGATAACTCTGACTAGGAGGGAAATGCATCCTCTGAACCCACTTGTGACATGCATCTTCAGCCTGAAGAGGTCACATTACTTTCTTCAAACACCAAGGACTCCAACTCAGAAGCTAAAGAAGTAATAATAATAATAATAATAATAATATATTATTATTATTATTTCTTTAGCTTCTGAGTTTATATTAAATAATAATAATAATAATAATAATAATAATAATAATAATAATAATAATAATTTATTATTATTATTATTATTATTATTATTATTATTATTATTATTACCCCGCCCCTGCTACTCTCTGCTAGGTAGCTGCCTCCCTCCAAACTCTTACCGTCTTCTTTTTCCACTGATCCCCTTCACCTGGCAACTCAAGAATCTGAAGGCAAGGAAAAGGCACAGAAATTATCATTGATGCAAAAACAAGAAAATAGGCAGAGGTGCTACAGCAAAGTACTGAAAAGAATGAATAAACCAAAAGCCAACACATTAATAGCTAGGGGAAGTATTTCAGGGTGGCCGTTTTATGTTCAGAAGCAAGAAAGGTTTGAATTTGTATTCATAATAAAATACAAGTAAGCTAGTAAATTTGTGCACAAATTCATATGGGAGCTTAAGAATGAGGTCGTGCTTTTATTTATTTATTTTTAAGTATCTGTCAGTAGTTGACTGCTGTATTAATTTAGTTGTTTGAAAAGGTGGGGGAAGGAGGGACAAGTCAAATAATTGAATTGCAGAAAAAACAAGCATCTGTTCTAATAAAAAGCTTGCACAATGAAAATGAAATGATAAGGAGCAACATTGAAGGAGAAAATGCCAAACACATGCAGTCTGCTGAATTAGATAGACTTATGCTCGATCAACTGTGCAATGATGTGCCTATGTGGCTAAAAATATATCACCTGCCAAGTCTGACTAAATTGCTCTCGGGCTGTTACCTTTTCCTAATATCAGCTTAGGGCTGATCGCCTTAAATCCTTCCATGTGGAAACTGTTGTGACATGACGAGTTGTTCGTCGTGGCTCACCATAAAGTCTGAGCAAGTTCCACCAGGGAACTGCTAACCTCCCTCTTCCAATATTTGTGGTTACATGGCCAAACCTGCCTAATCTGTGAGATGAATCACCATGGGCAAGCTGCTCTCCAGGTAACAACAGCTGCCACATGGAAGGATTTAAAGCAGCCTTCACATGCTAGCTGTACTGGATACATCCCTCCCCCCTCTATCACACACACACACACACACACACACACACACACCTTTCAGAGCTGATTGAGGATGCAAATGTATTTGCAGATGCTGAAGCATTAACCTACGTTGTATATTTGTAATGTGTGACGTTGTATATTTGTAATGTGTGAGAGCCAGCAGACAGCAAAATACATTAAGAGAACAGCATCAAGAGAACAAAATGGCTGCAGAAGAGCAGCATATCATCATAAAAAAAAAAAAAAAAGATGGCTACGTGACTCGGCTCCTTTGTGGAGTCAGCCAGTGTCACACCCATCTTTTTGGTCACATGCAGGGGGAGGATGCTCCAGACCAGGAGAACAGGAAGTTATACTGGCTGGAGTAACATCCCCCTGCCTGTGTCCACTGAAAGGAAACAAGGAATGTTGTATTTGACTGCTCCAATGGATTACCGTATTTTCCGGTGTATAAGACAACTGGGCAAATAAGACGACCCCCAAATTTTCCAATTAAAATATATAGTTTGAGATATACTCGACCACAGGTTCTCCACCCGGCGTATAAGACAACCCCCAACTTTTGAGAAGATTTTCCTGGATTAAAAAGTAGTCTTATACTGAATGCTTCTATAGATTTTCTTTTTGTGTTATGGCATAGACATATAGTTTGGTAATGGACAACGGTTTACGAATAGAACTTAATTTTGGGGACTGTAGGAGGAAGAGGGGGAGAAGAGTTAAAATGAAATTAATTAAATTAGGTTGTTTTATTGAAAGATAGAATCAGGCAATGGAGGCTCAAAAATATCGTGTATGCAGAGGATATGTTAAATTCATAAATAAGATATGTAAGATGAATAATCAATTGGTAAAAGAGTTTTTTTTTAAAAAAAGGAAATGTTAGAAGAAAAAAGTAATATGGGGAGTAATTGGCAATAACTGTGAATTAGGGTTAATCTGGAAATCAACGGGGGGGGGGGAATCGGGGAAGTCTGTAAAGATGTTATGTATAAATTAAGTGGTTAAATTGGGAAAGAAGTGATGGCTGCCCCAGTGGGAGGGGGGTTTGTTTTGTTTGGCTCCCCTTGGTGAGAGAAAGGGGAGTATGGAAAACTTAATCATGTATTATAATTTGGTTTTAATTGGAAAATTCTAATAAATATTATTTAAAAAATAAATAAATAAAAAGTAGTCTTATACGCCAGAATATACAGTATACCCCACAGAGGATAGGTTTTTTAGACAACCACATATAACTTCATGAGTGTGGCAAAACACACTTGTAGGTCAAACTGGGATGCCTCGCAGCTGGAGGTTCCCCACCGCTGTTTTAGATTACCAGCATGTAGTTTGTATCGCCACACCCTCATCGCTGGCAATATAAACATTGATATACACATAAGGATAGGTTCTTTTGACAAGCATTCCCTTCTTTGCCAAAAAATTTTTTTAAAAAATGCCAGATGGGCCATAGCACCATGTAGCTGAGTATTTATTTCTGCTTCTCAGGGAAGCAGAACGGAAAACAACTACTGGTAGAAAACTGCAGATAAAATAAAAGTAGCTAATACAGCAATTCAGAGAAGAAGAATAAACTAGCTATCAATCTATGTGTGTTGTGTGTAAAGGGTAGCAGTCTGCACAGTGACGGTACCTACGCATAATACAACCTACTATATGACCCCAACAAAACCATTTGCTGCATCACACATCCCTGACTAATCCACTTTTTGTCTAAGCAACAGCATATGTAAAACTGGATTCTATGCACATGTCAACATAAACACATGACGACATCAGCCCACCCTAGAGCGGCTTTATATTTTCACCCTAAGACAGAGAATGTTTTAGTTGCTGAATCAGTCCCTCCATAAATTTCTTGGTTTGGATACTTGTGGAACTAAAGTGACCCAGTTAAAACAACAGCGTGGTAGAGTTGTTAGAGTTGTGGACTAGGGTGTGAAAAGCATTGAAGTTCACTGTATGACCTTGGGTCAGTGGCAGTATCTCAGCCTAAGCTATGTACCTCACAGGGCTGTTGGGAAGATAATGTGGGAACTGAGAGAACTACACATGCCATCTTGATTATCTTGGAAACAGAGGTATATAAATGTAATAAGCAAATAAACTCATGGTGTGAAGTACAGTATATTGTTTTGGAACTGATGATTTTGTGGTTGTGACATACTCTGAGGTCATTTACAGAGTTCTTATCCTTCCCTGTATCCTGCCACATCCTGGGGGTCAGAAGACAAACTTAACTGTGTACCTTAGTCAACAGAATTAAGTCTACAATAGAATAGCCAACTGCTACCATATAGAGCCATAGAACTTTACCATAGTTTGGTTAAGATCAGGACATGGGGTGAGATACAGGAATCCCACTGTATCAAACCACACCAACTGTGCTTAAACCTCCAAATTTGATTTATAAACCAATTGTACACAACATGGTATTGAAGCCAACTTACAAAAACAAGAAAAGTTTGTTCTGAGTTCTTTTGAACTTGCTTCTAACTACTGACAAAGACAGTGAATGTTTCTTATGTGCTTCAGAAATAGTGGAGTCTAAAATTACCAGTCTTTCATGCTGCTCTCATGGCAGATGTATAGCATTGCGCCTCACCAGGTAACTCCAACTGAAGGCCCCGAGCACAAGACTGCATTTATAAAAATTTGCCTGTAAAATGAACAGAGGCCTAAACTGCATCAGGACATTGGCTGGGATGAAACGAAGGTCATCTCTGATGGTCCATTCAGGAAAGGAGGCAGGAAGGAACACTGGGGCCTTGGGGTGTAGCAAAAGGTCAAACAAGCATTTCAGTTTTCTATCATTTGACCCCAACTCTTTGTGACAGCTACAATAGTTCAACTTCTGGTTCATACACAACAGCAAGCCAAGATTAGGGGGAAGTGAATCTTAAAACATTCTGGCAAAGTCCTGGTAGAACAGGAGAGGGGCAGGGCATGAATCCAAAGCTTTGCTTGGAGTTATTCCAGCTCATGTAAAAGGTAAAAGGTAAAGGGACCCCTGACCATTAGGTCCAGTCGCGGACAACTCTGGGGTTGCAGCGCTCATCTCACTCTATAGGCCGAGGGAGCTGGCGTATACCTTCCGGGTCATGTGGCCAGCATGACTAAGCCGCTTCTGGTGAACCAGAGCAGCGCACAGAAATGCCGTTTACCTTCCTGCCGGAGCAGTACCTATTTATCTACTTGCACTGCTAGTTGGGCAATAACTGGGACCGAACAACGGAAGCTCACCCCGTCGTGGGGATTCAAACCGCTGACCTTCTGATTGGCAAGCCCAAGGCTCTGTGGTTTAGAGCACAGTGCCACCCACGTCCCTTCCAGCTCATGTACATAGCACTAAAACTATCAGGCAGCGGAGAGCAGCCTGAGGTGGAGAGAGGGACCCTTGATGCTGAGAGTACCCAACACCACCCGAGGACCCCGGAGACATCTTGTGGCAGCGATAGGCAGGAAGAGAGCTCAGTGGTGGAGGGGCTGTCAGACGCTCATGGGTCCGGACACCTACTGTGCGGGTCAGGGACAGAGGGGGAGATGGTAGTTCCGTTGCTCCAATTATGTAGGGGGCTTAAAGAGAAGGAAGAGAGGAGGAGATTTGGGGTTCCCAAGTTTCTTTGCTGGAGGCGCTCCAGAAAAACGTCACTTCCAGGATCTGAGAGTGACTAAGACGGTCATGGAATTTTGAGCTGTCTTGTACATATCTGTATAATAAACTGCTGTAAATATACAGACCCCGAGTCACCGCCTTTTACTCGTGAGGAGCACCCACGAACCCTTACAAAAACTGTGAAAATGTCCTTCCGGCGGCGACGCCATTGCGGGTGGTCGTGGGCTGCTTCGGCTGCGAAGCGCCCAGTCCATCCCGGGGGTTTGGAGCCCCGCTACCGCAAAGCGGGGCTCCGGTGGGGTGCGGGAAGAGCGTCCCGCACCCTGGGCTCCCCGGCTGTGCCCGTTGTGGCTCCGAACCCTTCCCTCGCTCCCCCTGTAAAGGGGGAGTGGGGGTGAAGGGACGACGGAGCCGGGCTATAGGGGACAAGCCCCAACCGGGATGTAAATGCGGCGACAAATCCTGTGATGAGCGTCTAAGTTCTACCTTTGATGCATGGATTTAAAGAAACCCGGTGGTCGTGAGTACTTGATTGGACTAGATATTATGTTTTTTTGGACGATCCGGGGGAAGGAGAAAGGCAGCCTGCCTCCCTCCCTTCGAGTGTAAGAAGTTAGCCAATTTGAGTGACTGCTGCTACAGAACTGGTTACAAAGTACTTGAACTTTGATACATGAGACTGTTAAAATTTTCTTTGGGGGAGTAAATTCGCGGAAAATATCTCCGTTTAAAGCTGCGGTCTTTGCGCTCCGGCTTAGGAAAAATGGCGACGGAAAGTTTAAACTGAGATGAAAAACAACTCTTACAAAAGGAAGAACATAGAGACAGAAACTGTAATTTGACACTCACTCCCACCCCCTCTACCATCATGTTGGGCTTTGTCTTCGAACTTGTTTTGAACTCTGGACTAACGGAAGAACAAAGGCTCAATGCTTTGAGGCTGGAACTGCTTTATCGGAAAGTGAAAGTCTTGTGTGGGGATTTGAAAAGAAATCTACTTCCCACAGAGGAGGCTCTCAAAAACTTTGACACTTTGGAAGAAAACCTTGGCAAGGAGCTGAGAGGGTTGCTGGAAGGATGAAGAGAAATGACAGGGCGACTCCGGGAAAAAGATTCGTTCTTGGGGGGTGGCAGCCCCAGGACGGCGATAAGATTTGTTATATCCAGACCCCGAGGTGTGAGCTCGGGGGCAAGGGACAAAGAATTAAGATATTTACAAGAAGAAAAAGAATGGTATAAAGAAACGGAGCAGCTGAAAGAAGATGAGATGGATACCCTGAGGCTCGTTGCAAGGAGTGTTCTGAACTGTGCCTGGATCTGTGGACATTTGGAAAAAGAAGGCAACTGGAAGTTTGGTTCTGGCGTCACTAGGAGAAGGATAATGGATAGAGGGGGAGTGGGGTGAAGTATTAAGTAAAATCTAAAACGGTCTGTTATGGCATTCTGAAATCGGAGGGTGAAGACTGTTAGCTGTATGTAGCTTTTCTTAATAAGAAAGGAGATATTTGAAGTTTTTATATTATTAGCAGCAGATTAAAGAACAGAGGAGATAGTGTAGACTTGATAAGAACGATTTGTGAAGATTTATGATGATGTATTGCTAGTAAATCTAGTATAGGATGATTAAGTTTATAGACTAAGACGATTAAGATGATTGTCTAATTCTATATATATAATTGTGTTTAATTTTTAGAAGAAGAGGTTAAAAAGCAGATTAGGGGTATAAAACCGAAGGTGAAAAGGTAGGGGAAGTCAACCGTCAAGATTCAGAAATAGAAAATTTTTTTACGAGATGCTTAAATAAGAAGAAGAATCCTGGCAATGTTTGTATTTGGTTTATAATTGTATTTGTTTTGTATGTGTATAAATGTAGGTGTGGATATGGGTGTATGTTGTTATAAGGAAAAAATGCCAATAAATTCTTATATAAAAAAAAAAAAACTGTGAACATGTCCCATGTGGAAGGAAGAGGGGTGGTCAGTAGTGGTCAGTGGAGTGCTGCTTACCTAACCTGACATCCGTATCGCTGTGGCTTTCTGGGAGGGGTGAGGCAGCAGAAAGGCTGCCTAAACATGTGAACCTGGTCATTGTGGCAATAAGGATGTACTAGGGACCCAGGTGGCTCTGTGGGTTAAACCACAGAGTCTAGGGCTTGTTGATCAGAAGGTCGGCGGTTCGAATCCCTGCCATGGGGTGAGCTCCCGTTGCTCGGTCCCAGCTCCTGCCCATCTAGCAGTTCGAAAGCATGTCAAAATGCAAGTAGATAAATAGGGACCGCTCCAGCGGGAAGGTAAACGGCGTTTCCGTGCGCTGCTCTGGTTCACCAGAAGCGGCTTTGTCATGCTGGCCACATGATCCAGAAGCTGTCTGCGGACAAACGCTGCCTCCCTCGGCAGCGCAACCCCAGAATCGGACACGACTGCACCTGATGGTCAGGGACCCCTTTACCTTTACCTTTACTGACAGGCAAGCTGCATTGGCTCCAACACCATGCCAACCTCTACTGGAAACAGGAGAAGATATTGGTGATATCCCAATTTCAAAGCAGCCTCCTCAGAAAGGTTCAACTGGCACCAGTGCTTTTTACCCCTAAACATTTTGTGAATCATTGTACTTTTACTGTATTTATTTTTTCTGGTTTGAATGATAAAATGGTGGTTTTCTTGAGTCAAAATGAGAATTAACATTTTTTTTTAGAAAAAAAGGCACCGCCTGGCACCATCTTTATTATCTTTCCAGCACCAGGTGAAGAATCTATTCTTTAATTAACACTTTATAGTCTCAACGTCTCAGTTTTAAGCTGAGTTTTGAATTGTGTTTTAGGGTTTTTAAAAAAATTAATTTGTTATAGTTTTTAGTGTTTATACTGTTTTTAAATGTTGTTTTTGCTTTGTGAGCCATCCAGAGAATTCCTGCTATGGGAAAACATTATTAATTGTTCATATTAATCAAACTTATTAGTTGCCCTTTTACAAAAAGCAACTCAAATAAATCCAATAAATAAACAACAGCCTAGTACTTACTGTTTGAACCTGTGTCACGTTGTCTCTGAGCTATATATATCCCCCCTCCCATTAAGATGATAAAGTACCGGTGGTACACATCACTTTGTTGACAGCATAAAGTCCATCCTCCATTTCCTTTGTCCCATAAGCAGCTTTGTCAGCAGGAAGATGGTTGAAAAGATGGGCATCACGCAGCACTTAGGAATACTGGAGCAGCTAAATAGCTAGGTGGGGGGGTCCAAACCCAAGAGAGATCTAGGCATGTTATACATTTGTATCAATACTCAGGTTCCAGAGAGATTTCTAACGGGAGGAACACCCTGGTTCGAAAATGTAAACTTTTTTTTAATTGTTATTTATTAAATTTGTATACCGCCATTCATCCGCTGATCTCAGGGTAGTCCACACACAAAAGAAATACGATATAAAAACCACAGTGTGGATCAACTTAAAATCTCATTTTCTATACGGTAATTTAGAAAAGAAGACACCTTTTGAAAGATAGAAATAAATAATATGTGTGGACTCAGATGTCCTACCTGTTGTTTTTGCTCTTTAGTGCAAGTGCTAATTGCTCCTACCAGCCCCGCAGCTGCAGGTTGTTCTCCTGCTGGAACATTTCCTTCTGAGGAACCATCCATTGTCAAATGTATGCAAAACCTAAAATAGCAGATGTACAATGTATACAGGTGAAGCATGTGCCAGACTTTAGGCAGCTAAAGATTTTCAAAGATGGCAGCAACAAGACCTTTTATAGGGCACACTGACCTAGCTACAGAACCCTTTCTTTCCCACAGTAACTGAACCCAGATTTTTTTTTATTCATTCTTACTTACATTACTCCCCTGCCCCGCCTCCAAAAAAAATCCCACTGATATACTTCATCTCCACATGTTAATTCCTGCAAGAGTACTTCTAAAGCTTCAGAAGGCACAACGAAAATGTTAAAAACAACAACAACGGAAGATTAGGACAATTTGAGGGCTGCTTAATCTACGGTAATAACATTATAAGCAAGAATGACAAAGCGCCTTGTGGCACATTAAAAAAATCAACTAACAAATTTGTTGTGACAGGAAACTACATCAGATACGTATGCCATAATAATACATTTGTAAGTGTTTTAACCAACACTTGTTGGGCAAACAAACAAACAGAATTATCAGAAAGCCAGTGACAATTATATATATGAGAGATATTAAAAGGTATTGAAGCCGGTAGACTATAAAGGTCTACAAGTGTTCGCTTGGCTTTCTAGCCAAGCCAGCAACCATCCTCAGCACCAATTCCAACCTCACCTACCACCTCTCTGGCCCGTGTAGAAGACACCAGGTTTTTGGTGTACTGCAATAAGGTTACGCTTTCGGTTTCTACTCCTGATGTTTAAGTCTGAGCCCCCATCTTCCCTAACTCGAGACCCTCCAACTATATTGGACTACAACTCCCATCAGCCACACCCAACATAGAGGACTCGGGAAGGAGGCGGAGCCTGGCCTGAATTGCACCAGAAATCTAGCTGAGATATAAAAAAGAATATGAGGTGAGGAGATACTGTGGCTGCTTTTATTCTTAGCCAAATTAGCTGCAGGCGTGAGAGCCTGGGAGGGGTCTCTCCCACCAAGCCCCCACCCCCTTGAGATCTATATACTGTACTATATATTCTATATACTAATCTCCTCAAGGGGGTGGGGGCTTGGTGGGAGAGACCCCCAAGGCAGCCTCAGAAAGGCTCCCACACCTGCAGTTAATTTGGCTTAGAATACTGTAAAATAAAATATATATTTGGCTAAGAATATATTATAAAATATAGATTTGGACACACACACACACACACACAAGATTTCTTTCAGGTCAGGTTTTGTAACAATCAGGAATGGAGGTCATGGAAATAAGCTGAATAAATCAGGAGCTGGAATTGGGCCAATGTGCTTTCCTGTTCCCGTTCCTCTGCACCAAAACAGAAATCTTCCAGGATTTGTTAAATGCTGCTTCTCCTTGTGTGTGTAAGCCCTTCTTCCTCTCATCCCACCCCTCTTCAGGGAGCAATATATCTGGCTTCTCCCTCCTCTTTATAGTTGGAAAGCTCATTTAATTACAGGGACTTCTATCCATTCTAACTATATATTTTCGGTTACAAGTGGGTAGCCGTGTTGGTCTGCCATAGTCAAAACAAAATAAAAAATTCTTTCCAGTAGCACCTTAGAGACCAACTAAGTTTGTTCTTGGTATGAGCTTTCGTGTGCATGCACACTTCTTCGTTACTTTTTGTATATAATTTTTATTAAGTTTTCTGTTTTACAATTTAAAATACTCATTTTTCATCCTTAAGATATCAATTACTTCCTTTCTTCTCTTTCCATGGTTCATTTTACATATAATAAACCCTTGCATATTTTACAAAAAAAAACCCTATTCCATTATTGCATCCATCCAAACTTGTTTACACTATTGAATTTATCTTAACGCTTCCAGCGTTTTCAGCTGTACACCATTATATCCCATATATTCAATAAACATTTTCCAATCTTCTTTAAACGTATGTTCTTCTTGTTCTCTTATTCTGTATGTTAAATCTGCGAGTTGTGCGTATTCTGTCAAGTTAAGTTGCCATTCTTCTTTAGTTGGGACCTCGCTCATTTTCCATTTTGGGGTAATTACAGGGACTTTTTAATGACAAAACAGCTTTAGACAGCTTTCCTTAAAAGTGACATTATTTTTCCCTACCCACGGTAAATGTTCTGCCGTCTTATCTCTCCTGCCTCTCCCTTTTCACATCCAATTGTTTTACTAGTTTCAGCCCCAGAATGACATGGAGCCTTGGTGCCAGCTCTAGATTTCCCAGTCTCTGCTTTCCTTCATTTCTTTCTTTATAGAGGAACAGAGGGAGCTAGGCCACTAGAGCACTTCAGGCCAGACAGTATCACAATGGGGTGGATATGAGCCTCAGCCATGCCTGACCTCCCCCAGCGGGGCCAGTGCTGGATTTACGTATAGCTTAGGGCCCCACTCTCTTGGGGGGGGGGGCAAAAAATGTTAAGGGGGGGAAAACTGGATGTACATTTCCAAAATATAAGATAAAAAAACAAATAAAATAAAACCTACATACAGCAACAGTATTTTGTGTTGTGTAGGCTCCAGTGTTGTGTTGTGTAAGGCCTGCTAGCCTGCTCCCTAAAATATCACTGGTTTGCTCATTTCTACAGTATATCAATCACTCTGATAAAATAACTATTTTGTTATATGCAGATGGCTTTAGATACGTATTAGGTTCATAAATTACCATACAGCATATACAGTGGTACCTCGGGTTACAGACGCTTCAGGTTACAGACTCCGCTAACCCAGAAATAGTACCTCAGGTTAAGAACTTTGCTTCAGGATGAGAACAGAAATTGGGTGGCGACGGCGCGGCAGCAGCAGGAGGCCCCATTAGCTAAAGTGGTGCTTCGGGTTAAGGATGATTTCAGGTTAAGAACGGACCTACAGAACGAATTAAGTTCTTAACCAGAGGTACCACTGTATTCAACACAAAAAACAGTGACAATTTGTTGTTGACAAAGGACAGCTGGACATATAAAGGGCCCCATTACCTTCAGTGGCTTAGAGCATCATCAAACCTAAATCTGTAGAGCGTGTCATTTTAAGGGGTGAAACTTATTTCCCCCCAAATTTCTTCAGTGACGGGTCTTTAAAATATTGTTTTGAGGTGTGAAGAATTCAAACCTGCTGTTATTTTTGTGACTGGACAACATTTAGCTTGGTAAATCTAAGATTACCACAGAATCATAGAATTGCAGAATTGGAAGGGACGACGAGGTCCAACCCCACAATGCAGGAATCAGTGTGGGGTTGGAACCCACAGCCCTGAGATTAAGAGTCTCCTAAGAACTGCTTTCAGAAAACCAAAGAATTTTAATTTTACCTTCTGAAAACGTCAGGTAATATAGAATAGGTAAAGGTAAAGGGACCCCTGACCATTAGGTCCAGTCGTGGATGACTCTGGGGTTGCAGTGCTCATCTCGCTTTATTGGCCAAGGGAGCTGGCGTAGCCTATAGCTTCCGGGTCATGTGGCCAGCATGACTAAGCCGCTTCTGGCGAACCAGAGCAGCGCACGGAAACATTGTTTACCTTCCCGCCGGAGCGGTACCTATTTATCTACTTGCACTTTGACGTGCTTTCGAACTGGTAGGTTGGCAGGAGCTGGGACCGAGCAACAGGAGCTCACCCCATCATGGGGATTCGAACCGCCGACCTTCTGATCGGCAAGCCCTAGGCTTTGTGGTTTAACCCACAGCACCACCCACTGCAAATACTTGGCCATGCTTTTTAACGACTTCTATGCAATTTCTCACACATTTTACTTACCAAGCGAAACTAAATTATATTAATTTAACCCGAATACAGTCATACCTCGTGTTGCATACACTCCGTGTTGCGTATGTTCAAGATACGCACCTCCGCGACCCAGAAGTCCTCCACGGAGAGAGCACGACGCGCGAGTGCGCAGAAACGTTCTGCGCACTTCGCGCATGCGCAGAAGCGCAAAAACCCGCAAACTTCCGGGGGTTTTCTTCTTCTTTTTGTTTGTTCATGTTACGTACGCCCAGGTTACGTGGCGTGACCCGGAACAGATCGCGTACGTAACACGGGGTACTACTGTATGTTTTGAATTCCCAAGTCGTGTTAGAATTTTTTAGCACCCTTCGCTTTTGGAAGCTGGAAGTTAAAAAAGTCAACACACCCAACTCTTACATTTCATTTACCTGCAAAAGTTTTATTTTTAACTGAAACTCATGTGCTTCCCTGTTGCATAATGCCCAAAAGGGAAACACCAAACTCCATTTGCAGTGATGAGGCCAAAAACTCTGGCACCTAAGACAAAAAATCCAAATGGTGCTCTCAACTGTGGTAAAATATATATATATATAAAAACTAAGTAACTGACAATTTGCTGTTTGTTTGTTTTTTGCCAAATCATTTTTATTAAATTTCAATTATAATTATCACATCAAATACTCCAATTTTACATATAAATATGATCAAAATAATCCAAATAAATCCAAATATACTGCCAAATTATTAATTTTATGACTTCCCATGCTTCAGACTATCAGGAGTCTTAATGTCGATTTTCCATTGCCTTCCATAGTCCTATTCAATATCTTTGGTTCCCTTTCTGATGTTGTCCTTCATTCTTCTTTCAGGCCACTGAGTTGATCCAACAAGCGAGATAAAACATCCAAAAGACAATTTGCTGTTTTTAAAGGGTACTCCAAATTCTGATATTTGAAGTTGACCACCATGCTATTTCTAACTGTAGGGCCAATTCCAGAAGCAGTGGTATCACTGTGTTACTCTTTATCTTAAATATGAGTTCTGCTGTCTTTACATCTGCTATGTAGGTCACACATAAAACACAGGCCTGCTGCGCCATCTCCCTTCATTGCAATGTTATTTCTATCAGTGGTCACTGAAAAGTATTTCACAAAGTTTAAAAACTGAAATTGGGGCCTGTCTGACTGGTCACGCTGAAAGGCCTTGTGTCGATTTAAAGTAAGAAACAGGTCTTAAAAAAAAAAAAAAAAACATACAGCAACATGTAATATGTAGTTAAACTGATATGCCATTAGGTGTCACTATTGTTCTATGAAGGCGAAAGGACAGTCTCGTGCCACTCCAGGAATGAAAATTACGTATATGTGTCTTTTCGACACAGACCATGAAGCATTCGTTTGAATTGCAATCCCACTTACAAATCAAATACCTTGCAAGGTTTCCACACAGCTTTTAAGCTAGCATAAAAATTATTGCCAACAATTATTTTGATACATAACACACGCACAAATCCCAATGCAAGTTTCAGAATGAGCCGCTATTTCTCATCCCAAATACCCACTTTAACACACAAACCCTTGCCTCCAGGGCCAGCCTTACCATTGGGGCAAGGCAATTGCCTCAGGCGGCACAGAGGGTGCAGCAGCAACAGCCCCCCCCCATGCCATTTCTCATGAGCCCCCTGGACAATTGCTCTCTCTTGGAAGACCAGAGCTCTGCATGCCACTAAACCTGGCATGCATCCCCTAAAGTAGCCTGCCCACTCCCATTTGCTCCATAACTGATAGCTGGGCCCCATAACCCAGAATGTATGGAATGTATGGAAGTGAGAGCTGGACCATAAAGAAGACTGATCGCCATAGAATTGATGCTTTTGAATTATGGTGCTGGAGGAGACTCTTGAGAGTCCCATGGACTGCAAAAAGATCAAACTTATCCATCCTTAAAGAAATCAGCCCTGAGTGCTCACTGGAAGGACAGATCCTGCAGTTGAGGCTCCAGTACTTTGGCCACCTCATGAGAAGAGAAGACTCCCCAGAAAAGACCCTGGTGTTGGGAAAGATGGAGGGCACAAGGAGAAGGGGACGACAGAGGATGAGATGGTTGGACAGTGTTCTCGAAGTGACTAGCTTGAGCTTGGCCAAACTGCGGGAGGCAGTGAAAGATAGGCGTGCCTGGCGTGCTCTGGTCCATGGAGTCACGAAGAGTCGGACACAACTGAACAACAACAACAACAACAACAACAACAACAACAACAACATAACCCTGAAGCGAACACATCACGTACCCAGCTGTCCCCAGCCTGCCAAGTTGCTGAGCCTGCATAATCACTTTCCCACAACTGCAAGGCCAGTTACACCTGGTCTGCCCTTGAGCTCAATATAAGGATGGGATAGGAAGTAACTGCCCTGTAGCCAATCAAAAGAATCCCTGGCTTAAGCATGCTTTGTCTACGCAAGTCCTTAGCCAACAGTAGCACAAGAAAGGAAGAAATTGTGCGTGCACTTGCTAGGATAGTATAAATGCTTTGTGTTTTGTGCATTCGGGGACTGGTCTTTTGGAGAGATTCTGCCAAGCCTCTATGCTGCAGCATTGAATAAACTCTTTTGCCCTTCTGCACGTTGTCTTTTATTGGCAACAGAAAGGCAGCAAGGGAGGTCTTGCCTCCATAACATAGCCATCCCATGCCTTCCAGCAGCTGGCATGAGAGGCAGTGCACACTTCATGTTTACAGCAATCCCTATCTATCCTGTATCCATCTTGTCATTCCTTGGGAAATACAAGTAACTTGTAACTTAAGTGCATTTAACTTGTACACATTCAGCTTTACACACTTGGCATAAAAATAAATAGAAAGGGGGGTGGGTTTTTGGAAAAATGATTACGGCAATCCCACCCACCATTGGACCCAATGGTTTTTTTTACTATATGCAATGGTGGCTTTGCACACCATCGCTGGAACCTAACCCCCGCATAATGTAAGAGTCACCTGCACTGCGTTTTGATGCATTTTCCTGCAAACCGGCTTCAATCCAAATTGAGAAAAAGGATGGAACTAGCTGTAATGTGTACACAGCTTCAGGTAAAATGGAGGGTGCTGTCCCATTGCCAATGTTAAAATAAGAATCAACTAAACAGTACATGTAATGTGGTTGGAGAAATGACATCTTCATTGTCACATAAAATGCCCTGGGCCAGCTTTCCTTATGGTTCATAAGTCTACCCAGCCTATACTCTGCTATGACTTATGCACAGTTTACATATTTTAACAGAAAAGGGATACTACTCATTTGGATAATCAAGCATAAACAGTTCAAACCTATGATGATTTCAGTATAGTCTTGATGCTTCTCTTGGATAGCCATGTGTCCTACTTCGTGGAATATATGTCTCTCTTTAAAGGAGTCCATTATCTGAAAAGCTACCTGTGTCATGGAGTGATCAGTGCTGGATTTACATATAAGCTAAACAAGCTATAGCTTAGGGCCCCACTCTCTTGCCCCCCCCCCAAATGTCACTATTAATATACTTCTTAATTGTATTTCAGTTCAACAATTACCTTGATAAAATACATATTTTGTTATGTGCAAATGGCTTTAGATACCTATTAGGTCCATAAATTACCATATAGCATATATTCAACACAAAAAAACAGTGACAATTTGTTGTTGACAAAGGACAGCTGTACCCCATTACCTTCAGTAGCTTAGGGCCTCATCAAACCTAAATCTGGACCTGGGAGTGATTCTGTAAAGTATCGCTGGGTGCGGCCCCTCAGGCAGGTGTCAATAATTAGGCCCTAAAGTGGGAGCAGGTGATGGGGCTGCCCTATAAATCTTGGAGTTAACCTGCCAGGGTGGGAGAGTACATGCTGTAGATAAGACTGCTGCTTGATGTCTGTAACTGGTGCCAGAGAAGACTGCAGTAAAGCCTTGTAATCCAATTGGTGTCTACCTGTGAGTTATTGGAAGCTTGGGGGGGAGGACTTGGGAAGGCGACCCCCTCCTTGACAACCTGGTCCAAGTCCAGATGAAACCATAAGAAGGGAAAACGGGGTTCTTGAGTCGACATGGACAGTGGACTCTGCTGGCACACAAGGTGACTTGATCACAAGTCCTCCTCATTAAGGCAAGATGCATTTCTGTCAAATTACCTTTATCTATATGTGTAATCACTGTAGATTTTTGCTGACCTAGTAGTACAAAATGAGGAAGAGGATTGCAAGATAGTTCCAGGAAATCGGACACTGGAGCGGAAGAAGGAAGATACTTTAGCCATATACCAGACTGGTTTAAAAGGAATTGTGCAGAAGTTTGCATTAATAAGGTGCTTTCCTGCCTTCAAAACTAAACCATAAATCATTCAGGGGGAAACAGAAAGGGTTCTTATTCCAAACCTTTCTACAATAGAAGGATGAAACACTGCTCTGTAAATGTTTTTCCCCTCTCTTACAGATTTCACAGCAAATTAGTTACTTGGAAGAAGCATGTTAGTCCACAAATTAAATCTGCATTTGTACTAGAATGAAAAGGGCTTTTATATTTAACTCTTCCATGTAAAACTTTTCTCTATTTTTGCAGCAGAGAGGGAAGAATGCAGCATTTAATGTGAATATGCACAGAAAATGTTCTGAGGGTCATGGATGCAGTGACAATAACTGATCAGTTACTGAAGTTAGCATTGACCTAAAATCATGTCATTTTTTAAAAAGGGTGGACACAGATTTCCGGCACATTTGGCATATTAGAGAGATCAAAGTTTTTCAATAAGTTAAAATGCCTATATCCCATATCAAAGGACCACTGTACATTTTGTCTTGAACTGCCATGTCAATAGCATAAGCTTTGCCAGCTTAGAATTTAGGAGAGAAAACCACAAGTTCCCACCTGTTTTTTCCTGCAGAATATGAAGAATCATCCCACCTCACAAGCTGGAACTGAAATTTGAATGTTATGCAAACAGATACATAAGTAGATTATTATTTTCTACCAAGTTAGCATTTTTATGTGCATATATATATATGTATATCTTACCTAATTTGCTAATTAAACTGCAAAAAGCAACCTATCGCTGCATTCCATTTGGAGTTGCACAGAGCAGAAATTCAAATGATTGTAGAATTACACAATGGTCCGCAGATAGTCTCTTGGTAGCGATGCTGCTTGTTTGCTATACACAAATGTAATTGGACACAATGGGCCACCGATTCTGCCAATTAAAATTGTTAGTGCACCTGAGACATGATTTAATCAGTGATTCTGTAGACTGCATGAGAAAAATACTGTGTGGATGGCAGTTTTTAAATGTTTGATTTCTTAAAGAGTTAAATCAGCTAGGCACTGTTCAAAATTTAAGAAATCTCCTCATAAGCACAAAACAGACCAATCTCTTGACTTCTCTATCCGTCAGGACTCAAGCCTACAACACACACTATCAGAAGTCATATCAGTTGTGCATTCAGTGTGTGCAACATCACACAGTTCTAGCCAAAGCAGGGATCTGCAGGGACTGGGAAATCAATCAAGCCCAACAAAGAACAACAGGCCACAGTCAGTAAGCTGGTGACACTGGCTTTAGGTCAGGTTCCCCTACAAGTCTTTAATTTGGATATGTTGCTGGTGGTTATAGGCTGCCAGGGTTGGGCTCTAGAGCACTGTTAGGAGCCAGGAATTGAGCCAGAGAATGAGATCTATGGGACTAAGGAGAAATTGTCACAGAGGTGTAGGCCAGAGCTTGGGAGTAAGTAGGAAATGGAACCAAGGAGTAGGTCAGTAAGCAAGTCAGAATGAGTACCAAATAAGCATGCAAGCACCAAAAAATGAGCACTCAACAAACTAATTACTTGTGACTGGACTAAAGCCAGGGAGACTTTGCTTTTCAGGCAAGGCTGAATTCACAACGGAAACCACTTCCTGCCCAGGGAGAGTCAATGGCCAGCTTTTCTCATGTGGCGAAGAGGATGCAGAGCCCTCAGCTATTCCACAGTCCCATCACACAATCATGTATTTCACTTCTGGCACCGTGCGTTGTCTTTGACATGAACTTCCGGATTCCGTGTAGTAATTTAGAAGATACATTTATTAACAAGCAAACATGCATGCTGTACAACATCCATCAACTGAAAAGCTGATAGGCTTAGCGGTACAGTAACAAATACCAGCATGGGGAGTGTGCATAAAAGAGGGGTGCAGAATAGGAGGAGAAAGGAGGAGGCATGGAAACGGGGTGGTAGTCTGAGTGCAATGGAAAGTTGAAGGAAAGAGTTGGTAGGAAGCAGGGAGTGAAGGAGTTACTGGGCGCGCAGAAAGGGAGTGACAATAGGAGAGGAAAAGGCCTAGAAATGGGCGCAATGGAGAGTTGAGGAAAGATGGGGCTGTAGGAGATAAAGAAGTGAACGTGGAAATGGGGGTGCAAGGTAGAAGGAAGGAGGTGGTATGGGAATGGGGTTGAAGATGAAAGCTTCTGAAGAACAAGGGGGATGGTGGCTTCATAACTGGACAGAAGGTGGAAAGGATGCTTAGCAGTGTCAATGTGTGGGGGGGGAGATAGTGGGGCTGCAGAATAGAAGTGGCTTCAGAAACTGGGTGGCGAAAGTGAAAAGGGAGTTAAGTAGTTGCTTGGGGTAGGAAGGCGAAGCTCTAGGGGGTTGGTGTGGAGGGAGTATTTGGGGAGTTGGCAAGTGGAGCGAGCTGGGGTGCCCCCCCCCAGTGCGTTTTAAAAGGCAAAGCTGAAATTTTACAGATGTGTAGCCCGAAGAGTCCCACGTCACATAGAAAACTGATGACAATGGCTTCTTCTAGTTGCCAGTTCTTCATTTCAATTGGTAAGGCTTGCTACATTCCGTCCATTTGACATAAGCGTCAAGATATTCCTTGAGGTTCTTTGTTTAGGCACGGGGTTATTTTTTTAGTTCATTCTGTCTTGTATGGCAATGTTCTGAGTAGAAATTTGACTCCACAGTAGCTTGATTTGCACAGACACTATCGCAAGACTACCACCATTTAAAACATGAAGTGGGAGCTCTATGCACAAAATATGTTCTCCTTTTAAAAAAAAATGCTATTAAAGCAGTTTCCAAAAAGAGATTTGGAAGAATCATCAAATGTCAAATGTCCATATTTCTTTGTAGCCACTTGACCATTTTAGTAACGGATTCTTTTCTTTCTTCGTTTCTAGATTTTGCTTTCTGCAATATCTCTGTAGGAATTATTCTTTGTTCTGGTTCAAGTGTATTGTTAAGAAAAACCCGGACCTAAAATAATTAACGTTTATGGTAAATTGGCAGATGTTATTCAAAGTTTTGCATTTTCACTTTCACTCACTCTCTTTAATTATTATTTTTAAAAACCCTACATACATTTCTGCCACCTCCAACCCTCATTTCCACCACCCTCCTTTGAACAGAAGGACAACATTGAAAAGAAAAAAACACAGAACAGAGAAAAGGAATTCACAGAACGCTTGTCCATTCTGGCTTTGGGGCAATTGAAGAGAAGATTCCAGCCCCTGCTGATATGGATCAGAGATGGGCAAAGACTTCTAAGCAGGGGAATTAACTAAGAAACTCAGCTGCATTATTCTTTTTATTCCACATGGTTTTTATAAGATTTTTTTTTAAGGGCTTAAATCCTTCATTTTCAGAGCGACTGTTCTTTGCTATGTCTGTTCTACTTACCACTTGAACCTCGAAGTCTGTACTGATAGAATCCATGAAAGCATACAATGGTTCAAAGGAGCACCTATAGAAGAGAGCATGTTCATAAAGAGAAAACATTTTGATAAAAAATGTTGAGCAGTGTGCCACTCGTCTGTTTTCACTCGAGCATATTTTTCAAAAGTTTGACAGAATGTTCATATGGATTACCAGAGTAAACAATTCACCTTGTTAAGGGAATGCATGTTCTATGATTTAATACCACGGATGTAACCAAGGGGGGCAGGAGGCAGGTGCCCCCCTAAATCAAGTAAATAAAAATATTTAACTAACTGAGGTTCTGCCTGTGTTTAACACCCTTATTATGTTTTCCGTATACTATTTTCTGTGTGATTTTTTGAGTATTTCGTCTCTGGATTATACTGTTATCAGGGATACATGTATCTTGCCCACTTCCCCCAGAAGAGAATGCAGCCCTCAGTGGGGGAAACAGTTTATCACCCCCTGCTCTAGATAATGGATTGGATACAGAGATCTGCAGAGTTGGAAAACTCTGAAGCAGCATAGGAGATACTTTGGAAGATCCCATAACAAAGTGGAATTGGGGGGGTGGCCTCTCCCCCCCACCATTTCCATGAGTTGGAACTTCCACTCCTTCTGCAAATGGATTTGAGATATGTTGGTTGCAAGCCAATGAGTTTTGGATACCTTCCATTTATATGTTCAAATATATAACATTAAATATCTGTTCATTTTTTAATGCTGTGTTGTTTATTCTCTTTTCCAGTAAATTAATGTGCTTAATAGATTCTCAAGCACACCACCATTGTGTCTGGGGGTTTTTTTTGGGGGGGGGGGAATTTATCCCTTATTCTGTTGATAGCCAAGTAAAACAAAACATTTGCAAAGTAATGAACACTTCAGCCCTACCCCACCCAGCAGATTAACATTAGAAAATCAAGTTAAAGGGAAATTATGTAAAGAAGTCGCTTGCCATACCTATTATATAAACGAGACCAATTTTCTGTTATGAATTTCCATGCTATCCAGTGGCCAGCCTCACTTTGTGCCACATATCTAATGATGTCTGACACAAGATCCGATGAAATTACAGAATCGTTCAGGATATACTGCAAGTATCTAAAGAGAAGTTTATTCAAAATAAATATAAAATTTATAATAAAGAAAACAATTTCCAAAACGCTTCTAAGATGAGCACCAGACTTTCATCTTCATACATTTTACATTGTGGAGGGGAGACAAATACGGCAGGGTGAGGAATCCAGTGAACTGGGATTGCAAAGTGGACACACTAGATCTGATCTACTGAGATGTGTCGTCCAGTGTCTTACTCTACTGCCTTGCTCCGACTCTCATGGATTTTTCTTTGAGATGGTCTGAGAGCTGCCCCTTTGTCCTCCTGGGTTGCCTTTTAAGAACTAATCAGAGCTGCCTACAAGCGTCTAGCTAGCACACAGGGCTCCTGCCACCACTGCACGTACATTCCAAATAATGTCATCCAGTTCTAATGCTCCCAGGGAGACTTTGCTACTACCTGTACATTGTTTTGAATGTGCGCAGCAGAATTGCAACTCCCATCAAACTTGGTCACTGGCCATGTTTGTTAGGGGTGGTGAGAGTTGAAGTTCAAGTAACATATGAGGGGCCAAAGATTCCCCACTTCTGAGGTAAAGCATAATGGACAAGGAACATGAAGAGCCTGCATGTGAAATGCAAAATCTGACCCACCTGGTAGCTTCCTGTAAGCCACTGGAATGCGTATTTGTCTTGGAAAAAGCCCCTGCTGAAGGCTTTTTCCAAGACAAAGAAGGCTGATATCCTGCCAACCTATCCTATCCAGAGAATCCTAAAAAATGTCATCTTTTAAGCAAGATGGAAACTTGCTCTAAATTTTTGTCTTATGACTGCAGAGATACAGCTGTGGACAATTTCTCCTAAAGTTGCAGGCACCAGAGACCACTTTGTTAATTAAAGATGGACTTCCTTAACTACACCACTCAGGTCCCTAGTTGACAGACAAACCACCAGTTCTGTTCTCTCCTTCCCCCCCCCCACCCCCGCGTGCTGAAAGTAATTCAACTTCCATCCAAGAATGTCCCATTCAAGAAAAAAATCCATTGTGTGCATGTGTGATATCCTGACAAAGATTTCTGAGTGCACATTAGCTAACTTTATCCTGAGAAGGAGACTGCCTTCCTAACAAACTCAGATCAGTAGAAGGATCTGCAAGATTGTGTGCTAGACAGCAAGGGTTCATGTTGGTTGTGCTGCTAGGCGTTTCACCCACATCAAGAGAGGGGAGCAGCAGCTGTGGAAAGCTCATGGAATGGAATTGTGTAAAACAAAACAAAAAAGAATAATGCTTTTCAGACCATTTCTGTTGTTTGTCGTCAGTGCACCATTTACTTAGTAAGCATAAATTCACCATAACTGAACAGATAACCCAGCAAAAAATATATTAGTAGTAGTATTATAAGGATCACAAAATTCAATAGTTAATTTCCCCTGTCCAGAGAAAAACTTGAATAAGATGTATAATGTTACTGATTTTCAAACAAATCTGGAGTGCAGTCCCTAAAACATTTGAATGCACCTTGTATGCCTCTTTCAAGCAACTCCTGGAGCCAAGCTGGTGCCAAATGTATTGCTTTGCTTTGCTTTGGACCACATCAGTGAGGCTGAGAACAGGGTCTTTGTCACCTGGGCAGACCAGGACATCCATACAGGCTTACGCCCTGGAGAGGTCACTTCAGTGCTGCTAAAACAGCGGTTTGACTTCACACACACCCCGCGTACTCCATTGTCTTTTGACACAGGCAGATGTCAACAACAAATTTGGCAAACATTTTTTAAATGCACTGAAATAGTAAGTTAATTACGGTCACCTTTGAAGTAACCATGGCTCACGGGTACAGCTCATGGAGAAGAGTAAGTAATAATTTTCTTGACTATCATTCCGCTTGTACATTTGCCATTCAAAGTCCCATTCTTTGTCACTACCCTGCTGAATACCATAGCAATGAATGGCTCTCCTAATAGAAACGGGAACCCTGCAAGAGAGAATATCACTTAGAACTGGCACCATGCAGTCCTTTGTTTCACAATTTAAAATAACCTATTGACATCTGTCACTATGGCTGATGGAATTTCACATACACTGTGGTTGAGACAAAAGGAATTTAGAGTTCTCCATTTTAAAAAATGAGAATTTGCTAATTGGAAGATTCACATTTCGGAACGCTATACTCTTTTCTGATAAAATGGAGTATTCCTGTAAAAACATGACATACGTACAAAGAGGACAACTTCATGAGAATAATTAAGCCAAGTTTGAAATTTTGTGTTTTCAAATATTTAACTTGAGAATTCTGAAAGTCTTTCAAATCTTCAACTAAGAAACTTCTGTGAATATTTCAGAAATATGTTTACGATCTCTCCTTTTTATTGAAAAGCTTTTAGTATTTGTACTGTTAATTATGATAGAAAGCAGTCAATGGAGAAAACAATGAACATTACTTGGACTATTACAATTTCACTTATTTGTGCAGTAATATGCTGTTCAAAGAACAACTGAACTTCTTTAACTATAACTATTACTTTGCTAATATGAACTGATGTGTTACCGTATTGCCATGTGGAAAGCTAACTTCCACCCCTCATTCACACTCTAATGGTGGCCCCTACCAAATGAATCAATACCTAACGCAAAGAAAAACCTACTCAGCCATTCTGTGTACAGAATAACCGTTTGTTTTTTGTTTTGATAAAAAGCTTTGTGAAAATTTCACTTGTTCTAACACATGACAGCCTGGATAGCTCAGTTGGTTAGAGCATGGTGCTGATGATAATGCCAAGGTTGCAGGTTCAATCCCCGTATGGGACAGCTGCATATTCCTGCATTGCAGGGGGTTGGACTAGATGATGTTAGGGGTCCCTTCCAACTCTACAATTCTATGATTCTATATTACCAAACACGTACCTGACCTGTCAGAAGGGGGAGAAAATCCTTTTTACTGAACCCCTGCGGAAATCATCTGTAACCAGCTAACATTTTCTCAGACGTAAATTTGCAGACAGATATTATGCACCATACTTACTCAAAATCGGGATTGTTCATCCACTTGGTGAAGATTTCGGAAGCTAGGTCTAAACAGTCACGGACCCCCAACCAACATGCAGTTTTTATAATGGTTCCTATGCCCCTTTTTAGAAGAAAGAACAAAATGTAAATGGATAAATAAAAGGAGAGAGACAGAAAAACATATTAAATGTGTTGCATTCCCCCCCCCCCAAAGTGGGGGGGAGTTGATGTGAACTAACGCACCATCACCAGAGTCACCTGGAACTGCATCTTCTGCAGGCACCTTTGGGCACCTGAGGTTTTTTTTTTGCAAGTTTATTTATAGGGGATGGCCACAGTCCATTGGTAGAGCATCTGCTTTGAATGCAAGTACCAGATTGCCAGCATCTCCAGGTAAGGCTGGGAAAGGTTACCTGTCTGAAACCCTGGAGAATTGCTGCCAGTTACGTGTATACAGTACATAGAGCTAGACAGACCAGTAAGGCAGCTTCGTATGTTCCTATTGTCCAGTTTACCTGCTCTCATTGGGACTGCACAATCTGATTTCAGAAGTAGGGTGGGATTGATGAGTGAATGGTTCTGTTTTTGCGCATGGGGTTAGGCCAGGTGGCTTTTTAATTTCTTCAAAGTTTGCAATTCTATCCCGTAGTTGAATAGATTCCCTGTCTATGTTCATAGGCTTGGATGACAGGACTACTCGAACAACTAGCACTAAATTTATGAGAGCGGGGACAGGATAGCGTGGAGGTGGGAAATCACAGAACATAGCTGTCAACTTTTCCCTTTTCTTGCAAGGAATCGGAATAAGGGAATTTCCCTTTAAAAAACGGAAAAGTTGACAGCTATGCACAGAAGGATTTGTAGCTGTTAACTAGCAGGAATTTTAAAAAGGAAAGGACAGTAATGAAGCAGCAGTGTATAAGAACAACCCTTGCATTTTCTAAAGTTCTCAGCTGAACATTTAAATTTAGGATTGTGAAGAGTATTACATAAAACAACAGATTTTTGTTGTCCTTTGCAATTTATGCGTTATTTATAATTTAACAGACCTTATTTCTCCTCTTCCATATATCATGCACAGTGTGCTAGAGACCCAGCATGGTGCAGCTGGTAGGCGTAAACCTATGAGATCCAGGCTTACCTTTATGTTGCACATTCCATAAGGATGCTGGTTTATTTTTAAAAAATTTAAGGACTTACACAGTATAAAATTCATCTTCCAGTACTTCAAAACTCTGACGAAGGAGATTAGTATAATGATGACATATTGGTGAAATCCTTGTTAAGAAATATTTCTTTGGAGAAAAGAAAGAGATGTGACATATAGATGAACTCTTTTATTACGTTTCTTCTAATACAAACAGCACAATCTTTTCATATCTACTCAATCTTCCACTGAAATAAATGTTCTTTTTGTCCCAGGTAAGCATGTATAGGGACTGCACACAGCCTTAAGTAGGTAACCTAGGTTAAGGTACTGTGGTTTTCATTTTAGCATTCTCCTTTTCCTCCTCCAATATTCATTTTATTATTATTGCATTTGTCTACATTTGATAGAAAGCTTATTTGGACAAGGGTATTTCCCCCCATGTGTTCTGTACAATATTTAGCGTTTTAGACACTGAATGGCAATAACAACAATTATAGCAGAGATTATTATATCTAATTGATATTAAAATATGGCCCTGCAATGTCGAAAAAATTATTTCACTGATGAAATAACAGAACATATTGCTGCTGCTTGTGTGAATGTTTTTTTTCTACTTAGAATGAGGATGGAAATAACACATAATTCCTAAGTGGGCAGCAAGACATATAGCTAACTCTTTGGACATCACATTAATGGCCACTTTTCTGCATGCATTGAAATGGGGAAATGTCACATCAGCAAGTGTCTGTACTCATTGTAAAATAAGCACCCTAAATTTCAGAATTTAGGTACCTTTAAAACTGGGTATAATTCATAATCACTCTGAATGAGCCCCCAATTGTCAACTTCTAGATGTTGCAGTACCGTTTCCCACACTAAGGTATCATCTTCCTTTTCAAGGTACTTAGTTAAATATAGTGGAGTATCATACTCAGTATAACCAGACCTATATTAAAAGAAATCATATTTAAGCAATGCGTACAATGAGCTATGTACATATGTGTATGCATGTTTTCATTATTAGACAATGATTATAAGCAAATAAATGGTCTGCTCTTGAAATACTTTAAAGAGAGCTCACAAAAGAATATTCTGCTAGGGAAATGCTGAGTTGTTTACAAGCTGAAGTGTCACCATTTACAAATGATATGCAAAGAGCCCTTTATATGAAAGCAGATTCTACTGAAATCCACAGAACTTGCTTCCATGCAAAGGCCATGATCCGGCGAATGTGAAGCCATGATTCAAAGTGTGGCCATGTGCACATGTGTAGCTTCACAGTTGTCGGTTATAGGATGTTTAAAAAGCTTCGATGGGCACCCAGAGCTGAGAAAATCCCCAGGCACCAAGGTCTACAGGTGGTTTCCAGGGAATGAGTGCTCACACCTCCCTTTGTGGGCACCCTTTGCAGGACAGCACACAGCACCCCCGGGCCACATGGGACTCACCAGCTGGTTGGGCTGGCCCGCCTCCCTGTGCTAGTCATGGAGGTTCCTGCCCTTAACCTATCAGCATCGTGTGGAGGCGGGGCCAGCAGCAAACATGCAGTCGGCTTTGGAGCTTCATCCACCCAACCCTCCCTTTGCCTAATGCTTGTTTGCAGGTGAACCATTTTCCTTTCTGTTCAGCGGGTGCTGCTACAGTCTTTTGATGGTTGCTGTTGCTGTTGAAGAGCCGGGAAGGAATTTCCCTGCATTCCCGTAGCAATTGTCACAACTTTGGCGGTTTGAGGCCTTGGGCGGAATCCTTTAGTCTATCTTCCCTAAATGGGGGTGGAGGGCGAGAAGTGGTCACTCACACACACACCCCGCGGCGGCGATTCCAGTGTCCCCTCTTAAAGGGGTTTGTGGAAAGAGTCACTGGCCACACACTGAAAGGTTGTCAGTCAACTCCCCTGTGTTGAGTGGATATAGGGTGGGCTGCCTGCGTACACAAGCGTCTTGCAGTGCACCCTCCCATATCCTATTCACCCTGAGGAGTCGCAGTTCCCCTGGCTGGGAAGGATACACGCCCAATGCCTGAGCCTAGGTCTTCCTACATCTGAAAGCTTTAATAAAGTTGTGGCCAATTTTTAATTCCATAACACATTGTCATGAGCCGTTATTCCTTCTGGTTGTCTCTCAGAGTTGAGGGGTTTCCGCCTGGGCACGCAATGTTATTTAAGCTTGAATCCAAGTGAAATCAATCAGATTCAAGCACAATCTTAAATTGCTAAGGAACTTCAGTGACAGCAAGGCAATGGGAGAAACTTCGTGCGAAAGCAGCTTCCCACATGAAGGTTCTACACTGACATATCTGAAATCACACAACAGCAAGGGAAGCTTTGTAACCCAAATCACTTCCTACACGGTGCTGCACCCCACAAAGTGTAACTAATGTGGCAATCTTGTCGCTGGCATTATGACCCCAACTTTAATGGTTTGCGTGTCAGGACTCAAATGGAGGAAAGTCTCAACAGAATTAGGTGCAGCAGACAGCAGTGTATATATACTCACAGTTCAAATATTATTGAATGGTGATATTCCAGGCAGGCAATTTATAGGAGGAGCAAGCAGAGTCAGGAAGCAGGTTGAGGCTGGACAAGGGAGGCCAGGTGGGCTGGTCTCAGAACTGGAGCAAAGAGAGGGCAGGAGCAAGACACAGGCTAGAAGCAGACCAGGAAGCAAATGTTTGGAGTGCAGGATCAAAGTTGTCTATGAGAACTCGCTATGTGATCAGCTGCTGGCTCCAATCCTAAACACACTAAGGAGTCTGTTGTGTCAATGTTGCTTATGAGTAAGCAGCTTAAAAGTGTGCTGCAAATTATATATTTGGGGGACAAACAGGGCAGGGCTTCATTATGGTCAGTGTACACCTTAGTTGATTAAACAGAATAGTGAAGGAAAACCCGTGGATTTATGGACAAAGATCCTGAGTTATAAATAAATCCCAAACATTTCATTTCTTTTCAGTCAAATCTCTGCTTCTAAGAGGAAATATTTTTCAGTCAAAAATCTGAACTAATTATTCCTCTACTCCACTGTAATGCTGCATCAATATTGCCAGAATCCATAGGCATGGATTACACATGTATTGTAGCACGGGGGTAGGGAAGCTCAGTCGGTAGAGCATGAGACTCATAATCTCAGGGTTGCTGGTTTGAGCCCCGCGTTGGGCGGAAGATTCCTGCATTTGTAGATGAGCCTCATGGTTCCTTCCAACTCTACAAGTCTATGATTCTAAATCGATGGGAACCTCTGGCCCATAGGTTGAGGGAGTAAGCCAGTGATGGCCAAACTTGGCTCTCTAGCTTTTGGGGGGACTACGACTCCCATCATCCCTAGCAAACAGGACCAGTGGTCAGGGATGATGGGAACTGTAGTCCCAAAACAGCTGGAGGGCCAAGTTTGGCCATCACTGAAGTAAGCCAAGGGGAAAGGATTTCATTGAATTTGCAGCTGTGATCATCATACCTGGTGAGGCTATTCTAAGGAACTGGGGAAACTGCAGCAGCCTAACGCAGGACTGCATTATCCATGTCTACTTTCCCCTTAACTTTTTTGTGCTAAGCACCCTGCACTCTCAAAGCAAAAGGTGGTGCAGAAGAAGTTGTATACGCGTGTGTGAATAAAGAAGCAGACAGAAGTGGGGAAAGTATGGAGCTCATTCACAAATATAGCAAAAACCTGTCTTTGGGAGGCATGCTTACCATCGCAGCTGGAAGGCATCTCCCACCAGTTGAAATCTGCTTACAGAAGGAATGGCCTGCAAAAGAGCATCCATTAAATCTACGTGTTTAAAAGGTCCAAACAGTTCATTAAATACTCTACTGCATTTCAAGATATTCACAAGAATCTGCAGCACCCAAAGTCAAACTCATGCATACAGTCGTGGCACGGGTTATAAACGCGCCGAACCCAGAAGTACTGGAACGGGTTACTTCAGGGTTTGGTGGTTCGCGCATGATCAGACGCACACAGTGACATCGCGCACATGTGCAGAAGGGCTGAATCATGACCTGCATGTGTACAGAAGTGGCGCTGCGGGTTACGGACTGCTCAGGATGCGAACGGGGCTCCGGAATGGATCCTGTTCGCATCTAGAGGTACCACTGTACTTTTAATTGAAATGGTTCTCAAATATTCCAAGATGAATGTAATGTGAGATATTGCATGTTTGGAACTGGGACATTGATTTCATTTACTTAACAAAGTTTACATAGCACTCAAGCAACAAAATTACATTTTAAAAATGTAAAATTTTCATAACAAATTACGATTAAAATAAAATCTTAAAGTAGGCATAAAATATTTTAAAAATCTGAAGTTTTATAACAGATATAGTAAATAAAACTAAGAGTTTGGGTAGACTTGCCTAAACAAAAAAAATGGGGGGGGGGGCAGCAAAAACAGTACAGCAAAGGTGTCTGCCTAATATTAACAGGCAGGACAATCAGCCAATCCCTAGCTGGATAAGTAAACTTCAGTTAGCATACATACACAAATAATGTAGGGAAGGTACAGCATATCTGTATAGTTGATAATAAAAAAGAATGTATTGTTACTTTTATTTAATTACAAAACCAGCCAGACATGTTTTTATATCATGTCTAAATTAACACAGCTACTGGAATATAATTAGAGGCATTGGTTTTGTGTGTGTGTGTCTGTGTGTGTGTGTGTGTGTATACTACAAATATTTGGTGGCAGCATTTAGAAGGTGACTCACCAGTGGTAAAAGAAAAAGGTGATTCTCCACATATAAAAAGAAGCTGAACTCCCCCCACAAAAAAGGAGGTTGTCTTGACATAGAGGGTCACATGACTGTATAATAATCATTACGTTACCTTTGGGTTTCTTTCAAGAACTTTGGCCAGTCTTCTCCAAGACTTCTGGTCATAATTAATTCTATAGTAGCCAGTCCAATTCACATTTAAAATAATCCAATCATGTTCTGAATCTGATATCTTCATTTCCGGAAATATTTCTGCAGGTGGCATGAGGGAAACAAAGTTGGCATGAATTTAGTGGATTCTGTAGGCCTGTGAAGACTGCGGGCTCATTTCTAAGGTAAAATAAACCATAGGAAAATACACAAATGTGCTTCCTACAATGCACCAAAAAAAATAAAAAACCTGGGAACCAGGCGAAGGGCCTTCTCGATAGTGGCTCCCACCCTGTGGAACATCCTCCCACCAGATGTCAAGGAAATAAACAACTATTGGACTTTTAGAAGACATCTGAAGGCATAAGGAATTTTTTAATGCTTGATGCCTTACTGTGTGTTAATTTGTTGGAAGCCGCCCAGAATGGCTGGGGCAACCTAGTCAGCTGGGCGGCATTCAAATAATGTGTTGTTGTTAACGATCTCCACCAAACATCAATACAAAATGAAGTACAGTACACTGATGGCCCAGACAGAAAGTTCCTGAAATATAAGCTAGTATATCCCAAAACAGATGGGAGTATGACTATTAAAACCAGTGCTTCTTCACTACATCATAACCCCGCCCCCAGCTGCTGCCGAAACTTGTGTCTCGTTCCCTAACCGTGTTGAGGCTCCGGTGTCAGTAGAAGCAAAATGGGAATGTGCTGGGGAGTGCTTGAATGTGATGTGTTCCTATTCCACCAGCATTAGGGGTGAGAAAATATGCCAGCCCTTGAAACAGACTGGCAAGGGGAGGGGAAAACACTCTCCTCTTTTCCTACTGCCAAACACCCAGCAGAGCTCTAGATCTGGCATTTTGTTCCCCTTCTCCCTGCTATTTGAATTGCTCTGCTTTTAGCCACTTTTCAAGATTGTGTATAGCAAATAGAGGCTTTCTTGAATTCAGAGAGAAAGAAAACTACTTACTGCTGCTCTTATCAAGCCATGCCAAAGGTTGTACAGTCCCGTTTCTTAACCAAGATATGGGAATCGTCCACATGTTGCTTCATTAAGGAAAAAACCACATGATTATTTATTGAACCTAAGTAAATAAATAGTTCAAATGCAATTAAATAACTTACATTTAGGAAACATTTTCTAGAAAAAAAATCTAGTTCTCTTAGCCTTTCCTTTTAATTTCTTTATCATTTTAAATGTGCATTTCAAATTGGATCAGCACCTAAAGAATACTCACTTTAATCATATTGGGCACGAGCAAGAGAAGAGCTTACTCTGGAACTTGAGCTTTGGTGTGAGTTTTGATTCAAGCTACACTAACTTTCTCAGACCCCAATTCCAACATCCATGAGATCTGGAAAGTCAAGCTTTGTATATGCATGACAAACCTTCACTTTCCATAACTAATAACTGGGAAGCCACAGTCGTGCACGTGGCTCCACTCCGAACCAGAACTTGCCCTTTGATTTACTTGCAAGCAAGTCTCATGGATTTCTGTGCAGTGTGTTTTCATGTAGCGGGAACAACCCATATAGAAGCAAGCACTGTTAAGCACATCTGACCTTCATCATCAAAATTTTCATCATATTTATTATTCACCCTCCACCAGCAGATCCCAGGACAGGTTACAATTTAAAATTTGGTATGAAAACAGTTAAAACAAAGTGCATTCACATGAATATGGTTGGTCCTGAAAGCCCAGAAAACTGAACCCAGATATTGTAGTCCCAAGGTTCCAGGCGTGCCACGTTTATAAACACCAAAAAAAATTCCATTAGCCAAAAGATGCTTCTTGCATTAAATCCCAGGAGATCCTGACCCAAAATCTGAGATCCCAGGAGCTATAGAAACCTTGTGTGTGCACAGCACTTGGGGCGGCACACGTTGTCATATATTTGACACCAGAAAAAGCCTTTCAGTTTCATGTGAAGAGAAACAACAGTGCTTTGACAAAAGGAAATAGTAGGCAACTATTTATTCAAAGCGGTTTACAGCATGCTACTGGGAGCTCTTAATAGAGAACAAAAACAATGCAACGGCCCATTTGTGGAGGATCAGAAATTAGCCACAGGGTTGCATTTCCTTCCCACCCACCCCCGCCTCGCATGCAGTTTCACATCTCCTTTTTGCCACAACCCTGTGGTGGATTTCAATGTCTGCTTTGGAAGGAAAGTGCAAATCATAATTTGCAGGCTCAGAAGCTGTGGCTAATTATAGTTCAGGCAAAAATAGAAGATTATCAGAAAAAAGAGCTACCTACTATTCAAATATACACCAAAGTACTTTTAAAAAATCAAAATTAAAACAATTGTACTAAATTAGGCATACTTGGTCTTGTTTGTTCCTTTTTTAGAATAAAACTGTTCCTGACTGATGTTCCCAGTGGTCAGATTTACTGTTAGGAGTGGCAAGCCATGTTGGCAGGTCCACGAGTCCATTATAACTTTTACTGGCGCCGGCAACTGGAGGTCATTCTGTTCATCTACTACCTTCAAGAAAAGTCTGGATTAGAAAACAGTTTGGTTTATTTAATTTCACATAAATGTTTCTACTTGTACTAACAGCAGGTTTTCCAGATACTATTTGCTGGTGGTTCATACACAAGTAGAATCCAGCATTCCTAAACATTTAATAGCTCACACAGAGGGGGGGGGGGTGAACTTTACAGATCACTTTTCATAAGCAAGGTTGCCATTACCCACCTCAAGCAGCAACCAGGTGTCCGACTCAGGAGAAGAAGATCCCATTGGATCAGGAGGCTGAGCAGTGCAAGATGTGGGATTGCTGATCCCTGCCTCAGGCCCTGACTCTGGAGTGGAACTGAACCCTTTCAGTCAGGAGTCTCTCGAAACAGAGTCCCTCAAACAGAAGTCCAGAGACAGTACCACCCAAGCAAGACTGAGTGGCTGGTCCCTTACATCATAGGCTATTGGCTTAATGGTCTCTTCTTGCAAATACAGGTAACCCACAAAGCCTCAGAGTATTAAGACTTCAGGCCAAAGGACTACCACTTTAAGGCTCTCCACTCTTCAGGAAGTGCCTGGAGCCTGGGAGGTATAGCCTGGTCCAAGAGGGATGAAAGGCCCCTGTTGAGCTCCAGATTCGCCAGAGCAACTTGTCCTATTGAAGCCAATTACCATACTAATTTGTGATTGGGCCTGGGTAATGAAACTGTCAATTATGTATAGGATGCCTGATCTAAGCAGTGCTTGAAGTGGGATAGGGGATTTTTCTCCACCTACTTTATCCCCCTGTTGTCTTTGTCCATGGAGTTTTCTTGGCAGGGATACTGGAGTGGCTTGCCAGTTCCTTCTCCAGGTGGATCACGTTTGGTCCAAACTCTTCACTATGACCTGTCCATCTTGACCTGTCCATAGCTTCCCTGAGTAATTCAAGCCCCTTCGCCACTGCCAGGGGCAGTGATCCAGGAAGGGGCAGTGATCCAGGAAGGGGCAGTGATCCAGGAAGAAATCAGCCCTGAGTGCTCACTAGAAGGACAGATCCTGAAGTTGAGGCTCCAGTACTTTGGCCACCTCATGAGAAGAGAAGACTCCCTAGAAAAGACCCTGGTGTTGGGAAAGATGGAGGGCACAAGGAGAAGGGGACGACAGAGGATGAGATGGTTGGACAGTGTTCTCGAAGCTACTAACATGAGTTTGGCCAAACTGCGAGAGGCAGTGAAGGATAGGCGTGCCTGGCGTGCTCTGGTCCATGGGGTCACAAAGAGTCGGACACGACTGAATGACTGAACAACAACAACTTTATCCCCCAGGTCTTTATTAAGTAGAAACTTTTCACGTGGGATTAGTTTGCACTTCACACACGGCTTTCTGACACACCCATGCTTTGCTGACTGCAGGCACATGACTGCCCACAGATGGTGGTGGAAAGGACTATAAACAACTACAGACATATAAATGTACTGAGACTCATATAGACTCATATAGACCTTTGGGCCATTAACTGCTGCCTGCAAGGTACTATCACGTACCAGGCATAAGCTATCATAGAAGTGGGAACGTTTAGCCCTCCAGATGTTGATGAACTGTAGCACCCCTGACGTGATTACTGGGGCTGATGAAAGTTGTGGTTCAACATCTGGAGGGCCAAAGGTTCCCCACACCTGAACTATCAAATGAAAAAAAATATGCTGCTGCTCAGGGATAAGACCTGACTTGGAAACACGTCAAAGAGGCTTAACGCAGAACACGTTGCTGTTTTGGTGCTGCTGATCACTGAGCCCAAACTAGCAGAGCATCTGAACACTAAGTTCAGCACTGTTGGTTCAAACTAGTGTTGTGCACTGGTTTTAGCTGAACCCTGAACCACATCAGGCAGATTCAAACAGGTCATTCATTTCCCAGCCCTCTCCTGATCACATGTTTAAACTAGGACGAAAAACCCTAATGAAGCATTAGAGCTAGCCCCTAAATCGATTTGGCATATAGATAGGGGTCAGTTAGGGCCACATTGGCCTGGGGCCAACACAGAGTGCCAGATTGGGTCTCAGTTCTTATTGAGAGGCCATGCACAGCCCTGGTTCGAAGGCCTTTCAGGACCAAGAATGCCCCACATTGGTTATTCCAAGAGCACCAGCGAAAAACACTAACGGTTTTAATCACCTTTTGAATGTGATTCCACAGATCATCCTGGATGGCATTTGAAAAGGAAAATGCATTCAGGTACGACTGTAATTAAACAAGTATAATTAGTCAATTCACAGTGACAACACATTTTGAATAGTCGTCAAGATTCCAACTGTAGATAAAGTTGTTTTTGAAACTCACATTAAGTGCTTTCATTAAAAGCCTTTCAGTCACAAAGTTGGACAGCATCCGAAGGATGGCAGCCCCCTAAGAGAGAGAAAAATAGATGGATACAGATATAGATAAAGATTATTTATCTTTATGTATTTAGAATGATTAGACTTTGCAAATCATGAAACTCAAGACATTAATCTACCAACATTACATTCAAATTAGAAGTCTTATTAAATATATTGATTGTTGGGGGGGGGGGTTCAGATGGGTAGCTGTGCAAACGTGGCAGCAAAAACCATATAGAGTCTGTTTATATTATACAGTTTCTTCAAAACAGTTCCCTGCACTCATATCATACATCTCCAAGTGATGACATTTTGTATTTCTCAAACTGTTATATGGCATTATATGTAATATTGTGAGTGGCTATTTTGCCACAGAATGCTTTATTTAGGATGGGCATATATAATTACTAAGGTAATTTTCACAAATGATACAAAGAACAGTAAAAATATCTCACATAGAATAACAAACACATCGCTCCTAATTCACAAATCAGAAACAACAGACAAGAGAATAAAACGGCACTTGTGGCATTCAATGATGAAGTTTGCTGACCACATCAAACCTGTCAGGCATGCATTCTCTTCCTTAAAAACCCTCTCCAGTTCTAGATATGTGGGCACATATTGTGTCTCCTCACAGGTGAAGGAAACATGGGGTGGTATTCAACAAAGCTTTATTCAGAACAGAACTATTGAAAGGAATGGACCTAATTTACAGTGTGATCCTATATATGCTTCCTTTGAAGTAAATGCCACTGATCTCAATGGGGCTTGCGCCAACATAACTCTGCACAGGAGCCACTCATCTGTCCCCCATCCCTCCTGTACACTGCAATTTGATATACAGGCTCCACTTCGAATGCAGCAGGCAGCCTTCTCAAACCTGGTACCCTCCTATCATTCCATATCATTGGCTATACAGTTTGGGGCCAACAGGAGTGGTGGTTCAAAACACATAGAAGGCACCAGGGTTGGGGGAAACTGTCATAAAGGCTTTACCATTCAATTCAATGGAGGCACAGGATTCCCTTTCTCACGTTATGAAAAAGTGGCAATTTCATACTGACTTTTCAAATCATGCGACCGATAACATCCTTTAATATACTGCTTACAAATTTTGTTTTTACCTTCTTGTATGTTATTAAACCAAACAGATTAAGTAATGCGCCCGATTCTTGTCTTTCACCTGTGTCGGATAAAGACCGATTTTGTAGTTCATTATCCATGCGCAACATAGGTTGAACCACTTCGTAGCTAAAGATGTTGTCCTGAAAATAACCATAAAATAGCAATGTTTACCTAAAAATAAAAGACCACATTTTAAGTTACTTTGAGAATTATATTTAATTCATAGAACATAAATGTCTTTCTATTTAAAAACCTTAGTGCAAGTCGTTGCATTCATATCCCCTTTCAAGAAAATCGGCATTCTTATCGCAGAAAGTCCATTTGCGGAATGCCAGCATGTGAAATGTAAATGTCAGCAAACCAGTATCATGTCCTAATTTTAATTAACATCTGCTACAGATAATTAGTGTGAATCAGATCAGGAATACAGAGCACAAAATTTCAACAAAAAGAATACCTATGGTTTATGGTATTACCATAGCACAAAAGAGCAGTAGAAGACAGCTTTGACCTAGTACACAAGGCATGATTATTAGCTAGGGCAGTTGTTTCTCAACCAGTGTGCCATGGCACCCTAGGGTGCCTTGAAAGATGATCAGTGGTGCCGTGGGCAACACTGGCCTCTGTCCCACTTCCTTCCCTCCTCTTCTGATGTCCTCTCTATTTTTTTTTGCCATTTATTAAATTTTCCAATTATAATAATCACATCAAATACTCCAATTTTACATATGAATATCAAATAATCCAAATAAGTCCAAATAAACTGCCAAATTATTAATTTTATACGACTTCCCATGCTTCAAACTTTTAGGAGTCTTAATCAACGTCGAATTTCCGTTGTCTTCCATAGTCCTCCGATGTTTTCCGTACCCTTTCTGATGTTGTCCTCTCTCATCTCCGCTCCCAAAGGCTTGCACAGCTGTTAGTTGCAGCAGCCCTGGATACAATGTGCTCCCCAGGTGAATGGTGCCTGTGGGGCTGGCCAGGGGGTGCTGGTTGCCAGGAGATGAGGTTGCCTCCGAGTAAGCAAGCAAGTGGGTGAGGGAGCCCAGCCAGCCAGTCCACCAGTCATTGCTGTTAGGAAATTGATAGACAAGTGGGAGACCGGGCTGGCAAGCAAGCTGGCACTGCGCTGGCCTTTCTTGTGCTTGCTGTGTGCAAGGCCTGCCTGGGAGCTGAGTGCCTGGTGCTGAAGGGGAGCCTTTCCGCCTGGCAGTACTGCAGCTGCCTCTCAAGGTAAGATGCTGACCTCACGTTCACCTTTGGCTATTCTCCACTGGGCTGCTAAGGCTGGAGGCATCCTCTTCCCTGTGGGGCAGTGTGAGGAGGCACTTCTCTTTGGGGCAGGGTGGCAGCTCAGAGACCAGGGGCGGCAGCAGTGGCTGCCCAGAGGACTCCCAAGGAGAGGGGAGGAAGCTGAGGAGACACTCCACAAGGGAGGGAGTTTGAAAAAGGGTGCTCTGCTGCAGGCAAGGGGTGACATAACCACACCGGTGCTGCAATTGGTCAAGGGAGCCTTGAACTCAAAAAGGTTGGAAACCTCCGGTAAGGGATTTGGAGCCACCTACTGACCTGGATGGAGAACTGCAAGGCTGCTAGGACAGCTTCATGCATGAGTTCTCAAAAAAGTGTAAAGTGGCAAATCTGTGTGTGGACTGTACTCCTGTATTTCTCCTAAAATAAGACACCGTTTTATATATATTTTTCCTTCAACAAAACACAGTATGGCTTATTTTCAGGGGATGTCTTATTTTAACCGCGTTGCATTGGTACGCTGCATAGCCACGCCTCTCTGGCCTGTTTTAATGGGAGGTGCTGCGTCACTATGGCTTATTTTCAGGGAACGGCTTATATTTCGCAGATGCATAGAAATCCTGCTATGGCTTATTTTATGGCTATGTCTTATTTTTAGGAGAAACACGGTAGTTCAGAGTGTGGATAAGGGCTCATATGTAAGCAGGAAAGTAAGCGGAGGCAGCAGAAAGGAGAATGTTGAGACTGGACCTAATCTGGGGCCCTCTAAGACCTGAAAGCACCATTGCATAGATCCCATTAATTTCAAGGGACTGAAAACAATCCCACAGTTTGGATAAACCTTATATAAACGATGATATAGTTCACACCTACCAGAGGCATTGTGGGCATTATGTAGTGTGTACCAAGACGCTCCAAGTAAGATGCAAATCCTTCGTTAAGCCATAAGTCGTTCCACCAATTCATGGTAACTAGGTTTCCAAACCACTTCAAATAGAAGGAAGAGGAGAGAGTCTTTCAGTGCATTTTTTCCAAAGTGCTCTTCTAATCATCAGGCAAGAGAGTAGTTCATAGTTCACACTGGCATACGTTATCAATAAGGAATGCTATAATGTTTACATGTTTGTATGAATTTAGGAAGATGCAGTGCTTTTTTCTAAAAATTAAATGAAATAAAATGTTTAGGGGGCACTCTCATTTTCCTACTCATATTGAAATACTGCCCCTCAATGAGGCCAAACTTAGATTCACAAAATGTTTAGGGGTATGCATACCCCTGCGTACCCCAAGAAGAAGAAAAAAGCACTGGGAAGATGCCATTTTAGAAAAGCTACAAAGATAGAAATCAGCGGTTAAAGAACTAAAAAAAAAAAATCCATTCTGGGATTTGATAACATAACCAAATAGAATTCTCTCTAAGTGTGATGCATTAAAGTGTGCAAATGCAATGAATGCCAATAATAATAATAATAATAATAATAATAATAATAATAATAATAATAATTTATTTATACCCCACCCATCTGGCTGGGTTTCCCCAGCCACTCTGGGCGGCTTCCAACAGAATGTTAAAATACAATAATCTATTAAACATTAAAAGCTTCCCTAAACAGGGCTGCTTTCAGATGTCTCCTAAAAGTCTGGTAGTTGGTTTTCTCTTTGACATCTGGTGGGAGGGTGTTCCACAGGGTGTCTTTAAACAGCAGAACCATGTGGAAGGAGGAGGGAGCCATAATGGTCTGTAAGACAAGGCTGCACTACTTACCTGCCTTCCCAACACTGAGTGTTACTATTGGTTCCTGAGAGGTACACGGCAGCAGGAAGCACCAGAATGGCTCTGTTGCATCTCCAGCATCACTCTGAGCTCCCTGGAGCTCCCCTCTCAGGAACCAGCCGTGGTGCCCAGTACTGGGAAGGCAGATGAGCAATGCCACCTTGCCTGACTGCTATATTGAAATGGAAATGGAGACTTCTCTTGAAATGTAAATAAGCAGCAATTTTGGGTGGGGTCTTTAACCCCACCCATCCACTACCTTGATCCTTTTTCTACTTTAATTTAAAAGAGGCATGTTTGTGCTTTACCATCCTGTTAACCGTGTCAAAATAAAGCGTGTCAAGCATGGCGCTCCCTCAGTTTGCAAACACCTTTTTTCAGACACCACTTTAAATAAAACTGTTGTTGCTTAACTCATCATGAAAAGAAAAACAAATCAATGGAAAACACAACAGGAAAAACAGATTTGCTTAACAACTTAAGCAGAAGCATATATTGGAGTGTCAAAAACTTTGTTTGGTATTGAAGTTTATAATAATCTGATACACGTTTGCAGATTTGTAGAGCAAATGCTAACCAATCAAGTTATGATCCAGTATCTTATTTTACATGCTTTCATTAAGTACTCCTTTTTTTGGCTTTTAGCAAAATATAATAATAGTCTGGTGCTAAACAAATGTTATGATGTTCCCTGCTGTTCCTTTCTTGCTCCCACTTCTATGTTTCCCCTTGTTACTTCCTCCCCCCCCCCCTTTAAACAAATGAGGTACCGGTACTCCATATCAGTGAGTACCATCACAAAAAAGCACAGCATACCCATAGCTGCATACTACATTCATCTTTCAAGGAATGGGATCTATTACAAGGTGCCCAACTGCAAGCTCAAAGGGGCAATGCACAATGAACTTCTGGAAGTCACTAAATGTATGAATTCCTTTTTAGCACGACTGGGAACTTCACAGAGACTAGCCATGACAGTTAAACCTCCATATTTGCAGGCAAAACACCTCATGAGTATCAGCTGATAGGGACAAACAATACAGTATGAGAAGGTCACCACTTTCCTGTCTTGCTTATGAGCTCCTGTATATTCCTGCCTGTCCGCTACTGGAAGCAAAATGCTGGGACAAATGCACTATAAACGGAACCAGAAAGGTGATTCTTGTGTGCTTCATTTATCCTCCTACACTTCTACTGGGACTAGATTGTAGCAGTGTTGCTAATTATAGCAGGAACTGTACCCCTTCTCCTTTGCGGCCCAAAAATGCTATTTAGGGGGGCTTACTTTTAGCTGTGGTCTCTTAAACAGCATCTTGTTAAACAGCACAGTCCCACAGGAAGCCTCACAGGGCAATTCTGGTGTGCTGGCAGCAGTGCAAGTAATTACTTGCATTTCTGCAACATTTACCTACGTCGTATGTGGGAAATTTTGGCCCTTCAGATGCTGTTGAACTACTGCTTGCATCAGCACCAGCAGGCATGGCTAATGGCCAGGTTACATGGGAACCATATTTCAGCCACATCCGAAGGACCAAAGGTCCCCCAGACATGATCTAAGTGCTTTGAGAGAAAGCAAAAGTGAGTCATTCGTTAGTAAATGTACTCGATATACCAGTGACTTTTTTTTAAAAAAAATCTCAACGCAGACTCCCAAATACATTATGGGCTTTTTAAAGGTCATGCCAGGATTCACTTTTATTAAGTTTGTTAGTTCTATGCAATTATCTATAAAACTCAAAGTGTATTCAATCACTGATATGCTGCATGAGCCTTCTACTTCCCCAGGAACTGTACTCCCGACGACCAATTCCAGACACTTGGCATTTATCAGGATTTATTTTCACATTAAATTGCCACTATTGCAGCTACAGCTGCTTCGGAAATATCAACTTCATTTTTAAGGTAGATTAAAATGCAGAACATTTTACCACATGCCTGGTGTGCTATCTCATGGGAAATAATTTTGCAAATCCAGTATTTCTGGCCTGAGAATTTATCTTCTGGGTGATACAACAAGGACTTTTCCTGGAAAGTAATTAGCCCCCAGTTTTCCATAGCACCAGCTGCCATTTCAGGTAGCGCAAGCAGATCTGGATTGGTTTAAATAAAGAGAAAAAGAAGAAGCTTTAACAATTTCACAATTCATGTTTACATGAGTGCTCTTGGCTTAATCTGCCATTTCCCAAGATTTTCAGTCGCTGACAATATCGGCATGAAAAGGAACCTAGCAAATACTACTGGGAGTTTCCCCCCGCCCATGTAGATTTTTTCCATGTTCTGTGTTTTTTTTTAATAACAACAAACAAGGAAGCATTCGTACAAAAGAACATAAAAATATACCTGCTTAATCAGGTCTCAGGTCCACCTTTGTGCAGTGTGGCTAATCAGATGCCTTCAAGCCCTGTTTGTGGGCTTCCTGGGGGCACCAGCCCTCTACTCTTGGTTTCAGCAACTGATGTTCAGTAGCATATGGAATGTTAACACGGAGGTTCTGTATCATCACCAGCACAAATACCCATTCATCAACATATTCTCCATAGGTTGGTCTAGTCCCCTTTTAAAACTATCTGGCCATCAATGTATCTTGTGGCAATTAATTCCAGAAATGGATTGTGTGTCGTGGAGAAAAGTACTTTATTTTACTGTACATACCTCTTTGCTGGCAAAAATGGCAGCTTGGAAAAAGCGGATTACTTAGATGTTAGGTGCACCACAAAAAAATCAAAAGGGTGTGGTCAAGGAAGGGATGGAAAAGTGAAGTGATTCAATAAAGAAGGGACACGTTATGAATGAGAAATTCCGTAAGATAGATTCCAGAGGACTAACCAGTCAATAGCATCAAACACACAAACACACACACACACACAAAATTGACCTAACACTTAGAGGGTATTCTGGTCTCAGCTTTCCAAGAAAAGAAACTACTTTTGCTCAGGCAGAACATCAACCATATATACATCAGTGAGACATCTAAAGATGCCTGGCAGCATGTTTGGTAGCAGGGGTTATTTCTCTTGAGTTGGTCATAGTTTCCGAAGGGCAGTAGCAGAAGCAACCAGAGAGCTGGGGAGAGACATTAATATCACACCCTCACCACATCTCTCTTAGCTGCCCCACCACCAAAGCTTTCTAATGAATTGCATAATCTGTTGGTGGCCACTTCAGGGATATTTTAGATGGGACAGTAGGGTGTAAGTCTTAAAAACACAATAAAACAAATAATGCATTCTAAGGGTGTAGGCTGTTTCAGACAGCTCACACCACAATAAACCAGTTAGTTTCAGGGTCACAGAAACGTTATGCCTTTTGTTTAGAATAGCTGTTCCTCAAACACTGTATGAATTTCTAATTCTAAGTCAGAAGAAAAAAAGCACTTCCGGGAACATATCTCACGATTCCAAGCAAAAACAATTTTGTCCGTTTTAAACATTTTAAGAGGTTGTTTCTTTTTTTTTAAAAAAAAGAAGAAGCAAGCATCCATACCTGTTTTTGAAAGAGGGTAACTGATGTTAAGTAAGTCTTCCATAAATGAAAAGATTGGTCCTGTGATATTTAAAGCATATTCAGCAGATCCATTTTTAATTGCATCCTTCCGAGCCCAAATGCGTATCTATGAATATGCACAGAAATTGTTATTTTGGACAACTGATCAAAATCTATTTCATATCATTAGGTCTTCTTTAGTGGTCATGAATTTGCACAGTGACTTTCAGAAAAAAAGAAAACAGGTATTTAGCAGAATTACTTTAAAAACTTTATTGCATTTTAGACCTCTGTTCAGGTTGCCTTATCCTTTGCAGACCACCAAATTTTCTTCCATGACATCATCATGCACCCTGAGAGTCTTGTTCTTTGAAAACTTAATTGCTCCCACATCCGCATGCAGTTGTGCCACGTATTGTTCCAAACAAAAGAATGAGTATGCAGGATGAAGGGAAAAGGAAAACGGTTGCTAGATGGTGGATGGCACTGCTAGGTTTGTGCATGCTCCGTGTCAGTTAAACATTTGACAATCGACACACCAACGAATTCATTTCTGTGTTATCCAGGACCACATAAGCAGCCACTTGAAAGGCATTGTGTGCCTGCTCCACACAATGTTTGTCGTGACTACAATTTGCAAGAACCATTACATGCAGCCAGTCACCAATCAACTTAAGAATCAGCACTGAGTTAAGTAAGTGAGAAGGTACGAGTATGCTAAGCAGCCACAGAATGTTGCCTGACTCTTGATGGGCAGGTGGAAAACTCTGTGGAAGGGGTAATGGAATGCAGCCTTCTGAACTGGTGCATTCTGTTACATTTTATTATTTTTTAGCTTCCCTGGTAGTCCCCAATGTACCCAAATATTTTGGATTATCTGACATTTGGGTAAATGGGAGTACTGGCTGCTTAATGATTAAAGATATGAGGCTACGTGGGTGAAACTTTATATAATCAGTAGGCTGCTACAGTACCTCAATACCTGCTCCTTAGCTAGACAACACAAGCACTGATAAGGACCTTGGAAAATGAAAAACCCAGAAACACAAGCGTCTTAACTCTTTCCCCCATAGTGTAGGTCAGTGTTTCCCAAACTCGGGTCTCCAGTTGTTTTTGGACTTACAATTCCCATCATCCATGACTACTGGTCCTGCTAGCTATGGATGATGGGAGTTGTAGTCCAAAAACAGCTGGAGACCCGAGTTTTGGAAACACTGGTGTAGGTCCTAAACCGTTCTGCCCATTTTGCAAGTGACAAGACAAATCCCGCATGGGCAGTTTGAGTAAAACAGCAGAAGATAAGAGCTGTCTGACAGTGGGACAGACTCCCATGAGAGGCTGTGGGCTCTCCTTCATTGGAGGTTTTTAAGCAGAGGTTGGACAGTCGTTTTGTCATGGATGCTTCAGCAGAGATTCCTGCATTGCAGGGGGTTGGACTAGAAGACCCTCAAGATCTCTTCCGACGTTATGATTCTGTGATGATATAATGGCCCAGACTGACAGCCTTTTAAACATCAATTTAATTACATGTAACATTACATCAATTTAATAAATCTTTAAAGGAACACTCCCAGCACCAGTCAGCCAACTGGTGCTTGAAAGCATGTCTCCAAGGAGTTTCCTGTAATCACTGATTTAATAGTTACAGCAACCTCATTTGAACTTTGACAGCTATCAGTCACCTACCCTCTTAATGTGGGTGGTCCCACTCACCTGTCAAAGATGGCCTGGACAGGGTGAGGGAGATGAGCATCTTGCACGCCAGCTAGATCTGGTTCATCTGGTAAACCATGTCTGGGACAGCAGTGCCCACAGTGCGTGAGTGATGTTCTAGTAAGAGAACCCTATTCCAAAGGCAGGCTGGCATGTGGAAAGCAGTCTTCTAACAAACTAAAGTTTCTACACTAAAGAATCTAGTCGTACTGTGCTTAAACAAAACCTGATCTGGAGTAACCCTGTTCTGACTAAGATTGGGAGACGGGAGTAGATGTTGCATATTAAGTTTTCAGGATGCAATTCATAAAAAAGCCATTTAATCTTATACCATAATTTAAACATCAGTGCATATTGTGCAACACATAATTCACTCATAAATGCAAGTAAATGCTGCTAAAGTCTATAATAAATTCAGCAGACTTATTCACCTCATTGCCCCTCTCCACTGTGGTGACATAATCAAAGTTACAGACCGCAAAAGCAGTGATATATGTGGACATTTTTGGTGTTGTTTCAAATGTTGTGACAGTCCAGTTCATCAGTGCAGTCCCATTACTCAAAGTACTCAATGTGCTCTCATTCACATCTTTATACTCAGATACATCTATAAAAGAACAATTATTATAGGCATTAATACTGAATATTATGGCAAATTTGCTCTGTTCAGAATGGAAGTCTAAGGGTGTCTTCTATATAGCGACCACTAGATCTAATGTTGTTGTTGTTCAGTCGTGTCCGACTCTTCATGACCCCATGGACCAGAGCACGCCAGGCACGCCTATCCTTCACTGCCTCTCGCAGTTTGGCAGATCCCCTTCATGGATCACTGCCTTGCCGTGGCGAAGGGGCTTGAATTACTCAGGGAAGCTATGGACAGGTCAAGATGGACAGGTCATAGTGGAGAGTTTGGACCAAACGTGATCCACCTGGAGAAGGAACTGGCAAGCCACTCCAGTATCCCTGCCAAGAAAACTCCATGGACAAAGACTAGATCTAATAGTTAAGCTGTATTCTTTTTCGCTCTGTAAAAAAAAATGCCATGGCCAAGCGAGGAGCCGGCCCCAGTTTTGTTTCATCAGATTCCTAGGTTCCAGCACCAAAATTTTAGGCACCTAGATGATCAGGGCACCTGAGATTTTCCTAATCCTGGCTGCAGCAACTATAATAGCAACAATATTAATAAGCCTAGTACCGTTGTCATTACTAACGAGTCCCACCGCACATTTAGAAAGTTCCACAGTCCCTTACTTACCCTTAATCGGCATGTTGGAAAGTACTTTATAGCTTGGGTGGTGGACAATACTGATGTTAAAAGTAGCTTTCATTGCAGGCTCATCAAAGCATGGGTAAACCCTCCTGGCATCTGCCGGTTCTAGGTGCGATGCGACCAACCACCTACAGGGAGAATACGAATAAGTTTAAAGTCAATAGCTCATAGTCTGGGGGGTGCTCCTGAATCCATCTCGGAATTAGAGGCTCATGCGACCTCGGTAGTTGCAAGTCCCTTTTACCAGCTTTGCGGTTTCCGCACCGGGACAGAATGTTCATGAGAGGGTAACCTGTGGATTACTTCAATGCACTCTGCCCTTGAGGCTGGCCCGGGTTGAGGTTGGTATACAAAGCCCTGTACAACCTGGGACACATGCACTGGGTACCACCCAACTTTGACATTACGTGGTGGTGGGGAGGCCCGACAGCTGCAGGTAGGTCTGCCAGGGCCCGTCACACCCACAGGAAGGCCTGGTGGGGCCTGCCGCAGCTGGGGGTAGGCCCTGTGAGGCCACCACAGTCGTAAGTAGGCTTAGCGGGACCTGTTGTGGCCCATCACAGCAGCAGGAGGGCCCAGCAGGGCCTGCCCCAGCTGCAGGTAGGCTCAGTGGGGCCCATCATAGCAGCAGAATATTGAGGGGGCCCAGCCTGCTGCTTGCAAATTTTGGGGGGCCCTGCCGCCCCTCGGAGCCCCTGGCCTGGGACCAGGATGCATAAAGGATTGTCTCGGCTGAAATATCTTCAATCCTCCTGTGGATAGCATATTATAAGGAGGAATTGGGCCTTTAGTGTGGGCCCCTACTCTTTAGAATCCCCCCACCACCACACACACATTAAATACTAGGCAGGCACCATCTCTGTTGTCTCTCTGGCTCCTCCTGGATAATTTCTTATTTCAACAAGACTTTTAAACGGAGATTTATTTTTTTTAACCCCAGTCTGGATTTGTATTGGTATTGTTTTTAGAAGTTTTCATTGTTTTATCAGTTATGTATACACTGCCCCTGGCAGTTATTTATAAACGTAATAAATAAAATAAGATAGCCCCAATCCGGTCATGTGTGTGTGTGTGGAAACAAACTTCCGCATGCAAACCCAACCTTAGTGGTATGCATGAGCAGTTCTACAACCTGATCCCTGGAGCTGTGTGCAGTTTTTAAAAATAAGTTACAAGCACACCCAACAGCTTTTTGGGTTAAGGAGTGAAAGCTATTGGGTTAGCCATTGTCAGGGAAGGAGTATACAGCTTTACTAGAAAGAATATATACATTGAGACAGACTCAGAAGTCATTTTGTCTCTCTGTTTTCCTGTGTGTTGGGAAGAATTAACCAGTTCTACTGAATGCCTCCTTCACCCCAAACTGAGAAAAATGCTGTTCTCGAGTTAAATAAAAATAAAATAAAATAAAATAAATCCTTCCAGTAGCACCTTAGAGACCAACTAAGTTTGTTCTTGGTATGAGCTTTCGTGTGCATGCACACTTCTTCAGATACACGTTGATTCACAATATATATTAGTATTTCCACATAAGCTCATTTATACCCCATTTGGACTTTAAGAGTAAGTGACAAAGTACGGTAGACATGATTATTTATGCTGCAGGACCAATGCAAGACGCCAAGCCAAGGGGGTGGAAGATTTAGAAGATCCCTAATTAGAAGATCCATCTTGGGGCACCCAATTTTGGCCTTGCTCATATTTCCATAGATTACGAAAGTCCACCCCTGGCTCCAGCGCTTACAAGAAGTGTGAATTTAAATCTGCTTTCCTGGCAAGACTAGACCACTCTTCCCAAAAATCACTGTACAGAGTTTGCTTTAAAAAGTCTAAGCCTGGGCTATGAAGGACAGAACAGCTGTGAGGAAGAGGAGAACAGGCAGCCTGTTAGAGCATCACTGCAGGAGAATCACATCCTTCAGGCAACAACACAACACTGAAAAGGGACTCCAGTTAATTCAGGGAACGGAAGTGCCAGCATATTGTATGGAAATGCAATCAGGATTCTGAAGTTAGCATATGGGAAGTTGTTTAAAGTTATGTGTTTCAAGTTTCAAACTCTCATCCTAGAACACTAAACTTGCTTGCACCACAGTTCAAGAAGGATACTGACAAGCTGGAATGTGTCCAGAGGAGGGCAACTAAAATGGTCAAAGGCCTGGAAACGATGCCTTATGAGGAACGGCTTAGGGAGCTGGGTATGTTTAGCCTGGAGAAGAGAAGGTTAAGGGGTGACATGATAGCCATGTTCAAATATATAAAAGGATGTCATATAGAGGAGGGAGAAAGGTTGTTTTCTGCTGCTCCAGGGAAGCGGACACGGAGCAATGTATTCAAACTACAAGAAAGAAGATTCCACCTAAACATTAGGAAGAACTTCCTGACAGTAAGAGCTGTTCGACAGTGGAATTTGCTGCCAAGGAGTGTGGTGGAGTCTCCTTCTTTGGAGATCTTTAAGCAGGGGCTTGACAGCTATCTGTCAGGAATGCTTTGATGGTGTTTCCTGCTTGGCAGGGGGTTGGACTGGATGGCCCTTGTGGTCTCTTCCAACTCTATGATTCTATGATTCTATAATTGTGCCAGATACGCACGTGTCCATGAAGGGCAGTAGACAGTGGTACCTCAGGTGGCGGACGGAATCTGTTCTGGAGCTCCAGTCGGACCCCGAGGTTTCCACAACCGGAGGGACCGTTTCTGCGCACGCAGTGGTAGAATGCTTCTGCACATGCGTGTGCGAAAAAAACCCATAAATATACTTCCGGGTTTGCTGCTTATGTATCCTGAAATTTATGTAACCGGAAGGATACGTAAGCAGAGGTACAAATTATACAAATTTAATAATAATAATAATAATAATAATAATAATAATTCCCCTGTCTCCAATATTGCAGTTGTCCAGTAGGGCTGCTGTCCTTTGGGACTGGTGGAAGGCAGGGTGGTCCAAAAGTAGGAGGAACCCACTGAAAGGCAGTTAGAGCCCATGTCAGGCAGACGCAACTCATATTGGTTCCCTCCAACAAGAGCAACTCGGAGACTGAGTAGCAGCAAGAGGAGGAAAGCGATAAGCAGTGCAACCCCCTCAACTGACTGCAAGCAAGAAGGCAGGATGGTGGGGCCTGGCTAAGGGCAGACTGAGGTTGCTGGAGCAGCGCCCCAACTGCTATAATAGACTCACAGAATTTTAGAGTTGGAAGGCACCCCTAGGGTTATCTAGTCCAACCCCCTGCAATGCAGGAATCTCAGCTCAAGCATTCATGACAAGATGGCCGCCCAACCTCCAGCCTCTACTGCAAAAAGTGTCGGCATGTCACGCAGATTGGATCAAGAACCATCGCTGTGTCTGGATGAAAGACCAGTTGGAGATCCCACCCTCCTTGGAAGACAAAAGAAATAGCTGGGACAAATAACCGAATATAAACAGGCACCACCATTGCTCCAAATTGAGTCGGAAGGCCCGTGCTGAGCCTGCGAGCCTCGGGCTCAGGGAGTGTTTAACGTTTTCCCCCATGCAACTCTCCACCGTAAGTTCTGTCGGAGGGGTAAGGCATACCTTCCAACATTTCTCTGATGAAAATAGGGATGTCCTATTCCATAATAATAATCATAATAATATTAATACCCCACCTATCTGACTGGGTTGTCCCAGCCACATTGGGTGGCTTCCAACATCTATAAAAACATAAAACGTTAAAAATTTTAAAACTTCCCTATACAGGGCTGCCTTCACGTGTCTTCCAAAGGTTGTATAGTTCCCTATCTCCTTGGCTCGGGGGTCACATAACTGCTCATACCCTCCAATGAAAACAGGGACGTCCTATCATACCCTCCATGGAAATAGGGACGTCCTAAGGAAAAGCGGGCCGTTCCGGGATCAAACCAGAAACCTGGACGGCTTCTGCAAATTCGGTACTTGGAGGGTCTGGGAAAGCAAGCCAGGATTGAACCGCACACCTACCTGCTCTCTCCTTCGTCCTTATAGCTGTGCGTAAAGAGCCCATGGATCTCCGGCTCGTGCTGGATCTTGCCCCGGAAGGCGAGCTGCAGCTCATAGAGGGCGCCTGCGCTTAGGTTCGCGCGCAGTTCCAGCACAGCGTACTCGTTGCGCGGCTCTTCCCACAGCTCGGCCACGGCGACGCTGCTGCTGCTGCTGCCGTTGGCGGCGGCGGCGGCGGCGCCCGTCAGGGGCCCCCAGACGGCGGCGCGCTGGTAGACAAGCCCCACGCTGTGCAGCAGCACCGCGTCCGTGTCGCGGAGGCATCGCACGGTGATGTTCACCTGCCCTGAGTGCGTGCGCGGCGCGGGAAGGCCGGGCGCCAGGGGCGGCCACAGCAGCAGCGAGTAGTGCAGTGGCTCCAAGTCCCCCGGCAGACGCCAGGCGTCCCACGCGCCGGGCGGCCGCGCGGGTGGGTCGGCGCTGGCGGGAGCTTCGCCCGTGGGCGCCGCCGCCGCCGCCGCCTCGTCGCCTCTCCCTTCCAAATCCTGCGCGCAGCGCCCGTACAGGATAGCCAGCACCAGCAGCGCCAAGAGCAGCGCGGCCAAGAGCAGCGCCAGCAGCACGGCGGACTTTTTGCCCACGTAGAAGCCCGAGCGCAACTTGACGGTCATGGTGGCCGCCGGATGAAATCGTGTGGGGCCTGAGCGACGGAGAAAGAAATTCAGCACAGGGTAAGACCCCTCTTCTGAGACGGGGAAGGGTCAGTGGAGCCTCTTCTTCGTTGCCTCGGGGGTCGTCGGTGGAGACGGGAGCACCAGGACTGCAGGGCTGGAGCCAAGCAAGCTGTTGGCTGAGGTGGTCTCTGAACGCGGCACACCCCGCCTGGGCGCCAAGGCAAGAATCCATCCTTCCTTCAACCCCGCCTCTTCTTCCTCCCTTCTTGAGAGCTCCTCATCTGCACATCATCTCCCAGCAGCTGACTGGAGGCGAAAGCCCTCCCTAGTTCCCTGGAAGGGTGAGGAGGACTTGGAATTGCTTTGCATCCTCAGAGACTCCTCTTGTAGCCCAGACAGAGCCCATACTAGAAGCTCCAGCAGGAGGGGGTTATTGCACATTCCTCCTCTGGGGGAATATTCCCCTTAGCTCCCTTGTTGGAAAGGAGGGGAGTCCCTTCAGGAGGCAGGCCCTAGCAGCTGATGCAGCTTGGAAAGGGGGCAGGGAAGGTTGAGGGGGAAGTAGGAAACACACTCAGCACTTACTTTAGATGTTCAAGCCCCTTTAAGGTAGGAACACAGCTCTTTTCTTTCTCCCTGATTATATTCCCAAACAACACATGTTGGGGACTCCTGTCCTGGGCTGTGTAAAGTGGGTTTGATGCATCCCAGGTGTGCACACTTTTCGGTTTCATCAGCATGACCTTGTACTCATCCAAATAAATGGCAGTCTGTACTTTCCCCTGTTTAAGTTGGATGTTCCCGATCCATGGATAATGTGGTGAAAGGAAATACAATATAAAATTGTATGTTACCCAACTGAAGGTACTGAAGTGCATTGTTTGTTTGTTTGTTTACTTATAACATTTTTGCTGGGTGCCATCTATCTAACTCTATTCCCATTGATGAGGTGCTCATCAGTGGGCTACTGACTGGGCCAAGCAACACAAGGCTTTGGGTTTTTTTAACCTGCTGTTTTGTATAAGTCTGGTGTATCGGAAAAATTGAGAAGAGTTGCCATATGCCCTATTTTTCCAGGACACTTTTTAATGGGTAGAGTCGTCATAGCAATCCATAGTTGGCAAATGTATCCTCTTTTTTTCTCTTCAGAATACGGCAACCCTGTCCATCTTCAGATATCTCAAGGGCTGTCACACAGAGGATGGTGCAAGCTTGTTTTCTACTGCTCCGGTGGCTAGGACCCGAAGCAATGGGTTCAAGTTACAAGAAAGGAGATTCTCACTAAACATCAAGAAGAAGTAAGAGCTGTTTGACAGTGGAACGGACTCCCACGAAAGGTGGTGCACTCTCTTTTAAACAGAAGCTGGATGGCCATCTGTCAAGTATAATTTAGTTGAGATTCCTGCATTGCAGAGCATTGGACTAGATGGCCCTTGGGGTTCCTTCCAACTCTACAATTCTACGAAAAATAATTGGCCGTGCACACAGATAAACAAATACCTGTGCACATGCCCACAATGGAATCTGGTTTCCTGAACTCAAGAGACAGTGGGAAAGTACAAACTGAGGGGAGACAACAACAACAACCCACAGTGAAATTCATTCCATTAAGCACTGCCCATGAGTGTGGATGGAAAACATTGAGTGCTTGTGTGTGGATGAATGCACACCAAAGCACACTTGGAAAAATAAGATCTGTAGCCACCCATGTGTGCATTAACACACTGGGGTGGACACAGCCTTGGTACTGGATGCAACCTTGAAGGTAGGTGGTCCATGCAGTGCTTAAGACCACTGAATATACATACAGAAGTGAAGGAACTAAATTGCCAGTCCCAGTTTGTGACTTGCACCTGTGCCATACATGTGATGCAAAACATGTTTCGGTAATGCACCTGTGATAACAGTTTTGTGTATCCATGTAAAAAACTTTTGGATATCAAAATCTATAAAGAAGCTCTCTGTTTACAAGCAGAAACATAAAGCATACAGTGTAAAATCCAGAAATATTGCAATGCTTGAGGGTGTGGAGGGACCTTTAGTCAGACAAGGGATTTTAGATTATGCTAGCAATGCACAATCATTTATGCTTTTGGAGCTGATTCCCCCCCCCCCTTCAACCCCAAGAATGCAAAAGTTTATGTCTCAAACAGGGACAGTTTACATAAACAAGAGTTCATAAAAATGTGTACAATGTGGTGCCCAGATGATACAAATAACCTGTATTTATGAGAGCACTGAGCTAAATCCACTTCTGAGACCCTGACCACTGCTTGTTCACTGCCTATCTGCTCAACCCTACTGTTTTGAAGACATCTGGAAAGCAATTTAAATGCATGCAGGAATGCAGAACTCAAGAAAACATTAGCATTCGGTTTGTTAAATACTAGTTTACATTATCATATCCTGGTTTAGTTCTCTCAAACAGCCTCCATCTGCTTCTTATAGAAAGGACACCAGTTGCTGCATATCGTCTTACATCTCAGTCATCATCATATTGCTTATGATAAAAAGATGCATATACAAAAAAAAAACAAAACCTGAGCATGCATTATGTCTATTTGCTGTCCTTCTTGAACCACAGACATCTTTTTCCATTCCTCCGTCACCCCAAGCACAGTTTTGAAATCCTGTTGAGTAAAAAAAAAAATAGACGTTACAAGAGGACTACTGTTCAAGGATGGCCATAAACCGTACTGCTGTGTGTCTGAGTAAAAATAATGTCTTGACCACAGGTAGCTATGTAAAATAGGGGTAGCCAACATAGTGCCATCCAGATGTTATGAACTACAGTGCCCATGATAAGAGTGCCCAGAGGTTGGGGTTGAAAGCTTCCTTAGAAACCCAACTGAATGCTACATGTCAGCCAAATGAGCCTCAAAATTACTCCCATCTCCAGGCTCAGTCAGGGATCAGATATGTCTGGCACCTACAAACTCATAACAATGTTCATCTTAAAAATACGGTAACATATACCGTGTTTCCCCGAAAATAAGACATACCCATAAAATAAGCCGTAGAAGGATTTCTAAGCATTTGCACAATAAAGCCATACCCCGAAAATAAGACATAGTGATAGGCATGACTATGCAGCGTACTGACGCAGAGCGGTTAAGAAGACAGGCAGCAACTGACGTAATAAAAATAAGACATCCCCCGAAAATAAGCCATAGTGTGTCTTCTTGAGGTAAAATAAATATAAGACAGTGTCTTATTTCCGGGGAAACCCCGTATCATCATGCTGTGTGTGTTTATGCAAAGAGGGCTGTGAATTGGCATGGAAATGGGGGGGTGGTCTATGTGCAAGGGGGATCTGAGAAAGAAGAGGAGCAAGAAAAAAAGAGGTAAGGGTGGAAATGGCGTGCAAATGAGGTTACAAAAAAAAGAGAGTAGGAGGTATAGGAATGGGGTTGAAAATAAACAACAACAATCTTTATTACGGTCCATTATTACTGAGGAAGCAGGCATACAACTTCCCAATTACTGAAAGCAGGCTAATTGGCCTGTAATTTGAGGGTTCTTTTGGGTGGCCTCTCTTGAAGACTGGAACTACTATAGCATGTTTCCAGCTATGTGGTACTTTGCCCAAATTGTTTACTACCGTAAAAAGAACCGCCAAAAGCGGAGCCCACCAGTGCTGGTTTGATGTAATCAGTTCCGCTGGTATAAAGTATTTTCCCGAAGCCTTGCCGTTCTTCAGTTTCTCAATTAATGTATAAATTCCCTCCACTGTAACTGGTCTCCAATGTGGTAGCAGTGCCAATTCTGCCCAGTCGTCATCCTGAAAGCTGGAAGGAAGGTTTGGGTTTTCCATAAATATATTTCTGAAGTGATTCTCCCAGACCTGGGTTGGAATGGCACAGCTGGGGGCTGAATAGCTATTTTTCATTGAGTCAGAGACCAGTTGCCAAAAGAGTTTAGTTTCATTTTTTAGTGAAGTGTTCAATAGCAGGGACCAGGAATTTTGTTTGAACTGCCTTTTTTTTTTAGGCCAAAGGGGCTTTATACTCTTTTTTCATTTTAAAATAGGATGGAGGTAAATAATTTAGTCCGGCATTTCTGTAGGCCAGATAGGCATTCCTTAATGCTTCCTTCTTCGTACGGCACTCTTGGTCAAACCAACAACACCCTTTATTAGTGTGGGACTTGCAGTCTGAGTTTATATTGGCAGAGACCACATCCTGCAAGGACTCAGTAAGATTTTCGTAAGCCGTCAGGGAGGAATCTATTGATGAGTTGTTAATTATAATTGATCTTAACTTAATTACAGTTTGTGAGTTCAATCTATTCTCAGCTGCAATCGCTGTCTCTGGTGTCCATTTTTTCCTGCGCAATATTAGGTCATTTATTTCATATGTGTCCTCATATTCTATGTAGGAACATTGACTTGAATTTTGGCCAGTAATGAACACAATTAGAAGTAGGACACAATTAGAAATAGGCTTTCAGTCCTATTATCTATATAAAAAAAATTCATTAATTTGAAAGCCTTCCTGTTTGTGAGACAGTAATAAACTGTGCTGGCTCCATTTGTATTTATAAATGTGTACTCTCCTTCTCCGTCCCCGGAGTGCGCCCCATTAACAATGGTAAAACCAAGACTTATTTGTAGAAAAGCCATACAGAAGCCGGCATAATTAATTTGCTGAAAAAATAAACCTATGCTGCCAATACTCGTAGTAAACCAATATACAGTAAGCAGCACATAAACGGCGCACAGAAATCTACCAAACCATTCCACGTTCCGAATCCTATATTAGTAATTTATTTTCTGAGTGAGTAAATAAATAAATAAATAAATAAATAAAATACAAGGATCAATACTCCACAGGAGCCTGGCTAAAGGAACTTTAAAGACTGAAATTTTCCTGTTGCATTAACTTGAATGAGTTTTCTGTTTCTGGCTTCTTTATTAGATTTTTTACATTGTCCTCTTTATTCTTGGATTACTAATATAGGATTCGGAACGTGGAATGGTTTGGTAGATTTCTGTGCGCCCTTTATGTGCTGCTTACCGTATACTGGCATAATTAATTTGGCAGTCTTTCGAATGTCTTCACGCGGGTGGGTTTAGGAGAAGCGTGCTATTTTCCTTTAGCTCTCTTAATATTGGGAATTTTATTTCCAGGCTATCATCATTTGAGCCTATTCTGGCATTCATCTCTCCCATTATGTAGAATAGCGAGCCGGGGTACTTAATTTGACGGGAGTACAAGATACTGTGTAATTTACGGTTGAAAATATAAGCAGGGGCATGATGGAATCTGAAGAATAGGAGGGGGTGGTGGCTTCATAATTGGCCAGAAGGTGAAAAGGGTGTTTAGCAGCTGCAATGTGTGGGAGGAGGAAGATGCAGGAGTGGTTGCATAAAAGCAGGGAGAAAGACACAAAGGTGCAAAGCAGGCCTGCAGAATAGAAGAGAGAAGTACGTAGCTTCAGATATGAAGTTGGGGAGCTGAAAAGCAAGCTTAGAAGTTGAATGGGGTGAGGAGGGGAAGTTCTAAGGAGTTAAATGTTGGGAGTTGGCAGACTGAGTGAGAGTGCAGCAGAATACTCCTGTTTAGTGTTCCAACAACAACAATTTATTATTTCTACCCTCGCCCATCTGGCTAGGTTTCCCCAGCCACTCTGGACAGCTTCCAACAAAATATTAAAAATACAATAAAACATCAAACTTCCCTAAACAGGGCTCCCTTCAGATGTCTTCTGTGGTTTATTTCCTTGACATCTTATGGGAAGGCGTTCCACAGGGCGGGCGCCACTACCAAGAAGGCCCTCTGCCCGGTTCCCTGTAACCTCACGTCTCACAGTGAGGGAACTGCCAGAAGGCCCTCGATGCTGGATTTCAGTGTTCAGGCAGAACGATGTGGGTGGAGACGCTCCTTCAGGTATACTGGGCTGAGGCCATTTAGGGCTTTAAAGGTCAGCACCAACACTCTGAATTGTGCTCGGAAACGTACTGGGAGCCAATGTAGGTCTTTCAGAACCGGTGTTATGTGGTCTCGGCGGCCATTCCCAGTCACCAGTGTAGCTGCTGCATTCTGGATGAGTCAGCTGTGTCCTCTTAAATACTCAATTTTATTCCTCCTCCCACTTGGGTTTGCATTTCTTCTCCCCAACAGTCAGTCTGCATTTCACAAACACCGAGTATGCTCAGTCCTCATTGAAATGTTTTGGAATTTCCTTTAGAATATCATGTTCTTTTTTGTACTTTGGGAAACCTCAGAACGCTGCTAATTCATTTTTTTTTGTCGGCGGTGCCATTTTGCTACATAAGCATCAGCCCCAAACAGTGCATCCTTTTTTCCCCCCCAAAGGGAAGTTGCTCACACTCCATTATAAGTTTTGTTGCCTTTTTCCAGCTTTCCAGCTGTGCGATATCATTCTGAAGTGCAGCAATACTATAACAGTGTTCCAGATGTGGTCATACCATAGATTTGTATGAGGGCACTATGATATTACCAGTTTTGTTTTTTCTTCATTTCTAATGATCCCTGAATCCATAATTTAGCTATTTTACAGCTGTTGCATCAAGCTCTCCCCTATTGCCCCAGGATCTCAGTCACCACCTGTTTTGACCCTATTAGTAATTATGGAGTCAGGAAGTTTTGCCCCAGTGTGTATCGCTTCCTTACATATTTTAATCCCCAGTCACCCAGTTTGGAGGGATCCTTTTGGAGCCCCTCCCAATCACCTGAATAATTTGTTGTCATCACCAAACTTGATCACTGCTCACTTCTAACTCCAGATAATTTATGAACAAATTTAAAAGCATTGCATTTTTATTTTTATTTTACATGTCAATTCAGAAAAGTTTCCTGGAGGCAACAGGCTTATAGAATCGTGATCCAGACAAATAGTTTGTATCTCACCACAACATGTGGTTGCATATCAACTCTGAACAGAACTGGCCAGAAATCTATAGTCTTTGTTCCAGGGCCCATTCCTGGCAGAACATCCAGACTTTGTCATCTTGAGGCTTGAGACGGACGGCAAGCTGGATAGCACTGACTGTTGCTTAATCGTTTTGTAGAGGCTCCATTTGTTTCACTTGAACATGTTTAATTCTTGATGTGATGTAAAGAGCGGGGGTGCTTTTTCTGCATTTTAACGTTTTGCAAACAGTTGAACATTGTCTCACAAACACCTCCATTCTCTTCTATGGATCTGTGGCCCATTTGAATCAACAGTTGTTTTTTTGAGATTTTGGAATAGGGTCAAATAAATACACATCCAATCCAGCAGTCCATACTGTGTCATCTTCAGTAGTGCCCACCTGCATTACAGGATGCACAGTTGCAGGGCTATCTTAGTACAGACAGAAACAATGATTGCTTCCAGACAAGCTGCTTATCAAGCATTAATTCTGATTTGTTTGCAGGGAAGTTAGATGAGTCAAGCAAGTGTAAATCTGTACCTTCCAGTACATTTTTTTTGAATCTTACAGTCTGGAAGCACAATATGAAAGGAGACCATGTTTTACCTTCTAATCAAGGTAGGATTTATAGTATCTACACCAGACATAGGCAAACTCGGCCCTCCAGATGTTTTGGGACAATTCCCATCATCCCTGAACACTGGTCCTGTTAGCTAGGGATCATGGGAGTTGTAGTCCCAAAATATCTGGAGGGCCGAGTTTGCCTATGCCTGATCTACACATAGAAGATCAGAAAATGTACCTGTGCTATCACACACTGTGGGAAAATAGTAGGAAATTATTATTTCCGTCTTCCCTTAGGGTATCTGGCTGCCCAAGTACATTTAGATGTTCAGTTTGTGGTTGTTAATATTACACACAACAGCAAATCATGACAGAAAAAGTAATTGTGTTCTTGTCAGTTCCTTTTTTTCAAGATTGCCATAACTGTACTTGTACAAGCCAGATAATCTCTAGAATTAACACTACAGGAGTTCTTGCATGTATTCAGTAAAGAATGCATTCATTATACCAAAGTGGGGAACATTTTTGACCCAGTGGTCCAGATCTTTTATCTCCCACTATCCATAGGCTTTTACAGGTGGCCATCTGCCTACCAACCTTCTGATTCATTATGATGTAACTGATAGGCAGGCAGGTGATCCTGAGTATCTGTAAATGCTGACCCACACAGTGGCAGGGAGGGTTCTGCTTTGAGTGGAGAATTCAGTCCTACTCTCTGCAGGGGCTTGCTTCACCAACACATCCTCTGCGGAGAAAGCGCTGATGAAGCATCACCACCACCCATCAGCTGGCACCACCCAATGATACCCGCTGATTGACAGATGAGTGTGGCTTTGGAGAAGTGACATCACACTTCAAACAGTAGGCTACTCCCTGGCAGGCCAAGGTTGTACCAGGGGCTAGAGATTCCCCATCCCTGAGTTATGCAGCAGAGAGCTCGAGCACAATTGCATTTGTTTTTACTAAAACATATTTTATGGGAATCATCTCTCAGCTTTGAAACTAGAGTTCTGTATTAATAGGAACAGCTTATAAGCCTCAGAGCAGTCATTTAAAGTTATGACATGCAAAGCCATGACTTAGAAGTGCCAAGACTTTTGTTTTGTAGTTATTATCGGCACGACTTTACACTTAGTTTGTGCTAGCTATCTCAAATGTTTTCCCCAATTCTTCAAAGTTGTTAAACATAAAAATACAGCATAGATGCTAAAACCAGGCTCAGCTACTGATACTTTTGCACAGCCTTAAGCCTGCCTTTGTCTGACTGTAAGACTTTGGAAGTGCAACAAAATACAGACTTATTGTAAAGTGGCTAGAAGTCTAAAAGAAACCCTTTAAAATAAAATCTGGTGGTTATTAGTATTCAAAGAACGCACAAGGGTAATGAAAATATGGCACACATCAGCTCTTCTAGGGTCAATTCAGTTTCCAGCTTCATCAACCATTGAGGGAGGAATTGAGCCTGCTCTCTTTTCCTGCACCTGTTCCCTCCTCTTCCTGTCACGTAGACATCTTCACAAAGATCCTGATTTGTTTAAACCAGCTTCCAATTGTTTTTTGATATTGTGCGAGCTTAAAGTCAGTTGCAATTCCACTTCTGGCTTACAGAAGAGTAGTTATTGAGTAGGACAGGAAGCAGCCACAAATAAGATTATCTTCACAACATCTATTTCTCACAAATAATTGTCTTGTGTACCGGTTGAGCATTTTATTTAATTGTGCCGAAAGACTAGAAATAAATTTCTTATACACGGTTTCTGTAGGAGTGGCAAAAAGTGATATGTATCACAAAAACCAGAAACCAGAATTCTGTGGCTCATTTATATTCCTGGAAGTGAGGCTGACAGGGATAATTATTTAAGGAAAATATTAAGGCAGATTTGGCTTGTTCTGATTGTTTTTCCTGTTGAAATAACTTTCCCCCTCACTTTTGCAACTCTGATGGCTACTCACAGGGGAGTCTCCGTCTTAGAATGAAGATGAATGGCATATGAATCATGTGAAGGACTCTGTCCCAAAGGACCTATGGAGAAGGAAAGTTCTTAGATAACAATGAGTAAGCCTGCTGTGACATTGTTGTAGGTGGGTTACAAACAATTATTTCTGCATGTTCAGTCTGCATTCAATGTTTACCATCAGGTAAGATGGCTTCAGCGAATGGGGATTGATTGCACAATTGTATTTTGATAATTTACAGTGTAGATGATGCTCATCTGCTTAGACCTGAGAGAAGGCTGCTGGTTTGCATTTCAGCTTCTTATCTGCACACCCGTCTCATCCTTCCCTGCTGTTCTTAGATCATTTTTCTCAAGAAGCCCCATGTCATCTCACTTCTCAGATCTGCTGCCACCAGATTTGTTAAAAGTATTAATGTTGATGATGCAAATTCCTCTGTTCCCTCCATTTCCATTTATTTTTATTTTTATAAACCATTGGTGGGCAGGCGGGCAGGCAGCAGTAAGGGAAACAATTTTCTAGATTCAGTAACTGCTGAGTAAATTCTGCATGAGCTATGTAGTTCAGGATGAGCAGAGTTAAATCTTAACTAGTGAATCAACAGTCCTCTTTTCTTTGGTTTGAATTAAAAGCACATGATAAAAAGAAACAGGCAGATGCTTGTGATCTTGCCAGGCTTATTTTTCCAGCTGGAAGTGTGTTCTTCCAACTATGATTATTTGCAGATGAATGTTCAGAAATGCATTATTTCTATTCTTAAGGGATAGTCAAGGTGGTGAACTGAGCCATTGTGGATTGTCTTGTTTATATTATATTTAGGAGAACTTTGCTATGGCACTGCATAAAACAATTTCAAAATACACCAACTCCAAAATTGCAGCGTTTCCTGCAACACTTAAATGCTTCATGTACTCACCTGTAAGGCAGCCTTTAATGCTGAAATTAATGGACAATATTAGCCCACTGAAATTGATAGGCAGTATTAGCAGGTCTAGGGACGCGGGTGGCGCTGTGAGTTAAACCACAGCCTAGGGCTTGCTGATCAGAGGGCTAGCGGCTTGAATCCCCATGACGGGGTGAGCTCCCGTTGCTTGGCCCCAGCTCCTGCCCACCTAGGAGTTCAAAAGCATGTCAAAGTGCAAGTAGATAAATAGGTACCGCTCCGGCGGTAAGATAAACGCTGTTTCCGTGCGCTGCTCTGGTTTGCCAGAAGCGGCTTAGTCATGCTAGCCACATGACTCGGAAACTGTACGCCAGCTCCCTCGGCCAGTAAAGCGAGATGAGCGCCGCAACTCCCGAGTTGTCCGCGACTGGATCTAATGGTCAGGGGTCCCTTTACCTTTTATTAGCAGGTCTAGTCAATGGATCTACTGAGTAGATTCTACTCTCAGAATACTTGGTTGGATACAACCCAATCTAAATTAAGTCTTGTTGGTTATATCCATCGTATTCTAGCTTAACCTCTTTTGGAATCTGCCAGCACATTCTTATCTTTATGAGAACCTTCAGGTGTCTGAAGAAGTCTGCCATGGAACAGAATTTTGCCGCCAACAAGAAGTTCTTGAAGCACATAGTTCTGGTCAAGATAATCAAGCTTAACCTCTAATCTAATGCAAACAGATTGTTCTGTCATTTGCAAATAGGTTAGACTGTGTTTTCCATAACCGAAAGGCAAACACATATGATGTTTTGAAAAATGTCCAAAACCCACAAGATTAGTATAAGAATGTGAGCATTTTGCAAATAATGTAGAAGCAACCTTTCAGTTTTCTGTATTGCAGTCATTAACCTATGCCTCATAGGAAATCCAAGAGCTGTATGCATGTTTGGCTCCCTTTTTGAATGCAAAGAATTGGAAATGAAAACACACTAAACTACTTTGAAGTATATTATTCATCCTTTTTGACCTTTTCCTAGCCCTATTTATTTTATTTTATTTTAAAAAACAGAATAAAACCTGTGCAAAAGTTTTAGTGCACCCGAGAAGGCAGGACCTGACGCTAGAGATTTTCTCTCTTTTTTCCAGACACACTGGAGCTTAGCACTGGAATGAAAAACAGGTCTGGAGTGGAGCAGCAACTCAGAGGAAATCCTATTTATACAGACACAGCACAAAGTTGGCTTCCGCGGGTATATTTTGCATCTTCATTGGATTGTATGTCATCACCTTTCTGTACATTAAGAGAGTAAGTAAAACTGTTTCTTAACAATACATGCTGAAACATTTAAATGTATGCCATGTTAGAATTATATAGAATTTTCATATAATCAAGGATAAACTAGAATACCAATTAAATTTGTTCACGTAGGCTCCAAGAATCCCCTACACCCCAGTTCCTATAGTTGGCTCTAGTTCAATAGTTCAACTTTGCCCATCTTCTTAGCTTGCAAAGAATTTGAACTTTTAAAAATCTAGATGCAGTTTTTGGGGAAGGGAACAGAAAACCCCATGGACAGGATAGCATAAATCTGAATTTAGCCTGAGGAATGATTAAGTAATTCTGCATTCCTTTCCCCCCCAAGAGATGGAGAAGCAAAGGAAAGATGTGAAAGAAGCCCTTAAGGAGCTTTGAAAACAAGAAGAGCAATCTTAACGTTGGTGTATATAGTAAAAGGAAACCAAACAAAGATTGACAATATTGTGTATCTGTTTTTTCTAGCTAGGCTTGAGATTATGGCCACCCACTTAGTGATTAGAGTTTATGACAATCATAACAGAAATGGTTAGGGACAAGACAGGAAGCAATTAATACACTGAATAAGAAGTGGTCAATGAAATGTTCTGGCAACAGCCTAGAAAACAAAATCAGAGAAGCCAACCAATATGAGATGTCGGAGCACATTCGTAGGGGTTGCATGCAAACTGCTCCACAGAACATCAAGTTTATCTGGTTTCAGGCCCCGTTTTGGAACAAAAACTGCCTTGGTTGCCATGATAGGTGACCTTTGCAAGAGAGGGTCTGGGAGAGTATAATCCTATCTCATTCATCTTTCCATAGCTCAATCACAGCCACAGGGAAATCCTGGATTTCTGTGTTTTCTATGGGCAGCTTTCTCTACTGCTGTGGAGAAAAACAAGGAAGGACTAAAAGTGGGGATGTGAAAACTGTGTAATAGTTGTTGTTGTTTAGTCGTGTCCAACTGTTTGTGACCTGACCCCATGGACCAGAGCACGCCAGGCACTCCTGTCTTCCACTGCCTCCCACAGTTTGGTCAGACTCATGTTGGTAGCTTTGAGAACACAGTCCAACCATCTCGTCCTCTGTCATCCCCTTCTCTGTGTGCCCTCCATCTTTCCCAACATCAGGGTCTTTTCTAGGGAGTCTTCTCTTCTCATGAGGTGGTCAGAGTACTGGAGCCTCAGCTTCAGGATCTGTCCTTCCAGCGAGCACTCAGGCCTGATTTCCTTAAGAATGGATAGGTTTGATTTTCTTGGAGTCCATGGGACTCTCAAGAGTCTCCTCCAACACCATAATTCAAAAGCACAAATTCTTCGGCGATCAGCCTTCTTTATGGTCCAGCTCTCACTTCCATACATCACTACTGGGAAAACCATAGCTTTAAATATTCGGACCTTTGTCGGCAAGGTGTAACAGTAGTGTAATCTAATCTCCATGTCACTTCTTTCATTCAAGCCTTGATAGCTCCTCTCCCCCAATTCCTGTGGCTTATCCCTGTATGCCCTGCTTTTATTGTTTTGCGAAAGAATGAAGACCAACATCTTTGCTGAATTAGAGAATGCTACTGTAATGAAGTCAGAAAGCATCCCATGCCTTCAGAATATTTTTTAATTAACATTAAGTATGAACAAGACTTAAAAAAAATATTCTATGTAAAAGAAAAAAGAAAAAAATAAGATACGGTGTGCCAGCTACAAAGCCAGGATCCTACATTTAAACCAAAAACCATATTTGCAGGGTTCCTATACTTTCAGAATCAGCTCAAGTCAATAAACTTTAACTGGTCTTTATCAACATTTATACCCTATGAAACTGAGGACAGCATCCAACATATGCTTAAAGCTTTTACAACAGTTTTATTTCTGGCTGTCAATGTTTTTTGGGCTTGATAGTAGAAGCCCTCTGGACAAGGCAGAAGTGAACATAGAGCAGATAAGTTCCCTCACCAACTCTTCTGGGCCTCATAATAAACTTTGATATCCTCCTTGATCTCTGAAGATGGCACTGGTTGTCTTCAGTACCCAGCTTTGGGCTAGTCTTACCTGTTCCAGGTTCCCAAAACCCAAGCTCACTGCCCTCCTCCCCACCCCCAATATTTTTTATTAAAGTTTTCCAAATATCTTAAACACAATACAGCTTAACAATATTACTCTCCTTTAAATCTGTATCTTATCCAAATTAACTTCCCTCCACCTCTCTTCTGGCTTCTCTACATTGTTCCTACTTAAGTGTGTTTACTATATATACATTCTATAAACGTCTACAATTTCTTAATAAATTTTTGTAATATACTTTAAACATACATTCCTTATTATTTTACAGCATTACATCTTATGGTCTAACCAAATGTTTACAATAAATGTTATGAGTTTTATTTCAGTCCTGTGAGTATCTTTATTTATGTACAGTTTTCTCTAAGTATACCATAAATTTGGACCATTCTTTTTGGAATTTCTCATTGTCCTGCTGTCGTATTCTTCCAGTTAGCCTTGCTATTTCCGCATACTCCAATACTTTCTGTTGCCATTCTTCAGTTGTCAGAATATCCTGTTGTTTCCATCTCTGTGCAAGGTGTAGTCTTCCTGCTGTTGTGGCATGCCGGAAGAATTTCTGATCTTCCTTTTTAATGTCCTCTCCAACCATTCCTAGCAAAAATGCCTCCAGTTTTTTTTTTTAAAGGTGTACCTAGATATCTTTTTTAACTCATTATAGACACCATCCGAAAAAGTCTTCACCTTGTCACACAACCACAATGTTCTTGATGGGTTATGTCATCTGAGAAAACTGGGACAACTGAGAACCATTTTTTTCCTACAGAAAGTTTTAAAATAACTGAAAATTAGAAGGCAGTGTCTTTTGGAACATGCTCACTTGAAATTATGTCCCTTTCATTAAAAAACCCCCAACAAATCAGCTTTACAAAGCATATTGTAAAGCCTTCTATAACATGGAAAGGCTTGTTTCCAGACCCAATTTGTTTCCAAATATACAAGTGTAACTGTTTCCCTTCCAGTTCTGTTCAGATGTGTGCTCAACAATATTCATACTTCAAAACTAATCACCTTGCCTCCCAATCCAGATGGTTATCCTGATATGCCTGCAATATTTCTACTGCATACCCCAAAATACATGTGCTCCGTCATTAAATTGTTCCAGTATTTGTTATGGAAAATCTATCTGAAAACAATGCTTTACGTACTCAAATCCTCAAAATCTCTCATGCAACCTATTGCTCAATACCAATTATCTAAGGGAGCTTCCGGTTCTAGAGAGAATACATTTGATTACATGGGTGTGGAATGGAAAAAACAAGAGCTTTCATTAGGTCCTTGCATGCAATAAAAATCCAGCCAAGAAGCTTTATTTGAAACAGGCTCAGAGAACTCCGAATTTTAAGAAACTTAAGCTTCTTTCCAATTAAGAATGTTTGTCCCTTTTCGGTCTAGCTAACCAGATACAAAAGCTATTCAGTTTTTTTTTTAAACCCCAACCCTTAATGCATCTATTGTTATTTTATTTTAAGTAAAAATTATGAAGAGGTGGTTCCAGAGTCCTCCTAAATGTCAGGCTCCAGGGTGTTTTCCTTTACTGTTCTCTGTACTTAAAAGTTCTCTGACTGCCAGTGTAAGGGATGTTGCGCTAGTGTAAAGGCAAGAATAATGATTGTGCAGTTTGAATGATTGTACAGTGCAGCAGCTGTGCTAGTGGAAGCTTGTGCAACAGGAAGTATTGGGGCTACAGCCAGCCATAAGAACCATGCTGGCTTCCTGTGCCTCCTCTCCTGCAAGCCATTCTGCTAGAGCAACTAGTATACTGCTAAGGAACTTTAATTTAGCACTACATTAAATTCCTCCCTATGCTACACAATTGTAAATGGTTTATGTGATCCAATTTTAATGCAGTTGATATTATGTACTGTTATTACTTTAAGAACCTAGATTCTGCAACAGAACTTCTACACTGAATTTAAGTCAGAATTTCTGACTGAAAACTAGCATATCTGTGTCAGAGTTCATCTCAAGTGACATATACACTAGACTTTAAGGTTAATAAGTATTGTTAAACTATGCACTTTTCAACAGCTTACAGTTTTATACAGGTAGAGTACTCTACAGTTTTCAACCCTGACCGAGCAAATCATCAGCACAAAGGTTAGTAGAAATGGTAAGAGTTATTAGGTACAGTGGTATCTCTGGTTACGCACGCTTCTGGTTACAAGTTCCGCTAACCTGGAAGTAGCTGCTCCTGGTTGCAAACTTTGCCCCGGGATGTGAGCGGAAATCGTGCGCCAGAGGCACACGCAGCAGGAGGCGCTATTAGCGAAAGCGTGCCTCAGGATAAGAAAGGTTTCCGGTTACAAACGGACCTTCGGAACGGATTCAGTTCATAACCAGAGGTACCACTGTATAGTCAACTGGGGTGGGGTAGGCTAAAAACGTAACTCATTGGGATTTCTGCAGACAACAAGAGCAGCATGGAGTCAAAGGAATGCAGTATAAGTGATGCCACAGCTATGTCAGAGCTAACCAAACCCCGAGAAGAAACAAATAGATTATTGGCACTTGACTGGGAAAAGAAAAAACTAACTTGGAGGCACACCATTAGGGAAGGAAAGGCAGGGAAAGGGAAAGGCAGAGACAAGGGAAACTTCTTAAGCGATAGAGCAGATCTTAGCAGTGCTTGAGACCAAAGGGACAGAAGCCAGAGGACGGGAAGAAATAAGAGATGGGATCAAGGATGGCAGTGAAGTGGGCAATTAACTTCTCTCCATGGCTAGGAAAAGCAGAATTACCAGTAACTGTGCTATGTAGATAGTCCCTGGCACAAAATGTGGATTCATCGGACACGACATTCATTGCACAAAGTACCTCAAGCTCTTTGAATCGGCAAGTCCATGTCTATTAATGGAACAGTCATTTATTGTTATCCACAAAGGTAACAAACAAATGATTGCAGTTCACATAGTTATGACTTTATTTAAAAAGCAAGAGAAGATACAGCTGAATTGCTTTCATGCAACACTTATATCAGGATCTTAAATAACTTGAAGGAATGTATACAGGACTGCTGTACTAATTACAGAGCTTAGTCTATACAAAAAAACATGTCATACAAAGTAAAGAAACAGTTTGAATTATTTTCCCAGAACATTATATGCTTGCTTTAGACGGGCACAGGAATTTTATTTAGAAATCACAAACCACCCACTCTCTTTAAATTCACTAAGCAAAGCACAATCAACTTCACATAATTTTATAAAGGATTTCTACAGGGTACCATGACCTTTTATTTAAACAGCAAAACATTGGTTTGGTAAACATTTGCGATCAACTTCTATTTGTTCTTCATTTTTACCTGGAGTGCACAATTTATTTAAAAGAGGGAAGGTTTGGCACTTTTATACTGATGTCACCAATATTTATATTTCTTGGGATCTCTGGAAGATTCATATTCTTTACAGCTGACACAGCCCGGGCTGGGGCTCCTGCTAAACCAGCCTGTATACAGAAGAAAAAGATATCACTAAGATGGCGCGCATTACACTCAGTCGCATACCACAAGGATGACTTTATTACCATAAATAATTATACACAGACACCAACACTCGAGATTAGAAAAACCAGATGGTATTTTGGATTGGAATGAAATGGACTACTCTGAAGTATTTAACGAGGAAAAAAAGCAGTTCACACAAATTCTAAAACATGGTTAGCACGTGCAATGGCAACTTGATGGGGAAATTAATGTAGAGTCTGTAAAACAACCAGATTGAGGTTAATAAAAGTTAAAGCTCATGCTGTCTTTGATTTTTACTGTTTCCAGGCATTGCAGCACGCAACCTGCACCAGTGTTCTGACACCTTCAGTTGGTGACCAATCTTGATAATCACCCATTTTTTAATTGATTTGTATTACCTCTAATAGAAAATGTTTACTTTTCTTATGGCTTTAGCATTTAATCAAATGCTAAAAACTAAAATCATATGCAAAAAAATATGAAGAATCTTTACACTGACTTTATATCTAATCATTCATTTAGTGGTACTGAATAATGAATGACCTCTATATCTTTTTTCCATGCCACCTCACTTCAAAGGCTCAGGGGCCGTTTCAAGAATGAAATCCAAAACACTTAAAAAACAAGAGCCTGCCTGCTACATGGCTGTTGATCCTTCCAAAGAACACGGGCTTACACTAAATAATTGATTCTGGCAACTCAGGTGCTAAATATAAACATGACTGGTCCCTCCCATCCCTGACTTATTGGGTCTTCCCTTTCCATTTGTAAGGTTTAGAGAAAAATGCTCCTGAGCCAAGACTTCTGAGGTCAACATAATTTATCCATGAAGGAAAAATCCCCGTGTTCAGAATTATTATCCACACAGAAGACAAGTAGTTACAAATGATCTTTAAACAAATACATTAAGGATTAAAACCAAGCCACTCTGTTTAGGATAGGAGATGGACAACATAAAGGTCGCCTCTCCAATGTGTGCAAAAGGTTTCTGTATGATTCAGAGTTTACTACTACCTGTAGCCTACCTTCTTGCAAAATATGCAAGAAATCCTCTCCGTTTCTAGAAATGTATTATACACACATTACCCACCCTGTTTAAGGGATGCAGATTTTGGAAGCTTTGCCATTATATCTGCATAGCTTCCCCAACTGCATCTTGGTACAGTGGTGCCCCGCTAGACGAAAATAATTCGTTCTGCGAAAATTTTCGTCTAGCGGGTTTTTCGTCTTGCGGAGCGGCAATGACAGCCGCGCTCCGCAAAACGAAAAAAAAAAAAAAGACGAAAATTTTTCGTCTTGCGAGGCAGCCCCATAGACTTTTTCGTCTTGCGGGGCAGCCTTCCGCTAGACGAATGCCTTCGTCTAGCGAGTTTTTCGTCTTGCGAGGCATTCGTCTAGCGGGGTACCACTGTATTTCAAACTAGTAAATTCAGGAGCGAGCCAAGGTTATGGAGGACTGCCAGTTACTTCAAAGAAAACTGTTAGACTTAAATATTCAAATCACTATTGTGGTGCATTGTTCTTTAAGAGAAATGTACAAAATGTTTGCCAGCACAGATGAATGAATTTAATTAACCAAGATGTTTATGCCTTGCAAGTCCTGCTTTACAAGGGCAGGCTTAGCCCTTACATACTTTGATTCACGGGTGAACATTAATACTCACATAAATTTGCCTAACTACGTTCTTAATTTTAAGGTTCCACACTCCCTTGAAGTTAATCCGGGGTAGAGAACAATTCCTTCTGGCAGAATACTTTCCAGGCTCACACCAAGCTGTTCTGTGATGAAGTACAGGCAAGCTAGTATACTTCTTGCCTGGAAGGTTGGCTTAATATTTTGCTTAATATACTAATCTACTGCTTTCTTCCTTTAGACATGGAGAAGCTACTTACTGCACAAGCACCCTTAGTGGGGCCATGATAGAAAATTTGCCTATGTTAATTTAAATGTATAATTGCTTCTGGGATATTCAGATGGTGGGTAACTGGGGGTCTCAGCAGCATTGCAGTGTGCCTAATTCTGCTATAAGCATTTTGTTTAAGGCAGGCATCCCCAACCTGCGACCAGTGGTCAGGGATGATGGGAATTGTAGTCCAAAACATCTGGAGGGCCAAAGGTGTTGGTGTCTGGTTTAAGGGTTCAGGCCTCCTTCCCCTGGCCTTCATTAGGGCTGTCTAAAATAGAGGGCTACTGTATTTTGTCTAGTACAAGCATTTGTCCACATCAGAAGTTCACTACTTTCAAAAAGCTTGTTAAATGATCACCAGAACCATTATCCTCTCAATCTGCAATATTTCTAAATACCCTTTCAGTATTTATACAATGGAAGTAAACAAAAACTATTTCAAACTCCAGCAATCTTTTCACAAGAAAATATATTTGAAATGTGTTACAACCTACATGACATATGCCAACCAAGGATGCTTCAACACAAGCCCCACTGAGTTCTGAGAGTCTTATTTCTGAGTATGCTTGGGATCAAAATGGCAGCAAAGGAAAAAAAAGTCCACCTGTTTCATCTTCTGCCATTAAATTCTTCCTCCAAATCCAACCTTATACTCCCCTCCACTAAATACTCAATTTGGCAATAATGTTTAGTCATTACTAGTATCACTTGCAAAAATGCATGAAAGTCACATTACACTGCCCAATTTTAAACAGGGATGGATACAGAGGAAGACAGTGTTCCTAATCTGCAGTAGTTAACCTTTAACTGACTGTCACCCAACAAAATCCAGTCAGTGCTTTTTTTTAACAACTGACACTTCAGGTCTTTTCCTTCCCAACGCACACTTTTACGTTCACACACTTTTAAGAGAAAGGGCTTAGCTTCCAAAATTAGGAAGCTTGAATCAGGATTTATATATGGTTTTATTACAAAGCTGCAAAAAAGGCAGAATAATAATAAATGCTGACTTAATTTTGGAAAATACAATTAGAGCACCAAATTAGCAAAAAAGAAATATATTACACCACAGGGATTTACTGCTAAGTTAAACTCAACCAAGTTAAAAATGGCTTACTCCCAAGTATGCATGCACAAAACTGCAGCCTTAGAGCAGAAGATAACTTCACATAAAAGCTCCTGCAATTTTTCAAAGTTCCTTTCAACTGAATTGGAGGGGGGGAGGTTAGAGGGGGGGGAGGTTAGAAAGGCTACATTTATTATACCTGTTCACCTATTGAATCAGAATGTTTAAGATAGCTTAGCTTAAGCAGATACCATAGTGGAAAACTAGGACATACCCTTGTGAACTGGCCAGAACCCTGGAATCGGAATATAGAATAATCACATGAAAATATGCATAACTTCTGATAATCCCTCAAAATTCTTCCATGGTTTTTTTTTGTTATGTATTCTCATTTTGTATTTTTCTGCTGTGAACCATGCTGGGATCTTCAAATGAAGGGCAGAATACTTATTTATTTGTTTATTTATTTATATCAAAAGCAGAAGAAATATAGTTGTAAACAGCCTCTCTGGCACTGTTTATTTGCTCACAAGTCCTAAATCTTGTGATAGTCTCATCTAATGGCTGATTAAGCCCTGGCAAATGCATGATTTTCCACCTATAAATGGTCTAAATTAGATAACTGTTGTAACATGCATCCACTCACATGTTCTCAGCCTCGGGATTTCATAGAATCAAAAGTATGCAGATATGGCTTTAAGTAATTATTATTATTATTATTACCAGTATTATTATTATTATTATTATTATTATTATTATTATTATTATTAATACCCCACCCATCTGGTTGGGTTTCCCCAGCCACTCTGGGTGGCTCCCAACAGAATTAAAAGCACAATAGAACATCAAACATTAAAAACTTCCCTAAACAGGGCTGCCTTCAGATGTCGACTGAAGATGCCTAAGACTGAAGATGCAGGAAACTTCAAACAGAGCAATTTTGCCTCCTGAAGGCTTGGGGACAAAGTGCCTATCAACTGAAAGTCAGGAGTAGGCAGAGCTCAATGAGTTGATGTTTTTTTAAACCAACCTATTTATTAGGGAGAGGAATGGGTTAAAAATTACAGACATTCAAAGGCCAGGTGGAACAGCTGATTAAGTTCCAAGATCAGATGCCTAGGAAATGGTTCTGATTGTAAACATAACTTCATAAGCAGCTTTTGCAAATTTGGGTTATACATTAGAGCTAGAATGAGCAGAGATGCTCACTGGATGTTTCGGTGCAGCACTTGATGCCATGACATCATTTGCCAGGTAGCACCATTTTTGTGCTCTGCCAAGCCTGCTAATGTCCACTACAAACACTTGACTAGTGTGTGAACTCATCCCTTGCCCTGGGAACTCCTTCATATCCAGCCAGTTAGTTGAACTGATTTAATATGAAAGACCCCGACACCCCACTTCAAATCAGCATACAACAGGAAACACACATTTCTAGCTTTATGTTGGTTAACATGGCAGCTTTTTATTCCTTTTTTCATTCCTGTCAAACATTCCAGGATCCCTTCACCCTACTTTACTTTTAACAGAAAAAGAAGAAAAAACTCTTTTAACAAGCCTGAAACTGTTGTTATTAACCTCATAAAAACACTCTTTTACACCCAAAATAATGAAGTCATTTGGGAATGTCAGTATTCATGTATACCACGACTGGCTACCATCTATTAAAGACACCAACTTTGTTTTATATGATTTCCATAAGCAGACCTTAGTGGGGAAAATATGTACATTTTGGGTTATTCCCATCAACAAATGCTGGGCAGCTGCCAGAACAGACAAGACAACATATTTACCCATACACCACTATAAGAGAAGAGGAACAAGACCTTATATTTAATTTGGTGAATTGACATCTGCCAATTTAAATTAGAATGCTGGATTTAACACACATCACTTTAAGCATGGGATATAGGTCACACAGTACTTCTGAGACAATGTGAACAGTTTTGGAATAATGTTTATAAATACTTGGTATTTTACCTAAAAAACATCAAATATTGGGAACGAATTACAGAAGATGGTGGCAAACATGCATTTCTTTTTGTGAGCCCATCCAGTTCACATAAGACAGATGGGATGGTGTCTGTCAAAGTAAAGGGAGCTTAGGGAGAGACCTGTTTATTCATCTTACCTCCTAAACCCATTCCTGTCTTGCTCCTGGTATCAAGAGCTGGAAAGGGAGTGGCTAGAGCAATGAAGGTAGATGAGGCACAAAGGAAGGATTCAGCACCCTTCATCTGTGTGCTCCTTTTACTGCTAAGGACAGATTGTATACCCCGTCTATACATTGACATTTAAGCATTTCCACCGAGTTTCAGAAGTACAGTATGAACTTACAGACAGCTCAAATTGCAACTAACCAGGCAACACATTTCCCCAGCTGCTTTATAATCTCAAATTAAATGAGCACACAGCAGTTTGGCATTTCAGTTCTTCGTCAAAAGCCACTGGATAGACACAGATCTTAAAATACTGGCTTGTGGCTATAAACTGAGCACGCTAAAAAGGCTGAGGTGACACAATTAAGTACACTCACCCAGTTCACAAAATTAGGAAAGCCATTTCCCTTTCAGCAGAAAATACAGAACTTTCAGGACACTATTTAGTAATATGGAAGTTGTGCATTTTTTTTTCTTTTGTAGCACATTACATGTGTTTAATAACATCAAAAGTGTGTAACTATGATCACTTTAAATCTGTATTATCCCCAGAATAGGAGGATTCTATCAGCTACCTTCCAAGACTTCCTTAGAAGACATATGGACAGGTTAGCGTCCCAAGAGCTTGTGCTCATTATAAAAGGGGAGTCCTTTTATATGCACCTTTCTTGGAAGTGACTCCTCCCACATGTTTAAAACTTGGATATCACAGCTGCTGGTGTTCTGCATTAACCCTTCTTCCCAGAACAAGTATGATTCAAAGCAGCAGGGTTATGAATAGGATGGAAGGATGCACTACAGAATATAAAAGAATGGTCATGTTCTCTTCTCATGAGGTTAAATAAATGAACAGAATTAGAGAAAAAACAAAATGAAGTCTGCAAGTATATCAAAATGCCAAACAGATAGAAGACTTAGACATACTCTTGGAAATTTCAAGCACTTGGATCACAGCGATAGTAATGGATGGGCATGGTTTTTGTTTTGTTTTTTCAATTTTTGTTTGTTTGTCATCTCCTTTAAAAATTGCCAGACCCAAAAATAAAAACAGAACATATACAAGCAGAAAGTAAAATAGAGCAATACTACATAAAAAGAAAACACACACTAATTAAAACCCCTTTTCTTAATTGTAGAATTTTTTGTGGTTTGAGGGAATTAAATCAAAGAGTAGTAACTGAACTGGCCGGATTACTTATTATCTAAGTTATGCTCTACAATATACAAAATTCTTCCATGATTTTGAATCCTGTCCAATAAAGCCACTTTAAGCCATTGCTCCCACCCACCATTTAACTGAATGACGACACATTTAGCTACTTAAAACATTTTAAAATTAGCTAAGAACCAGTTCTATAGAGAATTTTCATCTTCTAAAACAATTAGAACAAATATCTGAAGTTTCCTTTCAAAGATAATAATGGTACAAGTAAGATAATTACAATAGGATTTTACTTGTAACCAACAGGGTCAAGGGTCCACCTGACATTTAGTGTATACAGAACTATGATTGCAGCTTTTTTTCTCTCTCTTATAAAGTCTACCCAGAAATGTCTCCCTTCTGAAGCTTATTGTGTGCAGATTTCCCTTTCTGTGGAAGTTATTTCAATTCACTAAGTTCTAAAAAAAAAGATTCTCATCATTTGTACATTATTACTCTGACTGGTTTTTAATGTCCACAAGTTTTGACTGCTTGAAATTTCTTTTCAAATTTTAGTTCTCAAAATCGTAAGACTCATAGAATTGCAGAGTTGGAAGGGACCCCCAGGGTCATCTAGTCCAACCCCCTGCAATGCAGGAATCTCAGCTAAGGCACAGAATCATAGAATATCTCTATGTAAACTAAAATAATACAAATTAGTTGCACTATGTTTGCAATATGTACCATTACAGCTCAATTCAACTGGCAGTGGGGCTATTTATTTAATTCATGCATCCATCCACAATACAGCGTGGGGTTGATTTTTGTTTCCTGAATCTCAGCTACCTTTTAAAAACACACACTTCTAAGATTCATTTTTGGCATTAGCTTGAAAATGCACAAACAGCTAATTCTGAAAGCTTCATCTGGTAGCACTTCATCTCTAGCACTATAACCTCACAAGTTAAAAATGGAAAATTCCTTCCCTGGAGCATCACACTTACTTAAGAATACTGCAACATTCTGACTATGGACAGTGGCTTACCCACCTGCTTCCTGCTGCAGCCCCCTAAAAGTCATTTCCAAGGGTCAGACAACCCTCTAGGATAGTTCTCAATGCCACATGATGGCAGAAATCCAAAGACGTCATCTGCAAGTGTCAGCAGAAGCTCCACTAAATTCAAACCCTACCCTTGGGATTATCCATGCTTCCACACCAATAAAGTTTATTCTGCAAAACTCAAAATATTCAATTTGTATTACTGCATTTGTAATTGGGGATCAATAGTCCTTGCAAACTTTTTTTTAAGCAATTGGAAGTGGTTTATGAGATGGTGTGCTGCTACTCTGTCTCCTTTCTAGAGTATGAAGTCCTTGTGGCATTCTCCATGTTTAAGTGTTACATCACCAGTGATGTTAATTATAACTGAGGATAGCCAGGGTTCCTCTTTATCCAGAATTTTAAATCAGCTCGGAACCTTAGTTTCAGATTCTCATTCAGCAGAAAGCCTAAACAGCCTTACTTAATAGCTGACCTAAGAGTTATGTTATGGTTAAGTCAGATGGTAAAACCCATGCTCCAGAAGGAACAAATGGGAGCAGAGAAGAGGAAACACACAACCCTGATTTCTGCTTCTGACTGCGTAAGCAATTGGAAGCATTACATTTGCACTAGCACAATCAGATTGCTTTGTAATGTGAGCATACAAATAATAAAGCTACATTTTAAAAAAATATAAATTCTAAAGTTGAACACTAATGAAAGGGGAAAGTAAAAATAAAAATATATGAAGTCAATGACAATCTAGTAAATACACTACAGGCAATAAAAGATGAGGGAAACTAGCACAAAAAGTAGGCTACAAAGACTAATATGGGTTTATCAACACATAATTTTTGAGTCTGGCCTAATTTAGTTATTGCCTTTGACATCATTTTGCTTTCCCTTTATTTTATAGAAGCACATTTTTTTCTGAAAATTGGCAATACCTGGATCTACCTGTCCTGTCTGGGAGACTGAAAGATAAAGGTCTGTAAAGAGAAGAATGGAAAGAACTAGAAAAGATCAGGTGGTTTGGAAAAAATGAGGAGTGACTTAAACGACCAAATTTACACCCAGCTGAACACTGCAAATACACCACAAGTATCCCAGTTTTTATATAGGACACCTTCCATGTCACTGATAGTGCCTGACAAATCTTTATCCTAAACTCTCTTACCAAAGGCTTGAAGTCTTACTAACTTTTGGAGTGAATGGCACGACTTCTGCTTCTGTGAACAGGTATCAGAAACTAACAGCTAAAATTGTTTATAGCTTGCAAAGAGAGAAGCAGAAGGTGCTGTTGTTCCATATCCTGCCCTACAAATTCAGCTGACAAACATTATGTTTTTAAAAATCATTGATTTCCAAGGCAATAATGCACCCATTTACTCTGGAACAGCCTTATTCACTTGTAACAAAACCATCCGGGGGAAATGGGGTGTGCAGTGGAGGCTAAACTCTCTAGAAGCTGAACAAACTTGACACTGCTTTGGAATGTCTTCCAAGTTCTGTGCTAGGAAGATTAAATCTACAGCTTCCGGAACCAATTCTGTTCACTTTTGGAAAATGAGCTTTGTACACAAATTGAGATAAACAAATAAGTGAACTCAGGACCTGGATCCAAAGAGCCACATGCAGTGCTCTGAGCATGTGCCAGGGCTTTCCCTTCCGCCTATTCCCGCTGCAACTCACGCTTCCTAAAAATGCACCTGAGGGTCAGAGGACACACTGGAATAGCATGGGGTGCTGGAGCTGAGAGGAATCAGACAGGCGCGCACGCACACATGCACACACACACCCTGCACACAAGCAGAAGGGGGACTTTGGATCAAAGCAAATATTTTGGATTAGTTAAAGTAGGTGTTGATATGTTAAAAAGTAGATCTTCAAAAGAATATATCAAGTAGCTTAAAAAGGACCAATTAGTATCTCCAGAGATTACATTGCCTTTTTTAATCCACTCTTAATTGGTGTTGTAACAAGAAGTGGTTCTAAGTAAAGCTAAAGCCACTATGATCTAATTACTTTTCCATTATTTACCTGTCAAGTTTTATACAGAAAATATAAGCTGAGTAGATGAAACAATGGAAATTGAGGTTAAGCTTGTCCACTTCACTTAAATGGCCTGCTTCGAGAGAATTAATTATTTGACAGTCTAAGTTACAGATCAATAATTTAAACCTTGGCTGTTGTTTAAACTGTGCTTCAAAAAAGGATAAAAAAACTTTTTTAGGCAAGTTCTCTTGAACCATCCATAGAAACTCAGTTCTGCATATTTTAAAGACAGATTGTAGTTTTCACTGATTAGATCTTTGCTGATATTCTTGCACTAGCATAGTGCCATGCATTGTTTCATGACCTACCAAATTTCTGTGCTTCTCAGCCAATGCTCTACTGCTCGTGTTAAATGTACATAAGATAGGCAAAGGGATGGAGAACGTCCAACCGATTTGCAAAAGCCATGTGAAGGGTCAATACAAACTGCTAGGAAACTCACCTATCAATTTTATGAGCAAACTAGTTGGAAAATGAGTTTCATTTGTAGGTAACACAAGGATAATGTGTGCCATACCTGTGTATATACAAAAGACTAAGAACTGAAACTAGATGAGGCATTAAATGCATGACTGAAGCTATTTGCCCTGGAAGGGAAGGGATTTGCCCTCATAGCAAATTTCCTCCTCCAGTAGTGGGGGAGTGGGGAGGAACAGCATGGGGAAAGCATTAAAGTGATGCTCTCCAGGACTGATTTTAAAAAAAAAATAATTAAAGACAAATGCAGTCATTTAGCTTGACTAGTTAAGAATTCCTGATTTCTTTTCTTTTCTTTTCTTTTGGTTTATGCCTTTTATATTCCCAGATCATTATTTGTGGGAAAGGCAAGATACCATATCAATTTCTAGGTGCCCATTGGTTTAACACTCTGGTTGTGTAACTCCAGACATACTGGCTTACATTGTTAGGAAGGAAAAGAAATCATTCCTAGGATGAAGTGGTGCTAGATGTCAAATTCACCAAGTTCTATAGTGTCGAACTAGATAGCACTTCAGAATCTAGGATTAGCCGTGATAATCTATTTCTTGCTCAAGCTTCTTTGGCCACTGTGTGCCACAGGAGTGATTAAACAGTGACCCTCCAAATGTTAACTGAACTAGCCCCAGCTCATGGCCAGAGATCATGGAAGCTGCAGTTCAGTTGCATCTGGAGGGATGCAGGTTGCCAATCTCTAGCACTGCATTTTATTAGCAGGTTTCCTTTCTGTTTAACATGCACACGCCCTTCAATAGGGTGTTCTTAAAAATCAACACAAAATTAAGCCTTGACTGAAGGAAGCTCAGAAATGTTTCTATACACAGGTGCCAATGGCAGATGGGAGTTCAGTAGAAGGAAAAGGGGGTGTTCAGCTATTTAAGCAATCAACAAAGGCTTTAACATGCTACATACTAAATGCTCATTTCTAACATTACATGTAGCTAAGTACAAGGCAATACTATACAATACATGACAGTTTCAAATCATGCAGGTTGTGTGACCATGCTCCAATTGGCTTCAATACTTTCCATTCTTACCTCAGATTTTTCCAATTTATTTTGAGCATCGATTTGGGTGACAATTTCATTCATATTTGTCTCCAAAACCATTCCGCCCATCACCATTTCAGCCAAAATATTATGGACCTAAAAAAAAAAAGACAAAAGAAACAAAGGCAAGCAAATTAATCAAATATTATTGCGGAGAGACTGGTGAAATGTGGACTGTACGAGGAAGCTATTAGGCAGATTTGTAGCTGACTGTCTGACCGAACCCAAAGAGTGCTCACTAATGGTTCCTAATTATCCTGGAAAAAAGTGGCAAATGGGTTACTGTGGGGCTCTGTCCTGGGCCGTTGTTGTTCAATGTCTTTACAGTATAAACAATTAGGACAAAGAAACTGAGGTGATGCTAATCAAATTTGCATCAAACTGGGAGGGGTAGCCATTGCCACTGAAGACAGAATAGGGTTTCAAGATGACCTTGATAGATTGGAGAACTGGGCCCAACCTAACAAAACGAATTTCAACAGGGGCAGGAAGAACCAGCTTCACAAATATGAGGATATTGACAAGCTGGAACATGTGCAGAGAAGGGCAACTAAAATGATAAAGGGTCTGGAAACCAAGCTTTATGAGGAACAGTTGAGGAAACCGAGTATGTTTCACCTAGTAAAAAGAAGACTAAGAGGAGATATGATAGCCATCTTCAAATATCTAAAGGACTGTCACATGGAGGGTGGAGCAAGCTTGTTTTCTCCTGCTCTAAAGGCTAGGACACAAACCAATGGATTAAAGTTACTAGATCTAAAGGAACTGGCTCTGAGAAGAGAAAAGGCTCTGTTTCCCTAACTCTACAGGAACAAATGGAGAAATTGTTTGCTAGTGTGGCAGAAATTGCAGCAGGACTGAAAAGCGTTACTGATGGGCTGAAGCAAACACAAGATCAAGTCTCATCAGGAAATACAGCAGTGAATTCAGCGATAGAAAAACTTCAAGCGGATATAAAAGCTGATATTAAAAATTCCACGCAGACCCTAGAAAAATCAATTGGGCAAATTGAGGAGAATGTAAAGAAGAACAGAGAAGAGATTAATAGGATTGGGCAAGAGGTGACCACCTTGAAAAAGGACTCAGAGGAAATTAAAGTGGTTAAGGAAAAAATAAAAAAGGTGGAGGAAAAATTGGACAATTTAGATTTGGAACAGATAGAGAATATTGGAACACGACAGAGGTCTGTGGAAGAGTCCCTTGCGTTTCTGCAACTACATCAAAGAGAGGGCAACATCCGCCTAAGAAATCTTCCAGAAGTGGAAGGGGAAGACCTAAAAGACTACATAGTGAAGTTATTTTCAGGATTTTGGGAGATAGAAGAAATCAACGTCTCAGCGCGCATAGTGAAGGCCTTCAGATTTGGTCCAAGAGGTTCCAGAGGAAAGAAAAGTAACAAAACAGTCAGCGACTGTTTGATTGTGTGCCACGATCGACACGATAGGGACTTCTTTCTGGACTGTCACTATAGAAACAACCTGGTGGTAGAGCAGAACAAAGTAATTTTTTACAAGGATATCCCCAGATTTTTCCTTGACAAAAGAGTTCCTTACAACGATTTGGCAACTGAGCTTAGAAAAAGGAAAATCCCCTTCAGTTGGGAATTTCCAGAAGGCCTGGCATTTTCGTTTGAAGGGAAAAAGATAAGAATAAGGTCCCTGGCGGAGAAACAGAAGTTCTTGGACAAGCATCTGGAACAATTTAAAGGCACACCACTCGACCCAGCACAATTTTACAGGTTCCCAGAGGTATTCCCACCACCGCCGGGACCACCACCAAGTCTACCAAGTCCAGGCAAGGATCCAGAGGAAGACAAGAAAGGAGAAGCAACTGGAGGAGAAGACTAGAGAAAGGAAAATGGCGCTCAAGTTAATGACATGGAATGTCCGGGGATTGAACCAGAGACCAAAGAGACGCAGAGTGTTTTACAGCATAGAAAAGAAGAATTTGGATATAATATGCCTACAGGAAACCCACATAGCCCGACGTCATAGAAGATTATTACAGAATAAAAAACTAGGCCAAGAGTTTATATCATCGGATAAGGTCAAGAAGAGAGGAGTAGTGATATACGCAAAGGAGAAATATAGCCCAAGACAGCTTTTTAAAGATGAAGAAGGGAGATATATCGCAATTGAAATTAACATACAAGGCGAAAAATTCTTGATTCTGGGACTTTATGCACCAAATGATGGAAAGTCAATCTTTTATAAGAAAATACATGACTTGCTGTTGGACTATTTGGATTACAAATTAGTTTGCCTTGGAGATTTTAACGGTGCAGTTTCCACATTAATGGACAGATCTCAAAGAACTAAATTAACGAATGATGGGAAACTCCCAAAGACTTTTTTCGAAATGGTGGACAACTTGAATTTGGTGGACTCTTGGAGATTAAAAAATCCCACAGATACAGAGGCAACATACTTCAGCGAATCTCAGCAGTCATGGTCGAGGATAGATTATATTTGGATTTCGAATGAATTGGCTCCAAAAATACAAAAGGCAGAAATTGGCCCCAAAACTCTTTCAGACCATAATCCTGTACAGTTAAATTTAAAAATGATTTCCAAGGATTCTTTTAGATGGAGAATGGATGACGCTTTGATGAGAAACACCAAGCTAGTGGAAAGAGCGGCGAAAAAGATGAAAGAATATTTCCAGATAAATTGGAGTTCAGAAGTGGAGAAAAGAATTGCTTGGGATGCAAGCAAAGCTGTAATGAGAGGATTTCTCATTAGTGAAAAAGCAAAAAAGAAGAGACAACAAAATGCAGAGATGGAGAGATTGTTGAAATTAATCAAAGAAAAGGAAAAAGAACTAAGAGGACATCCCAGATGTGTTAAAATTCAAAAAGAAATTAAATACTTGCAATCCCAATATGCCAATATAATGAATCAGGACATTGAATGGAAAGTGAAAATGATGAAGCAAAGAACATTTGAATCGGCCAATAAGTGTGGAAAATTATTAGCTTGGCAATTGAAGAAAAGACAAAAGGCAAATGTCATCAATACCTTGGTAGTAAACGGAAAAAACGTGGAGAAACCAGAGGAAATCAGATGGTGTTTTCAAAGATTCTACAAGCAACTGTACAAGGAGGAGAAGATAGATGAAGCAGAAATAGACCGATTTCTGGAGAAAAACGGATTGCAAAAGGTCCCAGAGGAAAAATTAGTTACTCTCAACCACCCAATAACGACGCAGGAAATAGAAGATGCAATAAATAACATGCAATTGGGGAAGGCTCCAGGACCGGATGGATTAACAGCGAAATATTATAAGACAATGAAAGACTGGCTATCGCAGCCACTAAGAGAAGTTTGCAACAAGATATTAGAAGGAGATAGGGCACCAGAGACGTGGAAGGAAGCCTTTATCACACTGATTCCAAAACCAGATATGGATGTGACTCAAATGAAAAATTACCGTCCAATATCCCTCTTGAATGTGGATTATAAGATTTTTGCAAATATATTGGCTACAAGGTTGAAAAGAGTGTTGAAAGACTATATACATAGAGACCAAGCAGGTTTCTTGCCAGGAAGACAAATTAGTAATAATACGAGAATTATTGTGGACATTTTAGAAAAACTGGAGAGAAACATAAATACAGATGCGGCACTATTGTTTGTCGATGCAGAGAAAGCATTTGACAAAGTTTCTTGGACATTTATGAAAAAGAATTTGGAAAGGATGGGAGTTGGTGAAAAGTTTTTGAATGGAATTAATGCCATCTATACAGAACAAAGAGCTAAAGTAATTGTAAACAGTGTGATATCGGAGGAGTTTGAAGTTGAGAAGGGAACAAGACAAGGGTGCCCTATCTCCCCTCTACTTTTTATCACGGTCCTGGAAGTCCTCCTGAATATGATACGAAAGGACAAACAGATAAAAGGAATTCGTGTGGGAGAGAAGGAATACAAACTACGCGCCTTCGCAGATGATTTGATGTTATCCCTGCAGGAACCGGAAAGCAGTATCCCCAGAGCCCTGGAGGTAATCGAACAATTTGGACTTGTAGCTGGTTTCAAACTAAACAAGCAGAAAACCAAAGTTTTAGGAAAAAATATGAGTGCAGAACAAATCCAAAGAATACAGGAAGGCACTGGCCTCAATTTTGTCAAAACAGTAAAATATCTAGGTATCAATCTCACAACCAAAAATCTGAACCTGTACAAGGACAACTACGAAAGACTGTGGACGGAAATAAAGAAAGACATGGAGATATGGACTAGATTGAAATTGTCGTTAATGGGAAGAATTGCCGTGATAAAAATGAATGTCCTACCAAGGATGCTGTTTTTATTCCAAGCCATACCAATTCTGGACAAACTGGACTGTTTTAAGAAATGGCAAAAGGACTTATCAAGGTTTATATGGCAGGGCAAAAAGCCAAGAATTAAGTTTAAGATTCTAACAGACTCCAAAGATAGAGGAGGCTTTGCCCTGCCGGACTTAAGACTTTACTTTGAAGCAGCGGCCTTTTGCTGGCTAAAGGATTGGTTTAAACTAGAGAATGTTGATGTATTGGACTTGGAAGGACACGATAACATGTTTGGTTGGCATGCATACCTTTGGTATGACAAGGTTAAGATCCACAGAACTTTTAAGTCACATATAGTTAGAAAATCCTTGTATCAGGTCTGGAGTAGATATAAAGACTTGTTAGAGAGAAAGACCCCTAGATGGATCTCTCCAGTGGAGGCCAAAGCCTATAAGAGACCGAACATGTCTGCAAATTGGTTAAGATATATGGACATACTGCAGCAGGAAGGGGACTCTTTTAAGCTAAAAAGCTACGATCAAGTGAAAAGCCAGGTCCCCGACTGGCTGCACTATCATCAGGTATATGAAACATTTAAAATGGACAAAAAAGTTGGTTTTCAAGTAGAAAAATCAAAACTGGAAACAGAACTGATAGAATCGAATTTTAAAAACCTTTCCAAAATGTATAATCTTTTGCTAGAGTGGCATACGAAAGATGAACTGGTTAAATCGTCAATGATAGATTGGGCGAAGGATGTAGGACATAATATCATGATGGATGACTGGGAGGGATTGTGGCAAAAAGGTATTAAATTCACTGCTTGTAATAGTTTAAGAGAAAATATAATGAAAATGGTTTACAGATGGTATTTGACACCAGTTAAGATAGCTAGGATGAATACCAAAATGTCAGATGTATGTTGGAAATGTAAACATGCGAAAGGTACCTTTTTTCATATGTGGTGGTTGTGCCCAGCGGTAAATGCTTTCTGGGATAAGATTTATAACGAACTCAAGAAGGTAATGAAGGTTACCTTTTGTAAGAAACCAGAGGCATTTCTTCTGAGCATAACTAGTGAAGAGATACCCAGTCAGGATAGAGTGTTTTTTATGTATGCCACAACAGCAGCGAGAATTTTATTGGCAAGAACATGGAAAGGCGAAGAGATACCAACGGTGGAAGAATGGCAGATGAAGATGATGGAATATATGGAACTCGCAGAACTGACCGCCAGAATCCGGGACCAGAGGGAGGAGAAGGTGTCACGAGATTGGAAGAAATTTAAAGACTATTTGGTTAAATCAGTAAAATTGAGCATTTGAGCAGAATTAAATAGAATAGCGGCTTTAGTAGGTATATGTTAGACAAAATTGCCACTAAGATATTTTGTGTGAAAGATTTAATTGTTAGAAAATATGTTAAGATTTGGTGTTTAAGTTAAGATATGATTAAGTAAAGTAAAGCACATTAAAAATAGAGCAAATGTGAATAGAATAAGATACAAAGCTACCTAGAAAGTATATAGGATTTTGAAGACAGTGGAGGGAATGGGGGAAGTCCCCAAAACAGAGAAGATAGAAACAAGGAAAATAAGAGGATAAGTGTTAGTTTAAAGGTTTGTACATGTCTCTCTTTATTGTAACTGTTTGATTGTGTTTTTGTGCTGTGTTTATGCATTGTATTTTTTGTATTGTTAATGTTGTTGTTTATGTTATGTTTCTTATTTGTTTAATAGAAAATAATAAAATCTTATAAAAAAAAAAAAAAAATAAAGTTACAAGAAAGGAGATTTTGACTAAACATCAGGAAGAACTTTCTGACAGTAAGAGCTGTTTGACAGCGGAACAGACTCGTTCAAGAGGTAGTGGATTCTCCTTCCTTGGTGGTTTCTAAGCAGAGGTTGGATGGCCATCTGTCATGCATTATCTAGTTGAGATTCCTGCATTGCAGGGGATTAGGCTCTTAAATTCCTTTCTTCTTTGTAAAATTAGTAACATAGCAAACATTTAAGTTAGAGCTGTAACACTGGTTGCCCATAAGACGCAGCTAAAATATTATGGACTTAATCTTAAAGACCCGTAGAAAACATGTGATTACCAAATCATCCAACACAAAACTGCATACCTTCTTTATGAGGCCCTTCAAATTGTTTGCAAGTACAGTATTGCATGAAGATTACATATTGATGCCTATATATCCTATGTTTACCAGCTTTCCATACTGGATATTTCTTCGTCAGCTATAAAAGCTTCCACATTTGCAGAACACTGTCAGCACATGTTTTTAACTCATAACACAATGTAAAGTGGAACTGATTTTTTAAAAAATAAAATACTATCCTCCAGTTCAGGGAGCTGCCACATTGAAAATTTTCCAGTAAAATGAGACATGGGGTCTCACACTTGTATAGTACAAAAATATTTGAAATTAAATCATTACAATCAAGAACCTTCAGGTGCTTTGGCTGCATGCAGCTGAGTAATTTTTTGCAGGTATTGTATCTGCCTCAAGCATTACTGTGCAACATATGCAACTACTCTGGCATTTCAAATGCAGTACAGGCAACTCCCCATTTGCATGCAATAAGCCCGTGCGTGATACCTGATGTGCACACCATTTTCGACACCGCAAGGGGGCAGGGCGGAACTCAATCCCCACGTAAATGGGGAGCTGCCTGTATATAAGTTACACAGAACATTCCAGGACAATGATTTCCAGTGAGGGCTCTATGTGCTGAAGTTGCGCAAATCAGGGTAAGTGCACTTAGTTTACATGATTTATCCCAATAGCTGTTTTTCTGCCTATTTCAAAATACCTTGGCAAAGAACAGATTTGCTGAAATCAACAAAAGAGGGAAAGCGTAAGCCATGGGGGAATAAGACGCCTAGGAAGCACAGAAATATTAGATTGCTCAGAAATCACATCACTGAAAACATTTCAGCTTCAGGGTGGAAGAGTGTTAAAGAATGTTCTTAAAAACTGGAAGGGCAACATTTTTCATCCTCCTTCAAACCCAGATGTAGAGACAAATTAGCAATTGTTAGTTAAGAGGAATACTCCCCATAGGGAAAAGGTGGGGGGAGCTTGCTGGTCTTCATAAACAGACATTTACTGTTCTAGTCCACATCTGATTTCTTGGAAGAAGTAACAATAGCCTCAGAGGTGTCAAACAGTGAAGCCGGAGGGTGGGGGAAAATTCCCTATACAAGGGAGCAAGTTCAGTTAAGGCGCTCAGAAAAATTGTTTTCTAGTATCTTTAACCAACTGCCTTTCTGCTGCAAGTTATTATAAACTTGGCAGTGCAGATACTTAACAAGTCATGCTCATGTGGAAGAAATTTTGACAACCATTAAAAGCAACTTTATGTTCTTTACAGAAACTTCTGGCCTGTTGTGTCTTTCCCTAATGGAACAATTAAGCAGCTTATTGCCTCCACTGCTTCATTCTCTCAACAAGCATCAAGCTGTTCTACAACTTGGGGCGGGGAGTGGGGCAAGTACTTTTAAGTTTTCAACCCACACAATTTTCTTAGAAGTTTTTTGTTTTTACTGTCTAAGCAATATGTTCTTCTCTGCATGGAAAATTATATTCCCATGGACAATATACTAGCTTGAGTCATGCTTTTCTGCAGCTACCAGATCGGAAAACGTCAAAAGCAACTTACAATTCTGAATTAATACTACATGCCAAAGGAATCAAGGGGTTTTCTGTATACCACCAGTTTTTCCTTCATAGCACAATTGTATGCATTGTTAAGTTTCAGAAGTTAAGTCTGCAGTATTCAGGGCAAGGAAACCATGTGTAGGATAGCAGATCAGTGAAATGGAGGTCAGGAGGTTTGACTTGACAAAAGAAATACAGTGGTGCCCCGCTAGACGAATGCCTCGCTAGACGAAAAACTCGCTAGATGAAGGCATTCGTCTAGCGGAAGGCTGCCCCGCTAGACGAAAAAGTCTATGGGGCTGCCTTGCAAGACGAAAATTTTTCGCCTTTTTTTTTCGTTTTGCGGAGCGCGGCTGTCATTGCCGCTCCGCAAGACGAAAAACCCGCTAGACGAAAATTTTCGCAGAACGAATTATTTTCGTCTAGTGGGGCACCACTGTACTGCAAATATGTTTTCAAAAATACATGTGAATTTTACTATTCACTTCTTAGGGGTATATTTATTCAGTTAAAAAGTAACTAGCTAATATAAAATGACATTTGAACAAGGAAAGGGACTGTTTACCATTCTGACAGATACAAGAATGTGATTTTCTGGTCAACAGAATACTCTGAATTCATGTTACAGCAGCTCACCACACTACCTTATCCACATGGAAAATTAAATCCAGTTCACAGACATTCTCAAAGCACTTGTCTAGCGTTTCTACGAATACCTGTGGGGAGAAAATTTGCAAGGGGTCAAAGTTTTATAGCAACTCCATCATTCCATTATGAACAAACTGTGAATGTGGCAATCAGAACACAGAAGACCATCAAGAATTATGGAAGTTTAATGTATCTGTATAACATGTGGGGTTAACACAGAGGATTCTCTTGGCAGATCCCAAGTACGTTATTGAAGATCAAACTTCACTAATGTGACAGCTTGACATTCCTGTTCCTTAGTCAAATATAGCATGCTTCAAACAAAATTCACACTTTATTACTTTAAATATTTCACACTGTGTCTTTTACTATAGTCTGAAAGCTTTACTATCAAATTTTTGTGGCACAGTTTATACAGACATGCTGAAATGCTTAACCTGACAACAACAAAACAGATTTGAGAGTGGACTAACCAATTTAACATTTAGTCTCATCTGCCCAAAGAGACAGGCATTGCCTGAACATCGCATTAAAATTTCTAGACAGTTGCTTTATTATCTGCTAAAGCTAGAGCCATTTGTAGTATACAAGTAGCACACTCATACTGCTTCTATTTAGGAGCTATGATGTTCTGCCACAAACACACAGTAATGCATGCAGATTAATCCGTTTAAAAGGAGACAGAAACTTACTTTATTTAGTTCATGACTACATAAGGCTATTACTAAAAGCAGCATTTATACTGACTATATACAACCAAAACACATAAAAATGTTCTGAGAAAGAGCAACAGAGTTCATTAAAGCTAGACATTTGCCTCAACTGGACTCCCAAACATTAGGGAACAATTTTAGGTAGAAAATATATTTTCCCCTGAAATCACTAAATGTCTCCTAGTGGGCCAGGGTGGCACCTATCAAAATGATTTTCTTCCTGCTTTCAAATATTACCGTTTAAAATTCTGCCAGAATGTTTTAATAGTAAAAAATACAAACCTTCAGTACAAGGGGAAAGCGGTGAGGGGGGAAAATGCATTATATATGCACCAAAAAGAGGAAGTTGGGGTTACCAAGCTTCAAGGTGTATTACAACCAGGGCTTTCTTTCACCCAGAACTCGCCAGAACTCAGTTCTGGCACCTCTCAGGTGAGTGCCACAGCTATTATAAGAGAACAAGGGAGGTGTTTATGGTGAGTTCTGGCACCTCTGTTTCTAGAAAAATAGCACTGATTACATTCCTTTCAATTAAAACAATATAGATAAATAGAAATAATCATATGATCCCCTAGAGTTCAGTGGAACTTTACTTCATTCTCTATTGCTATAAACTCTTTTATTCCTCTCAGTTAAACCATCTGCACTGACAGGTTGCATGAACCATTTTTAGGAGCTACACTGTAGACCTGGAAGTAATGGGTTAAGATTTTAGTTTTGCCCATCAACAACACTGCCCTTGCTTCCTTTCCAAGCTCACCCCCAGCTTTCATCCTCACCAAATATAAGCATTTTGAAGCATGATGGGAGCAGGGATATATGGCATGACGGATTAGGCCCATCCTGAGGATTATCCTAGAATGCATCTCACATATGAAAAGTCCTAGACTTTCCTTTCTAAGTACTGTAACCACAATAGGTTACCCAGTACAGCGGTATACTGATTTTTCCTGAGAGACACCCATAAATATTTTTATAAAGTGAACAAACTTCTGAACTGAAGCTTAATGAATGGATTCTCTTTGCTAACAAAATATTAATACTAATAAAAACATGTTTGTACAAGGTTACATAGCATCATAACATGAGCAGACTGGGTTTTTTGGGGGGGAGGGTTGTTGGGAGGGGCTGCTGTTGTTCTTTTTGTATCTTTATTTTAGATTTTGTTGTGATTTATGTGAAGATTATTCAGTTTGGCTTTGTATTTTTAAATGTTTCATTTATTATGACTACTTTTGTTATGTTACAGTTATTCTTATTAATTAAATTTCTATACTGACCTTCATCCAAAGATCACAGGGTGGTTTACAATGTAAGAACACAAAAATACATACCATAATGACCAAAAAATCCCTAACACCCTGCCCCAAACATATAGTTTAAAAGACCATAGATTGTTTTGTAAATCCAAGACCTGGGGGTGTTTTTGCCTGGCACCTAAAGATATGTAATGAAGGCACCAGGCAAACCTCCCTGGGTATGTATTACAACCAAAATTTCCAGAGTCATTTCAAACTTTCAAACTTGTACAATGATTGCCACACTACAGCTAGCCTTTTGTTTTGCTGTGGTAGGACACCCTCTTGTGGAACAAAATGGAATGCGCCCCTCCTTTAACTAATTAAAATTAAGCATAAAAAGTGGCATTTTAGCCTGATAACAGCTCTGCAGGCTGATAACAGGCTTGCAAAGACTACCTGGTGAGCATTATAGCATTTAACTGTTCTCCATGTAATACCACTCTAGCCACATCACCAGAATGGTCCTGACTCAGATTGTAGAGTATTTATTTTAACCCACGTAGCCCTGTTAAACATTCACATCCTGAACTGCTGACTTCTTATATATCTAACACATTTCAAAAGAATAAGCATGCAGCACAATTCTATATATGTTTATTCGGAAGTACATTCCACTAAATTCAGTAGGTCTTAATCCCAGTTGCTTTAGGAATAGGTTTCAGAAGTTACAAAAACATACACCACTTGATTACCACAGATTACATATGTACACAAAATGAATAGCAACAGAAACACTTTCAGAAATGATTATTTTTGCATACCATGAAAACCTAGTGCCTCATTTCCAGTGGGAATATATTTTATTTTCCAAGCTATTGTTACATGCAGGCAATATTTTGTTCTAAGAATGGTTCTCCAGAGCACCCAATCCAAGTGAGCTTCTGTTCAAAGTAAGAAACTGTGCTCCCAATCAGCTTCCTAGCACCAATACCAGAAGCAAAACATACAATAGTGTGGCCATTGTTGCATAATTTCCTCCCCATACAAGTATTAATACTCAGTGTTGAGAAATATTGTCAGTATTATTATACAGAGGCATGTCAAGCCTTACAGGCAAGCAAATACACAGGTCAGTTTAGACAATAGTTCACCCAAAATATTTTTAGCAGAATAAACACTTCAGGATTTCATTACCTTACTTCTAATGATGGACATTGTAGATTTATTTATTTATTAGTAGATAAAATAAAGAAAAACAACAGCTCAAAAACATACAAAATCCTCTATAAATTACTTACTTGTATTAAATCTAAAATGCCAAGTTCACTTTCTGAAGAATCAACACAGAAGACAAAGTACAATGTGGCATAATGTCGGTATATCAATTTGTTGTCAGATCCACCTATTAATCTAAAACAAAACAAGATAAACATTAACAATTAACTGCAACATTCCAAGTTGCATTTGTTAGCAGCTACAACATTTTTTAAACTAGCAGGTAAAACTGGGGACAGCTCCACCTATTGATGCAGCAATAAAACTGCTAGAACATTGCAAAGCTTAACCATGGTCCAGAACGGTCCCAAATTTGATAGGGAAGTGTGTCAAGACTTTGTGTGTTCTGCATTGCAGGGGGTTGGACTAGATGACCCTTCAGATTCCTTCCAATTCTATGATACCTGCAAGACTGCCTTACTCCATATATGGCCACTCAGCCACTTCAATCTGGACAACTAGCACTGTTACAAATGCCAGAACACTCATTCTGCACTTTTAAGAAATCTGTATTTTAGTGTGGCAGCACCCACACTTTGGAACTCCCTGCCTGTTGAAGGGGGGCAAGCATCTTCCCTGTAGTCTTTTCAACCCCTGCAACAAACATTTTACTTTAGGCAAGCCTATCCAGACATGTATCCATGTCATGTTTTAATGTGGTTTTAGCTTGTTGTTGAGTTTAATTATTTTTTGCTTGTTTTGGAATATTTGTTCTTGATTTCTTTTACTGATAATTGTATTGGGTATTTTGGTAAACCACTCTGAGCAGTATATACATGTTGTCAAATAAATAAAACACACATAAAAGTCAAAACCATTTAAATCAGTAGGCAGTGACTCCTCATAATAAAAACTGTATCATATAAAATGTACAAACATTGTAAAGTAAAATATAACAGATAATGTACAAACACCAACCTACGTTGGTACTGAAAAGGGTAACTACCCAAATGAACAACAACGCCAGATAAGAATGTATATATGCCTTCTTCTAAAGCTGGTAGTTGCCAGTTCAGGCAAAACAGAAAGCTACAGCTAAGTAGAGACTTACTGGATCACTTTGGGCATATGCAAAGGGACAGGCAAATGAAAGGATCATTCATATCTCAGTGTATTAAGCTAAGAGTGGTGGTCCTAATGCAACAACATGTGCTTGCTAACATAGTAAGGGACCTAGAATCCTACAAGATCTGCCCCTGGGTTTAGCCAGCCAAGCAAAGCCATCTCCCAGACCATTGCATTTATATTTTGTATTTATTGCATTGTTACTATAGTATATCTATTTATACATTTTTCACTGTCTATTGTCACAGCTCTTTGTTTTGTGTTTGCTTATACTGTATTTTCCGAGACTGTCTGTTTGTTATTTGCTATTTATCTCCCAGAGTGTGGCTGCTGTTGCATGCTGACAGCTTTTAGGAATCACAGGTGAGAGCTGAGTGCAGGATGGGGACCAAAGGTGGAGAAACTACCCCAGAGGGAGCACAATATGTACCCCATCAGAGGCATGACCCTTCCTCTAACACTCCATACAACCCTATGACACCAGTGACAATTCTGGCCACCATCAAATAAATAAGCATCACAGCGGAATATGCACATTGTCTTCTAAGCGTAAACATTTTACAGGAAATATCATGGGTTTTGATGTTGCACTTGTACAAAATCAAAATAATGTTGACAAGTCAAGTCTTCAAAGTGGGACACTTTTCACCACCTTCATATTTCACTTTAACAACTGTGAATACAATTCAGGATACTTACAAGCCACCTTCAAGGAAATTACAGACATTTTCATCACGTTTTGAGACTAAATGAAATGTTTCTCTGATAATTTGTTGCTGTGTATCTTCACTCTGGGGGGGGAAAGAGACTAGAGTAGTAAAACAATCTATATTTCTAAATACAGTTGGATAGCATAAGCACTGCTCCATCCCTATCCAGTGCTATGCTCTCTAAGTAACAATTTTGGTGCAACATTTTAGGAGGGATAATGTACACACACACACACACACACACACACACACAAAGCCTTGGTACTGTTCCATACTGTACATTGTTTCAGAAACAGACAAAATATCAACACAGAGAAATATCTCCCTCCTAGTGAAAGAGAAAAAAAGTTAACTTTATTCTGAATGGGTAATACAGAAATGCTGGAACTGATTTCTTCCGGGGGGGGGGGGATTCAACTAGCATCTCAGATTTTGCTTTGGGGCAAGAGTAGCATTTAAACTAAATTATTTATCACACACAAACTGATCCAATTCCAGTAAATCACTACATTAAAACTTTAGTATATTTTGCACAGCCACATTTTTTTCCATTTCTAATTCATTATCAGAGTTTTGTGGCACCTTACGAATGGACTAATTTATTATGACATCAACTTTCAATAAATTTGTTTGTCTAAGGTGCCACAAAACTCTTAAGATTGTTTTCGCTGCAAAAGGCTACCACAGCTATCCCTCTAGTTTAACTCTCAAAGCATAGAACTGAGTGACTACCTAAACAGAGATTCATCCTCTGAAGCATAGTCAAATCATCATGTCAAGCAAGATGCTGTGCACAAAGACACAAACATCAGATTTGTACCTAGCCCCTTAAACTTTTACAAGGTGCATTTAAAAATCCTTCTTGACAAGTTTTTTGCACTTACTTCACCTAAGCTGCTCTGTAACTCTACCACATTATAAAATTTCTATATTAGCACAACACAAGAAACGAGCTTTGCTTATGCAAATACATACATTTTTGCAGTATTTAAAAATGACTTTAAAAAAAATCACTTTTGGAGTTACTAAGGATGGTGGCTCTGCAATTTTTATACAGCATAGTTCTCATTCTATCCTTCTCCCCTCTGACAATCACCAAGTAAAGGAACCAACTAAGAGTCACTTTGGGTTCACATGTAACTTTTCTACAAGTACACCTCTTTGTATTAAAACCCCCCCGGCAAATACATCATCATGAAGAGCAAATGTACATGAGTTTCAATGTGCAAACTTAGCACAAACAGAATGACCACAAGTACAAAACAGACTTAAGGATACTCACAATTTTCTGATTGGAAATGGTAGCACCATGTTTCCTCTTGTCATATGGGAAGCAACCTTTAAAAGTGACATACCCTACACATTTTTGTTCTGCTAACAAACATCCAGTTTTTAGTACCTTTTCTCTGTGTGTGTATTTAATAGTGCCAAACACTACAAACTTGGAATTCATAACCGTTCAGGATCAATACCAACCATAACCCCAAAGCCTGGCTCAGTATCACATGTCACTAATTAGAAGGAAGCATCAGCTAACAGGCAACATAAGAACTCTTCAGCATCAAACAATAATCACCTGCTTCTCATCTTACCCATTAAAATACTATTAGAGCTGCCATCCTCCTACCCATCCCACTCAGCCCAATGTTCTGAAATACAGCAAAGCAATCCCCTGTGCCACCAACATTTATCTTTCTTCACCATTCAGCATAACAATTCAATCTCCTTGTTGTTGTTGCTGTAGTTGGCATCTGGCTGTCTCAAGAGACAATGGAGTTCACCTCCGGGAGCAAAATCAAACTGCTGGGTAGCAGCACTGATCTCCTGGGGGTACAAGCCTGGACAGTGTGAATGTATGTTCTGGGTCACCCATATAACAAGACTCCCCTCTACAAGGTAGATGGAGCTGCTTGCTGATTCCCTTACATGGACTAAGACTAGTCTTGATATGCAGAACTGGAAAGCATAGGTGGAGCTCATTTTAGGGGCAACACTGTCCCCAGTGTCATCTAATATCTGCATGAAACAACTGGTTGGGTTGTTCATGGTGGGCAGTTGTAACTCTGGTGATGGCAATGTCTGTTTTGCACAGGACATTAGGAAAGGGGTCAGGGTGAAACTAGGCTTTATTTCACCCAAGTCAAAAACCTAGCTTGGCACCCACATGCACATTTGCATACACACACAGGCTGGGAGCCTCAATGGCACCCCTCTGGAGACTTCACCAGGGGCAAAAAGAAACCCTAGCTAGCCCCCCTCCACCCCATAGCTAAGGCACTGGGAGGGTTGTTACCTCTAGTGGGCGACACGTCATGCTCTTATATCTCCATTAAAAAGAAGGCACTTTTCACAGACCTGGAGAGCCACTGCTGTCAGGGGCAGCCATGAGCCAGATGACCCGGTGACTTAACTTCTCACAAGGCATGCTTGCGATGGTGGGTCTACGGATACGAGCCAGAAATTCTTCAGCCCCTGGAGGCCAGGATACGGTCGGCAGGTGATGCAGAGCAGCACAGGAACCGACTCCTAGGGACCCAGGCCCCTTCGCTCCCTATCCCCCAAATAAGGTGGGGTGGGGCCCCCCAAAGTGGATGAGCGTTGCCATTCCAATGGTGTGTGTGCACGATGTCATGTGATCAGTTATAAGAGGCAGGGCTTACCTGCTCACCCCCCCTCCCCATTATCTTATTCAAGTCAGCAGCGCGGCTTGATAGGGCCAGCGCCAACATGGGGGGGGGGAGAGAGAAGAAATGCCGAGGAGGGAGGGAAGGAGAGAACATGTGCAGAGTGCTTTCCCTGAAAGTAAGCCATAGGGGAGGAAGTGAGGAATATTTGTTTCTCTGGACTGGAGCCGCCTGGGCTAGGGGTGCCTCCTGAGCAGGGCCGGATTTAGGTTTGATGAGGCCATAAGCTATTGAAGGTAATTGGGCCCTTTCTATGTCCAGCTGTCCTTTGTCAACAACAAATTGTCGCTGTTTTTGTGTTGAATATATGCTATGGTAATTTATGGACCTAATAGGTATCTAAAGCCATTTGCACATAACAAAATATGTATTTTATCAAAGTACATCCAGGTGTTTTTTTTCTTTACATTTTTGTGGGGCCCTAAGCTATAGCTTGTCTAGCTTATATGTAAATCCTGCACTGATCCTGAGGGAAGAGGGCACCTGCCTCGCAGCGCCAAGGGAAGCGGCGGCGACCCCCCCCCCCCATTCGCAATGAGCTCCCCCGCCACACAGCCACGCCACCGAGTCCCGCCGCCCGCTTCCCGGCGACCTCCCCTCTTCCCCACTCACATAGCGCTGGTAGAACTTGGAGAGCCGCGGCTTGCCATGGTTGTTGAATATCAGGATGGCTTTAATCATGGTGAGGGAGGAGCAGCTGCTGCTGAAGAACCTAAAGAGAGAGGCGGTTGGGGGGAGGGGGCTCTGCGCCTCCCCCAGTCCGAGGCCCGCGACTCCGGCCCCCTAAAAACCCGCCTCTACCGAAACACAAGACAGGCGCTGCTGGAACCGCTCCTCGCTCACGTGATGACGAGATTAGAAAGTGGGGGGACGGGGATGAGAAGCGGTCATCTGACTGACGCGAACTACAAGGACGGAAGCGCGCGAGGGACAAAACGGCGGCGGCGGCGGCGCGGTCACGTGTCCCTGGCAGGAGCCTATGAAAGCGAGCGCCGCTGAAGATGCTGCTTCCGCTGTTTCGTTACTATGTCGGAGGTGGGCGAGGAGCAGGAGCAGCCCTGTGCTGCTGCTGCTGCCGCCGCTGCTCCTTTTCTGCCTCAGGAGGGCGGCCGGGGTGAAGGTGGCGAAGATGCCCCGGAGGGCGTGGCCGGGCCTACGTTGGGGGTGCTCGAGTCGGCTCCCTCTTCGGCCGTTTCCCCGGTGACCGAGGAACCTGCGGGAGACACCAGGAAGAAAAGTAAACGGGCGGGTGGCGAAAGGGCCGGCGAAAGGGAGAGGCTGGAGGGAGGGTGGGTCGTATTGGTCGCCCTAGGCAGGTATCGCAGGCCTCCCTGAACGGCTGAGGGGGCTCACGCTGTGCTGTCAAGTTTCTCAAAGGTCCCGATCTATTGTCCCTCTTACCTGCCAGTTGTGCTTACGTTGATCTTGCTCTGCGCCCCAGGCCTCCATGAATCCAATGATTTCTTCTGGTTCCCCACCAATAAATGACACCCGTATTAATAAATATTATTGCATGTACACATGGGTGTAGCCAGGATTGGGAGCCGCCCAGAGTGGCTGGGCAAAGGCAGCCAGATGGTCGGGGTATAAATAATAAATTATTATTATTATTATTTATTTTATTTTACGTTAGGGGTGGGCAGGATGCCCACCTGTCACCATCCTCCCTCTGGCTCTGTTTAGCAGATTTGGACCGAAATGTCTCAACAATAGTTGTTTTATATTACTTTCTTTTGACCCCAAATGTTCAGAAAAATCTCAAAATCTACAATTTCTACTTCTAGTTAAGTATTTTTATTTATTTAGTTGATTTGGGAACACAGCTCCCCCCCCCAGCTACACCCATGAATGTATATCCTGCTGTACCTCAAGGGCTCAGCAGCAGTATTTTAGGTACAGTATATAAATTCTACAATTATAAGATTTTTGCAAATTATTCTGTTGCATTTCTCCTTATCTGTTTCCTACATTTTATTGGTTATCTTTCAGTATACTTCAGTGACATGTTCTGCTGTGTTTCCATTTGTTCTCATTTGCAATGTTCTCTGCTTTCTAGTTGATGTTTTGCTCAAGGCTGTTGGGGATACCCCTATAATGAAAACCAAGAAATGGACAGTAGAGAGAACGCGCACAATTCAAGCCCTTATTGACTTCATCAAAAAGTTTCTCAAACTAGTGGCCTCGGAACAGTTGGTATGTGATGTCCTCACTTCCCTGTTTAGGAATATGAGAGCTATCGGTAAGAGATGAATCAGAGTAGGATGCTGCTGGGAAGCTCGCAAGCAGGGCACGAAGGCACCAAATGTTCCCTCTAGTTTGTCCCCACCCATCTCTAAAATATATACTTGATGAGTTCTAAGTCCCCAAATCTATTTGGAAATTTACTACTATGCACACGGGTAAGCTTTTCCAAGGTTATTCTCATAGTAGTAGAATAATGGCTTTAGAGATTTTGAATTACTGGTACCTCTGTTGGTTTCATTAAATCTAGGCTGAGCTGAGTTCCTGAATGGATTTAACTTGAAAATAAATGTAATGTGGGCATCTTCAAGTGAATGGTTGAGGTTCTAGCTATACATTTATGCTGTTGTCAAAAACAACAAAAGACAGAGAAATATAGAAGCTATTAAACTTGAACTATGAAAAAATAGATGTTAGATATATGGGTGCAAAAGTACATGTTATATACTGGCAGTGGTTTTAGTTCACAAATGCTAACCCAGTTCTGAAATGATTGTTGTGTTGAAACTGGATATTTTAATATTGAATCAGCTAGCTCATTGTTCTCAACAATGTTTGATTAAGAGCCATCCATGAACACCAAACATAAATGGACTCATATCCAATCTAGCTTTCCTGCAAAGCTTTCACAAATAGCCACTTGGCAACTATCCATAAAGGAGCTTCGGTTGTAGCCTAGCAGTTATCCTGAGGGCAAGTTGTCTTTTCTTTAACTCCTGTTACCCAAAGGACTTCGAAGTAGCTATGAGCTGTAGGTGAGCTGGAGGAGGAGCAAACTCCTGCCAGCTCTTAAGTCCTCAAGCCAGTAAATATGGGTAGGTTGGCTTCCTCCTTTGTACAATGAAACTAATGGGCCTATTCCTCATAGTGGTGCAGCAATAAAACTGCTAGCACATTTGCAAAGCTTAGCAGGGCCCAGTATAGTTTAAATTGGATGGGGGAAGCGTGTTGAGATTCCTGCCTTGCAGCAGCTTGGACTAGATGACCATCAGAGTCCCTTCCAACATGACAATTTTATGATTCTTGGGTTCTTCGTCTTTGTTGAACCTTCAGCTTATAGCTAGCTGTAGACTGTTCTTCTCTTAGCCCTGTAATTGCAGTGACAGGATTCTGATGGAACACAGGAGAGAATATTGTCTGATAAAAGTTTTCTGTTTAAACAGAGTAACTTCCTCTAAAACTTACCAAGTATTTCTTTCTCATACAGTTTATTTATGTGAATCAGTCTTTTGCTCCTTCACCAGACCAGGAAGTTGGAACACTGTATGAGGTAATTGTCAGCTTCTAAGTATTTCCTTTTATCTTCTTTACATTAGAAACTAAGGCAGGCATAGGCAAACTCGACCCTCCAGATGTTTTGGGATTACAACTCCCATCATCCCTAGCTAACAGGAGCAGTGGTCAGGGATAATGGGAATTGTAGTCTCAAAACATCTGGAGGGCCGAGTTTGCCTATGCCTGATCTAAGGGCACCATTCAATTGTTTGGATGAGGCAAAGGTTGCCCTGCCCAGAACAACTTCACCAGCACAGAGCTCTCTGTTCCACCCACTAAAGGACAGTCCTACCAATGTCAATCCACAAAAAGGTATTCCAGAGAGGGAGGGAATGTGGCTGAGCCAGCCTGGAATCCATTAGTCAGCTCTGCTGCCATGACTTGGTGGCTTTGGGCCCAATGAAGCAATGAAGGGTGGAATACTTTACCAACTTCAGGCTGGCATAGCCTAGAGCAGCCTTTTACCTGTCCTTCCAAATGCAGCAGTGGTTCAGTGAGTCTCACTGGATTGCTCTGTAAGAGGTTTCAGTTTGATTACCATTTCACTCCATGTCTCCTGGAGCAAATGCAGCATGTAACTTTCAAAGTATGTTGTCAACAGGTGGCAGCATTTCATAAGAAACCTTCAGTAGAATGTTGGCACTTGTATTGGGCTGTATAATAGTGACCCAACAGTTTATAGGTTTAATTAAATATTAAATTTGTTTAACTCCTCTGTGTCTTGTTCTTTTGCAGTGTTTTGGAAGTGATGGCAAGCTTGTACTACATTATTGTAAATCTCAGGCCTGGGGATGAATTAGGAGCTGCAAGTGCTTGGGATTCTTAGAAAATGAATGGGCTATAAAGATCTTCAGAAACATTCCCCAGGGACAAACTGAAGGAATGTCTGCATTGTTACCCATGGAGTTCACTTTATTCTCCCTATTTTCTCTACTTGTCAGTATAGGAGATAAATACAAGAACTATGTAGCCTCCCGGCTTCCATTTTCTTCATTTGATCACTTGCTTTGTGCAAATAATTGCGTGTGTGCCATCTGTACAGCTGAGCTGCCTGTCCTTGCTCCAGGATGTGAGTCTTGTTTTGAAAGGACACTATCTCCTGACTTGGAGAGTACATGGATCATTATTTCATCAGGCTGCATGGAAGTTTACAGCCTCCCTTTTAGGATATTTATTGTAGATGGGCAGCTGAAGTATCTGTATATGTATAAAATAGTTACATTTTCTTATGACTATTTGTTTTAAACACAGTTGCTGGGATTTAACTTTGGAATCTGTAGTCCCAAAGAGACTTTAGGATGGTGTTTCTCAAGCAGCAGCCCTCCCAACTAATCTCCTTCCTTCCCCTTATTCACTACACAACAAAGTATATACAATGAAATGCAGAAATATAAATGTAGGAATATTGGGCAGCTTTGAGAATAAAGGTTAACATTTAACAAATTATGAGTTTGTTATTGCTTGTTTGTAGAGCCCCTTTGACATTTATATTCATTGTAGACTTTCATCTTGTATTTCTTACAACAGGTTGCTTCAAATTAAACCTACTAGACCCTGTAGGTGAATGAATAACTTTAAACACCCAAAGCGACCTTGTAGGAAAGTAGAGATCACACATTAGCTTCTCTTATCTTAGCTTCAGGAAATAAAATAAACTGGAAATAGGCAGTACCAGTAGTGACATACCATTTCTCCATTATCCAAAACCTATTAAATGTGAATTTCACAATAGATAAGCTTTCCAAGTTTGGCCTGCATTATTTCTTCCTGGTTCTATTGTTGGTATTGTTAGATTAACATTTAAAATGTTAATTTCAAAAAAAAAAATGCAGCACTGATCATGCTGCAGTTGTCTAAACTCAGTATGTGAAGACTGTTTTATAGCCCAGTATAATGGGCTGTATGAATAAAATATAGAAACACCAGTGAGTCAACAGTGTGATGCAGCAGCTAAAAAAGCCAATGCAATTCTGGGCTGCATCAATAGGAGTATAGCGTCTAGATCAAGGGAAGTAATAGTACCACTGTATTCCGCTCTGGTCAGACCTCACCTGGAATACTGTGTCCAGTTCTGCGCACCACAGTTCAAGAAGGATACTGACAAGCTGGAACATGTCCAGAAGAGGGCAACCAAAATGGTCAAAGGCCTGGAAACAATGCCTTGTGAGGAACGGCTTAGGGAGCTGGGTATGTTTAGCCTGGAGAAAAGAAGGTTAAGGGGTGATATGATAGCCATGTTCAAATATATAAAAGGATGTCATATAGAGGAGGGTGAAAGGTTGTTTTCTGCTGCTCCAGAGAAGCGGACACGGAGCAATGGATTCAAACTACAAGAAAGAAGATTCCACCTAAACATTAGGAAGAGCTTCCTGACAGTGAGAGCTGTTCGGCAGTGGAATTTGCTACCAAGGAGTGTGGTGGAGTCTCCTTCTTTGGAGGTCTTTAAGCAGAGGCTTGACAGCCATCTGTCAGGAATGCTTTGATGGTGTTTTCTGCTTGGCAGGGGGTTGGACTGGATGGCCCTTGTGGTCTCTTCCAACTATGATTCTATGATTCTACGACCACCATGAATGGATGCGACAAAGCAAAATATCATTGTCAGTTGTGTGTGACAAGGTAGGACAATCTACACAGATCAAGCTATACAGCCAAGAAGACAGTATGCCACAGTAAAATATTTGATCTATATGATAGTGCCATTAAAGGAAATTGAAATGGTTCAAGGAAGTGCTATAAAGTGACTGATAAGCTTTCGAGTTTCCATTGTTCTTAGACAAAGTAAAATGCTAGCAACACTTTAAAAATCCATTACAAAATATAAGTGGAGAATTTGGGACTTATAATCAATCCTAGAAAATGTAAAGCACATTGTTATTAAAGTGCAACTATTTAACACTGGGCAAGCTGCATTTTCCCAACTTGTCATTAACTTAATCTGGGTGTAAGGAAGGGCTTTCTTCCCCCCCCCCCAAAAAAAGCCACCCACTTAATGAAACATTTTATTGCTGGCATCAGTGGAACTCTTCTTGGAAGTATGAATCTGTTGCTTTTGCTGAACAATGCAGGACTGGAATTAAATGGTGGAGAAACTAAAACCGTTTTCAAAGTGCAAAGTTTGGAGATATTTGCTTGAATCACAACTAAGATGTGAAGATGTGCTGGTCCATGTCGTGTACAAGCAAAGTTCAGCAGCATTTCTCTCCTCGCCGTCCCCTTAATACGGAGCCAGAGGAAAAGTTCTGACAGACCTTACAGCTTGCTTTCTACTTTGTGGGAAATCTACTTTAATAGACCCTTACAATGGTATTCTAGTGTTACTTTTGAACAATCTATTAATGAAAAATGATAGAGAAATAAAAGTAGCCTTTCCGTCCTATGAAACAGGCAGAAATCTGCAGTGTTCTTTCCAAAGTTTTTGGAGTTAAATGTCGCTGTAGATTGCTTTCCCTTAAGTCACCTGCCTGCTCAATCAAGTCCCTTATATACCTTGCTAAAAATTGAAAACTTCTCTTCCATATTCACTCATGGGGAATGAACTACAGTACTGTACTTTGGTCCTAAACCTGCTGTCCTTGATTGAGAAGCCACCTTTTACCATTCTGAATTTTCATACATGACAAAGGTTTTTGCAGGGGTGGCTAACTTAATTGGTAATATGTGAGTGCCTATGTATTTCAATTTATAAACATAGCCAAGTTCCCCAAAACACACCTGGCTGGTTATTGCGCCATGAAAAGCGGAGACTCCTGTAATTTAAAAGAGTGCCTTGCAAAGCTAGTGCCTTCAGCAATTGTGCTGCCGAGTTAAAAGATTACAATATCCAAACGTTGCCCGAAGTAGGGCGGGGGGGGGGGGAGATCACTCTTGGCTTCTTCAGTTGTATACTGTATTCCTTCTCCCTTTTAAGTACGAAGAACAGAGTCTTTGTGCTGTAAGGCTACGGCGACGCGCCAGTCGGGGCCCCTTAAGAAGCGAGGCGGGCAAACAACCCGAAAGTGGGGGGGAGCCCAGACGCCCCATCTTGCAAAGGCGACGAGGGCTTTTGAAAAATCAGCCTGTGATAGGTCACAGCGACGGTGGGGGTGGCCCTTTTTCAGCGTGTTCTAAAAGCCTAGAGCTAGCCTAAGCAGTTTCGCGGTGCCTCCCTTGAGCGCTCCCTGTCCTTGAGCACTTGGTACGTTCCCATCTAACTCCAGGAGATAAATAGCGGCAAGCCAAGGCACCGGCTGCGAAGCGACGCGGGAGAGACTGGGCGCTTTCATTGTGCCAACTCGAAGCAGGCTCTGCAAAAGCGCATCATGGATCATCCCGGGCAGACGGAATTGTGGAAAGCGCAGACGTTGGACGAGCTGATCCAGATCCTGCATCGGTTGTTTTCCGGCGACAAAGTCAATGTGGCAGAAGTGCAAACCTTAATGGAATCTTACGAGAGCAACCCGGAGGAGTGGCTCAGATATGCTCAGTTTGACCAGTTCAGGTAAACTCGGTGGGAATCAAGATTAGTTCGCCTGAACAAGCAAGCGGGTGACAGGCTAGCTGGTTTATTACTGTAGGATAAGCTATTCTCCTGGGAACGAAAAGCGGTCAATATGTGCTTTTAAAATGAGAGTAGCTTTGCTTAAAATGCCAAACGGGCGTGATTTTCTTTGAGCATTTCATTAATTTTGGTACAAAATTAGTGCGGATCTTTTAAAAATTAAATAGCAATCTACTATCCAGGCGCTTTCTTCTTCTACTTTGTTAGCACGTTTGATGTTCGTAGGTGTTGCGAATTCAAATATCTTGCTCAGATTCCTTTCCGTGTATCTTTTATGGAACATTTGCTACATATGTAATTTGCTGCTAATAGCTAACATATGTGTTGTGCAGATAGTGGCTCCTTTTTTTTTTTTTTTAGCAGCTTGCATTCAGGCCAGCGGTTTGAGTAGCTCAAATCTCCTTTTTGAGAAGTGGGAAGCTGCGCAGCTTGGAGGTGGTTGGCACTTTAAAGACGAGTCCTTAGAAACAGCTGGAATGAAAATGCCTACCGAAAACTTTTTGGCAGGCCTTCCAGGCGGACTAGCTGGCAGCCCATCCCTTCAGCTGCAAGTACAGCGATGTGCACAAGTCTAGTTCAAAGCATCCCAAGAGTGGGTCAAGGTGACAGGATTAACCCCAGGCTTTTGGGTCACAGCCTTTCTTGCTAGTTTGGGCTTCATGTGTGTTGGGTTTTTTTTTTTTTGCATGACTAGCCTGTTAGATGTTAAACTCTGACTGGTTTATCTTGCAACATTAGGGCTTTTCTAAAGTCGTTTTCTTCTTACTTGGGCATTCCAATCCATTTGAAATGGCACTCCAGAACAAAACAATATGCCTGGTGGTGAAAATCTGGAGGCAGCCTAATAAAGGTAGAGTGTGCCCTCCAGGTGGTGGTTGACTACAACTTCCATTATTACTGACCATTGCACATGCTGATGGAGCTGTAGTCCCAACAACAACTTCTCAAGGGCATCATATTACCTACTCCTGACCTAAAACATGTGCCAGGAGTGGGGGTGGGCTGAAGGCACTAATGAGATATCTACTGAATACTATTCCAAATCTTGTGTCACAAAAGTCCTGTGCCTCCCTTCATTACTGGGATAATCACCACTAATCATTTTTCTCAGAGGCCTGTTTCATAATCTGTACTATTGAACAAGGCTAAGTTCAGCCATTGGTACATTTCCTTTCCATATGGACTGCATGAACAAATGTATCTGCACCAGCAAGCCCCTCTCTGGGAAATGTTCATGCATCAGAGTGACCAAAAAATATTGCAGCAGTGTGAACTCCTAGTCATGCAGTAATTCCCTCTCCATGCACTAGTACAACTGTTCAAACATTACATTTGGGCCTTAAACAAGAGCATGGATTAAGGCAGCTAGTCTTTTTTGCAGTCTTGGTTCACTGCCAAAAGTGAATCTTCTTCACCTTTAAGCAGGGTTTTGCAAGTGGTGCAAAGTCCACCTTATTTTTCTGGAGTTTTTCCCCTTGAAGAAAGAAATACAGGTTATAAATATTTTTTTAATAACTGGCCACTGAACCACAATTTGACCATACTAATTTGAGTGTGATGGAGGATGACCAAAATGCCTCCAACCACTTGGTAGCCTAGTTGTCTGTTACTTCCTGTCAAGTGGCAATGAACAATAGGATATATCATTTACATGGCACTTTAAACGGTATTTAAAACAATCCACATCTATTAGTAATACATAATTATACATAATATAAGCAGAAGCAGCATGCATCATCTGTTGGTGGTTCTTTTCATTACTGATGATGCATGCTGCTGCTACTATAGTGGATACATAATTTTACTGCAGAAGCTTAGCTATACCTGACCAGAAATCCAGGTATGAGCAATCACTGGCTATTTTCCTCTAAAACTTGCCCAAGACATTACATGCACATCAGATGTGCCCCTATAATCATAATTGCATTACCCCTTAACCATATTGAGTATAGGTACTCCTGCAATATACATGTATATGGTCACTTCATGGTGTTCAGGCTCCCCCAGTCTGTAATGTTGTGGTGAAAATCACCAAAGCAACTTCAGAACTTGCTTCACTCAAATGGCTGCATGCACAGCAGTTTGTCTGAATAAATCAGCATGACTGTTGATTAACCCTTAATGCTGAAACCAAAGCATCCTTTTTATGGAACTATTCATAGTGATTAGTAGAAACATAAAAGTGGGTTCTTCGGTTCATCCAGATTACCATGTGTGTTATAGTGTGTGCAGCACAAACTGAACCTTATCCCATGACCAGTTATTTCCAGCTTCTGCCTCACTGAAGAGACCATAAACCATACAATGATCCACTGGATGGCACTGGGGTCCTATTCTGATACTCTCCCTACAGAAAAGTGTGTGTGTGTGTTGATAATACATTTAGAATTAGTTTAAATGCTAGTTTCTCTGCAAATGCATTTTTAGCAGAAGTTAAAACAGGTATTTCTTAATCCCATATCAAGCCTCCTCTCTTCTGATTCCTGTTCTTTGGCACACTTTCCCTCTAAATGATTAACTTACGTAGGTGACAATAAGTAATCTTCAGTGTTTCTTTGGAGGGGGAGTAAGCAGCAGCAACAGAAAAGGCACATGAATAGCCAATTCATTAGGGAGGCTGATAATCAAATCAAGAGGATGGCAGGGGCTCTAAGATGCAGATTCCCCTTCTGCTGACTTTTAGTTCAGAGTATCGTATTTGGGAAGGGGGTTAGGGGGAGACTTAAGTACAATCCATTATGTGCTGCAAAACATACTGGATGGTCTCTAGCAGTCTGGCATACTTGCCTATTGTGCTTTACACCTGGCCCTGAAGGCTGAATATTAGCAAAGTGGCTAACAATAAAAAAAAATTCACAATGAATATTAAATACAGCAGATAAATTTCAGCTAAGCTTTTTTTGTGGTTGTGTGTGGCTGTCAACCAGATGGTTGGTGTTTCCAGCCCACCCAGGAATGGCTGTGGGCAGGATTCCTGCATTACAGAGGGTTGGACTAGAGGACCCTTTGGGTCCCTTCCAACTCTGATTCTGTGATCTATGGCCCTGAAGACATGAGAATTTCTCACAGGAAAGCCTCCCTGTAGGGGAAATATCCCACAACCAGGCTGCCATAGCCCAGATCTGCGAGGGTCCCCTGCCTGAAACCCCGGAAAGGTAGATAATATTAAGCTAGATAGACTTATGATCTGCCTTGTTTGAAGGCCCCTTCCCATGGCGTGTGGAAACAGTATGTTCCAACCTCTCAGTGCAGGCTGGAGTTCTCTTTGGGAGCTGCGAGAGCAGCGCATCCACGCCGCCCGCCGCAGCCCCGCCTCTTTTCCTTGCGCGTTCCCTGCCCCGCCCACTCCTTTGGGCCGCTTTCTCCCGGCTTTTCCCAAGTGCCACGCACTGAAGTTTTAGAGGCAGAGGGAGGGCGGGGCCCCGGTGGCCAATCAGAGCCGCTTTTGAGCAACACCCCTGAAGGGTTGGGCCAATGAGAGGTGGCTCGAGGTAAATAGCAGACCGAGCCTCCCGGGGAGGCTGGAACTTGGGGTGCGTGTGTGTGTTTTGTTGTTGTACTTTTATAAGAATCGATGGAGGGGCGTTGGCAGTCCTGGAGGACAATGTCTAGTTCATAGGGCTGTACCCTGCAAATGACTTAAGGAGCAGGTTATTACTGCGCGAATTGATCGGATGTGCCTTCCTGGTCGCTTTCGAAATGTTAACAAGGAGGAAAACGAATGGCTGACATCAAGCCAGGTTCCCCACCCCCCCCATCTGTGTCAGGTTATTGTGTTCTCTAACAGATTTTTTGGGACAAGGCACTGGCAGCAAATCAGGGGCTTTCTGGCTTCCCAGCCTTCTGGCGTTCCACTGTTGGAAAGGTCCCCTTGGAACCATCGTCTGCAAACTTTCCTCCACTGGATTGTGTACCGATTCAAACTTGCGTGCACACACCTGACCTTTAAATGTGAAAACAGGGTGTGTCTACTGCACCGTATTAAAAGTCAGGCTTTGATTTAATTATAAATCAGGTGCTATTGCTTAGTTTGCCGCCCCCCCCCAGTCTTTTTCATACCATTTCTAATATTCGATTATTGTGCAACACTTGCTGTTGGCATTGTGAAACTAGTTTGTTCTTATCTTGCTTGGCAGAATTCCCTGTAAAGTTGGCTTTTTATCAGGAGGAGAGTCTCTCTCACACCCCCCACACTTTGGATTTGCATATATATCTTCTGCAGAAAAGTAGCTTAAATGGTTGGGACCATTTGATAACAAGTTGTAAAAAAATTCAGTAACTTCCTTGTTGTTACAAAGCTTCTGTAGTTACAATCTCATTGCAGAAATTACCTCACCCAAGAAGTATTTGGGTTATGTTGTGCTTTTCTATTTATAGGTTGTGCTGCTGAATTTCATTTACAGAGTAGCTTGGAGATCCCCCCCCCCATATGTCTTCTTGGCTTTCCAATGTTTACCAAATGTTAACCATCACTCTACACACTAATTTATATCTATCTAGTCTTTTTCAGTATTCTTAAACTATAGCAATAGGATAAATATTCCTAAATATTTGGGCTTCAACCAGATCTGCAATCAATGGGGTTTACACCACAATCCAAAGTTTTATTTATTCAGTCTGACCGATTTCCAAGACCCACTGATCACACAACTGTGGGCCTGATTGAATTCTGTGTTTCCATGATGGCTGGGATTCAGAGCTACTTTAGCTATCCCTTAAGGCCAGTGGGGTTTCTTTATTCATTTTCTTTGAATGGTGGACCACTATGCCGATTCCCTTAGGTACATGCAAAAATTGTGTGGTTCCTTGCAATCCAGTCAACACAGAGAGAAGGGGGCTGTAGCTCAGTTGTGGAATCTGAGCACATGCATTGCATATGCAAGGTTCTGGGTTCAATCCCTGGCATCTCCACGCAGGGCTGGGAAGGACTCTTGCCCTGGAAAGCAACTGCCAGTCACTATAGATAGTACTGACCTAGGTAAGGACCAGTGGTTCAGCTTTTATGTGTATATATAATGTACTACTAACTTAAATGGTTTGTTGAGAAAGACAGGTGCCAACAGCTAACATAGATATATAATAGTACTGTACAAAGTCGGTAATCACTGGAATTGAATTCCAGAAATCTGTTTCTTAAGATTTACAAGCTGGTTTTTAATAATTTGTATTTTACATAAAAGTTAATTCTTGCTGACTTTTCATTTGATTCTCTTCACTCTCCTTTTTATGAGAGAGATCCTGGAAAGGATACAACTCACTCAGCATTGCAAACGCCTATGATATATTTTTATGACCCTTATATGATAAAGGTATAAATATTGCAGTTTTAGGATGCCACTGTCTGAAAAAAAATAGGTCAGAATATATGGACAAGTGCAAGAGTGTGTTTATGTATATGTGTGGTTTTTTTCCTTAAAACATAAAACTTGGGAGTAATACAAGCACTTCACCTATATTATCAGATATATTATCTCAATGAACCTTAGAACTACCCAGGAAGGTAGCAGAGTATTATCAAGATAATTTGTATGCAGTAGGTACTAATTGTTCAAAACAATGCAGTGAGTAGAACTGTCATACAGCTCAATCACAAAATATTACTGGGGTAGGGGAGCCAGCTGGAAATTAGCAACCATTTTTAAAAAAATTTGCATATACTGTTCAATAGAGAGATGCTCTTAACATCTGTTTCTGCTTCTCAGTGATGGCTCTTAAAATAAAACCCTGCATCTTATTTTTTCAGGTACACAAGAAATCTTGTGGATAAAGGAAATGGAAAGTTCAATTTGATGATCTTATGCTGGGGTGAAGGCCATGGCAGGTTTGTGGCTATATATATATATATTTCCCCATAATATAAAGCTGTACAGGCAGAGGGCCTTCTCAGTAGTGGCACCCATCCTGTGGAACGCCCTTGGTTCGGGGGGCAGCTCGGGGGCTGGTTAAACGACCCCCGTGGGCCGCTTGTGGCCCATGGACCTTAGGTTGCCGACCCCTGCTCTAACCTTTCCAAAAGCTCTTTTTTAAAAAATCCAACTATTTAAAACAAAACCAAAACAGTAAACCAGCTCTTAAGGGTCCATTTTTGCGTATTTGATTGTTTCAGTTAATCAGTGTTTCATCTCTGGCTTCCTTACACTTTTTAAAGACACTTTAAAAGACCCTGTGAAAAGGTGAATATGGCTTTGTGAGTAACCCAAATTCTGTGTGTGATCCTGCTCAGGGAAGGGTGTGGCAGGTGAATATGTGATTGACACAAGGGCTGGCCAATCAACACTGTGCAGATCCAGCCTCATCTGCAAGCCAGAGGTACCAGATTTCCCAGAGTCCCTTTTTAAAAAAAGCCATATGTTATTGTTCTGAGAAACATTTCTCTCTATGTACTAGATCAGGGGTGGCCAACTCCCAAGAGACTGCCATCTACTCACAGTTAAAAACTGGCAGTGATCTACCCCCCTTTGGGGGGTTCAGGTCAAAGTTGCAGAGCTTTTTTTTAGGAGGGAAAGCCCTGTTTGGGGAGGGGTTCGGGTCAAAGTTGTTGAGCTTTTCTTAGGAGGGGAAGCTCTGTTTCTTTGGGGTTCAGGTCAAACTTGTTGAGCTTCTTTGAGGTGAGCCACTGTTCTACCAGTGATCTACCACAGACGTCCAGTGATCTACCGGTAGATCACAATCTACCTGTTGGATGTGCCTGTACTAGATATATAATATATGCCCTTTTTCTCTTGCCTCTGCAAAACAGACAATTATCAGACATTTCTTAAGCATGAGCAATGTGATGCTTCTTTGTCAGAGCAAACTGTTGTAGAACCACTTGGTGACTTCCTTCTTTGTGCTTTCTTACAATGGTAGTAGGTTTTTCATTGCTCTATGTATGTCAGCCCCAGTGTTTTACTAAAGGGGCATTGTGCTGTCTCTGCCTCTTATCTAAAGCAGGGTTTGTGAAGTGAGAGAGTTCCCCTCAGAACCCCAATTTTGTAAATCAGTAATATCTGGTCAATGTACCCTTGACAATTCCCAGAACACAATGGGTGGCATTCAATTAAGTTTTATTCAGAGTAGACCCATCGAAATTAATGGACCAAAGTTAAACGTAATTAGCACTAGGAAAGCTACAGGTGGTGTTTGCTTAACCCTTCTCCCATCCCACTGCTTTTTCTTCCAGTTGGGTTTCCCAGATGTTTTTGCTGCATCAGGAAGGAAAAAAACTGCTGGCAAGGGGGTTCAGTAGGTGGGGAAGGGTGACACTTTGCTGGCTGCTATATTTCTTCTGAAAATATGTGGAGGTGTACACACACACCCCCAAAAAGCAAAGAAAGAGTAGCTCAGATTCCAAGATTCATGTTAACCTCTAGCTACCTATATTCTTCAGAGAAAGATGCTGGGGGCAATAAAAGATAACTGGGGAGGGGACAGAGCTTGCATTTTTTCTCACTGCTCATAAGTATAATTGTATGAAGACAGAGCTGAACTATAGGGTTCCTTTGGTACCACAGTGAGCTGTCCAGCAAGTTAAGGTGGCAGAGAATATACTTTTGGATGCTAGGCAGGAAAGGATTTTGGGAATGAGTTTATTATCATCACGTAGTTGTTTTGTTTTGTTTTGTTTTTAGTTTTTAGCTCACTTTTAATCTAGTGTCCAATGAGCCTTCAAGGGGTGGGGTGTCTTTATTAACAATACTGTTACCTGCTTTAACTCCTAGGTCGCTTTGAACCTTAAATTATTACCTGTGATCCCTGTGCTTGGTTTGATCCTGGCGCACACGCACACACACATAGCCTAAGCCAATTTGGGAGGACATTGGTGGAGGAGAAGGGGGAACCCCATTACACAAGTAGAACTTTTTGTGCTGATGGGACTCATTAGGTGAATCCCACCAAGCATAAACAAGTTCTTAGTTCTCTTAATAAATCTTGTTATGACTTGATCTGGTGCGAGTCTGCACAAAGATTACTGAAGTGAAAACCAATAATGAATAAGAGTTTCAACCTCCCCTAATGAGGAGCGGAAGCACATCTGGCACATTGTTATGCAGATTTATCTAGGGCTGCCTCGCCCTTTATCCCACTTGAGACCACTCAGACTAAATAGACAACCTACCCATGTATGGTAGCCTACTAGAGACTGAATAAATAACCTGATTTTGCTGCCTTTCTGTGACCAGAGAAAAAACAAGGGACTGTTGCAGGCAACCGTATGTGACTGTCGGGCTGTATTGAGCTTGGTGGCAGGTCACAAATTGTGCAAACCTAACATAGGATCATTACTTTTTTCAACACTGCAAGCTAATGACTTAATTTGAATGTAATGTTAGGCCACAGTTTACTGCGACAGGAATGAACCTACAGAAGCATTTTTAGGTTAACCTCATTTTATCATTGCATCTGCCAAGGGCAAACTGTGGCCAGTTAAAACTGATATACTGAAACAAGCCTGGGTCAAACCATAGTTTATTATTCTAGTTTAATGCAACAAACCACAGTTTCAACTGTGTTCAAAAGCTAGATGTAAGTCGAAATTGGTTAGCTTAGACCAAGAAGTGAGTGCTCCTAATCTTCTGCTAGTGGCCACGCCGAATGAGGAGTGCTTGAGTTCAAGGTTATTTTAGCTAGCATTGTGCTCAAACTGGGCTGTTGGTTATGTGGTTTTTCTCTTCTGGTTTCTCTTCAGAATTGCACTCCAAGTTTCTGCCAAGTGCACTGTGGTTTGTAAGACAGACAAGCAGCTGCTTAAAAATAAGAAACCACAGCTTGTTTTAATTTGTTGCACAAGCAGCACCAGTTAGTCAAGGAGTCAATTAAATCTGAATGGGGGAGTGACAACGTGGCGTTCCCCCACCCCACTCCAGAATAACAGAGAAAGAACACTGCCACATATTTTCCAATGGAAAATATGAGTGACTGTTTTGAATCGAGTTCATGATGTAAAAGAAAATTATTATGTGTATCTGAAATGAGAAGTTTCGTGTCTGGAGGCAGTGGTGCTTTTTTGTTAGAGGGTTGGGTCTGAAAGCCAAACATAAATATAGCATCAGTTTTTATCTTAAATAGAATTAAATTCAATGGACAACTATAAGAGAGCTTCCAGGCAAAAGGTTGTGTAAGTATCAGGCAGGCTGTGTCTGCACTCTTGCTACCCACAACCAACATAGACTGCCAGTTCTAGTGGTGGTTGCTGTCGACGAGTAGCATAGTACTAGCCAGCAACATTCACCTCTCTTGCCCTCAATTCATACAAATTAGTGCCTCTTCACTGAGGCACCATTTACCCTTCACTTCTTTCGTACACACTGTGTAAATGCTGGTCAGGTAGCTCCTTCACTGGAGCCCAAGTCCTTTCCCAGGTAATGCCTTTGAGTTATGGTCCTATTGTTTAATTGAATTCCTAGCTAGACATACCCAGCCATTGCCAAAGAACAGATTAGCAAATTTTGTCAGTGACATCACAGTGTGTTTCCTCAAAACCCTCTACAGCTGCAGTCTCTCTTTTCATATTTGCAGAAATTCTAATACTTCCCTTTAAATCTGCCTCTTTTTTCACTTTCATCCCACTTTCAAGACACTATAAAATGATGTGGGCAATAACTATTTCTCTTGTATTAGATGTACAACACAGTAAGCCCTATTGACTTCAATGGAGCTTATTCCCAAATAAATGGGGTTAGGGTTGCAGCCGTAATCATTTTATGGTACATTATGTTTATACTACAGTCAACTTGCAACTTGCACACGTTTAACTTATTTGATTGCAGCTTTATGTGCTTAGCAGCCAACCAACTGACACTGTACAAATTAAATGCATGTCAGAAAGCTTTAAAGCTCTTTTTTGCGTGGGAAGTCTGCAGGCATGGGGGAAGTTCCAGGATTGTTTTGATCATATGCAATTTTGGCTTTACATGCCATCCGCAGAACACAACCCTTATGCAAGTTGGGAGTTGGCTGTATATGTAAAAGTACAACAAAGGTATCAGCCCTGCTGACTTCATAATTGTATTTTTTGTGTTTGTGTACATATACAGCAGTATCCATGATCACACAGATTCACACTGCTTTATGAAAATGCTTCAAGGAAATCTAAAAGAGACGCTGTTTGAGTGGCCTGGCAAAAAGGGGACTGGAGAGCTGCTGAAGAAATCCGAAAGGGTTTTGAAGGAAAACCAGTGTGCCTATATTAATGGTAAGCCCTTTTGTTTTGGTTCATCACAGATACCCAAATAACCTTATAACTTCTTGGCTAGATGTTTCATGTCTTGGAAGGTAAGTTTTTTCTGTTTCTTGGTTAAAAGAAAAGGAGATATCGGGACATTTCATATTATAGAATAAGTCTAATCTTTCATCTGCTGATAGCCTACAGGTACTCGTTTCCTCCTTATGATCTGAACTACTATGTGCAGAATTTAGAGTTTACAAATTAGGCATAAGATTCCTGTGCATAGTGTTGACTGGTACTCCTTTTAAACACAGAGACCCATTGTAATAGATGCCATGGAATGGATTTTAAATGCTGCTAAATGCTGCACTTCCAAAAATGTTATTTATCCTAATCTGTTTTTAGGACTTTCCATTATATCCCACCAACCTTTGTAGTGGTTCTGAAAACTTAAATGATAGATAGAGCTCCCCTCACCCCCCCCCCCAAATCAAATTTAAGCACTCTTGATCACAAAAAACCAAAGAGACCCCCAAGGTAGTGTTTGTGGGCAAAAAAGGGTCATGATAAGAAATAAATACTAAAGCTTCATGGACAATTTTTGGAACAGGATCCTCACCTGGGGCTGACTGCAACATTGTCTTCAGTCTACTCCCCAGCCACATCCATCCAGCCATTTTCTGGCAGGGCTGTCAACAGCACTGGCAGGGACCTGTACAGTACCTGTTTTAGAACCAGTGGATAGCATCCATCGCATTAGTTGCTTATTCTGCACTCACCATGGATTAAAATTGGGGCTTTGACACCTCACAACTTTAATCATACACAGTGGATTTTCACCCAAGTCATGGAGAGCAGAGACTCGTAATATTTGGGATTTTTTGACATAAACTTAACAGACAAGAGAATCAAGTGAAAATATGTTTGGGTCGCAAAAGGAGCATCAGAACTGAGTGAGAGCTGCACTTCAAGGCAAAATATTTAAAGTATTGTATCTCAGTTCTGTTCAGAATTTTGTGAAACTTGGCTACTTTATCATGCTTACCACCCAGATTCTCCATGCTTTGATTTCAGGTGGGATTCATTATTTTAACTTTGAGGATTAGAATGTCTGAGCTGACATTGAGTGGACTGGTTATTTTTGCATTGGGGAATTCCATTAATGTTAGCTGCCTTAGGCTTTTTTAAAATAAAAATGTGGAGCTTGAATGTAACTAATAATAATAATAATAAATAATAGTAGAACATGATTTGATCCTTCCATCTTAATTACATAAGCTATCTTTGCCAAGATAATGTCAAGATGGCAATGCCACATTGGCCTTAGTTGATCTTGGTTATTTTCAGTTGTGGTTTATTCTTGTACACCACTGTATGCCAGATGAGAAAAATGTCCTCTCTGCATTTCCCTAGGGAAGCAACTTCAGTTCAATACTTGGCGCACAGACACCTTTCATAAGGAACTAAAATCTCAGCTATGTTTTTTTCACTCTCTGTTGTTTTCATGTCCAAACACTTTGATTTGGAATGAAATCAAAAACAAATGATGTATGCACACATGCACACAAGCAACTTTGAACATTGCCGAAAGGCATTTGTCTCTTCTTTCTGAACATCTTCAAACTAAAATAGTTGCTACACAGAAAGGTATGCCAAGCAAAAAGGGGTGGGGGGTGGAATCACATGTATGGGAGTGTGTTGCTTATGATACTTTACAACAAATGGATGTCCACAACTTACAGCTCAAAGATGGGTAGGTGGCAGTTTGGCTTCCTTTATACAATATTAATTCAACTATAAGCTTTGCATTAAGCCAGCTCATATGTTCAGATTTTATAAAGCAACAACAATATGCTTACAGACGCTAAGGTAGCACCTGAAGGTTGTCAAGTTTTGTGGATTTTTTTTTTGGATATCAAAATATAGTACCATATTTGAAAGACCTGTTTATGACATCACAATGGTAAATAACTTGAGATATTTTTATATAAGGCACTAAAATGGCTAGTTATACAGTACTTAGAAAAGGCAGAACCAATTACTGGAAGAATAAAGGCTTCACCCCAAAAGAATTATTTCCTTCATCATAGGGCTAATGTACTTACTATCTGCTTAAAATACAGTTTGGGGAATCTTTTAAGTGAGAGGTCCCTTTGCTCCTCTGCACAACACTCTGGGGGAAGCATTCCAGTGAGAGGTAGGACTTAGAGGCAAAAGTGAGCAGACCAATGGATGTGACCCATTGCACAATGAGCTACATTCCAGCACCATGCAGAAGTCAGCATTGTTACACACATCTCTCTACCTCTATCCCCATGAGCAAGAGTTGGAGGACACATTTCAGCTTGGTGGAAGAACTCAAATGTAGAGTATGGCTGGTGAAGATGAGGCCTAGAGAAGCCTGATGGCTAGTTAGAGAAACTTGGCAGGGCCCTGAGAATTTCCAAACTTGATTTAAAATATAGCATATTTCCTAAGTTCTTGGGGAAATGATGGTCTTCTCTATTTCATTTATTTTCCCTAGAATTTTTATAACATCTTTAAAAGAGAATACTGCATTCGTACTGGTGGCAGATGATTAAATTCACAGCACTTGAGATCTCACTAACATTCATGGAGACATCCTGTTGGTCTTTATCAGACTATAACTATGCATAATTCACCTAGATTTTTAATAGAGGCTAGGCATTCTACTTTATTTTATTTTTAAAGATCCTAAAATTGAGGGTAAAATTGTTGGATAAATGATCTGACCCAAGTTTTGTACATAATCGGTGCTCTTATGTTTTCTTTTGTTAGACTGCATTGGCTTACACCGTGTGGAGAACCCAAGCCATACGGAAACTGCTGTTAGTCTCCATTTGTACAGCCCACCCTTTGAATCTTGCTACACTTTTGACCAAAGAACTGGACACAAGCAAAAAGTTAAAATGACATTTTATAGTCAGTTTGGAGAAAGGACCCCATATGTAAGTATAAGGATTTGCACCTTGCCTGTACCATTTAGCTGATCACTGCAACTTTTCTATGGAAAGAAGGCAGCTCTTGGCTGATGCACATCACGCTAATAAATGAACCCCTTGTTGGAGGCCCAATACGTTATTTTATTGTTATTATTATTTATTAAATTTGTATACCGCCCTTCATCCAAAGATTACAGCGTGTTTCACAACACAAAAAATAATACATTCATTGGATTTCTGATGAGTTGCAAATCTGCTGGAGCAGGGACCAGAGCAGAGGGCCATGAACTGGAAGGAAAGGGGATGCTGCAAAGACGCCAACTTGAGAATCAATAAACCAGTGGCATAGCTAGGGGGTGCAATGGGAGTGAATCGCCCTGGGCAGCATTTACCTTTGAGGGCGGTACACCGGAGCCCAGGCTGGCACACAAGCCAAAAGCAGCACGGGGCTGGACTTGCAGCACGCCAGAGCTGTTGTATTCCATTTCCTAACTGTTGCCCCGCCCCCACAGCATGCCCCGTCCCTATGGCACGGCATGTGTGCCCCAGACGCCATCAGGCCTCATTATGCCACTGCAAAGGAAGACTTGCAGGGCTAGGAGTTCGAGGATGGAGCATTTTTTTACTGTATTTGCCTAAGAGTTAAAACATAGCTAAATATGTTCTGCAATTTCCCATAGTGCTGATTTCAACCTTCAGTAACATCCCCACAAGTCTTTGGGCATAAGAAATATAAGTAAATTCCAGATATGAAAAGGGCTTGGTGCTGGAGCACAGGACCAAAGAGCAAAAAACTATCAAGTGGGAGCCATGGCAGAATTTAGTTACCCTCTATTCGCTCATGGTTTTTAGATTTTGTACCTCAGAGACTTGTTTATTTGAAATAACTGAAAAATCTAGACAACAAAGATTCTCTCTCTTCTCTCTAGGCAACATCAGTTTCACAAGAGAACAACTGAAAAGCACAAGGCTGGCTGGCTGGTTTATTATTTGAACTGGAGCAGGAGGATTGTATGATTGATGCCAGTACCAAGATGTGTCTGAATAATCTCTGTGTATGACAACAGTAGAACAGCTATTTGGTCAAGTAGTTATCATTCATGATTCCTCTCCTCTTGAACACTAAAGGGAGTAGTGCCATGTATTGCTGCAGAGTTCAAATGACTCTCGCAGCCTACCATAAGACCAGGGTCCTTTTCCCACCATTTCTACTTTTGAGACTGTACACAAACTTCAGCATTTGGGATTTCAAGTATGACTTGACTTTCTTAACAGCCCTATCTGTTTGAATGTATGCCATTTTTACTAGTAATGTAACTTCTTGGTGTCATCTGTACTGTATACTGTTAGCAGCTTCATTTTAACCTGGGTTTAATGATCTGTTGGAACTTAAAAAAAAAATTGTTTGTGCATCTTAAAATCTTATGTGTAAGATTTGATTTTTAAAAAAACAAAAGAATAAAATAGGAGCAATAATGTCTTGTACCAACACTTATGTCCCAGAGAAAAAGTTTGTTAATGTCTGTTAAAAGTTAGTGATGTTGAATGGGATCAGTTTTTAGTTTTTAAAGTGATTTGTATCATAACTTGCCCAAAAACCTGAATAAAACTGAATACGGGCACACTTTCCCATTTTTGTCCTGTAGCATAATTTAGCATAATTGATGGCTGCTCATCTGTCTGTTAAACAAGCCCTTTCATGGTTTCCAGATGCTGTGTTAAGGCTCCATCATGCAAAAGGTGAATGTACAGCAACCCGCTGGTGTGCCAGAGCTCCAACATTTGGGTTGGGTTAGTGAAGCAATATGCAGTGTTGGAGATGAAGTCTGGAGGTGTAATCCCACTACCTGACCATGTGTTGGATTTCTGCTGCGGAGGGGACTAACAGCCGCTTCCTCTCTTGCTCTGCATCTGATTAGTTTTATTTTCATTATGCCATGCTTTTTACTTACAGGTGAAAATCAGCCCCAAAATGTGTCTCTCTCCCCAAACCCTTTTTGTTTGCCTGTTTGAAAGGGATAAGGACTGTGTGAAGTAACAAAAAGTTCTTTATATAAGCATGTAAACATGTTAAGTCAGAGCCAAGCATCTGCCATAGCCTGCTTTCTGCAGGTCCTAGATCTGGTATTCCTATGGGGGAAAGGTGGTGTTGAATTTTTGGGAGTGATGACATACCAGGTATTCCTGCCTTCTTTCTCTCCTATAACATGCTGTTTTCAAATACACATAAATGCTTAAGAGCATCAGCTGGATAGGTATCTTTTCTTATAATACATGCTTCCAGTTCTGTTTGAAAAAAGAGCATTTGTATGCATCAGATGCAATCTAAGCTCCACGATTACATTACAAATCAGATTGAATAGGCTGTTTGTGAAAAACAGAAATTTGATCAGCTTTGGGAAACTTGTGGAAAGGTACCTGCCTACAGTAGGAATAGATCACATACCCTGCAGACAATATTCCTCTGCCATTTGTGATCAGCTATTCCTGAACAACAATCTGCCATTTTTTTTAGGAATGTGCTGAAGGGATAGAAGTGTTATGTCAGACTTCTTGACTTATTACTCCAGCTGTCAAAAAATGGTGTGTGAAGAATCAGCCATTCATTCCAGCTATGCTGCATCACTTCTTTTAATGGAGTGACATGCTTGGGACTCGAATAAGCATGGCATACAGGTGAAACGCGAAAAATTAGAATATCGTGGAAAAGTCGATTTATGTAAGCAATTGTTTTCATTAGCTACTGGAGTTTAATATATGAGATAGACTCATGACATGCAAAGCGAGATAATCATCACAATTATAACAAATAAAGGCTTGACATATCTCGCTTTGCATGTCATGAGTCTATCTCATATTAGTTTCACCTTTTAAGTTGAATTACTGAAAGAAATGAACCTTTCCACAATATTCTAATTTTTCGAGTTTCACCTGTACTCTTTTGATCAGGTGTGGGACCCATCTTTCTTGGCCATAGACTAGGGCTGATAGGAATTGTTCAGCAACATCTGCAGAGTCAAAGCTTCCCCTGCCTTGTTTTTGAAAAACCAATACTGCCATCACAGCCATTCATTTTTGCAGCTGGAAAAAAAATGGTCTATGTTATGTACTGAGTTGAATAGGATCCAAACTGCAGCAGGCTGATTGGTCCTAGAACAATAGGATTGAGATTGCAGCAGTCTGACTGGTCCCAGAACAATAGGATTGAGATTGCAGCAGTCTGACTGGTCCCAGAACAATAGGATTGAGATTGCAGCAGTCTGATTGGTCTGCAGGAGCCACCCAATCCAGCTCCAGGTGGAAGTGAATCCGCATTCCGATTGGCATACAGGAGTATCCCGGAATTAGCCAATCACGTGGGGCCCATTGTGTAAATAGTGTATATAAAGCAAACATTTTGGGGGAACTGCATTCCTCACTACTATGAGCTGAATAAAGAGCATGAAAATCACACTGGACTCCGAGTATCTTTCACTGGCGACGAAGGTGGGATCCCGCTGAGCTGACTGCCACACACAGCACCGCAGCAACGCCACCTGCCGCACAGCTGCCTCGCACCGTGTATCCAGGCTTCAGCTCCGGGTCCCAAGGAACTCAAGATGGCAACGGACAGCAGCTTCTCGCCGTTCAACCCAGCATCAGGAGACTGGGAAGGATACGCCACCCGTTTCACCTTTCTTCTAGAAGCTAAAGGGGTCACCAACGATGCCAAGAAGAGGGCGATATTCTTCAGCGTCTGCGGAGAGGAGACATTCGAAATCGCCCGGGCTCTCCTTGCGCCTGATGATGTCGCTACTGTTCCTTACAAAACAGTAATGGAACGGCTGAAGGGGCACTTCTCGCCACAGCCCTCGGTGGTGGCTCGTCGAAATGCCTTCTATGCAAAGCGGCAAGCCCCTGGGGAAACCACAACGGGGTTTGTGACCTCCCTCCGCCAAGCCGCTCAGTTCTGCAACTTCTCAGAGTTGGAGAACATGCTGCGTGACCGCCTCGTCGGTGGCCTGAGGGACGAGAAGCTGCAACGACGCCTCTATGCCAAGAAGGACCTAACGTTCCAGGTCGCTCTGGAGGAGGCCCTGGCAACAGAAGCCGCCGAGAGGTCGATGCAAGAGGCACGGCCGAGCGTGCCGTCCCAACCAAGGGTCCACCACGAGGACCTCATCGACGATTCAGGATCAGACAGGGAGGAGGTGCACAGAGTACAGCAGCGCACTCAAGCCGTGCACACACCACAGCTGCCTCGACCAGAAGGAGGGAACTGCGCAAGCTGCGGGGAGAATCACGAGAGGAGGACCTGCCGTTTCCGCAATGCCGAGTGCAGGCAGTGCAGAAAATCAGGCCACATCGCCCGGGTGTGTCGGGCTCGGCCCATCCGACGCCAGGCATCAGATGACCGCCCCAAGAGCCCCAGGTCCCGGGGCCCAATGCACCAAGGCAACTCGACGGAGACCACGGACTACCAGGTATACCAGTTGCCCCACCCCAACATAGAGAAAATTTATGTAGAGGTACAGATAGAGGGGGCCCCGTGCCGCATGGAGCTGGACACAGGTTCAACCCTATCCATAATCTCGGCACGGACTTTAAGGAAACTGTGCCCTAGTGGGGGTCCCAAACTCAGGCCAGCCCCATTCACCCTCCGGGACTTCCAGAAACGTAAGGTCCCCACAATGGGGGTGGGGACCTTCAGGGTGCAATATCGAGGGCGGACGCGGCAACTGGACTTGCTCGTGGTCAAGGGCTCCTACGTTAGCTTACTGGGATTGGCATGGTTTGGACCACTGGGGCTAGCCGTCACCGGGGTGAACCGCACTAGCTTACAAGTGGATGTGGACGCCATATGCAAGGAGTTTCCGGCGGTTTTCGATGGGAAATTGGGACAGTATACGGGCCCCCCTATTGCCCTACAGCTGGACCCCGCAGTACGACCTATCAGGCTCAAGGCCCGCCGGGTCCCGTTCGCCCTGAAACCCCGTATAGACGAGGAATTGGACCGGCTCGTGGAGCAAGGAGTGCTGGAGCCTGTGCCTAATGCCACCTGGGAAACCCCGATCGTCACACCCGTCAAGCCTAATGGTTCGGTCCGCATCTGCGCAGACTACAAATGTACCATAAACAAGGCCCTCATGGCCCACGCATACCCAGTGCCAGTGGTCAGCCATGTCCTCGCCACCCTGGCTGGGTCAATTTTTTTTGGCAAGCTGGACTTGGCCCAAGCCTATCAACAGCTGCCAGTAGATGAAGCCACAGCAGAGGCACAGACAATTGTGACGCACAGGGGAGCGTTCAAGGTAAAGCGGCTGCAATTCGGTGTCAGCGTGGCACCAGGCATATTCCAGAATCTAATGGACTCGCTGCTTAAAGGGATTCCTGGCGTCACCCCCTTCTTCGATGATGTGTTGATTGCCGGGCCCACAGCAGAGGAGTTTGAGGACCGCCTTCGCACCGTTCTGCACCGTTTCCAGACGGCGGGTCTCAAGGTGAAGCGGGAAAAGTGTCTACTAGGAGTGCCTCAGGTGGACTTTCTGGGATTTATGGTGGATGCAGAAGGGGTCCACCCGACTGGGGACAAGGTACGGGCCATTTGTGATGCCCCAGCGCCCAAGGGCAAGACTGAACTTCAGGCCTTCTTGGGGCTATTGAACTTTTACCATGCCTTCCTTCCCCATAAGGCAGCAGTAGCAGAGCCCCTACACAGACTCCTGGACAAGCGGGCCCCTTGGGTGTGGGGCCAGCGCCAGGAGGCCGCATTCCAGGCAGTCAAGGACTTGCTCGTCTCAAACTCTGTCTTGGCACACTTCGATGAGAGGCTGCCGGTGGTGCTAGCATGCGACGCCTCACCCTACGGCATCGGTGCTGTCCTTGGACACCAACTCCCAGATGGAAGAGAGGTGCCAGTGGCATACTTTTCCCAGACACTCACCGCAGCCGAGCGGAACTACTCGCAAATCGACAAGGAAGGTCTGGCAATCGTGAAGGGAGTAAAAAAATTCCATGATTTCTTGTACGGGCGGCCCTTTACCGTGGTGACTGATCACAAGCCGTTGCTTGGTTTGTTTGCCCCCGAAAAGCAGACCCCCCAAGTGCTGTCTCCGCGCGTTCTCAGGTGGTCAATTTTCCTTGCCAGCTACCAGTATGCACTGATTCACCGCCCTGGGAAGGCGATGGGCCACGCAGACGCCCTCAGCAGGCTACCACTACCAGAAACAGGCCCCGACCCAGCACCCGCACAAGAGGTTATGAGCCTGGAGCTGCTTCCCGACCGCCCTATTCAGGCACAAGAAGTTGCACACCATTCCAAGAAAGATAGGGTCATCTCCCGGGTCCTGGACTGGGTGTGGAGGGGATGGCCCAGCAGCAGCCCCGGGCCAGAATTTGCTGGCTACAGAACCCGTAAACATGAACTGTCGGCCCACAAGGGGTGCCTGTTATGGGGAAGCAGGGTCGTCGTTCCTGAGCCCCTTCGCAAAAGGGTCCTTATAGCCCTACACGAGACACACCCAGGGGTAGTGAGAATGAAGGCCCTCGCCAGGAGTTATGGATGGTGGCCAGGAATTGACGGAGAGATAGAGACCTGGGTCAAACACTGCCAGGCCTGCCAAGAATCCCGCCCAGATCCCCCAAGGGCCCCAGTCCAGTCGTGGGAGTCTGCCCGAGCACCATGGTCACGCCTGCACATGGACTTCGCGGGCCCCTTCCAGGGGAAAACATTCTTCATAGTGGTGGACTCCTACACCAAATGGCTGGAAGTCGCACTGGTACCATCCACTTCTACGTCTGCAGCCATCCGGGTACTACGCAGGCTGTTTGCAACCCATGGACTCCCTGACACTCTCGTCTCAGACAATGGAACCGCATTTACGTCAGAAGAATTCCAGACCTTCACAGCGCAGAATGCCATCCGCCACATCCGCTCAGCACCATTCCACCCTGCCACCAATGGCCAAGCAGAGCGCATGGTGCGGACCACCAAGGACACCCTACGCCGCATGACGCAAGGGGACTGGGAGTACCGCCTTGCCACATTCCTTCTAGCACAGCACAGCACCCCTAGCTCAACGACTGGCCGGAGCCCCGCGGAACTACTAATGGGCCGGCGCCTCGCAATCAGACTGGACCGCCTCCACCCCGACAGAGCTCAGGATGAGGTAGTGGTGGGTGAAGGCAGGAACCCCCGGACCTTTGTGGCCCAGGATCCAGTGTATGCAAAGAATTTTGGGGCAGGCCCGGCATGGGTACCCGCCACAGTCACCAGGGTGACGGGCCCCGTGTCATACGAGGTGCTAACAGAGGGGGGGCAATGCTGGCGCCGCCACTGCGACCAGCTACGGCGACGATTCCCAGGAGAAAACCAGGAGGAGGACAGGTCAGAGGAGTCCCAAGGGAACAGTGGGGCATTGAGACCCGTAGAGCAGGAGGGGCTGGCAGGGGAGGCAGAATCAGTAAATACTGAGAGGACCCGCGAGGCCGAAAGGGCACCGGAACCAGAGCCACGACAGAGCGAGCTGGTTGCGCCAGACCAAACAGCCCCATCACAACCAGCAGCCTCGGAACATGAGCCAGAACCAGAACCCCTGACCAGGGAACAGCCCAGGCCGCAACGCACACGTAGGCGACCAGCGTACCTTGAGGACTATGGATGCAACCTCCCAGGCACTACTGGAACTTAGAGGGGAGGGGTGTTATGTACTGAGTTGAATAGGATCCAAACTGCAGCAGGCTGATTGGTCCTAGAACAATAGGATTGAGATTGCAGCAGTCTGACTGGTCCCAGAACAATAGGATTGAGATTGCAGCAGTCTGACTGGTCCCAGAACAATAGGATTGAGATTGCAGCAGTCTGATTGGTCTGCAGGAGCCACCCAATCCAGCTCCAGGTGGAAGTGAATCCGCATTCCGATTGGCATACAGGAGTATCCCGGAATTAGCCAATCACGTGGGGCCCATTGTGTAAATAGTGTATATAAAGCAAACATTTTGGGGGAACTGCATTCCTCACTACTATGAGCTGAATAAAGAGCATGAAAATCACACTGGACTCCGAGTATCTTTCAGTCTACTAACTAACTTTCCACCAGAGACAGCTGGTGGAGATGAGACAGAGGCTACACTGTTTGTCTGCTTGTTTGCTTTTCTTTTATCTGCTTCCATTTTCTCAAAAGTGGCATGTGTGCAGGTGGGTGGAGAATGAATTTATGCCATTAGTCAGCAAGTGCAGAATGGGTAAGGAGGTACTCTTCACAGTACAGTAAACATTTGTTCTTCACCTCTACTTGTGCCTTTCGTCCTTGGCATTGGCTTGGGGAGCTGAAATCTGGAGCCTAGCAATGTGTTTTTCTCCTCTTTAAACTAAAAGTACACCCTGTTCATTTGCTAATTCTTTTCGCTTATTTTTGTAGCCTCTCCCAAGCCTGGGAGAAAGTTGTTTGCTCTGCTGGGGTGCAGCATTACCAAGGTTAAAATACACAATCTGCTTGTGATTACTCTCTGGAATTACATGTTGAAACGCTTTTTTTATTACATTGTTTGGCACTTTCCTGTCTTGAGCATTCTAAGTTATAACATTCTGAGTTTGAATGAAATTGAAAGCTGGCAGCAAGGACCCATTACGCCACCAACCCATAACCCATAAAGGGGTGGTGGTTGCTAAAATGCAGTCCTCAAGGCATTGTTGGACTATAACACCCATCAGCCCCAGCTATTATAGCCAATCAGGGATGGTGGAAGTTTAGTCCAACAACAACTGGCAGGCCAGATGGGCTCCACCCCTGCCTTAAAGTATAAATGATTAATGCCAGCTGCTATGGAAATGGAAAATGAAAGACCTTTATATTTACAGAACAGGCATGCCAACAGGAGCTTGATTATGTGACTAATATGCCACTAAAGCAACCCGCTAAGTGACTTTATGATATGATTGCAAACAAAGATATTAAGTGCTACGGTGACCTTCGTAAATGTTTGCAGCAATGGGCCTCCAGCAGTTGTAGCAAGTCACAAGAGGACCGTGCACACCAGGGATGGAGAAGCTTTCTCGGCCCCCAAGGGCTACAATCCCCTTCTTAGCAACCTATCAGTAGCCACATGCCAAAGGGAAAAGTGGACAGAACAACACGTTAATTTTACCCTCTGCACAGTAGGCTGGTTTCTACACATACTCATGCACCACTTTTCTTCTTTCATCCAGGCAAGCAAGAGACATCATTGGAGTTCAGGGGCAGATTCCAGCCAGGCAAGGACACTCAAAGAGCATGGAATTTGCTTCAATAAGATGTAGCAATAGCCACCTACTTGGATGGCTTTAAAAGAGGATTGGACAAATTCATAGAGGCTATCAATAGCTACTAGGCACAATGACTGCGCCCTGCCTCCAGTATGTTTCTGAATACTACTGCTGGAAACAGTAGGAGGGAGGAATGCTATTGTGCTCAAATCCTGCTTGTGGGTTTCTCATAAGCATCTGCTTGGCCACTGTGAGGACAGGATGCTGGTCTAGATGGGTCACTGGCTTCATCCAGCAGGCTCTTAACATTTTTAAGTGCCATCTAGAGAGGTATGGAGGGCCACACCAATATACTCAACAGGACTTACTGCTGAGAGTATTCATGCTTAGGATTGTGCTGTTAATTTTTAGCAGGATCCTGCAATTGAGAGAGGCAAGAGGGGATTTGGAATTCTAGATTGCGTAAAGGATTATATGGATTCTTTAAAGTTACATTGGTGAGTATGGGCGTAGCAGTTCACTGATCAAAGGGTTATCAAATCAAAAGTGTTCTGAAAAGATTAGCTTGAGTGTAATCCTTGAATGCATATGTCCTAGAAATAAGTTGCCTCCAGCTGAATAAGTATTTCCTAAAGTGATAAGAACTGTGGGATAATCCTGTCAGTGTGTGCATAGTACTCTCTGCAGTCACTTTTTACAAAAATGATACACATCTTGTTGAACTGGAAGGGCGATTAGTGACTCACAAGAGAATGTAGTTAAACTACTTTTCCAGTGCACACATACGGTAAATGGTCTGATGGAAGTAAAAGCAGCTAGTTTTTATCAAGCTGACCGATATGGACATCACTGGATTTTATCCATTAACTTTCCCTCAATTTTTTGTTGTAAACTTACTTTAACATGGGTAGTAAGACTACGTAAAAAGTAAGACTCTACCCTGATTTTGGAATAGCGGAAATAATATTTTCCCTCTCAATATTTGTATTTTCTTAAACAGTTCTACTCAACTTACTTTTCTGTATCCATTTTAATTAGGTAAAGATTCCACAAATGATGCTTTAACCACAAGGGCATTCTTGCTCCTGAAATTTTTCAGAAAACAATAAAAATGTAGCTGCATCATTCAGAATGTGACCAAATGAGATTTTTACATTTTTCAGCTTACTATGTGGATTTTAAAATTTTGGTCAAGTATTTTGAAAGTAAGGGGATATCTAGTATGACAATGGGTGGGTTTAACATTTGATTTATCTAATTTACAGTAACTAGTTATTTTATATTTCTTTTTATATATAACTTTTGAGAGTGGGTAGGTGAAAGATACAAAGAAGCAAAAACATTTTCCTATTTATTCTGATCAATAAAAAGCACTTGTAACTATCTACTTCTGTACAGTATAGGAACAGGGCCGGAATGTCTAACTGGCTTTCTCCGTTTTCAGGGTCTAGGTAAAGTATTTCAATACAAGTACTGTATTTACAAAAGAGGTTCATAACTTGACTAACAGCAAAGCAAAGTCCTTGGCTCAAGAAGCATTTGTTTGAGTGCAGTATTAAATTGCAAGCATGTGTTTTGTGTCAGGATCTTAGGTTTGCTCATTGGCTAAGGTAAAAAACCAGATTTCACTTGTTGGCATGTGTTCCTGTATCACATATAACTTTGACTGAACAAATGTCTGAACAAAACCTGAAAACCAAACAGTAACAGCACAGCAAGATTTGACTTGCTTTAGTGGCAAAGGAAATTCTTTGCTTAGCCTGAGAACATTGTATTGTAAATCCCAGTACATTTTTGCATACATCTCCCTTACTGAAGTAGAAATATCAATGGGAGGGTTCCAGAAATTGTTTTTGGTGACTCTAAGCCTTGGCACTATCTGAATTACTTTGGGGTGACTTCTACTTATAGAATTGTAGAACTAGGAGGGATATGAAGGGTCATCTAGTCCAACCCCCTGCAGTGCAGGAATCATTTATTCTCTTGTATTCGTGACTGATAACTAACAATTTTTAATTCTTTTATTCAGCATGAAAGAAGATTTTAGGGATCTAAGAGAGTCAGATATAAATATAAAACTAACTTATATCAATGCACATCTTTCCTATTCAACACAGGTAGCTAATTGTGCTGTCTCTCTATATGGATTCAAAATTGAAATGTACTGAAGTCACAAATATATGTATTTTATAGCTAAGCAAGAAATACTGAATACTCACACCAAGAAAAAAAGGTGAATTAGCAATAGTAAGATTTATTCAGGAAAACAGAACATTCATTACAATGTGATCAAGCATTGCAGCCTAAGCTCACTATTGTGGGATATGAGAAGTTCCTTAGGGCAGGGGACTGCTGTGCTGCTTGCTTGACCTTGTGGTCGCAGGTAGGGTAGAGAGGGTCATGTCTTGTGACAAGTACTGTAGTGTGAGCAGGGAGGGAGGGGTTTAGAGTGGATCCCCTGGTGAGCACTCAAAGGCACTCACATAGTGAAGGGATGTTCTCCCAATCTATTATTTATTGGTTAAATATCTTTCCTCCGCTTAACCATAAGGTTCCAGGGTAGGGTGGGTTACAAAAATTCAGAAATACAATATTAAAATCTATTAAAACAATTTACCATCAATCATCAGAAGAAAAGGGTGGGTCAAAGTGATGAGGTGCATCTTCAGAATGTGATGAAAGCTATATAATGATGGGATCAGATGCACCTCATCTTGTTCAAGGAGAAACATGATAGACCAAACCTTGAACCCCATGAGGTTCTTCCTTCTGAATGTTGGACTCTAGCATTTTAGCTCTGATCTAGGTATTTAATGTACTAAGCCAAGTCAATATGTTAGACAGAATGCTATATTCTGGCTTTTTAAATTTTTAACGTATGCCTGAATTTGTGTTCTGTTTTCCTAAATAAATCTTACTGTTCCTAATATTAACAGTTTTTGCCCCCCACCCTACCACAGAATGAAGATACAAGACATTAATTGAGTTTGAGGGGACAACTTTATTAATGTAAAAAAGGTATGTGCAGTGAGAAACATTTTGTAATTGGCACCTGCCTGTCTCAGAAGACAATGGAGTGTGCCTCCAGGGGTGAAGCCAAACCATTGTGTTAGCAGCATCAAAGTAACCTCCCTGGGGCGCAAGCTTGGGCAGTGTGTATGGAGGTCCTGAACTGCCCAGATGACAGGACCCATCTTGGCTCAAAGCCCTCATGAAAATATACTGATCAGAGCCTTTCTCTACCCATTTCCCTAAAATGGCTAGTTGAAGGGGTTGCCCTAGAGGAGCACCTCTCCTCTCCCCTGGTGTTTGAGACTGTGTGTGTGTGTGTTTGTTTAGCTGCTTTGACTCTGTTTGCTCTTGGAAACAAACCATGAAGCAATAGGGATGCTGGGGTGTGGGGAGGAGAACAGCAAACAACTAGTGACCGTGTAAGCTACCACTGATGCCTTGGGGCAGGAGCTGATAGCTTGCCTTGAACTCTGGACTCAATGGCTGCCAAATTTGAGAGAAGGGGCACGCATGCATAAGTAGCATGATATCTTTTCAATCAATCGGTTAGGGTTGAAATGAATCCTGGATTCTTATTATAACATGGGAATAATATGGCACACAGTTGGGGCTTAAAAACGACCTTCATCTGGAACCAATGTATGCTCTTTTCAACGTGATTTGTGCTAGTATTAGTTAATATTGGTCTCTTAGGATCTGTGAGGCATGGAGTTCATTGTGAGGTGATGTTGTGACATATGTATTATGAAGTGTAATACAATTAAACCTTCTGACTTGAGGTAAAAGGGCTTGCTCTGTAGTTTCCCTGTCCAACGATAAGGGATTCCCTTCCGGATGTGTGACCCAACAAACTGACCAGGCAATACAGGTGACCTTATTTAGGAAAGATCAGATAGCTGTCAGGGCCAAGCAGGACATTTATCAATAATACATATATTATTAATTTTCAATCTTAATTTATATTTTACACACCAAGGAGCTCATTGCGGCATACATGGTTCTTCCCTCTCACATTTCATCCTCACAGCAACCTTATGTGGTTGGTTAGGCTGAGAGGGTATGACTGGCACATGGCCACAGAGTTTTGTAGCTGAGTAAAGATTTGGACGTGTGTCTCCTCAGTTCTAAACTGACCTTCTAATGACTGGGGCAAGCATCTTAAGACATTATGCTCTTGCTTTCACTGTTTGTGGTTGTTTCTGGCTGGTAATGACAAGATGTTTGTGAGACTATAGAGACTATAATACAAAGAGAATCCATAATTTTCCAGAGTCAATATGTTAACTGAACTTGGAGGGTTGTATCTTTCCTGCCTTATCTAGTGCAGTAAAATCTCCAGAAATAGTCCTGCTGTAGGGGATTATTGTGCTCCTCACGAGTAAAACATAGTGACTCAGGATCTGTATATTTACATCAGTTTATTATACAGATATGTACAAACAGAGCTCAAAATTCCATGACCATCTTAGTCACTCTCAGATCCCGGAAATGGTGCTTTGCAAGAGCGCCTCCAGCAGAGAAACCTGGGGATCCCAAGTCTCCTCCTTTCCTCCTTCCGTTTGAGCCCCCAACGTAATTGGGGCGACGCGACTACCAGCTCCCCCTCCGTTCCTGAACTGCTTATTGGGTGTTCGGACTCCACAGCATCCGACAGCCCTTCCACCACAGAGCTCTCTTCCTGTCTCTCGCTCCCACAGGATGTCTCAGGGCTTCTTGGGTGGTGCTGGGTACTCTCAGCATCAGGGGTCCCTCCCTCCACCGCTGGCTCTCTCCTGCCTCCAGAGGTTCCCCTGACACCTGCCCTGATGCACTAAACAGAACTACAGTAGGGCTCAGAGGTTTCAACTCCCTCAGTTATGTTCTGTATGGCATTATGGAAACAAGAGTTACTAAGGAAAATAACAGAGTACTCTTTATTCAAAGTTTACATAATAGTTTTACCTCCAAAGATTGTGGGGGTTTTTGTTTTTTGTTTAATGGCTAACAGATCCTGGGCCAAGCCAGTTTTTCAACTTCTGCATAAAGATGCAAGTGATAACAAATTGGAGGCTTCATATGACTATCTTCAGGGTAACTATTGCTATTGTGGAATACTGCATTGTCCCTAAAGATTAAAAGGTTATGCTAGTAGTCATAAACTTTCTATGGGCTTTCAGGCCTGGAATGTTATGTTTGTTTTTATATGGTGTACTTAGTTCTTTTCAGCTTAGCTTCTCTGCATTCTTATACAGTGGTACCCCTGGTTACGAACTTAATTCGTTCAGGAGGTCCGTTCTTAACCTGAAACCATTCTTAACCTGAGGTACCACTTTAGCTCATGGGGCCTCCCGCTGCTGCCACACGATTTCTGTTCTCATCCTGAGGTTCTTAACCTACTTCCAGGTTACTGGAGTCTGTAACCTGAAGTGTTCATAACCCAATGTGTTTGTATCCTGAGGTACCACTGTGTTGCTTTGAGATTGTGTGTGTGATATGAAATGATGAAAGCTGCCGTGGTTAAGGTATATACACTGAAAAGGTGGTATGTAAATGAATTAGTAAAACCAAGATCTGGACTGTACCACCTTAGACTAGTTGTAGGTTCACATGACAGAATACTGCCTTATGCAGGAGGGTGGGGAACCTAGACATAGAAAGCTACCCTGTCAGGGAGAAGGTTGGACTAGAATAACTCTTGCTGATATGCTAAATTCCTGTGTGTGGGGAATCCTTGGATGAAATGGATGTGAACCCCTACCTATGATGTGAAGAGATTCACCACTGCTGTTTTTGGCAACTAGACTAGAGAGGACACTCTGATATATGTTTCACAGAGTCCATCTAAAGCTTTAAAAAGGAGTTGGGAACCCATTTCAACCTTTTGCTTTTCATTCTCGTCAAACCTTGGCGGCAACATGCCAGTGGTAGTTGGCTAGTAGCCACTAATAGCCACAACATCCATGAATTTGTCTTAATTCTCTTTTAAAGCCATCCTAGTTAGTGGCCATCACTGCCTCCTCTGTAACTATATGCTGAGTGACTTTCTTTGTTTTGTCCTGAATTTTCTAACATTCAGCTTTGTATATCTCCAAGCTCTAGTATTATGAGGGACAAAAAAAAAATCATTGTCTGTTTTCTCAACACCATGCATTATTTTATAAACTTCTATTTCAGACTATAAAAACCAACTTCTTGGGTGGGTATTACAAGATAATTCCAGAAAGACAGTGCTTCTGGATTTGTGTATACCAGACAGTAGGGGTCATCATTCATTGTATGTTATATTGCACGCTTTACAAAATTCCAAAGGCAAAATATTTAAAGAAAATTCAAGAGCCAACCAGCACTCTCAGTGACATTGATAAAATCAAACATCTGATGTCTAGTGTAGCTAAGCCTGTTATGTTTAGCTAAGTTTGCAGTAAAAGCTTCCCAACTCAGTAAAACCTAGGAGTCTAGCCTTGTGACCTGAAATATACGGTGTGCCATATTTGCATGTATATTTTATGCATTATATGTGTTTTATTACATGTGTTTTATTATGCTGTTTTTATGGTAGCTGTATTAGTTTGTTGCAGTAAAACCAATGAAGTGTCTTTTGGTACCTTACAGAATACACGAATTTATTATGATGTGAGTGTTCACAATTTAAAATCTACTTTATTAGCTGCAAGATCACATCTCATTAAGTGGGCTCTAGTCCACGAAAGCTTATGCCATATTGAATTTGTTCCTGTTAGGTGCCACAAGACTTTTGAGGTTGTCAATATTTTGTGGGAATGAGTCAAATGCATAGCGGGAAATTTAGGTTTGCACAATTAAAGTGGATTAAAGTGCTTTGTCACCCTAAACATTCACTTTAAAAAATAAATTAACTTTTTGCAGTTAGGAAAATGCCTTATAAATGCATTGAAATGTGTGGTATCAATGAATAATAGAAAGATTATAAGCACTCTGCAAAGAAATCAGGATGAATGCAGATTGTTGTGTAATCATCCCACAAACAAACCAGAGCAAATGCTCCATAAATACTAGACATAGTCTAATCTCTGTGTAAGCTTTGTGCAAGCAAATCAAAGTGAATGCTCAATAAACAGGTTGTCTGGGGGAGCCCTTTGGCATTGTCATCCTTTCCCTGGCAGGTGTCAGTGGGAGTTTTCCACTGCTCAGGTTAATACCGTAGCAGGGAGCGGATTTTAACTGGGATTGCTGTTGGGGAGGGAAATGTCAAATTAACCTCCCTATTTGCTGCAGTTCTAATGAAAACTGGTCCCTGCATCTTATTAGTAAACAAAGGGAGGAGCACTTAATGAATTTTCTAAGTTGCATTTACTTTCATGGGCTCTGTCTCCGTTGGGATATCCTCACTGCTTCCATCCAGTCCTAAACATCTTGCCTAATTCCTGAACTTCTGAATCATGACTCTTGAATGGTGCGCCTTCTGCCAAGCCTTTACCACTGCTTGCCTGAATAAACACTTATTTTTTACTTTTTTACTTACACATAAGAGGCTTGTAGCATCACATGCAGTTTATCCTAAGCAGGATCGTTCCCTTGAAGAGAGATAACACAATAATACAATACAATGCCTATTTACTTGGAAGGAAGTCCTCCCAGGTCAGTTGAAGTTAGTGCCTGTAACTATATGTAGGACTTAGCCTAAGCACACAGAAATTTTTCAGAAGCAAAGGGTAGTTAACTGGGCAGAAAAATACTTTTCCATGATATGGAAAGCAAATGTTCATGCTGTTTTAGTTGACGGAGCCCAAATACTAATAATTTCCACAACATTTAATGCATTGGCTTAGATACAAAGAAAGGTGAGTGGAAGTGGATAATATAGTGTTATTCCATGGACTCTTACAAAACTGCTAGAGAAAAGTTTCTCAAGATAGCACCACCATGGTTAGGGGTAGTATTACAGAATGAGAAACAAGGAGAATAAGGAAAATATATACAGGCATGGGACAGGCCGCAGCTAGCCCCTTACCCCACGCAGGACCAGGCTTCACCGCCCGCCAACATACAGCCCATGAAGGCCGCTAGTAGTCCAAGGCCCCGTCCTCCATCCTGTATGAGTGGGCTATGAGGCCCTACTCCAGGGCCTAGGCAGCCGCAGCTCAACTTGCAAGAAGGGAAGAGGTGGTGGTGTTGCGTGAGGCACGCGGGGAGTAGGTCTAAGGAGCGGGGCTGAGGGGCCGAGTGGGTCCGGGGCAGAGTTGGAGGGAGATGGTCTGCAAGGAGATAAGATGCTGGCGGCAAGGAAGCCTGAGGGAGAGTGCTGGGCGCCATCTTGAATTACTTATATTGCACAGATACCACACCTTTCACAGGTAAAAATGTGATTTTATGCAAGAAAAATATATCGTCCTCTTTGCCATTTTCCCATGTCTTTTTTTAAAAATTTCCTTCTCCTTTCTCAGCTTCATCAATCTGCTTTAATACCTGAAACATAGGTCGTCGTACTCGCGCAACAAAAGCAACAACGTGTAATTACAAAACAAACTCGGGAACAACGTTCATCACGAAATGAACAACAAAGACAAAGAATGACTCAAATGCGTACCGAGGAAACACCAGATCAACATGAAACCACACGTCAGGATGCACGCTTACAAACACAAGAAACACGTTTCCAACTTTCACACAATAAGCCACAGCAACGCGTGGCCAGGTCAGCTAGTGCTTGATAAAATGGTCATAGATTAAATTTTAAGGGCCTGAAGATAGACTCATCAGATATAATTTTAAACCAGGTTGTTTCTAGGGGCACAACAGATGTAAAAAAACAAAACAAAAAAGCCTTAGTTTTTTTTAAGAGCACTGATGTTCATCTACCCGGTTTAACAGAGGAAGATTTGGCTTCAGAACAGAGTGGACCTGCTTGTATATACAGTAATGCAAGCACAAGTTTTGCGTCAGTCCAACAAAAAGATGTGACTAGACATAGTAACTGTCCGGGGGTTAATACGTGCCTAAGCTCATAGTACAAATATGGACAATCATTTGATCAAGTATAGCAAACAAAGCTTAGCAACAGCTGTGCGTACAACACAGCGGTCAGCTCCCCAAATCAGTTTGCACAAGAGTCAGGCAGCTCAAACCCCACAGTTGACCCAGAAAGACCTGGCAATGGAAAGCAGTGACCCTTCCAGATGGGTGTTCGTTGTCGTATTAATGTCCACCATACATACATTTTTTTTGCAGTCCCCATACACCACCTTTGATATCAAAATGCCAGCCTATATATAACACAAATTTCCCTTTACCAAAGGAAATCCACTAAGTAAAAAATATCCTGTTGTCAATGTGAGATTGGCAATATTTCAGTGACCCATTTGCAAATTAAGCAATCCCTGGTGGTCAGACATACTAGTACAAACTCTGGGCCAGTTTTTACTTTGAGTTTCTTAAGATTCCTGGAGTGAAACATATTTTTCTAGCTTTTATTATATAGCTCTTTAAATGTGAATTACCGGTAGTTTTTCCTCTTTTTAAAAAATCTGGGAAGGTGCTCCTTATCAGAATTTGGTCCCAAGTTGCTAAGGACTTTATATCCTCATAACAAAATCCTGAATCAGGCCCAGTAGCTCAGCAACAGTGAGTGTTGTGGTTTAAGGTGGTCATATATCCCTTCTCATTGCCTTCCATAGCAGCCAGGCTTCAGCATTCTGCACCCTAAATCAGCTGCCTGAGCTGGCTACCTCACTCTGCCTGATAGAGTTGGTCCTGATGCCAAGTCTCTCCATATATAAATATTTAAAGGATACTTTAACAATGAGCCAAATATTAGTCCTTTATTATCCTCCCCCCTCACCATTTATAACAACCAATGGATTAGGAATCAAATTGAAATCTGACAAATATGGATTGGGTTGAGTGAATCTTACAGCAGTAAAAGGAAAGAACAAGTAGAATGGTGTTTCAGCAGCAGCTAGCAAGCCAACTAATACAGTATGTATATGTCTCTTACTGTCTGGAAGTGAAAGGCGCTTATGCAGATATAAAAAATGTGGCCTCAATTTCTTAAGGTTTCCTGAGGGTCAATGCCACACTGCTGCAAGGTTCATCAGCTACACAGAAAGGGGACATTGCTCAGTAGCTAAATAAACACCAGCATGAATGGAGCTTTTGTGTATGCTTCTGTTGTGTGTGCCTTGGAAAGTATACAGAGCAGAAACAAAACATCTTTTGACAGAAAGAGGAAAAACAAAGCTGAAATTCTTAACTATCCATGCCTAGCTTAAAAACTGACACACAAGTTCTTTCTAATGGCATGCACTGTCTCTTGCATTTAGGCAGATATTCAAGGATTTGGATTATCTTTAGCGTTGTTTTTTTAAACTGTGTTTTCATAACTAAAAATCATACCTGGAAATGTAGGTACAGTAGTTTAATTTTTCCTTGTAGGAGTGGCTCTGAACATTGCAGATGTCCAAGCTCAAAAGACTGGAAATTCAGAAAATAGGATAAAAAATCACCAGTCATGTTTGGTCAATTATCTACAGAGGTTTCTCAGACAAGAGCTAGGCTAGTAGAAGACAAAGCAACATAAGATAAGGTGAAAACAAAATAAAAAATAATAAAATTCCTTCCAGTAGCACCTTAGAGACCAACTAAGTGTGTTCTTGGTATGAGCTTTCGTGTGCATGCACACGAAAGCTCATACCAAGAACACACTTAGGTGCTACTGGAAGGAATTTTATTATTTTTTATTTTGTTTTGACTATGGCAGACCAACACGGCTACCTACCTGTAATAAGACAAGGTGGTTTATTATCAGAAACTTTGAGTCATCAATCCCTTGGCTTACTAGACTCATGTAACTCATACACCACATGTCTGAAACAGTACAGGAAGACAGTCCTGAAACCACTTTGACTCTCCCAAACTGACCAAATGTTTCTCTGCAAGGAGGGAGGAAATGGGAAAAAAACCCTCCCCATTGTCTCTGTGCTCACAAATCCTGGCTTAAGGGCACATTTAAGGTGTGAACAGGGTGAGCCTGTGACCTGGCTCAGTAATTACCTTAAGTATTTATCATTACAAAAGAATGGCCAGGGTGCCCAGTTCATCCAATCAGTGACCACTGACAGGTTTTCTGCCAGACAGGATTTTGCTGGAGACCACCTCTTTCTGTGATGTACCAGTATGTATGATGTTTCTGGGGGTGGTCTTGAGTTTGAGGGTGGGCAATTTCAAAAGTCTATATAAGGGCTGCCACACCTTCGTTCTGGGTCCTCCTCCTCTCTCCTGCATGTGGGGTGAGCACCCAGAACATCAACATAGCATGGTGCTGAAGTCTTTCCATACTTGTTATCATTACTTATCCAACAGATGGGTAGCCGTGTTGGTCTGCCATAGTCGAAACAAAATCAAAAATTCTTTCCAGTTGGTCTCTAAGGTGCTACTGGAAAGAATTTTTGATTTTGTTATCCAACAGAATTCAAAAAGGGGAAGGGGCTGTCTTCTTGTGAGTGAAAAACTAATGCTCAAAGGAAATGGCACATTCAAACTATGTCCAAGCACAGGCTGTTTCCAGTAGGGTTTTAGGCCTCAAATATAGAGACAGTCATTAGTTTACCAGAATTTAAAATCCAGGTAATTCCCTTAAAACTTCCTCCTTTCTAAGGACTATGGCATTTGTCAGAATGCTTTGAAAAGATGCAACAGACAGCAATCACATTCATACCTAGCTTGAAAATAGATAGGCTATTCAAGATACCCAATTGTATCCATTACAAGATACCCAATTGTAAACATTAATCCAAACAGAGACATTCAACAAAAGGCAATCAAATATAGAAAATTAATTACAAAAACTTCTTTGGAGCTAAGTCCCCTACTAACATCCACAGTGTTTTTCTCATTACAAGGAACAAACAGTTCCAGTCCATACTTATGTATGATCATGCAGGCTGTTCATTCATTTCAAGCTCAGGGAACATCAAAAGCAAAATACAATCCTACTCTGTTTATTTCCAGAATTTCCAGTATCTGAGTCTGAATTCTAGATCAATGAGTTCCTCTTAAAGTGTGTATACAAAAACTTCCTCAAGTGACTCAACAAGGTTATTCATACAAATGAACACATATTATTGTCACAAATCAGTGTTACATAGCCAGTGTCTGCTACAAACCAGGCTTCCCTGCCTCCAGAGCTTGAAAAGAAAGAAACCTTATAGCTTTTCCTGCTTTTTATCACCAAAGTAGATAGAATAATATGAAAAGGGAACTCAGTAGGTTATATTATGCCTTCCTCCACCAGATCTACTTCCACTGATTTGAGGAACATGGATACAAATCTTCAAAATCTGTAGACTATGCAAGTGCAACAAAGGAGTATTTGTCCAATACTTAAATGTCCCTTATTGTACTAACAATCCCTACTTGGTGGTTGCAGCTGCCAAAATGTTTTATACCATCATAATTACCTGTGAAGTAGCTACCTGATAGGAATAACTTTTTTATTCCCTGGAATTTTACGCCTTCCCCTGTGGTGCTCTGTCTATTTTCTGAGAGATGTTCTTACTAGCATATGATCTCACCTTAGCTGACAAAAACGTTCTTTGAGTATAACCAGAACTTTAAAAGAATATGTTTTATTTTCAATATTTATAAAGAACTAGACTTTGGAAAACTACAGTGGAACCTTGTGTTACATACCGTTCTCCTTGCAAATGCTTTGGGTTACAAGCTCCGCCAACTCCGAAGTAGATTCTCCCGGTTACGAATTTTGCCCGGGATGCGAGCGGTAGTCGCGTGCTGGCAGCGCGGCAGCAGCGGGAGGCACCATTAGTGAAGGCGCGCCTCATTACGAGCAGTTTCAGCTTAAGATCGGACCTGCCGAACGAATTAATTTCATAACGGGAGGTACCACTGTATTCTGATTCAACAGCTCCCTCTAGTGAATTACAGAAATTATGGCTTCAACTGAGAGGTTTACTTTGCAATATTTCATGTGTGCTTTTTCTGACCACCTTGTTAAGTGACTCCAAGATGGTGGCTTATTTTACAAAGGTCAGCAACTTTGGGAAAACCTTATCTGTGTACCTGAGGCTGCAGTCCAGTACTCACTTGCCTGGGAAAAAGTCTCAACGAAATAACGGGTAGCGGTGTGGGTTAAACCACAGAGCCTAGGGCTTGCTGATCAGAAGGTTAGCGGTTCGAATCCGTACAACGGAGTGAGCTCCCGTTGCTCGGTCCCAGCTCCTGCCAACCTAGCAGTTTGAAAGCACGTCAAAGTGCAAGTAAATAAATAAGTACCGTTTCAGCAGGAAGGTAAACGACGTTTCCGTGCGCTGCTCTGGTTCGCCAGAAGCAGCTTAGTCATGCTGGCCACATGACCCGGAAGCTGTATGCCGACTCCCTCGGCCAGTAACGCGAGATGAGCGCCGCAACCCCAGAGTTGGCCACGACTGGAGCTAATGGTCAGGGGTCCCTTTACCTTTAAGTCTGAATAGACATGTATGTCTATTGCGCTGAGACTTCGGTTACCGGTACATACAAACCATACATTTAAAGTACCCCCCTATAAAGCACACACACCCATATATTCCCTACTGGAAATAATATAGGCCTGGAGAGTTAAGAGCATTCTTTTCAGTATTAAGGTATATCGTTTGTTTGTTTGTTTGTTTGTTAAATATGTATACCTCCCTTCATCCAAAAATCACAGGGCAGCTCACAACATAAAAATACAAAATGAGAATACAAAACACATAATAAAATAAAAACTAACACAAACCAATAACCCCCCTCCCTCCCACACACGTTATTTTTTATTGAATTAGCAGGGTAGGACTTTTACTGAACTTCGTGATTTGCAATTCTTATAGAAATAAAAAAAAATAAGAACTGGAAAGCTGATTAAATCAATGATTCAGGGAAAGACTAGATGACCCTTGTATGTTCCCTTCCAACTGTGCAATTCTATAATTCTATGAAATACTCTATACTCAATAACTGTTGGCTATGGGGCCATAGGATTTGGCAGACGCCCCACTACAATGACAGAACATGATATATTTTTTCACCAAGACAGATACACCAGTGGAAGACTCCATTGTCTGCTCTCTCAGGTACCCTGGAGTGTGATGTTGCCAGGGTGTTTGAGGCAGTCAAACGGAAGGAGGGGAGGAATGATAATGAAGATTATTGAGATGTTGCCTGGCAAGGTTGGCTTATTGGGCAAAACAGCTGAAGGAGAAGGTTGTTTATGCAAGTTACCACCAGGAGAGAGACAGTCAAAAGGACTGGGCCTTGCAACAGTCAGGCTATTGGTCCATGAAGGCTTCCCGGAGTTGTATGCTGGATTCAAACCAGAGATCCTCTGCATGCAAAATGTAAGATGTTCCATCTGGCCAGGGCTCCTTAATGTGATCAAGGCATCTTTGAGAAGTTATTGGGCTGGGAGCAAGAGGGAGCAGGCACACTTTTCCCTTTTCCCCTGGCAGGTCCTGAATTCCCATCTTCTGCTTCTCAACTCTGTGCATATCTCTATTTTTCATTGTTGATTCTTCACCTGGCCCATTCCCTTTGGCAGTGCGACCCCCCCCCCAAGTTTTTACCTCCCTGGGTGGGATCAGAATTCCATGGGGGATTTATATACACTTTGCAGGTACTTTGCCCAGGAAGCTTATGTGTAAGTTGTATTACATGGCCTCTCCTTCCTTCCAGATAGTTCTTGTGAGGAGCATAAGGGATTCAAATCTCTGCCCATAGGGATAGCTGGAGACTTGCTATACCATGGGCATTGCTGGCTGTGCGCCTGGGAGTGATGGCTTGAGAGTGCTCTGGCATGTATATGCAGCAATGCTGGGGGCATGTCCTTGTTGTGGATTCACTGGCCTCTTTTGTCGGCAGTACATCTCCCGATTGTTGAGCATTCAGTCTATTTAGGGTTGCTGGAGCAGTGTCTGCTATTTCATACCACTTTTCTGTTTTGTTTCCCTCCTTCTGTACCAAGCTGAGCACACGTAGAATATGGTGGCCATCCTGGTGGAATTTCCCACCCCCCACCCCCCCGCTCAGGTATAAATAGAGTATATGAACGCTTTATTCAGTTAGGGTTTTCCTGCCCCGCATGTGATAAATTAATTGGCAAAGCCCTGTGGTATGGTTTTTTAATTGGAGATTAACTATACTTGCAGGTTAACCAAGTGAGTTACTTCATCACACTAAATTCCTACCATTTATAGATGAAAAATGGATCATCTGCTTATTCTTTGAGATCTTTAGCAGAAAAATGTCTGTTTAACCTAACCAAGCAACAAGCAGTCTGTGCTCCTCTTATTGTTAAATCATGAGCAGCAGAGTAACAATACAGTAAGCTTTTGAATCAAGGGTTTCCTCAAGTGGTTTTAAGGTCTGGTGATTTGTCCTCAATGCTTCAGAAATCAGAGAACATTATAAAACTAGACAGGATGCTTATAAACACTGTGGCTTTTCCCCAAGAGGTGGCAGCAACTTCAAAATTAGTCCCTTGGGTATTCAGAGGAAATAAAAGTGAGTATCACTTTTCGTCTTCCTCAAGGACACTTATGTCAGCAATTGCAATCTAATAAAAACCTACGGGGTTGGTTTTTTTTTTTATAGAACGGGGAAAATTATTTATCTAAACTTTTATTCTCACATCAACAATTTGAATACTGAGGAGTCGTGACCCTATTTTATTTCAAGGGTTGGCTAATTGAACTTAGTTTTAAGAATTAATTTTTTCATTGCTATTATCATTATTGCACTGGCTTTTAAAATTTTAAATGGTTTTATTAAAAAATTATTATGTATTGTAAGTCACTGTGTGGGCAGACATCTTTTGAATGTCAGCATATACTTTAAAAAAAAAAATGAACCATATATGTCACCGTGAGCTCCTTGGAGAAAAAGGTGGGGTATAAATGCAGTAAACGAATGAACGATGAGGTAAAATAAAATTACTTTAAGTACATAAACAAACAAACAAACAAACAAACAAACAGCCAGTGAGTTCAATGGGACTTACTCACTGGTTATATGTGCTTAGTTAGGCGTATAATCTGCCAGCGAAGGAAAAGCGTTTACACACATCCAGGGTGAGGGGTTCGAAACTTCCACACAACGTCCTTCGGCGCCGCTTTCTCCACCTCAACTGAGCACAGACGGCCGTCGCCTCTTTCCCGCTTCCCAAAAAACTCCCTCACGCGCCCTAACGGGAAGCACCAATAAGAACGTCCCGCGGCTGGCGCGGACTCGGCCCAGTTTCCTCAAGCACCGCCCACTCTTTGCCTAGTCCCCGCCCCCGGCCACTCCCCTCCCACCTCCGCCTTCTCCCTTCAAAGAACACCACGTCTACAATTGACAATTCACCCGGAAGTTTCCGCTGCCGGAGCCAGATCACTTCCGGGTCGTTGGCTCCGCTTCGTCCCCCTCCTTTTTTTCTTCGGCCACGCCGCAGGTGGGAACCGGCTTACATCCGGCTCCCTTCACAGGTGAGGTTGGGGTGCGACGCCCACCTTCGCTAGGCGTTGGGCGAGGCCGACGCTTTGATCTCACTTTCCTTTCTCGCTTCTCGCTTTTCAGTTCACCCTTCAGCGCTTACGGCCGAGAGATGTTGCTGAGGAGCTGGCAGGGCCCCGGAGCCTCCCTGGGGTTGCCGGCGGCGCTGCTGCTGCTGCTGCTGCTCAACTTGGGCTGGTCTGTCCGCGCCTCGGAGATCACCTTCGAATTGCCAGATAACGCCAAGCAGTGCTTCTATGAGGAGATCGTGCAGGGCACCAAGTGTACCCTGGAGTTCCAGGTAAGGACGCCATTCCTCCTCGCACGCCAGACAGGCCCTTGTCTCTTGTGAGAGCTGTCTTTCAGTTGCCTGCCTTTGGGTTATTCTAGAATAAGTGCCCCCTTCATGGATCACTGCCTTGTCGTGGTCCGTATAGTTAAAGCTATGGTTTTCCCAGTAGTATTCTACGGAAGTGAGAGCTGGACCATAAAGAAGGCTGATTGCCGAAGAATTGATGCTTTTGAATTATGGTGCTGGAGGAGACTCTTGAGAGTCCCATGGACTGCAAGAAGATCAAACCTATCCATTGTCAAAGAAATCAGCCCTGAGTGCTCACTAGAAGGACAGATCCTGAAGTTGAGGCTCCAGTACTTTGGCCACCTCATGAGAAGAGAAGACTCCCTAGAAAAGACCCTGATGTTGGGAAAGATGAAGGGCACAAGGAGAAGGGGACGACAGAGGATGAGATGGTTGGACAGTGTTCTCAAAGCTACTAACATGAGTTTGGCCAAACTGCGAGAGGCAGTGAAGGATAGGCGTGCCTGGCGTGCTTTGGTCCATGGGGTCACGAAGAGTCGGACACGACTGAACAACAACAGAATAAGTGCTGTTGTTCAATTAGAAGCAGGCAGGCAGGCAGGCAATATTGTGATTTAAAATTACCCCCTAAAGTAGACACTGAAAAGCCAACGTGGAGCGAGGAGATCTACTTTCTTTTCTTTTTTTGCAGCTTTTTTTGTTTCGGTTCTGTTCCTGCATTGCAGGGGGTTGGACTAGATGAGCCTTGGGGGACCCTTCCAATTCTACAATTCTGTGTACATGGCCGGAGGGGTGTGGGCAGGGCACGAATAGGAAATTCTTCTCTTTCTGCTGCTGCTTGTAAATGCCAACAGGTGGTTAAGGAACTCTATTCCAGTTAACTTTCGTTTAGTTATTTCAGTTATTGCATTTAACCTTCAAAAGATAATATAAATGTGTGCTGGTATCTTTCCTTAAGATAAATGCAACGTTTCAGTATCTCATGTGTCTAGTTACAGGTAGGTAGCCGTGTTGGTATGCCATAGTCAAAACAAAATAAATTCCTTCCAGTAGCACCTTAGAGACCAACTAAGTTTGTTCTTGGTATGAGCTTTCGTGTGCATGCACACTGTCTGTTTGTCTGTTTTATTTTGTGCCTAAGGTTCTGTTTTATTTCTGTGTATGTTAATTTGTGAGTGCTCGGCCTTGAAAGGTAACTATTAAGCAATTGAAATAAAAGTGTGAGAAGTAATTGAAATAGCCAGATACTGGCTAAGATAACATGATGAGATGTTTCAAAGTGAAGTTGTGCCCTCATGAGAGAAAAGAGACGTCCAAGTTTATTTAAATGCATGCACGAGTAAAGAGCATATAACACCAACTGCCTGTTGCAGTTTTCAGTTGGAGAAACTCAGTGACTCCTTGGATCTCTGGTGCAGCTGCATCTGTTCAAAAGTAAATGGTAGCATTTTTTTGGCTTTCAAACCATCAGATCTGGTGTCCTTCAGTACTTGCACTACACTGTGCATAGAAAAGAGAATAATAGGTTAAAGGAATGCAGTATAGCTTACAAGACTGAAAAATAGATACAACCAATTGTTACATGACCCAATAAAATGCATCAGTTGTTGGGTGTAATCCAATAAGAGCATATGCATTCTGGTATGCATTTCACACTTTTGATTACTTTCTAAAAACTAATGGGAAAGATTGCTACCATAAGTTATTTCTTTGTGTGCTGCCAAGGCAGAAACTTTGAAAGAATCAAGGAAGTTCATCATATATTACTCTTCCTGATTTCTTTAAGAAGCGGAGAGACATTGGAATATAAAACCTAAATCCAGATTGCTACATTACTCCAGCTACCACTTCTCTGTAAACTGGCAATGAGATGGAGCAGTGGACAGCAGAGATCAGTAGTTGGGGGGGGGTACTTAACCTTTCACCCCACTGCCCCTACTAGTGTTTCAGATTTTTGTTTCCATCTGAAACATGAGCATGAAACCCAGGGGTAGTGTGTCAAATAGTGTTTTCTCTTAAAGATGTTCACCAGGTGCCACCTAAAATGTCAAGCAATACATTTCTTTGCTACCCAGCCTGAATGGTGAATCATCTCATCGTTAAATGGAAACAAAGGGAGCATTCCTTATTATGCAATCCGGCAACGCCAGTTCTGTGAAGCCACAGAACACTGGTATTTGACAACTTTAGATTGCCATTCTACCTACTTCCTCCTTCCTTCCAATCAGCAAGGTAGTACAGTATTGTGCTTCTGCAAATCCACCCACTGCTGTTTGGGTTGAGCAATTTTAGACCGTTATTCCCATTTAACAAATTGACTTTACTGAGAGAATGTTTAAAATAAAGGTTTAGGAGATCAAGTTAAAGCAGTAAAATAGGTACCAACTCACTGGTGTCTTCCACGCATAGCTAACGTGGGGAATTAGTGTTATAAGTGGTCCCTTTTCTTGGCTCCCTTTATAGCTTAATACTCTTCCCATGCTGGAGCTGAACTGCCTTTAATAATTGTACCTGATGCTGACTATGGGTTTCCTTGTGGAAGGATATTTTGCTAGGAAGGGTGATGTGGCTGACTATTCAAAGTACCAGGTTTTTTTCTTCCATAGGTGATCACTGGAGGGCATTATGATGTTGACTGCCGCTTAGAAGATCCAGACGGCGTTGTGCTATACAAAGAGATGAAGAAACAATACGATAGCTTCACCTTTACTGCATCCAGAAATGGGACGTACAAGTTTTGTTTCAGCAATGAGTTTTCTACCTTTACACACAAAACAGTGTACTTCGACTTCCAGATTGGAGATGATCCGCCTCTGTTTCCTAGCGAAAACAGAGTTACTGCACTTACTCAGGTAGTTACACAACTGACTATTAATATAAATTAAGACTTTAATTCACGTACCACGTTAGAATTTTTTGTTTTGCTGTCTTTGGAAGACTTGGGCATTTGTCATAGCTTTACAATGCATTCCTAAGCCAAAGCTACTCAAAAGTAAGTCCTTTTGAATTTAATGGATCTTATTCCCAGGTAAGTGGTTTCAGGATTCTGCAGCCGTAGTTATTAACTGCTCCACTACTAAATAGTTGCTGCTTTTTGTCCCAGCAAGACAAGGGTGAGGTGTTGGACCACTGGGGTAGGAAAGAAATTGCTGCACAATATCAACATACCCTAGTGCAGTGTTTTTCAACCTTTTTTGGGCAAAGGCACACTTGTTTCATGAAAAAAATCACGAGGCACACCACCATTAGAAAATGTTAAAAAATTTAACTCTGTGCCTATATTGACTATATATAAAGTAACAGTGGTTGAAAAACACTGCCCTAGTGCTACTCAAGAAATGTTTACAGTGCACAAAGTAGTCATCCAGCCTATATGATACAAATAATTATATGATGTCTTTATTTCCGAAGGCTTTGTTGTCACATAAAATCAAAACCTACATATTCAAATGTGGATATCATGTAAACAGATCAGCAGTAGTTGATTAGCCTTCAGAAAATAAAGCTTAATAGCTAAAACGCTGGCAGCATTAAGATAAAATCAACAGTATAATTAATTTTGAGTGGTGTAAAAATGGAGAACTGATTAGAATTGTTATAGTAAAATATGAAAACGTAAAATATAAAATGAAAATGAGCTGAAAATGCAAAATCCTGCATACCTTTTTCAATAAGGAGTACTCATCAATCCTCTTTCTTTTTGTATCTAGATGGAGTCGGCATGTGTTTCAATTCATGAAGCTCTAAAATCTGTCATAGATTCCCAGACTCATTTTCGGTTGAGAGAAGCACAAGGCCGCAGCAGAGCAGAAGACTTAAACACACGGGTGGCTTATTGGTCAGTAGGAGAAGCCATCATTCTTCTTGTAGTTAGCATTGGGCAGGTATTTCTTCTCAAAAGCTTCTTCTCAGACAAAAGAACCACCACAACTCGTGTTGGATCATAACTCATGTTGAGAACATGAGTTTGTAAAACCCACTGTTTGTAAAAATATATATGTATATATACTGTTCTTCAAATAATTTCTAGTTACAAAGCAATGAAACATGGGGAACATTTTTAAGTACCTTTGCCCTTCTTAAAGTTGCAAAACACATGCTCCCAAAAGTTGTGGGAGAAAATAGCTTTTTATGTGTGATATATTGGTTTTCTCCTTCTGCTGATGTAGACATCTAAATTAAGGTTGCTTTTTAAAACAAAAAAACAACCATTGAGACTATTTGGTAGGAGCACAGTGCTTTCAAGAAAATTCTTTGAATGATGATTTGGAAGATTGTCCATATTAAAAATGTGTGGCATTCAGATTTTTTTCAAGTTTGGAAAGTATGGGAATATAAAGAAAAACAAACTATTGTCTCAGAGCCTTGTACTGCACTGTTATAATTTTTTATGGAAACTGGTCTCATTTTCTTGCAGAACCATTTCTAGGGCCGGGGGGAAGAGTGTGTATCTTCTTTTACAGTACTAAATTTTAGGCTGAGAATTCCAGGGCAACCAATTCTCTGTACAATGGAAAAAGCTGTGTGGGTTGTTATTTTTTGAATTCATCTTTTAAAATTAAACAAATGAGGAGACTGTCTTGTAATTCTGGAAGCTGGGTCTTTGAGCTTGTGGAGCTGCTTTTTCTGAAGATCTGAAGGAGAAGGCTGTGTCACAAATAATCTATAGTCTGTCAGTACCACTTGGAAACAAGAAGAGTAAACTAAAGTGCACTGGGTTTAATATCTTGTGACTCAAAACCAGTCTTGTAATCTCTTTACTACTTGGGCAGTCCCATGGGACCATGTTGGCCTAAATGGTTTGAGAATTGTAACCTAAAATAAGTGGCTTATCGAGCAACATATGCACAATGCTGGACATGATTGTATAACACCTGTGAAAGCTTATTACATTTGCCTATTAAAGAGTCTAAATAATATATTTTTGCAAAACTCTTTCTTCTGGGTGTAATACAGTAATGTGTCGCCTTGTCCTTGCTTCTGCCACTTTTGGGTTAGAGGGCTGCATTGAGGTTTATGGGAGTTACTTGCCATATAGCCGGTACTCTTTGTATGCCTAATAGAGAACATCTTGCATACTCCTGTGTGCAAGGTTGCTTGAAACAACAGTAAAATGCGCAATCAAAGTATAAGTAACATTATTACCCCAATCATACAACACATCTATATGAAAGTAAGCCTAATTGATTTCACCAGAATTTGCTTCCAGGTATTTATATTTTCTATTGGAGAATAAGGTTTGTTAGAAAGGATAAAGATAGGTAATTTCCAGTGTTTGTAAGCATATGAATACCACTAATCTCAAAAGCTTACAAGTACAAAAATCTTATCTGTCGAATTGCCCTCTTATATAATGTTGACTCCCTCTACTTTACCATTGTAGATGTTAAGATATCAATCTTGGAAAAATACATGACAAAATCTCCTGTCTTTTAATGCTCTGTAAGAACAAAGACTATTGTCTTGAGTTTAAATGCTGATGTGGTATTAAAGGGAGGTGTGGATGTGATCTTAACACTGAATAGTTCAACATCCAGTTTTTTAAGCTTCTTAGTTTGGTTAGTTACTGAAGCTGTTTGAAATGTCTACTTCACTACCACATAGTGTGCAGGTGTAGCTTTTTAGATACAACATTGATTGTGTATTAGTAGCAAGGAAGATCTCAGCGCTGTACTGGTTAAAAGTCCTGCAGAAATAACTTGGTGTACAGTGTTTTGTCTCCCACTTGAGCTTGAGTAAAATAAATTTCTTGACTGTACTTGTCTATTTCTTGCATTAAAACTCTACAATACTCTATTTCTGAAGACAGGCATCCTGAATACAGTTTTCATAATAGAATGCTGACTCATGCTGGAATCCAGCAACTGCTGCAGCTTCCACTGCTTGTTAGTGAAGCATATGTAAGAAACCCACACAGTGGAACAAGCAAAGACTGTTAAAAGTAATGCTCGCAGTATCTGGCTGTAAATTGGGTGGAATCTTACAAAAATATATCTGTTGGGGGGGGGGGGGAAAGTATGATATGATATCCTTGTAAGTAGGCCAGCTGAGAGTTTTTCAGCTCCAAAAATTGGTCCAAAAATGAGCCATTTACAACCACCTTATTATCATGCACGAGATAGGTGAATTTGGATAACCAGCAGTCATCTAAAAATACTATAGTATTTATAAGCAGTCTGCTATCTCCTGCTCTCTGATGTAACCGTGTGGTCTGAGTCTACACATGACTGCTGCCTAATACAGTTGCAGGTGCTCTTGCCTAATAATTCAGCAGCAGTTGTGCTTCAGTTTCCAGAGCAAGTGCAAGTGGAGCCCCACATTGGATTACTGTAACACATCCTATCCATTCATCTTGTGATACCACAGAGTACGCCTCCAGGAGTTAAGTCAAATCACTGCATTAGCAGCACCAAAGTGACCTCCCCGGGGCACAAGCCTAGCCAGTGTGTATGGAAGTCCTGTGGGGCCTAGATAAGACCTCCCTTTCAGCCTCGCTGATGTGGTCCAAAGGAAAGCACAGCAATACATTTTGTGACAGTTTGGCTGCAGTTGCCAGAAAAAAAAGGTGTACAAGGCACCATTCAACCTTGTTGGGGTCTCCACTCCAAATTTGTGTAGCGGTGGTTTAGCATCAGAATTTTTCTTCTAGATGGGCCACCTTGCCAGGTTGATGAACCCTATATGCCCCTCACTTTTAGAACAGGGGACCCCCACTAGTAATCTGGCTGCTGCGTTTGAAGCCAATTGAAGTTTCCAAGTCATCTTCAACTGCAGCCCAATGGAGACGTTACAATAATCTATGAGACTTTCTTGATCCCTAAAAGGTCTCTAAACAACTTACATTTAAAATCATATATCCTATCAGATAGCATGCAATAACATTTTAGCAGTCATCTGCAGTGATGGGATCAGTTACACCTGAATAAGAGTAGTGTTACTCAAAATGTGTTGGGTTTGCTGCTCTTGGTACACCTCTTTGTCATCCATTCCTGCACTTCCTATCTTTCCTTCCTAGAACTAAAAATGAACTGATTTCAGCATCAGTTGACAGCTTTCATTTCCAATAGCTTCCCCTCACGCTATTTTACCACAACAGAAATATTCCTTTAATGTATGTATGTATTCATGTTATAATGATGGCTTGAGTCAGAGACTACAACTATTACCACTACCATCAACCACGTGCTGTTTAGTGGTTGAATTAAGAAAAAAAATCAAGCTCTGGCCAGAGTGTTAACAAGAAGACGGAGACCACAAAGAAAGGGGAAGAGACCCAGAAGTACAAGAGGAAGTGGGAAATTGTATATTTAGCAAATATTTGATGCGAGGGAAACTCCATGTGTTGCCTCCTGGAAATAATGTGACACGACAGTCTGAAAATAGTTTTTATGTAAAATAAATGTGTTGTTGCAACTGAGGATAGGGCAGGGAGCAGAGGTCACAACAGAAACTTCTGCTTAAGAACTTCAACTGCTTGTGGTATAATGGTAATAAATAGGTAAATCAATACATGGTTTCTTTCATTTGTGAGGAATGTCATTGAACCAGTATGTCACAACAGAAATAAACTATCAGTTGCTGAAGAGTAAGGACAGGGAATAAATATCAACCTCATGCCTTTCACAGTGTGCCGGTGTGGTGTAGTGGTTAAGAGCGGTAGACTAGTAATCTGGTAAAACGGGTTTGCGTCTCCGCTCCTCCACATGCAGCTGCTGGGAGACCTTGGGTTAGTCACACTTCTCTGAAGTCTCTCAGCCCCACTCACCTCAGAGTATTCGTTGTGGGGGAGGAAGGGAAAGGAGAATGTTAGCCACTTTGAGACTCCTTAGGGTAGTGATAAAGCAGGATATCAAATCCAAACTCCTCTTCTTTCACATGGACTAATCTGCTTGTATTGCCTGAAACCAAATGGTAAGTACAGTGACACACTGGTCTAATCCTGCATTCCCACATCCTGTATTTGAGCAATTTAGGCTGCAATACTTAACAGGGGAGTAGGTCCTCTTTAATTCCATAGGATTTGTGACAGCCACACCATACATTTACATCTGAGTTTTGTTAAGAAGCCCCTATTCCCCTCACAGAGCTACAATTCTCAGAGAGGTTTACCAATCAAATCCCTCTTCACACAGCCACTGGGAATTGTGGTTCTGTGGGGAAATAGGGGGTTTCCTAATAATTCTCAACATCCTTAACAAACTACAGCTCCCAGAATCCTTTGGAGGAAGCCATGAGTGTGGTTTTATAGTGTTTTAAAGGTGGGTTTGAATGTGGCCTTTGGTAAGGATTGTCCTGAAAGTGGCTTTTAATGGTTCTACATAATGCAACTTTGATAGCACAGCCTTACCAACCATGGGTGGGAGCTTGTCATACATTTCCCTCCGTTTCACAATCCCAGGTAAGCAGCGCCTGAGCTTTATTCAGTCCCTAGGGAACCACCATGCATGGCAGAATCTCCAAGTGTCCCTATATTCCAGGGACTGTCCCAGATTTACAGAAGCCATCCCAGTTTCTGATTTGATCCTGGAATGTTCTGCTTTTCCTTAGGACGTCCCTATTTCCATCAGAGAAATGTTGGAGGGTATGGAGTTATGCAAACCTCGAGCCAAGGAGATAAGTAACTATACAACCTTTAGAAAGACATCTGAAGACAGCCCTATATAGTTTTATGATGTTTTTATATGTGTTGGAAGCTGGCCAGCATGGCTGGGGCAAACCAGTCAGATGGGCGGAGTATAATTAATAAAATTATTATTATTATGGAATAGGATGTCCCTATTTCATCTCGCTTTCAGGCCAAGGGAGCTTGCGTTTGTACACAGACAGTTTTCTGGGTCATGTGGCCAGCATGACCAAACCGCTTCTGGTACAACAGAACACTGTGATTCAAACCACCAACCTTCTGATCAGCAAGTCCAAGAGGCTCAATTTGCTTTTCTGTCTGTTTTTCAAAAGAGACTATGAATGGTTAAAGAACTATAAAACTCAATGGGCAGTTATAAAAGGTAAGAGTGGCTCTTCTCGCACAAGTCTTCCCCATAAGAACAAGTGAGGGAAACCTGGGGCAAGCTCCATTTTTAAATGTGAGAGAAATTCTCACATGCTACAGAATGAAGTTATAGAATTTTGAGCTGGCAAAGTGAGCTGTGCCACTTCAGGCTGCGGGTGGGAAATTTTGACTCCCTGAGAGTCAAAAGTTTGAGTATCGGAGGAAGCGGTTTTAGTCGAGCCCTCTTCCTCTTGTGCTAGGTTTCTGTATGCAATGGTATCTTCACATGGAGGAATATTCAAACATGTAATTACCACCACCCACAGAATCTCGATGGTCTCAGAACTCTGCCGGCTTATTCTGCTGGTATATACAGTATAGACAAGGCCAAAGTCTTCACACTAGTAAAGCCACAAAACAAAACCAGGGTAGAAATTTGAAAACATACAGTTCTGTTGCTGATTCAACTTTGGGGACTGGTCATTTAAGGCCATCAAGTTGCATTGCTGGTTTATATACAGCTTTAAAGTATGTTTTTGTGACACATATTGGGTTTTATTTCATTGGAAGCTGCTTTGAACATTGTGGCTGAGACAGGGGTGGGGAAAAGGAATCCAGTTGCCTTGGTGCCAAAGACTCCACTGTTGTTGATGTTTCCCTCTCCTCTCTAGGGCTTAACACATACTGGATAAGGCCAATGCACTGACAACAACAGCATACCGTACTTCTAGGATAACTCTGCTTATCCTTCACCCTGAAATGTGATACTATCTGTTTCTTTATTAGCATGATCCTTAAGACAGATGCTGACCTATGGTACAATCCTGTGTATGTTCACTCAGAAGTAAGCCCCACAGTGTTTAATGGGGTTTCTTACCTAGCAGGGGTGCAGTGGAATGCAGGGTTCAAGTGTGAAATGACATCTGTGTACTTGTTGTTGTTTTATTAAGAGAATTTCATTTATAAAGGGGGGGGGGAGAAAAAGTGAGAATGGGGGGGGGAGAGAAAAATACGTCACCATACATTAATATACACACTTGTATATTCTTATTATCTTAATGCTCATATAATTGTGAATAACCATATATAGTCTATGTAAACTCATTCCAAATATTATTGTATTTATCCAAGGGTAAGACCAAGGGTGCCAACTTGAATAAAAGATTGGGGGAGCCCGGGTAAGCCCTGCCCCACATAAGCTATCATGGAAATGCCTATCAACTTTTTTGGGGTGGGGTGGGACGGCCGCATCAAATATTTTATTGGGGAGGGTGAAAGGACCTTGGCCCCTAGGAGTTGGCTTCTGTGCGTAAGACACCCCCCAAACACACACAAACACACACAGTGTATTTGTGTGTGTGCATGACTGGAGTAAGACACACACACACGCACACGCACAAGCACATACACAGTTTTGTCGCTCCAGTCAGAGATACCATTGTACAGGTATGTTACACAGTCCTAATTCACATACTGTACTTAGGTTTACATCAGTCTGAAATGTCGACGGGTCCACCCGAGGAGCACGATTGCTCCTTCCTTTGGCCAGCTCCCTCCAGATGGGAAGCTGGCAGAGGGGGGTGGCAAGCTCCTCCTTGCTGCTTTTGTAGCTGCTGAAGGCCAGAAAAAGCCGACGGGTTCAAGCTCTGGGGCCCGCCCCGTCCATGTCATGCTTCCCCTTTTCTCAGCAGTGGCCGGTCGTAAAAGGCGCTGAGACACACATCCTCCCGGCCACAACTTCCGCAGGGGGAGAGAAGCTGGACGTTCCCGGTCGCCTCCGCCGCGGGGAGAAGGAGGACCAGGCAGGCTCACCTGCTCGACGGGTAAGTGCTGCTTCTCAACCAGATGCTGCAGGTGAAGCTCCAGGAGCGGCGACCCCCGTTCTTCTCCCTCGCCCCTTGTCCGACGTGAAGCCCCTTTGGGCAGCCAGACGGCTCCCCGCCCCCAACCCTCGTTTCAATGGGCTTTCGCGTGCAGCGTAGGGAAAGAGAAAGAAAAGAGAATTGTGCCATCTTAAAAGAGATGATGCTACAAAAATCTAGTTACTGGATTGATAGATCAGATGTCAAAGAAATAAACAACTCTGTCTGGCTTTTAGAAGACATCTGAATGCAGCCCTATTTAGGTAAGTTTTTAATGTTTGATGTTTTTATTCTGTTTTTAATATTCTGTTGGGAGCTGCCCAGAGTGTCTGGGTAAACCCAGCCGGATGGGTGGGGTATAAATAATAAATTATTTTTAAAAATATTATTATACAGTACTGGATGCTTCTCTCAGAGCCCCCCCCCCCCCGGTTATTATTTTTTTGTTCAACTGTCCTGTAAGGGCTGTGAGGCTATTATTATTATTATTAAAATTAGAATTTATATACTGCCCTATACCTGGAGGTCTCAGGGCGGTTCATAGAATAAAATCAAAATATAAAACCACAAAATACATAATCAAAATAAAAACAACAATCCAATAACCCCTCCCCCCCAAAACACCACATTTTAAAATCAAATCAGCCAAAGGCCTGATTGATAGCTAGAGGTCAGCAAAGGAGCATTAGGGATTTCCAGCAGGAACAGCCTAAATTGGTACCCACATAATTTTGGGAGTGGGAGGGAAAGGGACTTAATTCCTAACAATCTTCCAGCCTGTGTAGGTGGCTTCGAAAAGGGAAAGTGATGGTATCAAGCTGGAAATGCTGGAAGTAAGAGAGGAGGCGGATCCCAATCTGCTGCTGTCTTCCCTTTGATGTTGGATGCCCCTGGATTTGGACTCTCTGGAAATCCAACTTGTTATTTCTGTCTCAGATTTCTGAAGAACCATATGGTGTGGTGTCCAGATGAATCATACTCAAAGTAGACCCACTGCAATCACTTGACTTAATTTATCTCAGCGGGTCTGCTTTGAGTATGATTTAGTTGGACACACCACCCATTTTCTTTTAAAAACACTATACCTCATGTTGTGAACGTTGCGGGTTACGTGTTTTCGGGTTGCGCTCCGCGCCGAACCCGGAAGTACCAGAACGGGTTACTTCCAGGTTTTGGCGCATGCACAGAAGCACTAAATCGCGCTTTGCGCATGTGCAGAAGCGCCAAATCGCGACCCGCGCAGACGCGGTGCTGTGGGTTGCAGACACGCCTCCCGCACGGATCACGTTCGCAACCCAAGCGTCCACTGTACATAATATAAATCAGCCAAGAAGTTTGTAGGATTCATTTCATAGAAGTAAAAGTTAAAAAAAAATGTTTTTCAACATGGTATTACTGCATTTTTATTCTGCCCTTCTTCCAAGAACTTCAAGACAGCCTGGTAGCCTTTTAATTCTAGTTGTGTGTTGAGTAAAATGTGGGAATCATTGATGGGGAATTCCAGCCTGTTCTATATCAAGATATATTCTCTGCACAGTACTAACTGCCATAGGAAAACATTCTGAGCTCGGGCCAGCTTTTGGCTACAGTTTCATGTGTGCATATTAAAGTGCATATTAATACAGCATTTGCAGTGTACCTGTGCCATAAGGTGGTGCTGTTCCCCCAAAAATAAAACAGCCAAAGTATGCAGTTGCATCTGAGCCAGGTCTGATGAGCATTTCATACAGAAAGGTAACATATTCTGTGGGAATATGTTTTATAGGTGCCCTTGCACCTGTTTATTTATGTTTATTTATGTTTACTTTGTAATATCCTTCCGCCCTTGGAAGGAAGGGTAAAAAGGATCCGACAGGCAGCTCACTGCATGGATCCTTCCGTGGTTAAAAAAAGGCACTCTAGTTTTAAATAAGGTAACGGTCATTAGTCTGTTTCCTGCCTAAACTTAGCACAGTAACAGGATTGTAATTGGTTGATATGCTTGTTATGACGTTGGTTGACCCTTCAATAAATAGCAGCCGCTCCCTGTTGTGGTGTGGATAAAGCGCGAGGCAAGCTGAGTAAGAACATCGTTGCGTGGCAAGCATAGAGAGAAAGAGAAACTGAAACCAACCACGCAGGATAGCGGAAGGCTTCTTCACCAGACTGCAGTCTCCGTTGTGTTTATTTCATTTTTGTCTTAAAACCTTTTATTTGGCCGTCTAGTTTTTGGCCATTGCTTAGTTTAGTTCTTCTTCTTCTCCGGAACCTTTTGGAACTCAGATGCTCGCAGAAAACTTCCGAGGCAATCAACGACTTTCCGAACTCACAAGCTAAACCTTCAGGTCGTGGCCAGCGGACCCTTTTCACGGCGCGGTGGGAGCGGGAACTCCAGCATTACCAGCCGTCCCATCTGCTGGCTACCCCCACAATATTCATCCGATAATCAATCTTGTATGCACAGCTCGTTTTTCACTGCTTATTCCAGGCTTCTTCAGCAAGGGTTGCTATCAAAGTGATGGCTTTGCCATTTAAATTTCAACCCCTCCTTGAGAACACAAGAGCCCTGCTATATTACACCCCAGTCAGCATTCTGTTCTCACAATAAGCAACCTGGTGGCTATGGGAAGCCTATTGGTAGCACATGTGTGCATTAACATTCTCCTGCTCATATTCCCCAGCAACTGGTATTCAGGGCCATGGGACCCAAAGGTAAATGCAGCCATTGATAGCCTTATCTTTGAATTTGCCTGCTTGCTGTCCCTCATTCTCACCACCACCTTAAGCTTAAGTCAGGGAGGTATCCCAAGTGGCCATGGGTGTAGCCAGGATTTTGTTGGGGGGGGCAGACAGAGCCGTCTTAAGGGGATCTGCCGCCCTGGCGCGGCTATCCCTCCGGCGCCCCCGCCATGCCGCCTCTCCGCCGCCTCCCTCCCGCGCTTGCCGCCCCTTGGGAGGGGGGTGGGCGAGCGGGGGGTGAGGGGCGTGGCGCTGGAGCGGCGCGGGGCTCTGCGCGCCCTTCCAGCGCTTCCGGGATGGGAGGCGAGGGCGGCCGGCTCGCGCTCCCGCGCAGCTCGCGCTCCGCGCGCAGCTGAACGGCGCGGCGCTGCTGGGCAGCTCGCGCTGCATTGGGCGGGCGGCCGGCTGCGCGCGGGAGCGCAAGCCGGCCGGCCTCGCCTCCCAGAGCCCCAGCTGGAGTGCTGGAAGGTCGCGCAAAGCCCCGCGCCGCTCCAGCGCTCCAGCTGGGGCTCTGGGAGGCGAGGGCGGGCGGCTTACAGCCCGCCCGCCGGCACGCGAGTGCCCGCCTGCCCGTGGGGGCGGGGGCGGGTTGGGGAGGAGGAGCCTGGTATGCCGGCGGGCTCGCGGGGGCGCCCCTGGGGCGCCCAGCGCCCTGGCGCACCGCGCCACCGGCTTCTATGGATGAGACGGCTCTGGGGGCAGAACCGATGTGATCGGTCAGTTAGTTAAGTATATTGTTTTACTTGGTGGGGTGGGTGGGCAGCTGCCCCCCCCAGCTATACCCATGCAAGTGGCAGTGCAGTATACATAAATATAACCAGTTACAGGTAGGTAGCCGTGTTGGTCTGCCATAGTCAAAACAAAACAAAATAAAAAATTCCTTCCAGTAGCACCTTAGAGACCAACTAAGTTAGTTCTTGGTATGAGCTTTCGTGTGCATGTATCTGCACGTATCTGAAGAAGTGTGCATTCACATGAAAGCTCATACCAAGAACTAACTTAGTTGGTCTCTAAGGTGCTACTGGAAGGAATTTTTTATTTTGTTTTGTTATAAATATAACCAGTTAGGACAGAGGTTTCCAGAATTTTCATGTTGATGACACACTTTTTAGACATGCATCCTTTTGCGGCACAGTAACTCAGTTTTACTAGCAAGCTGGGGGTTAAACTAACCCCTTATAAGAGTGTTTGTGCGACACACTGCAGCCAACACACTAATGTTTCGCGGCACACAGTTTGGAAAGCTCTGAGTTAGGGAAACAAGTGACACCCCCCACCCACCCAAATACATGGGCGGTACTTGCAGCAATAAAACTGCTAGCACATTCGCAAAGCTAAGCAGGGTCCGGTATGGTTTCAAATTGGATGGGGTACCACATGTTGAGATTCCTGCATTGCAGGGGTTGGACTGGATGACCCTCGGGGTCCCTTCTTAACAAATCCTTTCCAATTGCACCCTAGGCTCTCTGGATCCTGGCCTGTGGGGGGGTTTACTTGGCGCGGTAGTTTCAGAATATTCTTGGTTTTTCTTTTATGTTCAACATAGTGAGCACACCTGCGGTTTGCTTATTTGCGGGAGTTGGTGAGCTCACATGCATCATATCTTCAGTGCATTCACACCACTGACAGGGACAAAGACTCTTTAGCATGTGCTATGTAGTCTGAAAGGATGGCTTCCTGTTGTAGATTTAAGTAAGCAGCTTCTGAGAGTAAAGGATGCCTGCATTCCTGGGAGTGCTTTTTTTTTTGGTGTGCACTTGGCAGGGACCTGCTACACAGTGTGCCCTGTTAGTTAACCCTTTGGCCACTGCTTGGAAACAGCTGCAGGGGGAGTATTTCAGCAGCCATTTGCTTATGTGCAGAGCTTTAACCACTTGAAGTGCTAGATACCCGTTTCCTTTTCACAGCAAATAGAAATGCTAAAGTAACTAAAAATTGGGAAGTATAAAGGCAGTCCGAAATAGGGGCCTTTCCAAGTTTGTGACATAATAATGTTCCCCCCCCCCCAAAAAAATTGCTGTGCTTCATTCTGGGCAGTTTACAACATTAATAAAAAATATTCAGTAAAAAACAACAACACCCACCCCATAATAAAACCAATTATAAACAATACAAATCATAACACAAAACAACCCCAAAGGCCTGCAAAAAAACTAAAAAGTTTATTAATAGTTATGCACATGTGTTCTGTCTTTTTTGGGGGTGACATACCCTGTCTAAACAGCACCAGAAACTAATATCCTGTATTATGTTATGATAAGAATAAAAAATTATTATTTATACCCTGCCCATCTGGCTGGGTTTCCCCAGCTACTCTGGGCGGCTCCCAACAGAATATTAAAAACACAATAAAATATCAAACATTATAAACTTTCCTAAGCCTTTTATAGGCTTAGGAAAGTGTGGCTTTTGTAGTTTCTCCACAGTCCAGAAGTGTGGCTATTGTAGTTTCTCCAGAGCTCTGCAGTCAACTGTCTGTTCCGTGTATGTATATTAGAGAGGCTCTTAAATCCCTTTTTTCCTCGTCTTTGTTGATGCATCACATGCTTTTGCTGTAATGTACTTTCCAGAATTCCAGTCTTGCCTTTACAAGCCTCGAAAAACTTCTGCTTCCCCCACCACTGCTGTCCTAGATCCCTTGCGATTTCAGAAATAGCTTTGAATGAATTTTGTGCCATGTTAAAAGATTGAGCTCTTTTCCCCTCTGAACTTCTTTTTCATTTACAGTATTCTATAGACTGGAAACATTCGGATACTTCATCGTCTTTAGATCTGGGTGTTTTGCGCTGCAATGGGAAATGGTAACTCCAAAAGAACATTTCCTTTTTCTCCAAGGACCAGCATGAAGGACAACCATGCAAGTCCAAGACAAGAAGGCTTTAAGCAAAGGCCCAAAACGTTTGAACTGTCACTGGGTGAAGAAACCAGTGGTGGTATCAATACTGAAGAAATTCACAGCAGTGACGAAGATGCTGGGGATGTTTTTTACAGGTTTGTGGTTCTTCATGCTGAGGAAGATGTCGAGGAAGCTGTTAGAGTCCAGGACTTGCTACAGAATGAATTCTGCATTAAACCAGGAATAATATTTGCAGAAATGCCTGGTGGGAGGCATCTGTTTGAAAATTTAAACGATGCAATGAATGGGTCTGCTTGGATAATCATCTTGCTGACCGAAAACTTCTTAAGTGAGCTTTGGTGCGAGTTCCAGTTCTGCACGTGTCTGTTCAGTGCATTGACCCTACCACACAAAGGATACACCGTCATCCCAATGAGGCCACGGAATAACCCACTCCCAAGGGAGAGGACTCCGTTCATTCTCCAGACCATTAACACACTACAGGAAGATAGCCCTGGATTTGCCCAGCAAGTGAAGAACATTTTCCAGGATTCAAGATATAGGCAACAGCAAGCCATATGGCAGTATGAAAAGAAGAAGGAAGAGGTGCAAAAACTGCTCGAGTGGCAAACCTATTAAAGCAATTTCTGTGAAAACCCCGTACACCCCAAAGAACTGCTTTTTTTTTTCAAATGATCCCCACTGAGTGTTAAATCATCCTAACACTTTACTGTGTCTCATGGCAGAAAAATGCTCTCTAGCTGTAAGAACTGACTTCATGGAAGCTTTGCAGAGAGGCTTCATAGATCAGGGGTTACAGAAACAGCCCTTGGCATCTCCAGTTAAATGATCTTTCATAGAGCCAGAAGTAGCTCTGCCTGGGAGGGGCACTACTAGTGAGAGCTGACAATACTGGGCTAAATGGTCCAATGGTCTAAACTCTGTGGTTCTCAAAGTGGGCAGTACCACCGCCAGGGAGGGGGGCGGGTTACCTGGAGTGTGTGTTATGAGATAGGGTGGCTCTGGAGGTGTAAATGACTATCAGACTTTGAGAAGCTGGTATCACTGGATCAAGTTCCATCAGTTTTGTTGCACTAATTGAACTAAATAGTTTTCATTGGATTTTGAATAAATGTGCAGTTATTATTCTGTTGTGTTATAATCCTCCTTCACGGATCATGCAAACTGCTATTCTGAATAACGCTTTTTATAGAGTAGCTGGAACTGGGGGTGATTTTATGGAGCCAAAAAGGGGCTGTGACCCCAAAAAGGTTGAGGAACCACGGGTCTAATTCAATGTAAGGCAGCTTTTGCTGGAGCTGGACAATTTTTTAGAGAGAGAATTGAAAATGGATTGAAAGAGGGATTGCAGTCAGTTGTGCATACACTCATCTTCCATGTTTAGTGAACAGGTTTTGCATTGTTTCAGAAACCTGTTCAACCAGGCACAGGAAGGGGACAAAAAGAAATGTTTGTGTACTTGTGTGTTTACACCAAGAATGAAGAACTTGTTGCCCTCCAGATGTTGTAGGATTCTCTTTTTCCCCCATATCATTTTTATTAAATCTCCAAAATATTCCAAAAAAATATTCCAAAATATTCCAAAAAATCATGTAATTAAAACAACAACAACAGCAACATGTAGTTTCTTTTGACTTCCCACCCCTCATTTCCTGATTTTTTTTACTCCTCATTAGCTGTTTTACAACACGTAAGTTTTAGTTTTCTAAACCCCACCATCATTAATTCTTTCAATAATCCACTGCTTATATTTCAAATCCTGCCAATGACTTCATATATGTGTGATAATTTGATAGATAATCCATCAGTGGACTCCACTCCTCCTTAAGCACTCAATCATTACATCTTCTTAATTTAGCAGTTAATTTCACCATAGTCCGTCAGTTTCATAGGCCATTTCTCCTTAGTTGGTCGTCATCCTTCTTTCCTCTTCTGTGCATATAAAGTTGTGGGATTCTCAACTCCCATTAGCCCTAGCCAGCATGGCCAGTTGTCTGGGATGATATGAATGGTAGCTCAACAACATCTAGAGAGTCACATGTTACCCAACTTGGTGTATAGGCTACTGTTGGAGAGGATCCTGCTCTCCAACCAGTTGCAATGGTCTTAAAAACTACTGCCAGTCTTTGGCCTTCAAGTCAGGTTTGCTGGGGGACTGTATTTCCAGCATCTGAGAAACTTACTGTGGTACCAGATAAGAACTAAGTCTTTCCTGCTAAAGACTATTGTATCTCCAAACTCAGCTCAAAGTGCTATGTTCTCCACGCCTCCTCAATTTAATAATATTTCCAAAAAGAATGTCATTTCCACCTGGTTCAGATGGAACCTGTCAGATGTGGGGCTTTCTGTAAGAAAAGCTAATATGCTCACTGCATTTTTAAAGGGACACAATTCAGTTGGAAGCTTGTTCTATGAAGTTTTGAAATATTGGAAGTTTCTTGTGGAGCTTAAGTGTTAACAAAGGATGCCTCATTCAGTTAAGGCAGTGGTTTTCAAGCAGTGTGCCATGACACGGGTGCCGCGGGCAACCCTGGGCTCTGTCCCTCTTTCCTTTCCTCCATCCTCTTGATGTCCTCTTGCATCTCTGCCTCCCAAAGGCTTGAACAGTTGTTTGTTGCAGCAGCCCTGGCTACAATGTGCTCCCCAGGAGAATGGTGCCTCTGGGGCTGGCCAGGGGGTGCTGGTTGCCAGGAGCTGAGGTTGCCTCAGAGTAAGCAAGCAAGTGGGTGAGGGAGCCCAGCCAGCCAGTCCACCAGCCCTTGCTGTTTTGGAATGAACGGACAAGTGGGAGCCCACTTGCTCTGGCCTTTCCTATGCTCGCTGTGTGCAAGGCCTGCTTAGGAGTTGAATGTCTCTCCGCCATGCAGGCCCGGCAGCGCCTGCTGCTGCTATTGCTGCCTCCCAAGGTAAGGTGCTGGCCTCACATTCACCTTTGGCCAGTCTCCATTGGGCCACTAAGGCTGAGGGCAGCCTCTTACCAGGCACCTCTCTTTGGGGCAGATGGGGGGCCAGCTCAGAGACTGGGGAGGGGGCAACAACAGCTGCCTGGATGAGTCCCAAGCAGAGGGGAGAGGAGAGGAGGCTCCACAAGGGAGGCTGCCAGCTCTGCAGGCAAAGGGTGACATAGCAGCTCCTGAGCCCCAAGGGGTGCTGCAGAAAGAATGTACTTGGTCAAGGGAGCCGTGGACTCATAAAGGTTGAAAACCTGAGTTAAGGGCTTGTTGGTAGCCCTATTTGCACTTGCATTGGCTATTAAATAATGGTATGTTGAACAGAGCCATCAGCATGTCTGGTCCATATTGTGGCCACTTTATGCAAAGGATCTGTTAGGCCACTATTTAATTTTTGCACTATAAACTACTTCAACTGCAATAGAGCAGAGTCTCTCATGTGCGTGCCATTCAAACCAAATAACAAACAAGCTGGAGGTGACAAAGTTGCCTGGCCCTTTCCCAGTAACTGTGCTCATCTCCAACATCCAAGACACAGATATTGGACCATAAATCAGTATGATGCTTCAGCAACTGTCTTGGTTCCTTCAGTCATTCCAGATCTTTCTTTTTTGATGAGTTTATACAGCTAGGATTCACGAAAAAAGGCTTCTCAGCAGAGAGCTTCCATCAATTGACCTCATTCCTGTCAAACCACAAAATGGCGTGTTGCAACATGTCTTGAACCACATGAAGAACTGTGGTATCCAAAGAGTTAGTGCCAGTTCCTCCAGGCTTCTTCATTACATGACTGGCAGACCCAATTCTACAACCCTCTTTACATACATTATCAGATAGCTTCTCTCATTCTGTGGCACTCTATTCTCCTGTATGATTGTTGGTTGAAAACAAAAGTTAAAATTAGGGTGACCAGATGCAAAGAAGGGCAGGGCTCCTGTGCTTTAATAATTAGGTAGAACAGGAAATTTCAGCAGGTTCAACCTGTTAGGCAAAAACGGCACTGGCTCAGATTCCATCTCCTACGTGACAGCCTTCTCCTTTCCATATGGATGCCCTAGTGCAACAGTGACAGACCTGGAAAAATATCCCCCAATGCTAACTAATGGTCCTGGTACTGCAGGTAAGAGCAGAACCATCATATCATCTTGCTTCCCACTCCCACCTCAGAGAGCCACTCCAGGAGCCACTCCATAGCTGATGGTTTCAAAGCTGCTGAGATGGCCAGGAGAATCAACAGTGTTGCACTCCTGCTGTCTCTCTCCTAGGTTAGGTACTCCGTCAGGGCGAACAAGCCATTTAGGTGTCAAAACCCCATTGAAATGGATCTATGTAATTAGTCTCATCTTAACACACCTAAAGTTGAGCAGTCATCACCCTTTCCATCACCTTACCCCCAAAGGGGACATTAGCTATTGAGCAGTATTTTTTTAATACCTCAGGGACCAGGGATGGCCCCTTGCACTAACACCTCTGCCATTGGCATCTCCTTCCACAAAGAGTTGTTTACCACTCCCCAGACCAACTCGCCCCAGACACTGCCCAGCTAGCTCTCATAAGTCATATGGGCATGACTCCAGAGTACAGGTGGTGGGATGAACAGATTATTGTTATTATAAGTGTGCATGAAAGCTCATACCAAGAACAAACTTAGTTGGTCTCTAAGGTGCTACTGGAAAGAATTTTTTATTTTGTTGTTGTTGTTGTTGTTGTTGTTGTTGTTGTTGTTGTTGTTGTTATTTCCTGCCTGTCTGTATTGCCCCAGCCACTTTGGATGGCTTCCAACTCATATAAAAACATAATAAAACATCAGACATTAAAACCTTCCCAATACAGGGCTGCCTTCAGATGTCATCTAAAAGTTGTATAGTTCTTTATCTCCTTGACATCTGATGGGAGGGCATTCCACAAGGCAGGTGCCACAACCAAGAATGCCCTCTGCCTGGTTCCTGTCACTTCACTTCTCACAGTGAGGGAACTGCCAGAGGGCCCTTGGAGCTGGAGCTTAGTGTCCTGGCCGAACAATGGGTGTGGAGATGCTCCTTCAGGTATACAGGGCCAAGGCCATTTAGGGCTTTAAAGGTCAGCACCAACACTTTGAATTGTGCTCGGAAATGTACTGGGTGACTGGTCAATATACTTGAGTTGCAACAACTGGAGCCAATCTCATATAATCGTAACAGGCTTGGCCCTGGACATTTCCGTTCATCCTTCAGCGTCAGTAGCATCAAGTTTGGAGCGAATATGAGTAACTTTCTTCTCAAAGTGCCTTGCAAATTCATCACAGTTGGTGCCAGAGGGTTCTGTTGACCCTGAAGAAGGACTGGCATCAACCAGCCTCTTCACAACCCTAAAAAACTCAGTGAGTTGGCTACTTAAAGATGCTATGGTTGGCAGAGAAGTGAGCTCTCCTTGCTGTCAGCACTGTCAACTAGTAGGGGAGCTCGGTCACTCTGGCAGCTGCCCCAGGGTGCCAGGTGCTCGCAAAGGCTGTGGCACTGTGCTGCCCTGGAAGCCAAAGACTGAAATTCTATCACTGTGCTCTTGGGCAGTTGTTAGTTTGCACAGGCTCTACGGTTCAAGTGCAATGTTGCATTGCAAGACCATTGGCTCGCAGTTGTCCTTTTTATCCTTTCTTTGTTTGTACCAGGCTGTGCTTAACACTATGTGGAATGTTGCTTTGATACTTGCACTGCTCTATTTATTTTAGGAGAATTATCACCCCCTTTCCTCCTCCACCATGCTAAAGAAGTGCTAATCCGATGTGATCTCCATCACATCTGAAGTCAGGAAAGCATATGATAAAAATAGTAAAAAAAAAATCTCAGCAGCAAAGTAATTATTCCATATCAGAACACTGAAAGCCTTGGTCTATAAAGCAGTTTATAAATATAATTCAGAGGGTGTGTTGATACATGGCAGACTGGTTATATGTCATGATGCTTAAGTGTTCTGAATGTGTTTTTCTAGAGGACTGATGCAGCTTGTCAAATAATACAAGCATTATTGCTTATAGCCAAAGGCCACCACAGTCCATAAATAGAAAGTACACAATGTTTAGCATATGCAAAAATGAATATACGGGAGGATTGGCTTCAAAAATCCCCCTGCAAGGAACCATCTCCACTGCAAATATGGGGAATATAAGATACAGAACACTCCACTGAATTTTTTGTATTCTGAGCATTATTTTTTTAGCTGTTGTAGCTACTGGTAATTTTGCAACTCTCCTTTAAAAGTTGTAAAAGGAATCACCCATGCAAACTTGTACAGTTATATACAACGCAAGGACAATGTTCACCAATCTCTGTGTGTGTCAGTAGAAATTTAAAAATGGCAGCTTGAATTTACTCAAGGAAAAGGAAAAGAAACCCATTAGGGGAGAGGGGCTGGCTTGTAAAGGTAAAAAATAGGTAAAGGACCCCTGGACTGTTAAGTCCAGTCAAAGACAACTATGGGGTTCTGGTGCTCACTCCATTGATGCACACATCTACAGATGGAATGGATCAGTGCTCAGCAGCCCCGCCCCGCCATGTCACACACCTGGCCCCCAAGTCCAGATATGAAGTTTGAAACGGAAGTCTACATGTGTAAAGCCTGTATACACATAGGATCTTCATTCAATTAGAAATCCTGCTTTCTCTAAAGAATAGTATGCCTGGGAATTTCAGCTTTGTTGTTGTTTTATTTCAGCATGTGTTGTTGTTGTTTAGTTGTTTAGTCGTGTCCAACTCTTCATGACCCCATGGACCAGAGCACGCCAGGCACTCCTGTCTTCCACTTCCTCTCGTAGTTTGGTCAGACTCATGTTGGTATCTTTGAGAACACTGTCCAACCATCTCATCCTCTGTCGTCCCCTTCTCCTTGGGCCCTCCATCTTTCCCAACATCAGGGACTTTTCCAGGGAGTCTTCACTTCTCATGAGGTGGCCAAAGTATTGGTACCTCAGCTTCAGGATCTGTCCTTCCAGTGAGCACTCAGGCCTGATTTCCTTAAGAATGGATAGGTTTGATCTTCTTGCAGTCCATGAGACTCTCAAGAATCTCCTCCAGCACCATAATTCAAAAGCATCAATTCTTCGGCAATCAGCCTTCTTTATGGTCCAGCTCTCACTTCCATACATTACTACTGGGGAAACCATAGCTTTAACTATACGGACCTTTGTCGGCAAGGTGATGTCTCTGCTTTTTAAGATGCTGTCTAGGTTTGTCATTGCTTTTCTCCCAAGAAGAAGAAGAAGAGTTTGGATTTGATATCCCACTTTTCACTACCCGAAGGAGTCTCAAAGCAGCTAACATTCTCCTTTCCCTTCCTCCCCCACAACAAACACTCTGTGAGGTGAGTGGGGCTGAGAGACTTCAAAGAAGTGTGACTAGCCCAAGGTCACCCAGCAGCTGCATGTGGAGGAGTGGAGACACGAACCCGGTTCCCCAGATTACGAGACTACCGCTCTTAACCACTACACCACACTGGCTCTCTTCTAATTTCGTGACTGCTGTCACCATCTGCAGTGATCATGGAACCCAAGAAAGTAAAATCTCTCACCGCCTCCATTTCTTCCCCTTCTAATTGCTAGATATACCTTTCCCGGCATTGCAGAACAAGAAGAATTTGCTTACGTGATGCTCCTGGGAACCAAAGAAAAAGAGAAGCAGCTGAAAGTATTTGAAGTTTCTACAGGGAATAGAGCTTTGCTGGAAAAGGGGGTAACAGACACTGGCTGGCAAATGATCAGCAGTACAAGTTGTTCTTGCTCTGAGAAGCAGCAATCAGTGCCCAACATACCACTGGAGGTGTCTGTTAAGCTAAATTTTGTTTTTCCTTGATTGGAGGAAGGAGCTTTTGAGGCCATAAAAATGTGACCAGCCCAATGAAAATGGTACCCTGAATAGGCTGTTCTTAACCTTTTAACATTGGTTAGAGAAAAAAGGGCTATAAGTAAGAGATGTGTTTTGCAGTTGTGGCATGACACTTTCAAAGCAGTGGGAAAGAGCAGCCAACAGAAGACTGGGAAATGGATGTGGGCTTGCAACTTGCAAATCTCATATGTTAGAAGTTTAAGGGATTGCTCCATTGGATAACTAACTGCAGGTAAGAGACTTTCCTATGCAGAGGTGAGTCTGTGCAGTTTCATGACATGCACTGGTATTGCCAGTGCATTTCCTGGTAGATAATGCATGAGATCACAATTTCCACCTGATACTGTAAACACTCGAGGCTCCATTTGGTTACTCTAGTTTTACAAGCTCTCAACGTGCTTTTTATGCTGTTCTCTCTGAGCAAAGGGTGGGACTGCATGTTGAATCAGCTCACTGTGGAAAACAGGTCTGCTTTAGAAAGCAGACTAGAGGAGCTCGGGGTAATCATCCTTATTGTGGAAGTATGTCTGCATAAGCCATGTGTTACACACCATGAGCAGCGCAAGATTCCAGGAATTGCAGGTGCACGTAGCAGGATCTGTGTTCCCTTTTGGGACAATGAGGCACAGCAGATACTGTGTGGTGTCTTTATGACATATGGTTTTATTTACACATTGGCAAAATTCAATCATCCTTGATTTATTCTAACCCAGCCAGATGGGTGGGGTATAAATAATAATTTCTATTAAATTATTTCTTTATTATTTGAATATTTATTACAGCCAGGAATTAAATTCCTGGGATCTGGCACTCCTAAATGATCACAGGTGCTCCTAAATGATCTTCTGTACGTAATTGTGTTGGCCTTTATTAAGGTGAGTGTAATCTTTATTTTCTCAGAGAATCCCAATTAGTAAAAATGGGTTGTAACTACAATCTCCCTGTCACAAATACTTCTTGGGAAACGGGGAATGATTGAGAGCATTGTGGCTGAGCAACTGCAGACATTACAGACAGGAGATTGATGATCTGGATTGGCAAACTAAGGCCTGGGGGCCGGATCCGGCCCAATTACCTTCTAAATCCTCCCTGAGGACTGTCTGGGAATCAGTGTGTTTTTACATGAGTAGAATGTGTCCTTTCATTTAAAATGCATCTCTGGGTTATTTGTGGGGCATAAGAATTTGTTCATATATTTTTTTCAAAATATAGTCCGACCCCCAAGGTCTGAGGGACAGTGGACTGGCCCCCTGCTGAAAAAGTTTGCTGACGCCTGATCTGGATCAGGCCTGGGTTTGAGACCAAATCAGCCTTGGTCATCCTGATAAACAGGGGGAATGCAAACCTGCTCTTTCTCTTTGATGTCTCAGTGGCTTTTGATAATGGTATCCCTCTGGACTGACTTTGGGTATCAGTGTAACTGTGTTATGATGACTCTGTTTCTGCCTGCAGGGTTGTGTCCAGAAAGTAGCACTGGAATTTTGGAAGACTGTGTGTGAGCAGACTTTTGTCAACCACACCTGGAAAGAAAAGCAAATGTTCTCCTCCACCTTGTGCAGCATCAAAACTGCAAAATGAAGTGGATTAATGAGACCAGTTCAACTTTTCACAATTCCTCCACTAGGATATTAATATCCCTGCCCTCTTTGTACTTCCATAGAAATTTATAAAATTTTTGAAATATTGAAATATCCAAAGGATAATCATCCTTCTGCCAGAAAACCAGCACTTGTGTCTTGGGAGAGATAAATTCTGTTTATCTATTAAGTAACTCGTGTTTTAAAACAACAGCATTTCTCTCAGTTATTCTACACCCTTCACTGCTGTCATCGCCCAGTTTCTTCTGATTACTGGAAGAGCTTAACATTAAAGAGCCAAATGTTGCCACATGTTATGAGCAATTGGAAATGTTTTTGGCCCTTCCCAAGGGTGTACAAGAGGACTCAATTACTTGAGTCATCTTTGCTTGCAAACCTCTCGCTAGCATTTCAGGCTCCATACCACTTGCTGTGTTAACCTGTTGCATTACGTGCAGCGAGTGTTTTGTAAATATCTGAGCAATCCCCTCCATCGTCAGCAAAGGTATGACAGGAGCAGAGATGAGTAGGTAGTAAAGTTTGCTTGGCAAAAACACAAAGCAAATGTCACCACTCAGTCATCGACTTTCTTCATATTTACTGAGCAAGCCATGAAATTGGTCCCAAATATTCCATGTTGGGCCAGCAGATAGCCATGGTTCTTGTTCCTTTATGTATGGCAAAGAGGACTCATGAGATTCTTCTTTGCTTAGTTTGTGTACATACAACACACCAGAGATCCTCAACTTCGGATTCCTAGATGCTGTTGTACTATGTGTTTGGTGCACACACAAATAGGAAGAAATATTTGGGGGCCAGAATGCTTCAGCAGTGAAAAAGAACCTAGAGGTATGTGTCTGCCTGCCAGTGGATCTTCCTTCCAGTACTGTAATATAAAACTCTATTGAGTGGGAGCTGCCAGTTCTGTTTGAAGAAATAAGAATGTGTAGGAGCCAAAACGTTTATTTACCTCCACCCAGAGTGATACCTTGTCATCTGAACTTTGACCAATTTGGGTTAATGCCCAGTGCTGATTACGGTGTGCAAAGCTGTTCTCTTTTCAGCCTGGAAAACAGGGAAGTGTCTCCCTATTTGTGCTAGTGAATAGCTGTACATTATCTGAAAGTATTCCTTTGTTTGGTTACGTGTATTTTCTATACCCCCACTCGATCTTAATTTAGCATTTACCCAAGATGAATGTATTTTAATTCCTTTAATCTTTCCTCATAAATTAGCACAACTAGCCCCTTAATCAAGTTAATTGCTCTTCCAGGATTTCCCTCCAATTAGTCTTTCTCTTGTAGATGCTAAGGTCCACAAAATGTATTCTGTATTCTAGCTAGAGTTTATAACTATACACAGAGGAGCCTATCCTGAGGCTGGTGATGCTTTGAGACAGGATGTAGCTCCTACACCACCTGTTACCTGATAATCCCCAACACCTATAGCCTAACCAGGAGAAGGTGGGCTAGGGTGGGGAAGCAGAGCTTGAGGCTATACAGTGGCTGCAACTTGCTTTATACCTCGGGGCCAAATGACACGTTACAAGCAAATGCTTCGGCCTTTGGCCTGATAGCGGAAAAGCCAATTCTGGAGAGGGTTCTCAGAACTAGACAGGTAGCACACAGGGACTGGGTATTTAACTTCTTCCCTACACAGTTTCCTGCTCTCATTCAGAAAATCCAAATTTGGAAGCGATGGAGGGAGAGTGTGGGCTGCCACTTGGATGAAGGTGTTGTGTGGATGCCACAAAAATAAGCAGAGACCTAAGTAGCTTCAGATCCACATTAAACTCCACTGTAGATGAGCCCTGGGTGAGAGAACCTGGCAATTCAGTTGAAAGGCTAAAGAAGTTCCAACTGCACATATAAGAAAGTCAACAGAATAACTTTGCCTGCTGAGGGGAGAAGTTGTCATTAGAATGGGCATAGAGCAGACTGCTCTTTGGAAAAAAGTATTTTTAACCATGAGGAATTGTGGTGTACTGCCACACCAGTGGCCTAAACAGCCATAATATATACTGGGCTCATCCTAACTTACTTTTGTGTTGCATTTCTAGGCACAGGTCCATGCTTAAAAGCTCCATGTCTGAGATTTACATATCATATCATATCATATTATATATTATATTATATATTGCATTGCATTGCATTGCCCTGGTGCTTTCCCTGTGAAAACCTGCTCTTTGCTGCTGAATCAGAGCAAATGACAATCCTTCGAAAACTCAAATTGCCATTTGTTCTTAGTGTTAAAGAGCAGTGTTTCTTGGGGAAAGTGGCGAGGTGAGAAAGAGCACTCAGACACAGAGCTTTAAAGCGTGGATCTGTGACTAGAAAGTGAGAGGCAAAAGGTGTGTGTGGATAACCCCTTAGTGTGGTGGTGGTGGTGGTATTCACCTGACCTCCAGTTGGTTGTGTTGCTGACACTTACTAGAGGGTCCTGGGGGAGGTGTGAGTCAGTGACAAGCTCAGTGCAGTGCAAATGAACTGCTGGGAACACTGCATTAGCTCTGCTGGTACATTTGTACCCCTCTGACCTTGCCCCTCCCCTTCTACCTCGCAGTAAATGGTAGCGATGTGACCAGCCAGAGGTCAGGTGAGCACCACCCCAACATGTGCTACTGAATATACTTAAGAGGAAACATAACGCAAAGAAAGGCACAAAGCAAGTACCACCTCTTTTACATCTTGGCCTGTTGTGGTGTTGATAGGTGCCCCATTAGCCCTGGTACAAGCTTAAGCAACAATTCTGAAGCTGCTTGCTTGATGCTGATTCAGGAATCTCTGCAAGTCTATTCAAGGGTGTGGTGTTTTGTTTTGCATGAGAGGCCCAGCAAAATGCTATCACTAGTGACTTGCAATGCTTTTTTATTTGTCTGCACTGCAGCATGTTTGTACACTGTTAGACTCCCAAGGGGAACTGCCTTAACAGCCATTTGCTGAAAGGCAGAGTAAAAAAAGAAAATTTGCATCTCACCTTGTACGGTGCAGTCACAAGTAAACCCTGTAATTCCATAGTAATGTACAGTTATCATCATAATGAAAGACAACTTCCTGAAAGAGCAAACTGGTATTTTTGCCGTTATTTAATCGTAATTTATCTCTAGTGATAAGGACTAGAAACTTTCTCCTCACCTATCCTCAGGTTTTTGCTAGTCATATAGCACCATAGGTTCCTAACATTTTTATAATATTTTGTTTTCTTTTTGTATCTGTTAGGTGTTTGTGCATTCTATGGAGTTCTAAGTTAGCTTTGGGACTTTCTTTATAGAAAGCAATGAATGACTGCAACAACCAATAAATCACCCTTTAAAATGTTGTTGATGGAGAATTGCACATTTCCAACATGATGAAATAGCACCATCATACAGAAGCTGCAGTCTTGCACAACTCAATGAGGAACTGTTAAAAAAATTAACTGCGAGTCAATGAAACAGGTGTAGCAGTGGAACCAATTGATATTAAAAACCCCAACACCAGTTAGAATACTCTCTACTGCATTTTGCACCAAGATTGCACTGTTAGGTGTACTTTGTGTTAGACATAACTGCAATCTTGTTTCATTATCAGGATTGTCATATCTGGAGACAGGAAACCATTTTATCTGTGGTCAGCTTGGGTTGTGATCACATTTTAGTTTTTGCATCTTGTCTTGTAGTGAAAGGCAGCTTGAATATTTAAGCCACCTGGCCTAATTAAGATTATTTGACCTGCAGGCTATTTTAAAATAGTCTTTGGAATTGCAAAGCTGAGGGAGGCACACTCTAGTCTTTGCCATTGGACAGGAGACTAAGGGCCAATGGGAGGTTTCACCTTTCCCCCCCAGGAGGAACATCATGGCAAAACAAGCCTAGCTTCACCCACTGGCTTCAGCTTTTCCTCTCCCTGCTAGAAAGAACACTCAGCTCCAACTGTCAGTTCTACACTTGCAGAGTTGTAAGGAAGCACACTCTGGTCCCATCCATCAGCAGGAAAATCTAACAGCTGCTGGGCTGTGTGAGTTTGCACACATCTGTCTATTGTATTCTGCCTTGAGGATCATTCATTCAAAGGCAGGATATAAATCTTCTAAATAAGTAACAGTGCATGTTCAATATGTTCAGCATCTGAAACACTACCTTTTTTAAAAAAAAGAATCTCTAAAACATTTCTTTTAAGAGTGACTATAATACTAATAATGTAGAGAGCGCTATATGCTTCTCTTCTGGTGTCCTCCAATGTTTTGGTCTGAAAATCCCATCTAGCCCAGTTAGCAGGGTAGGGATGGGAGTTCTGGTCTAAAAAATGTAGAAGGCACAAGATCAAGGAAACCTGGGTTAACCTCAGCCACAATGACTTTTCCCAAGCTACTGACTGCATGATTCTGTGCAGCTTGGTGACCTTAATTCAGTAATGTGTGTGTTCATATCTCACTCTGTACAGGAAGGGAATACCAGAAAACAACCCCAGCTTACTATTGTTAAGCTAGTAGACGTGTCTGGAGGGCCCTCTACCTTATCAGCATATTTATTTGAGATATTTATAAATCGCTTTTCAAGCAAAACTCACAAAAATATCACAAAGAAATATTAAAATATTAGGATGCTAGAGCATAAACTAAAAACATATTGTAAGACTGCAAAGTGGCAGTGACACAGGCACCCTCTAGGCAAGCTTGCCTACAAGGACACCTCAAAGTGAGGCCAGGAGAGCCTGCTGCTCTAACATCCCTTTGTTGGAAGCAAGAGGGAAGGTACAGAAGCAGAAGCTGGGAGAAGAGATGAGGGTGGCAGCAGCAGAGGAGGGCAGCGGCGGCAGGGAAGTGTGACACACCCTGCTGTCAGAGGTGGCGTAATGTCTTGCACCAGCCCTGGCTATAAGGGGGAAACATGTTTTCAATTATCTATCTTCTCCCCCTAGGGCAGTGAGTGCTCAAGGTAGCCCTGTGATGTTGGCTCAGAGGCAATCAATACTGATATGAATACCAATTACAGGGGGCAGCTGTTGCCTTTAAACTCTGATGTTTGTGGGCTTCCCAAAGGTACTCAGCTGACCACTGTGGGGAAAAGAATACCAAATGGTCCTCTGGCCTTATCCAGAGCTTGGAAAGTTCATTCTAAAAAAGAACTACGGTAGCTCTAGTTCTTCAAAAAAGGAACTAATTCCAATTCATGTTTGTCCATGTACTTAAAAAAAAACAACTTGTTCCATTCATAGTTCCAATTTGTTCATTCAAATGATCCTTGGCAAAAAAGGAGGATAAGAGCTTTCCGATTGTTACAAGCTGCTGAAGAATAACATATACTTCAGAAGTGGAATATTAATTATTTATTTCCCCCAACAATAATTATTTTTGAAGCTTAAAGGCCTGAAGAGTCTAAAGAGTAAAAAAAGGGAAAAGTGAATGAACTTGAGGTTGAGCTAGAAATTGTTCAAAGTTCTACCCCAAATTGAACTTAATTCACTCAGCAATTATTAAAACTACGGTACTTTCAGATACAGTTCAGAGATTTTTGAACTAAAGCAGTGAACTTTGTTAAACCAAACTATTTAATTGCAATAATTAGTCTTACCTACCCTGTGGGGCTCATTACATTTTTATTTCTGTACTGCAACATTTGAAGGCTGAAATGGGACATGAAACCCAACTTAAGCCTACGATGATGACATCATCAGAGCTGTAAGGATCATGGTCATGACCTTTTGCAGCCCAGGAGCAAAGTGCTAGGTCTGAAACTGCTCATCTAATGACAAATGTGATTAAGGTGCAGAGGAAGAAGTCACTAACTCCACACCCTAGAGCAGTTAGCCAGGATGGAGCCAGGCTCTTCATATAAGCACACAGGACAAGCAAAACCATTTTTACAATTGGAAAAGATTTTGAATCAAAAGAGAATTGGTAGGAAAACAAAAAAGTTGCCAATAAGCATAAACAAAAGCATACCCTCCAACATTTCTGTGATGAAAATAGGGACATCCTATTCATACCCTCGAACATTTCTCTGATGAAAATAGGAATATGTTGTGCTATTCTTTCTAGAAAAAGAGGTGCCGGAACTCACCATTAATGCCTCCCTTGTTCTCTTAGAACAGGCATAGGCAAACTCAGCCCTCCAGTTGTTTTGGGACTACAACTCCCATCATTACTAACAGGACCAGTGGTCAGGGATGATGGGAGCTGTAGTCCCAAAACATCTGGAGAGCCGAGTTTGCCTATGCCTGTTAAGAATGACAATGGTGACTACCTGAGAGGTGCTGGAACTGAGTTCCAATGAGTTCTGGCTGAAAAATGGCTTTGGGGATGTCCTATTCCATACCCTCCAACATTTCTCCAATGAAAATAGGGACGTCCTAGGGAAAAGTTGGACATTCTGGGATTAAATGAGAAACCAGGACGGCTTCTGTAAATCTGGGGCTGCCCCTTGAAAATAGGGACACTTGTAGAGTCTGAAGGTTGATACAAAACAAGTTATTGTTGTCAGTTGTTTTTAATGCTCTAACCCAACCTTGGACCTTACAGTGAAGGGTAGGTAATAAATAATAATAATAATAATAATAATAATAATAATAATAATAATAATAATAATTACAACAAATACAAAACCTGGACTGGGGGTGTGTGGTGGCTAGAGTGTGACACAACTTCAAAATGATGGAGGAAACAAGGAGGCAGCTAGAGAACCATCCTCACCCAGAAAAAAGATCAATGCATTTGTATTTGTAGGACGTAATCCAAGATGGCTTGGAATCTCCCATAGGAATGCTGTTGCTGTTTTGTTAGCTCCCTGAGAACAAACAGGTTTTATATACCGATAACAGCATAAAGTCTTGATCTGCCCTTTAGCTTTTATGTGATGGTTTGCTTTTAATAGGCTTTTATTTTTAATGGTATTATCACTGATTAGTTTGCCACTCTTGGCTCCTTTGGGGTGATATATATGTGTAATAAATACATAAATTACAGTCAACTACTCGTATTGCACCAGAGGGCTTCATCTTTTGCAAGCAACTGTGGAGCAGACAGTGCCAGCTGGCCCTACTCCTGCATCTTGCCAGAGGAAGGCAAATACCCCTTCCCAAAATTCAATGCCACTTCTCATCCTTTCATGTTTTGATCTACAAATTACAGCACTGTAATGCTGTATAGCAGGCATGTCAAACAGGTAGATCGTGATCTACCGGTAGATCACTGGTAGAACATTGGCTCCCCCCAAAGGAGCTGAACAACTGTGGCTCCCCTTAAAAAAGCTCAACGTTTTACCTCCTCCCTGAAAAAACTCAACAACTTTGACCCAAACAACCCCCAAAATGGGCCTTCCTCCTTCCTAACAAAAAACAACAACTCTGTTTTTAACTCTGTGAGTAGATCGCAGTCTCTTGGGAGTTGGCCACCCCTGCTGTACAGCATGTGGCAGGACCATCACAAATGTTTCTATTTTAGGGTTGTTTGCTTTTGTTGTCAAGAATTCTGGCACTTTATCCTGGTGGTGGGTAAAGCTTTAAGTAGCTTGTAAACAAAAAATACAGGTACCTGTGATTTCTAAAAAATAAAAACCAACCCCAACTTTTAAAAAAAACACAGAAAACAAGCGTCCCTAGGCATATCCAAAGTGCTTTTCCTCTTTCATGGTTAGCATGACAATTAATCAAAGGTACCTCTTTGACACAACTTGGTCTCCTTTTTTTCTTTTACTGAAGAACAGGGTATTTTAATGCCATCCTCATTGCAGAGGTGTCTGTGGAGGGGATATATTGATTGAAAATGTCTAGTAAACCAGCTCAGTAGCTGGGTTCCTGTTGAGAGTATTTGGTGAGCTAACATGACAGTGTTGTGGGATTGAGGATCATCGGAGTGATTCATTCTGTGATATTATGGCAACGGATAAAGCTGTATTGTAACTTCTGAATAAATGTGAAAAATAAAATAATAATAATAATAATAATAATAATAATAATAATAATAATAATAATAATAATAAAAAATGAACATGGTGTAGGAGCCAGTGGTGGTGTAGTGGTTAGCGTACTGGACTAGGACCTGGGAGGAGACATGGGTTAACATCCCCACTTGGCCATGAAACTCACTGGGTGAGCTAGGGCCAGCCACTGTCTTCTCTCTGCCTAGCCTGCCTCACAGGGGTGTTGTGAGGGTAAAACTGGGGTGAGGGAGAATCGGGGACATGGGCTGGAAATCTAATTTAAAAAAAACAAACCACAACCACCCTGAACATATCCAGAGTGCTTCCTCTGTACAGTTGCATTTCCTCACATTTTAAATGTGCACTTTATACAAATTAGGGAGAAACGAAAAACACCTGACCCCCCCCCCCATGGCTACAGATCCTTTTGGCGGCTAGTGGTCAAATTCTGGCGACTAGCGGCCCTTAACTCTCCTCCTCGGTTCTCTGCCCTGATTCAATCCCACGACACAGGGAAAAAGCCCCTCAGAGTCCTCCTTCCACGTCCCACACGCCAGTGGCGGGAAGACGAGGGGAGGCAGCGCGGCAGGCCAGGCGACACGGAGCCCGGGTCCCCATAGGCCGCGCTCGCTTGGCGCCCGTCCGCCTCCATTATGTGCTAATTTTGCCCCGCGCTGAGCGAGGCTCGGCTTCCCCGAGCTTTTCCTCAGCCCGGAATAGCTCGGCAGCCCTCCTCCCTCCCCCCGGCGGCCGCAACGCCACCCGCGCCTCACCAACCGCTTCCCTCAACCGCCTTCGTGCTTGCGCTCTCAGCCCAACTTGTCCCCTAACGAGTCCCGCCTCCTTCCCTCTCGCCTCAGGAGGCTGGCGGGCGGCGCAGGGGCCACCCCCACCCCGCACTCGGCCTCGAGGCGGGACGAAGCAGCACGGTAGGCTGCGCCGGGTTCTGTGTTCGTTCGCTCGAGCAGGGAGGGCGGGGAGGAGGAGGGAGGAGGCTGGCTCGTTGCAGTTGGGAGCGCCTGTCATGGAGGAGCTGCGCCGCGAGCGGGGCGCGGTGGCGGCACCGACGGCTGGGTTGTGAGAAGCGGCGCGGCGGTTGTTCTGAGGAGACGGAGACGGGCCTGCCTTTCGGCGGCGGGAAGGTAGCTGGCTGCGGAGACCAAAGGGGGAAAGGGAGAGAGAGACAGGCTCCTTCCTCGGTCCTCGTCCTCTTCCCTTCGCCTCCGCCCCGGCCTGGCTCTCAGGCGTTGCCGAGGCTCCTCCTGCCTTGCCGGTCGCAGCGAAGGGCGAGCGGGGCGGCTGGAGTTTCGGCGGCCGGGCAGGCAGCGCTGCGGTTCGGGGCGGGCGAAGGGAACGCGAGGGCCGAGCAGGCGGAGGCGACGCAGGTGAGGAGCGGCTGCCCGCCAGTACAGCTTTCTTGGCGACGTTGTCCGCCCGCCCGCCTGCCTGTCTGTTTCCTTTTGGCCGCGGGAGGCTCCCCAGGGGAGAAGTCAGGACAAAGGGGGCGGAGAAGCGAAGGGCGTCCTGGGTGGCTCCGTGCCCGGACTCGAGCACAGCTCCTGCGGGTGGGCTGGGGGCCGTGAGCAGGGCGAGGCGCCTCGGGTGTGGGTGTCGTGGCCGTGGGGGTACGATGGGGCCATCTATGCCGTCAAACAGTGTAGGGCAGGCGGGGAAATTCCTGAGGGCGCCCTCCCAGCTGAGGGCGCACTTTAAAGCTTTCCTTTTGTGATTCTTGTGATATTTCGGGGATAGGTTCGGATCCCAGCCTTAAAAGTTCTTCGCTTTTGCTTCTTCTTTTTTTGTAGCCACCAGGTGGTGACAATCCCGTGTCAGCTAGGTTGTCTGAACCCAGATGGGCTCAGCAGACAAAATAGATGGTTAACTGGTATGAGAAGTGGCAAGAATAATTTGCATCTGGGATCCTATCTCCCCCATAGTCATCTCAAAAGCTAGCATTTGTTGCCGGTAAATGTTCAGATTCAGCTGCCTTTTTCTTCTGGGGACAAGCGGGAGGGACAGTATAAGCAAGGGTAATGATTGTATTTTGAGTGTCTTCACTTAGATTCAGAGAGGAAGCTGTCAAACTTTGTCTTGTTTTCTAGGTTGCTGAGCATAGTATTTGCTTTAAGAGGTCGCGTGTGAAAGCTTCATGCAGTACACAGAGGCAGCACATCCTCGGAGGAGAGTGTGCAGGGAGCAGCTTCAACTCTGTGGTTCCAGTTATCCCATTATCTGTGATTCTGAAGAACACGTCAGAGAGAGAGGAAGAGACTAAATGGATCTTAAGACAGCAGTATTCAATGCAGCTCGGGATGGCAAGCTGCGGCTTCTCACCAAGTTACTGGCAAATAAAACTAAAGAAGAAGTGGCCTTGCTGGTGTCAGAAAAAACAAATGGTGCCACACCCCTTTTGATGGCAGCCCGCTATGGCCATCTAGACATGGTGGAACATCTACTGGAACAGTGCAGTGCTTCTATAGAAGTTGGTGGCTCTGTGAATTTTGATGGTGAGACTATTGAAGGTGCACCACCATTATGGGCAGCATCAGCAGCTGGCCATTTGAAGGTGGTCCAGTCTTTATTAAATCATGGAGCATCTGTCAACAATACCACTTTGACAAACTCAACACCTCTTAGAGCTGCCTGTTTTGATGGTCATCTAGAAATTGTAAAGTATCTTGTGGAACACAAAGCTGACCTCGAAGTATCAAACCGCCATGGGCATACATGCCTTATGATATCGTGTTATAAAGGGCACAAAGAAATCGCTCAGTATTTGCTTGAAAAAGGAGCTGATGTAAATAGAAAAAGTGTCAAAGGTGAGTTCAGTATCCATTTTCAGCAGTGACTTTTAAAGAACTGTTCAGAATGTTCATTTGGTTTGACAATTCAGAGGTTCAAAGTCCAAGCTTAATTCTGTCCTTGCTAAATTTTCCATGTTGTATATAGCATTTCTTGAGGTTTCGTTTGTTTTTTTAAAGGGAATTGTTCCATAGATTATGCTCAGGTAGTGTTGTATAGTTACAATGATTTGGTGATAAAGCAACATCATACAGAAACTAGATTATTTTGGATCATTGAATGGAAGAATTTAATCACTATTAATACAGGTAATACTACGAATACAAGTTGCACTGGCATTCTTTAGGCATCACCACCCATTATCTAAACATATCTATCTGCCTGCTAGGTATAGTAAGGAAATATCCCATATTAGTCTTATCCTTATAGTTCTAATAGAATTACAATAAAAGGATAGTGGCACTGTGTCACAGCTGAAGCCTTTGTTCTTCTTGTTTACTATGTTGACACTTTTGGTCAGCAGAATTGCTCTGTGGATTATTCTCGTGATTGTAGTATACTCGTCCATTTGTTCTAGGCATGACATTGCTTTTTTATTACAGTATTTTCTTTTCTTTCACATTTTTACTAGTTTGCTAGGAATGTTTATTGCTTCAGAGAGTCACAAATACTACTTTGCCCACCCTGTTTCTGACTCACATGCATCTGACCTCCCTCACTACACTAATCTAAAAAACAGGAGTATACCTGAGAGACTGACTGTGCACTACACAGGTCTACTCAGCAGTAAAACTAATTGAGTTCCATGGGGATTACTCTCAGGTAAATGAGTCCATAGCAGCCTTAGTCTTAAGAAAATCCGTGGGCTTTGGTTCAATCATTTCCACTGTGTAATAACAAATATTATTTGTATGCTAAGAGTGTGAGTGACTGAGAACACACTGGTGTAACTACAAATCAGGAAATTTCTAGTTTTGACTTGTTTCTGTCGTGAAACCCCCCCCACACACCCACACCCACAGTTGCTTCGTTTCCTGGATGCAATATAGTGAGGGGATAAATCAAACTCTGGTTACAGTATGTAAAATTGTTGAACAGTCCCCAGCTTTATATATATATATACTAAGTATTATTATTATTGACCAGCTGGATCTTGTTTTGTGACTTTCTGGTGTTGTCTTTCTTCACTCTGCTTAATGACTCATAATTGAAACACAAGTTCTGCCCTTATAGCAATGTGAAAGGAATTCTATTTTTATAAGCAGAAGAAGCATACTGCTGTCACTGACACTCAGTAGCAGAACTTTAACTAAAAGAACTGTGTCATGGTCATGGGTTCTTTCTATTAGTAAAGTGTCTAGATAATCGAAGCTATGCCAGGTGAGAACCCACAGAAACTTTTATGAATGCTGTTTCCTAAACATTGGAGAGTGACATTGCTGGTTTATTGGCAAATGAAGCTTACAGAGTTGTTTATCCTTAATGATGCTCTTTTTTCCAATTGCTGGAATAAGAGTTTTGGCGTAGAGTTAAAAAAAAAAAATCACCAGAAGTTGTGACTTCATCTATTTTTCTTTGTCATAGGTTCACGTAAGAATGATTTTATTGATAATATAATCTTAATTTTATTGTAATTATTAATAGAAAAAGTAATTATCTTAATTCCCACATCAATATATTCAGAGGGTAAACTGGGGAATAATTTTTTGTTGTGACCAGTTTAACGTGACTGCCAGTTTTGGACTTTGAGTAGTATTTTGTGCACATCATTCTGTACTGTGAGCTCTGAAGTTTCAAAATAACACAGGAAGTAAATATTTCAGAGTTTTTGTTTTCATGCAGTATATATGCAGATTGAGTATAGGTATTTTAAAAGATCTTGATTTCACCTTTAAAAAGGTAGTCTTATAGTTTGGAAAGCAGTGGGTGGTCTCCAGTTAACCCATTCTGTCAGTGCAAGCATTTTCACTTGCACAATGGAACTTCTCCCTTCTCTCCTCCTTCCATGTGCCCCTTACTGTTCTGGGTTTCCCCCCAACCCTCTGGAACCTATGTAGGGAGGATATTAGGCATGTGCAGGGAGAGGAGGCGGGAAGTTCTGTTGTGCTAGTGGAAATCTCTGTGCTGATGGAACAAGGTACATGTAGTTCCATTTGTAGTCCTTTTTCATATAATGCATAATGGGTCAGTTACATGATGCTTTTTGTTTCAAAACATGCATAAATGTAGGTTTATGAAGTGTGACCTGCTAGTTGGGGCAGTAAGGCCTGTCTTGCCAGCTGGGGAGCACTCTGGTTTCTGATTTCTAAAGGTAGTTTCAAGCAGCTCGCAAATGTAGATAAAATACACATGTATTCCTTAACTGTGCTATTCTATAAAATGTATAGAATAGAACACTTAATGAACAAAGCAAGCTCAGAAATAAGCTCAGTTGAATCCTAACCCCTGGCTAGCAGTGGCAAGATTTGCTGGAACGAATCAGCTATCCACTGCAACCACAGTCCTGCTGCTTGTGTTTGGCAGGGTGGGATGGGGCAGGATAAATGCCCCTTCACTATGCCAGCTACCAGGATCATACCCATCTGCCATCATGTGATGGCAGCACACCAGCTCTGATCTTGTGTCAACCCAGTCCATCCCTATAATGCCTCATTTTGGGGGGTCTCCATTGTAGTAGTGATAATGCCAGTGCTAGCTTCCACCTTTCTGCTGTTTGGGTGGGCATATTGAATTGCAGCTCTGCCAGTGGCAAAAATCCCCTGCTGCTGCAGGGTAGTGGAGCCAGGCAGAACCGGATGGAGGGACACCTTTGCTGCATCTACACTTGCTCCCAACATGGCCATTTGGGCATTTGAATTGCTCTGTTACTCTTTAGACAACTGTGGGCAGGAGTGCAACCAAAGTCTCCCTGCTGCAGATAGCAGTAGCCTGGAGACTTTAACAGGGTTGGAGAAACAGACAGCCCTCCAAATGTTGCTGAGGCTGATGGGAGTTGAAGTCCAACAGAGTCTGGAGAGCCATGCTTTTTAGACAAATCTACCAAAGGGTAATTAACTGGTCTGAACATAGCAGTTTTATTCAATTCCTGAGAAGCACTTTCTTCCACCATATGTCCTCCACAGTGGTGATAGTAAGAGAAGTTTCTGTCTCGGGTTTCTATTTCTGGCTCTTTTCTCTAAATCCTTAGAAGATTGTGCTGGCAGTATGTGGAGGAGCCAGCTTGTTTATTATGTTGTTGTTGAGCTTGATCCTGCCTTTTGAAAACTCCTAGGTTTGTGTGGAACAATTTATGTGTCTATAGTATAGTTGTAGTACAGTGTGGTGGTGTGTGTGTATTACATGAAAAGATATGTAAGATCTTAGTTATTTGGCAAGTAACCTAAAATATGTGTGAGGGAGCCTGTCCAGCGTATTCTAGAGCCAGACAGAAGAACCGTGTCAATCCCTTCTTTGTTAGTCATACTGTTGTGCTTATATAAACCTATCACATTTTTTGTGATCTATGATTATCACTTCGGAGTCTATCCATGGCAACATTGTCACTTGAAGAAATATTAAGCTGCGTAGGTTTAGAAAGATTTTATTTAGGAATCTTTTAAACGTTATTCAAGGACTAGGAAAATGTTATACTGCTTCCCTAGTGGACACTTTTAGGAAGAAGGCAAACATGTTAGGTTAAATATGAAACTTACAGGAAGCTGAGCATTTCAGATGATACATTTTCATTGCATGGATAAGGAAGTTGAGTGAAAATTGAAATATATGCGTCGCAATCCTATGCACATAAGTACTTGCCCCTCTGAATGTTCAGTATGTCTTATTAGCAGCTGTTACCTCAGGCTGCAGTCATATGCACAAGTGGAAGGGTAGTCTTTCAATAAGGTTATGAGTTATTTAAGGGTGAAATCCAGTTTTCAATCTAACTCTTGGGATGGATTTTGATCCAGCAGAGGCATCTGTGAATATCAAAAGGGGGAAGCAATTTTCTCCCAATTCCCTTTTCTGAAGAAGTCCCTCATACCACTTTTCATACTGTTCTAAAAGGTCCCCTGATCCTCTAGAACAGATTTGGTCAGGCATTGGAAGGTGAATTAGAGAAAATCTCATTCCCTCCTCTAATGTTAGTAGATGCCTGTGCTAGAGAAAAAGCTGCCCTGCAAGTGAGAGGGCAGCATTCAAGGCATCTTATTCTAAATAACTAAACAATGAAATGTGGTGGTTCTGACAGGACATGATTAATCCATGTATTATGGCTTTCAAAAAGTTAAAAATAAAATTGATGCATTGTCTGTGATTCAAAGGTTAACAGATTTATAGCCAGTAGTAATATACTAGGGAAGATGACCACACTCTTGTAGACATTGAGTTGTACTCTGTCCATGATTGTACAATGGGTTACTTTATCAACCTGTTAAAGAATTAAGATTTTGGTGAGCTGGCTTAGTATCTTAAACTATATGGCTAGTGAGCAAACAAATTCAGTTCCTGTGAAATGGTGAACTATTGGAGAGAAGCTGAATCTGATTCTTCAGTGAAATACTGGTTGTATTTTATCAACAGTTAAGTTCCTTCCCCAAGTTGGGACGTAGGGACATGATCCCAACACAGTGCTTCTGTGCTGCATTATTACCCAGCCGTGTATAAGCTGGATGTTGAGTAGTATTAGCATCAGTGAGCCATGTGCATATGAATTGGTGTAAGTAGAACAATGGTCAGTAATAATTAGGTATTTCAATTTCAGCTTTTTACATCCTTTTCTTAAGCTATCATGCTTTGTTCTTTCTATCTTTAAATGCCTTCTTGGTTGTCTTCCAAGTTATCTCTCCCTGCCTGTCCACAAAGATCTGTCTCAGGGCCCCATGTGAACAATTTCTTGGACAAACTGACTTTTCATTTTCCTCATAGCATTCTTTTTTGAAAACTCTCCCATTAATTTGACTTCACAGTATTTCAGTAGTGATGGGGTGGGACAAATAGGCAACCAATATCCTGTTTGTGGGTTTTTTGCTATATACATAAACGGCTTTATTACAGAAACATTTTGTAAGACATGCTCAGAAGGCTATCTACTAAGAAATTTACCCAGTATAAGTGAAGGGAAGCAGAGAAGTATTAGAGTACTGTGACTCAGGCTACAAGCTTTCACGCACATTGTGGTATAAATCCAATTAAACAAAGTCAGACTTCTTTCTAAATAAGCATGCCTAGTATTGTGCAGCATATCTCTGTGCTGTTCGTTTGCAAGGGAGTACCTGAACCTATTTTTTCAGTGGGCAAGCTGGCATATCTGTTCCATCTTGCTATTTCAAGCAGCAGACCGATACAGCCACTCATAATAGGAATATACTTGCAGTTGAACTATAACTATTTCAAAGGCAATCCTTCAGTTTATTAGAAATAATTAAACAAAGATCAGCTATAGTTTCAGTTGCCTAATTGGATGCAGATTTACTCCCCCATTTGTGATTTGAGACATCAAGTTGGGACGGTTACCTACCTACAAATATATTTGTAAAATTGTACCATAACTGATCATGTCAAATGGTGGGATGGAATACTTCCTGTTGCAGGATCTGCTTACTTGTAAATGCTCCAATCTGCCCCTTGACACAACAGAGAAAGATGCTTACCTGCAGGAATTTATTTATTTTGATAATTATTTTACAATTCTAGACATGTGCTGACTGCAACCCCACAAGCAGCAATCAGACTCTGCATTGATTGTGAAACTTATTGGATAATTCTTCTTTCTCCTATTCACAATTTTCTAAAGTGGAGAGGGGATTGCTACAGAACTTGGAAACAGTCACTGCTGTGACTTCAGAGATTTTGATGCTCCTGAAGGGCCTTGTAACTGAGTGACGTAAGAAAGTTAGGCTTGTGTAGAGCAGAAAATTATAGATAATTTTTTTAACTATGCTTCATTATTTGATCCAGTAAGGCTTAGCTGCCACAATCCTATAGAACTCCTTACCCAGGGGTGGTTAACTTGTGGTTCTTTGAAGTTGTTGGACTTCAGCTTCCAGTCCCAGCCAGCATGACTAATGGTCAGAATTTATGGAAGCTGTAGTTTAGCAACATTTGGAGAACCACATGTTGGCCACCCTGTCTTAATTGGTTTACCTCCTGCAGAAAGAATAGCATTACTCACCTGTTCTTAAAATGTGTAAGGTAATCCTTGCAGAATTCCCCCCCCCCCCCAAATGATGTTCACTTTACTGTGACCTGACTGTTGGCTACAGAAACAAGTTATCTAAATGTGCCAGCATACAGGGCTTTCCTTTATCTCCTTCCCAAGTCCATTTTCTCAGGTACTATAAATGCTTTGAACACCACTGAATGAGTGGTTCAATAATATGTATTGGGAAAACATGGGGAAATTTTTAGCTCCAGCAGAACAGCTGCAGTAGGATGTTCTGGCAAAATGCTGTAAGCTTTGGGTTTGCAAATATAAAGGCCCACATATTCAAGGCTGATTGTTTTTCTTAAATTAAAATAGAAAGATTATAAGGAATATTACATTTCTTACATGTTCATGACTTAAATTAAAATACCACATTTGTTGATTATGTGTCCACTGCTTATGATGTGTAATTTTATCATTATTTTAATGACTAACCTACTAGATAATTTGACTTCTGTACAGCCATAATTCCTTTATTGTTTTTCTGAAAATGTGTCATAGCATACATGATTTTTTTGCTTTCTTTTTTCCATAGGAAACACAGCATTGCATGATTGTGCAGAATCTGGTAGCCTGGAAATCATGAAGATGCTTCTCAAATATTGTGCAAAGATGGAAAAAGATGGCTATGGAATGACTCCCCTTCTCTCTGCTAGTGTTACAGGTCACACAAACATAGTTGACTTTTTGACCCAACATGTTGAAACTAGCAAAGTAGAACGTATAAATGCACTGGAACTCCTGGGAGCCACCTTTGTGGATAAAAAGAGAGATTTGCTTGGTGCTTTGAAATACTGGAAAAGAGCTATGGATATGAGATACAGTGATAGGACTAACATACTGAGCAAACCTGTGCCTCAAACGTTAATAATGGCCTACGATTATGCCAAGGAGGTGAACAGTGCCGAAGAGCTAGAAAACCTTATTGCAGACCCTGATGAGATGAGAATGCAGGCCTTGTTAATTAGAGAACGTATTCTTGGCCCATCTCACCCAGATACGTCCTACTATATTCGGTACAGAGGTGCTGTCTATGCAGACTCTGGAAACTTCAAACGATGCATCAATCTGTGGAAGTACGCTTTGGACATGCAGCAGAGCAATTTGGACCCCCTGAGCCCTATGACTGCGAGTAGTCTGCTTTCGTTTGCTGAACTCTTCTCCTTCATGCTTCAAGACAGAGCAAAAGGCCTGCTGGGCACAACAGTTACATTTGACGATCTCATGGGTATACTGTGCAAAAGTGTCCTCGAAATAGAACGTGCCATCAAGCAAACTCAATGTCCGCCTGACCAAATACAGCTCAACAAAGCCCTTTCCATCATTTTGCATTTAATTTGCTTGCTGGAGAAAGTTCCTTGTAGTCCCGAGCAAGATCATTTCAAGAAACAAACTATATATCGATTTCTTAAGCTACATCCTAGAGGAAAGAATAACTTCAGCCCACTCCACCTTGCTGTTGACAAGAACACCACATGTGTGGGGCGCTACCCAGTTTGTAAATTTCCTTCTTTGCAAGTCACTGCTATACTAGTGGAATGTGGCGCGGATGTAAATGCTAGAGACTCTGATGACAACAGCCCTTTGCACATATCTGCACTGAACAACCATCCTGACATCATGAATCTTCTTATCAAGTCAGGATCACATTTTGACGCAACAAACTTGCATAAACAAACTGCTATTGACTTGCTGGATGAGAAGGAAATGGCAAAGAACTTGATCCAGCCCATCAACCACACTACACTGCAGTGTCTTGCTGCCCGTGTAATTGTGAATTATTGCATAGGTTACCAAGGGCACATCCCAGAAAAACTTGAGAACTTTGTTTTGCTCCATAGATGACAGTCTGACAATAGGCCCTTGGTACTGTGGGAGCACGAGTTAGTAACATCAATTGTTGCTTTCTCAAGCACTGTTGTGATATGCCAGCGATACACCATCATTCATTCAGCTTGGTCCATCCTGCTCATTGGCTAAAGCATTATTAGAATCAGATCTGCAGAATTGGTTGCCCAATATTTAAAACATACCATATAATATATTTTGTGGATTATTTAGAAATGTAATGCTATATTTGGACTCACTAAAATTTGTCTGCCAAAGGCTTGTCTACTCTGGTTTAGTTTGCCTGTTGGTTGTTTGGGACTGAACTGAATAATTTTCGTGGTGTTGTCTTATTCTTACTGGTGTGTGGATTTTATATAGTTGGGAAGTCATCTTTTTGTTCTTGCTTGAGCATTTCTATTCTTTTTTTCTAATGGGTTCATTGCTGAACTATACAAGTTGTATGGACTTGTTAACATTTGCAATTACCATAAGTGCTTTTATCCTCTCTATGCACTGGCTTGAACATGACTGTTTGTGTGTTGGCATATTTCTATGCAGCAGTTGGCCATTGTCAGCTCTGACACTGTTTTCTTGCAGTTTGTTAGAGAACTCTTTGAAAATATACCCTTTACAGTTTGACATTTCTTGAAGACATCAATCAGCTGTCTAAACTCTCATATGACTTTTTGCCCCCAGCTTTTTCTGCAGTTGCTTTCCATTTATTTTTCTAGAGTTGCGTGCTGAATTTGGAAGTAAAATGTGTTCTTGTTGGCAATCCCAATTTAAATTAAGTCTGAAAGTCATATAAATATGTCTTGCTGCGAGGAGAGAAAGGAAAGAAACTGCCATATTCTCCTCTACACTAGTGTCTTGCTTGAGCTGATTGTGTGACTAGGCATAGAGAGTTTTTTTTCAAAATTAACCTGAAACTTAATCATACAACTCAGTGAGAACTAAATCAAACATAGTCTGAAATTACAACTCAAGATTCTTAAGTACAAAGAAACTAAAGCATGTTGGCATGATGCTTGTCAGTCCAGATCTAGCCATCAACTAGTATAATTAACTGTATGGTTGTAATCAGTAGCCCTCTGCAGGGGCTTCAGAAGTTTAGTAGTATCCCATTCATTTTCAAATAACTCTTACAGATAATTTGCATGCATTTTATTCTCTAATACCTTTCAGCCATATTTATGGAAAACATCAGAGGCCATGTTGAGTACATAGTCTCGACTGAAAGCTATCTATTTTTATAATACTTGCACAACAGCTTAGCTATTGCAGCAGAAAGGGCTTTTTAGACTTGATAAGGAAACCATAAGTGAAGACTACAAATGAGATTAAGATTCAGGTAATTAATATAATTCAGCACTTTATTGTTGATTCATAATGAAACTTATTATGGCATATGAGACCTGCAAATGTCTTAAAATAAAATGGTTCTCAAGAAAAAAAAATCACACCTCATTTTTCTTCAATGGAATACAGTGTATTTGACATTTCCACAATCTAACATATTGAGTGTTTTCCAGTACTACTATACCTAGTGCTTTTTCAATTCAGAAAAAACCAACAACACATAGGTTACTGTCAATCTGTAGCAGTTGACAGTGCAGGAAAAATCAAAACAAGGCTGGCATTAATCTGGAATTCCTTTTTTAATTACAGCATTACTACCCTCAGTTGATTGATCACATTTGGTTGGCACATCCTCACAGTACATATAAACTAGTACTCACACTGACTTTTTAAAATCATCACTTTATTGGCCTATTCATAAATACAGTAATGCTAAACCATGGGTTAGCATTTTGAGAACAAACTGCAATGTGTCTTTGTGCTTTCACTTTTTCTTCTTTGTGTTTGTGGGAAGAAGACTGAAAACCTCCAATTTCATTTTGGAATACATCATAATATCAGGAAACTAGTTTATTTATTCTAACTAGTTAGTTCAAATGAACCAGGATTAAACAGTAGTTTTACATTCTCATTTGTTAAAACAAACCAGTTAGCGACTTCCCAAACAAACCAATTAGAATTAGCCATTTCCCAATTCAGGATGCTATGGGAATATGTGATGCATTTAAACAAGGTAGAAGCTTGCTTTCTCCTTTTTTCACATGTAAAGGAGGAGGAGAGTGGAGAGAAAGGGATGCAAGTCCAAAGTTCACTGTGGTTCATTCTTGCAATGCTAAATCATGTTTTAGTGTTGCTTTTGAAGTGGGCTGTTGCCCAATCTAGAGTGTACATGACAAACATTGATTTGTTCCATCACACCAAGAAAGGAATAAGAAACTTGCAATGCTATTAGTTTAATTTTCAGAACTGGCAAGAAATGCAAGTTATTTTTTGTTCACGGGCACATCTGGGTCACTATCAAAAGCAAATTGTATGGGGAAATTGGGTTCACAAGTATAAAGCAGAACATTTAATTTAACTAATTACTTTTACCCTGGTTGAAACACATTCCTATTTCTGGATTCACAGCCTGAGCAGTTTTGGGGCAGGGGAGTCAGATTTTTCATAATCTTCATTGCTTGCCTACAAGTAGACAATACTAATTCATATACTAGAAGGGCAAAACTTAACCTACTTTAGCCTTAAAATAGGACATGAGATGAACAGGGAGACTGTAGAACACTGTGTCCTCAAAGATGTTTTATTTTCCTTTGTAACTTTACTCAGGCAGTACTAAGCGTTTGGAAATGGGGATATCTCTTGACTTATTGGATATACTTTGAAAAATATATTCTGCTGATAAGTTAAAGAATTGGTATTCTGTAAAACTTTTAAGAAACCGTTAGTTAATGGTGACTGAAGACTCCTTATATTTGCCTTCTTACTGAACGTAGCATCTCTGTACTGAACAACCATACTTCATTTTTAAAAACAATACAGTTAATTTACACCCTACACCTACAGTCCAAGACTCATGAAGACAAAGTCTGGTTCTCTTCTTGTTTTCACGTTAATTTTCTAAATCTTTAAACTATTGAAATTAATTTGCTAAATGTTCAAACTAATGCAGCTTAGATGCATAGTAAACTAGAAACTACCAGATAGCCATCTCTTTGTGGCTTCCAACAGTAATTACCCACCTCTTGGAATACTGATGATAGCTGTTCCTGTAGTCCTGGAAATTATTACTTAGTATGGGGCTTATAAGACATTCATGAAGATGTGTTTTAGCATGGGTTGTAGGAATATCTCCTTGCAAGCATTAGGGAAATGACGCCCTTTAATCTGTCTGATCATTTCTCTTCAACGTAGTTTCCTCTAAAAACATCTAGTTTCTTCTTAGTGAATTGCTGTCATGCCTTATTTGAGAACCTCACATAACTTTCAGATAAACCATCTCTTTATTTGGAAAGAGGCAGAAATGTGTACCATCAGTATGGCTCATCCTGATTCTTGACCAAGTTAATCCAAATTATTGTTTTTATGTATTTCCCTTTTTATTTATGAATGCTTGTAATTTTTGGCACTAGCACAACAGTTCCTTTGTTAACAAGAGCTTAGTTGCCAGAGAGGGCTCCAAATAGTGTCGTCTTCTAATGTTGTACTGAGCAATTAAGAAAGGGAAGAGCAGCCATACTTTGTACTAGCTAAATATCCCACACAGTGATAGTGTGCATTCAGTGAGTATTGTTTAAGAGCAGAGAACCAGGGAGTAAGACTGGTACATTTTGGAGAGAAAGTTTTTGAAGTCGTAGCCAGATTTTATATGCCAAAGCCACTGATTGCTCTGCTTTGCTAATCTGTATGGAATCTGATGATGAGCCAATATTTTAAAGATAATAGCAATAAATTATGTTTCCATTTTTAAAAATACAAGTTTGTAGCCCTCAGAATTGCAGAAAAAAGGGGGAAGCAAGAGATCAGTCCACTTAGAATAAATACATGGTAAACCCTTTAGTTGCTGTGAATTTTTGGACTCCTTTGGGTACTGATTCCTGTATTTTGGTGGATTTGTGGTACACAACTGAACTTAACCATGCTAAACTCCCAAGTAGGCAAGTCTAGGCAGTCCTGAAAGAGGCTAGAGGTGTAAGCTATTGACTTCCCTTGTAATGTCATAATCCTGATTAGTTTTAGCTTGGCAAAACAAGTTTGGCTGTTGATTCTTCCTTTCTTTATTGCCCATGCAGTTATTAGTGTCAACTAAAAGCTTTAAACCATTGTTTTCCTTGAGTTTTTCAGCAGCATACTCTGTTTCTCCTATGCAATCCTGTCATTTGATCTGTCCCTCTTTTTCCTTGTATGTTTGTTACCATTCTCCCAGTCTCTTACGTGGTACACCTCAGTTTTCTCACCCTTACTCATTAGCCAAAATTGAAATGGGACACCTGAACCCATTTCGAAGCAGGAGTATAAGATCGCTGCTTCATAGTATAATGTCTTTCTTTCTTTCTTCAGTCTTACCAAGTTGTGCCTATGATAAGCCTATCAAAAACAGAGGAATGCACCTGCTAAGAAAATACTTTATCATGCCTTTTTTCCTTCCTGCTGGATGTGACTTTAATACATTAAAAAAAGAACAAGATGAAAGATCTTGTTTCTTCAGTTCCTTATCAATTAATCACTGCTAACCTTGCACAAGTCTTTCAATGTGTTGTTGTGGAGTTAACATATCAGACTTTAATAAGTTGATGTATGTAAACGAAGAGCTCAGGGCTGTGTGTAAGTGCACTGAAATTGAAATTTTGCACTAAGAAAAGACTGTGAATAAACGTAATAATTCTGCTTCTGCAAACAATTTGTGAGAGACAAGAAATCATATAAATCATTGACATTTATCTGAACCCTGTTTTCCAGCTGTCTCCACAGCTTTAAGAACTGGAAGCTTTTATTTTCAAATGAAAGCTGAGATTCCTGAGGTGCTGCACACTGCATGCTCAGAGCTTGCTATCCTGTGCATAGCTTGATCACAGATGCATAGATCACACAATAAGTGTTCCTGTGGGAACTTGGGCTTAATTTGGGCTTATGGCAACACCTGTAACAATATTGGTGACATTTGTGGAATGTTACAATACAACAGAGATATTGAAAGAACAATAATGGCATTTGAAAGAAACATTGAAATTGCTGGATCTACAGAGGAGATTCTGTTCCTGTCTACACACAATGCAAATCTTGAGGGTTTTGTTGAATAGCCATTGTGCTACTATAAACACAACACTGGGGTATATCACTTTGTGATAGACAATTAAAAAAAAAAATCCAGATTGCTTCTCTTCTCCATAAAGGTGAGAAACTGATTACCGGTAACACAAAAAATTGCTTTTCTTTTTTCTTTCTTTTTAATATTTTTTTTAAAAAAAACCTTTGTGTTTATTAGAATGAATTTCCCCTGATATTATGGTATTTTCTGGGATGCTGAGATAGAAGTATAAACTAAAGAATAGCTTCATACCAGCATGTAGAAAACCTTTGAACAGAAATTAGCTGAAGTTCATGAAGTGGAGTAGTAGAGAACAGTATGCTGCCCATGTCTCAAAAGTAGTGAAATAGAGCCATGAAGGTGATTTCTCATGTCCATTCAAGCAAGCGGTCTATCATATACCAGCTCAGTACAATCTAGTTTTGTTCTTTCCGCTTTCCTGAGCAGCAGGACGTTCCAGGGCAGCTTTAAACGACCATTTCTTATGAGGAGGCAGTGCTTATGTTTTTATTTTAAATATGCACAGAGAAAATGTGAAGCAGTGCTAATTCACAAGAAGAATCATTCCTCCAAGCCAGCTGTGTCCAGCATGGTTTATCTGCTGAAATTTTAAAACACCCTCTTCCTTCACCCCTCTTCACCTTAGCTACACAGTACTTAAATCTGTTTCAGATGTTCAGGCAGCGACAACCTTCAGAGTGGTGTGTTAACAGTTTGGTGGGTTAAGCAGGGATGGGCCCATCTCTGTCAAAAGTTTGTTGACAGAAGTAGAACAATGTTGTGAGTTACGTAAGATGTAGTAAAAGGAAAGACAATTCAGATTTTAAAATAATGTATACAACAATTCTAAATATGGGGAATGTGAAATGGATCGGCCTGCATTGCTTCAGGTGTGCACGTAAAAAAAAGCTGTATTTCCTTCCTCCTCCACCCTCCTCTCACAGTGCAAAGTTATTACCACATGAATATGGGCAGAAAATAGGTTGCGCTGGGATCACACTTCATTGATGCAGCATACAGCTGGAGATATAAAGAGAGTGCCTTTGCCTGTCTCTCCGAAGCCAGTCTGCATGACTTTTTTCCCTTTTACTGCAAAGTGCTCTGAATGTATTAAAAATTATCTGTCTGGCGACTAAGTTCTGAACACCTATTATCCTTAAATTATGAACAGTATGTTGAAAGAGCAGTGTGCCTACTTCATTGCTCAAATTAATCTCGAGGTTTTTATTGGATGAGTCACCACACGAGAATTCCTCACCCTTGAATTTTCTAATTAATGAGATTGCTCAGATCTACCTTGTTTCTCTCAGACTTCCCTTGGTCTTCTGAAAATCCCTTGCACCGATTCCTGAGTTATTGGTTCATTTCAACTTTTCTCTCACTCGTCTGATTTCCCAAGTTTTGACCTTGATGTATGGCGGTGTTGTAGACAAGATTTAGCCTATTACACAAAATATACTTAAAAGAACAGATCACAATTTGACTATGGTTCCTCCCTCTATTATATTTGTAGTAGGCTGAGATCAGCTATGTGGGAATTGGGTCTGTTCTCTTAAAAAAAAACCTCTATAATGTAACATTTTTAAAAATCATACTTTTATCCTGCTTTTCCTTCAGAGCATGTAGGCCTAAGTCCAAAACAGAGCTGGACTTAGTGGTTGTAAGCATGCCTAAGTCTGTGTGAGATGTAGGCCTCAGTCTTTACAGAAAGCTTCCAATATATGTTCCGTCAAGACACTGACCATATTTTGGCAAGCCCAGTTTTCTATACCGAGGTTCAATTTTTGGGCCAGCTCTTCTAGGGAGATGGCTAATCTGGGGCACTCCTGCTGTTATAGGACTCCTAACTCCCATCAGTCCTGACCAATATAGCTACTGGTCAGGGAGTTACAGTCCAGCAACATATAGCATGTCATAGATCAGCCACCCTTGCCCTAGGACTTGAAACTAGGCCTTCTCCTCAAAACTCTCCTTTTCTTAAAACATCTGGCACAACCCCCTACTGCCCATGGGGAGAACTTCAGTGAAATTCTCATAGATCAAGTGCAACATTTTTGTCCCCTTAATTTTGAGATGGTGGAGCGGTTTTGTTTGTGTCCTCTCTCTTTTCCCATTTTACAAATCTGGTAAAATCTGCATTGTACAGCTTTCCCAGATGCCGGCGCTGGAATTAAATCCCAGGGAAGAGACAAGGTGTTTTTTTCCAGAGCAAGAAGACTGGGCAGCCCCAAGAGGCTGCTAAGTGCTGGCGAAATGTTGACTGGAATGAAAAGCACACACCCCTTCCCCAGCCTCCTTGCAGCACTAAGGTAAGTTTCAAGATCCCTCACCTGAAATTCTAAAGAAAATCTCAAGTTCCCCAAGAATGAGGCAGAGAAATGAGAGCCTCTTTTGCAGAGAAAGAAAGATTTCAAGGAACTGAACACACAGATTTGGTTAAGCACTACATGTAACTGAAATAACGTGTGTGATTTTCCTGTTTACCCATGTTTTTTCTTCCCTTCTGTAGTTTCTAATTGCAGGTTGTAATCCTCCCAGCAAGGGACCTACTCTCTTGTGCTATAGACATTGATGGCACTATATTAAGTATAATAATACTGGCAAACGGGTAGCATGTGCTACCACCATGCATAAGAAATGTTACAATTGCCTGAATGTGTGTGGGTGGGTTGTTGTTTTTTGGCACACTTCTTAATGGGTACATTTAAAAACAAAAACAAAAAAACCCAAGGTGCTATCTGTGCACATGCCCTGTCAGCAATTAATTGACATAAGAACAACCAATGAGAGGGCAGAGATAAATACAAAATGGATGCCTACTGGTATGAGCAGGATAAGGCTGAAATTGCTCCTCATATGCAAATTCAAATACACAGGAGTGTAGTCTGATTTTAATATAGGGAAAGTAGATTAAGAGCTAAAAATGCTCTTTTTGGATAAGCCACCTGTTTTCCAATAGTGTCGGGAACATGAGCAATTTTCAGGAATCCAGCTTTGCAGGAATGCTGGTTTATTACTAAATGCATTTTACCGCGTTAAAACAATGTAATAGGTGTACAGCACAAAAAAATTAACAGTTATTTCGATACGACGACCAATAAAAGCAGCCGTGTCAAACTATTCATAAGTTATTGAAGTCATAGTCCCCATATTCCAAAAGCCTGTCAGAAGAGGTGCACCTTGACCCGTTTCCTAAAAGGAAAACGTTGCTGGTAAGTCTCTTCAGACAGCTGCGGGGGGGGGGGCACCTCTCGCCACAGGCCCAGAGCACTTCTCCCTTTGGCCTTATGTAACAGAGTTAAGTACAAGTGTCACATATCAGACTGGGCTTTGCTCCCAAATCCATATAAGGATCTCTCACTTAGGGGGTTTCCTGTACGAATTCCTTGGCCAGCTGCCTTGTGAATATTTCAGCTGTGCTCCTAAGCAGCATTCTCACTATTTGCTGTAGGCTGGCTTCTTTTCAGGATTTTTTGAAATGCCCGCATTGCCCTTATTTTTTGCATATAGTCTGAGTTGCCCAGAAAGGCTTGAGATGGTGTTGCTGTTGCCCTCATATCTTGCGGGGCCACCGATTCCTCACACACTCTAACCATGGGGTGTGTATATGCAGGGCTTTTTCCCAGCCGAAACTCAGTTCCGGCCCCTCTGGTGCATTCCGGCTTCTCTTTAGCGTTGCGTTCCTTCCTTGGGGTTGTGCAGCTGGTGGCATGGCACTGGTAGCTGTGTGCTGCGGGCTGCACGGTGCCCTTGGTTGTGTGTTGGAGGCAGCAAGCAGCACAGCGGTCGAGGCAGCATTGCAATCGGCGTGGCAGAGTCGGTGTAAGGCGTTTGGGTTATGTTGCTGCATTGATGCGCCTAAAGCAGCTGTGGGTGGTTGCTGCCCCTAAAAAACAACAACTTTGGTGTCCTCCTGAAAGGAGCTCAACAACTTAGGGTTGTTCATCCCAAAAAAGTGGGAGTTCCTGCACCTCTTTTTCTAGAAAAGAAGCACTGTGTATATGGCTGCAGGTATATCTTTTTCCAGAGCTGCTTCAATGCTTTCCAGGGATGATTTCGGGGAGAAGTGCAGGAGTGGGGAACTTCTGGCTCATAGACCTAATATGGCCTGTGAGGTCCTTTCCTCCAAACTAAGCCCATGTGCCTACCTGATGTCAGGCGAGAGACAGGTAGAGACCTGGCTGCCAATGCACAATTAGGAACACAAATGAGTATTCTTCTAAATGTTGCCCATCACCGCATTCGCTCGCCCACCTTTCAGTCATAGTTTATTTGATTTTAATGTATATAGCAAAATCCTAGCTCTCTGAATAATGGTCTTTGCCACCCAATTGCTTCCCCAAACTATTTCCCCCCAAGTCGCCCCTGGTCCTTTCTTTATTACACAGATCTGGTGCTTATGTGTTAATTTCCTATTTCAATGTGAGTAAAGCTGAATTCTTCAGTCTAGTATATGGAGAGGAGGAGCAATGTCTGCAAAAAGCCCACATGTCTGGCAGAAGTTGAGTGCTCAGCTATATTCACATCTGGATAAAGACGTCCTCTTTTATCTGCAATATTTGTAATCTGTATAACAGTAGTTTGTATGAGATGACTAGGCCATCTGTACATTCACTGAAATGTGATTTGAGTGCCTATAATGTAGTATGAGTCACAGACAATTGTCTTATATCTTATTTGACTTCTTAGTAAATGCAATGCAGAAACCAGCTAGAGGATAATATGGTGCCTATCATGTCAGGACAAATATGTTAGAGATTCAAATGACAGGTGCCTGAAAAACCTAGATTCTTTCAGCAAATAATACACCCTAAATAATCAAGTGACCACATTTGTTTTGATTACCGGTTGCCTGGTTACCTGCATTGTAGCTTGGATGTGAGGACATACAATCACAGAAATAGTTTAGGTGTAGTTCTGCTTCTGCGTTAAAGCAAATGTCTCTATATTAACATTGAAAGGGAATCATTAACATGCTGTCAATCTGAAATATCACTTACCCAATGAATTTTGAAACTGCTTCTGCTATTGATTGCCATTTCTGAGACAAAGGCTTTGATGTTGCTGCTATTCAGATGCAAGCAGAATATGCTGTAATTCTTAAACTTTCCCAATAATGTAATCCCAGATTTGCATATGGAACCACAGATCAGCAGTTCTCCCAGAGTGTAAGGGTGTGATTTTATGCATCTGATGTGAAGAGAAACAGAAATATGGCACAATAACTGTGCTGATTCATACTTGAAATAACAGCTCTAACAAAAACGAAACCCAAACATCATGGCTGTTCAGACACTGAGAAAGAGAGCTAATACCAGATTTGCCTTTCTCCCTGTTTAAAAAGCCAGCATTAGTCTAGGAGATTTTCTTGGAATGATTGAAATACTAATGCGGTCCACAAACAGGGTAAGTCTGAGCCCCTAAATTTAAGCTGGTTAAGTACTCATGAACTCTGTTCCATTTCATCTACTGTATTTAGTTGGTTTGTGAACTTCTGTGCCCAACCCAGGCAGCAGCTATAGAGCTTGTTTGTGCAAAACAAAAGGGCAACAGTAGAAAAAAAAGAGAACAGATTAAACTAGGATTTGTAGTGGGAAGTTGTACACTGGAAATCTGTAATTATATTTGAGTAGAAAACTTGCTTCTGTTATTTTTGAGAAATTCTAAAGCAAATGCTAGCCTATGTTGGGGATGGGGAACCTGTCCAGGCCTTTTTGCAGTTTTTATTTCTTCCTACATATTTGCAGTTGCTTCAGCAAACAAATACACACTTGTAAATTGACTTACGTGTGTTCCAATAAACCAGTGGTGCAGTTATGGCAGCATTTGGGGGTAGCATACCCTCCAAGTGTCCCAATTTTGCTGGGACGGCCCCAGAATTCCTAGAGCTATTGCGGCTTCTGACTTGATCCCGGGGCGCCCTGATTTCTCCTGGGCAGTGGATGGAAGCCGCAGAAGCAGCTCCTGAGGCAGCAGTGGCATTGGGAAGAAGGCGGGTGGACTCTTAACGCCCTGTCAGAGCCATTCCTCTTGAGAGCCAGTGTCGTGTAGTGGTTAAAAGCGGTAGACTCGTAATCTGGTGAACCGGGTTCACGTCTCCGCTTCTCCACATGCAGCTGCTGGGTGACCTTGGGCTAGTCACACTTCTTTGAAGTCTCTCAGCCCCACTCACCTCACAGAGTGTTTGTTGTAGGGGAGGAAGGGAAAGGAGGCTGTTAGTCGCTTTGAGACTCCTTTGGGTAGTGATAAAGGGGGATTATCAAATCCAAACTCCTCCTCCTCCTCCTCCTCCTCCTCCTCCTCCTCCTCCTCCTCCTCCTCCTCCTGCTTCTGCTTTCTTCAGGTGAGGGAGAATGGGCTTGCCTCCACTCTCATGCCTCCAATTCCAGTCTGTCTAAGTATTGTACAGGTTTCTCTGGCCGGTTCAATGTTTTGATGGATCGTTTCTAGTTTCTCCCAGCTTCGTTGTTAGCTGATAACCGATTTGTAACTGGCAAACTGTAAGCCAGCTAACGGCACCAAGAAGATGAAAAACTTTGTTTCCTCCTTCTTGTGTTCAGCTGCTGAGTGCAGTCTATCGGTTTCCTGGCTGCGTTTGCGGCATTGCAGTAAAGCTGCACATTATCCTCGATCCCTAACTGATAGGAACGGGCTGAGAGGGGAAAGCAATGGAGGAACTAGCTTGCGCACGTGCGGTGCATGAGGTCCAGTGCTGTGGCAGTTCAGTTGTATGATTTCGGGGGGAGCTGCATGTGTGGAAAGGAGAGTGGGATGGAGGCTGGGAAGCAGCAAACTGCCCTCTTGTGCCCCCTGGCACTGGTGGTGGGTCGGCGAGGGGATGAGAGCAATGAAACGGGCACCTTCAAAGTGTGGAGCTGGTGCGGCTGAGGCGGACAAGTCATGGCGAACACCCGACCCCGACACACTTCTGAGGTGGGGGAAGGAGGAAGAGAACGTGTTGTAGTTCTGTCACAACCCCCCCCCCCAAAATGACTCTGTGTGTTCATACCCGCCAACATTCCTCAGATAAAAATGTCTGTTTTTATCTGAGGGGTGTTGGATGGTATGGGGCAGAAGTCCAGGGCCTCACTCTGCAGAATGAGCAAGTGGGGTCCCACAAACCCCCAACGCAGCAGGGCAGGCTCGCCCCATTTCGAAGTACAGTAAGTGAAATAATAACACATAATCATCTAAAGAGTGGGCCCCATTAAGTCCAGAGTATAAAATTATCAAACTATACCATGGTGAGAAACATTAAAAGGAACCGGCATAACACAAGCAAACCGTCATATACTGGTAGGTTTGAGGGTGTTTTGTATCTTACATCTCTGCCTAAGTTTCTGCAAACCGGGAAAGAATATGAATTTATGACGGCCAGAAGAAAACACAACTGTGAAGGCATGTGTTTTTCACCTCTGCACCAATTAATTTTAATGAAGTTTGCCTTGGAAAACGTTTATGTATGCAGCATCTCGTTCTGTGTCCAGTGATAAGCGCTGTTATGCCTGGGTTTCTTAGCATGAAAATGTTTTGTGCCTCAGAAAATAGACACTATAGCTTTATACCTAAGTAGCAAGCTGCCAAGGAGAAGAAGAAAACAATCTGTTAAAAATTCTCTACTGAGTCAGAAAATCTCTAAAACTGGTAGCTGTAGAGAATTCCCTATTTATAGAGAATGTGTACAGGCATGTCTCTTAGTCAATAAATCAGGGCCACGAACTTGGGTAAAAGCCTTAGCTGCTAAATGCAACGTTTTCCTTGCAAATGCATTTAGGGGTAGCAGGTTTTGTGTGATTTGCGTCCAATGTTTTCCCAACAGGCGTAGGAGGAGAATGTTCATTTTTGATGAATGCATTCGTTCCTTACATTTCCCAGAGTTCTGGTCGCAGCTAGATTTCTTGAGGGGGCTGCAATGCCACTGGAGTTTTAGGGGAAAGCAAGGGCCTGGACTCCAAATGGCCTCCTAGCATGGAGAATAGGCACCAGTGCTATTTTTCTAGGAAAAAGAGGTGCCGGAACTAACCATGAACACCTCACTTGTTCTCTTATAATGGCAATGGCGTCCACCTGAGAGGTGCCGGAACTGAGTTCCGGCTGGAAAAAAGCCCTATCAGGCCCTGACTCTTTCGAAGTGGCCCAAGTCTTTTTGGATAGGTAATGAAATTGATAGAAACTGAATTAGGGGGACAATCTGAGTAGGCTAGTAATTTGAGGAATAGATTAATTTAAGATGATTCGATTTAGATACAATTCTGAAGGTTGTGAATGTCAGTAATTGAATTGATTTGGAACAGGATTTGTTGGGCAATTAATTGAGGCGGAGGGAAGAATTGATGAGAAACAGATTTAGGGGAGTCTGGGGTGGGATGCAAATTAATTGAACAGTTTACATGGGGTAACTTTGGTGGCTTGCCTTCTGTAACACTTGTATTATTAATTTGCATCTTGCATAGAAACTTGGCATATGCAAATATGTTTACGCGTGGCCCATGTGCCAGGTCTTTACAGTGTCTAGCAGGGCTTATTGCCACAGACACCATCCCAGGCACACACATTTCTCACCAGATTTGGCAACTGGGAGAGTGAATGGTTCCTCTGAGGTGGTTAGATTTTGCCTAAGGGATTAAGTATTGAACAATAACTACATACAACAATTGTGCTTTCATAGAAATGGTTCTACTTCTTTTGTTGAAACTACTGATGCAATTATTCCCCATTCTATCTATTTTCCCCTTTCTGGTTTTGTGGCCTTTTGCATTTCTTTGCAGGGGTAACTCCGAGGAAGGGTCACAGCTCTGTGATAGAGCACATGAACTTGCAGATCAAAGACCCTAGGTCAAACCACCGCCATCCAATCTTCACATAGAGCTGAAAACCCTGGCTGAACCCTGGAGACCTGCTCCAATCAGGATGGACAAGACGGGGCTGCGTTTATTTATTTAAAATATTTTCTAAACTTCTTAGTATTTAAAATATTCACAAAAATGAAACACAAAAACAATAAAACGCTATAATTAAAAACAGAGGTACAACAACAAAAACCACACCACACACCCCAGTAAAACAGTATGATAAAAACAGGAATTCAGGAATAACAGAAGACAATATTAGGCAGATTCTGATGATTCTGACTGCACATGTAAGCTGCTAGATCTTCATCAGGACAGTCTCGCTGACTATTCTCATTATTGGTGCAAACTCGAGTACCATCTGTGAAAGTGCTGGTTCCTCCTTGGCTCTTCCATTAGTAAAGCAAATCAATAGCAAACTACCACTGATGTAACCCCTGCGATGGCTTGGCCCCTTCTAGAGGTAGTTATAGCAGTAGAGCAGGCATGTCCAATAGGTAGATCATGATCTACTGGTAGATCACTGGACGTCTGTGGTAGATCACTGGCTCCCCCCAAAGAAGCTCAGCAACTTTGGCTCCCCTAAAAAAAGCTCAACAACCTCGACCTGAACCCCACAAAAGGGGGTAGATCACTGCCAATTTTTAACTCTGTGAGTAGATCGCAGTCTCTTGGAAGTTAGCCACCCCTGCAGTAGAGCAACGTAAAAGTCCTGGTGTGACTTTATCCAAAAGACATCTTTAAAGGACAGGGCTGGCATTTGCCTGGCTCAAATTTACATGTCTTTTCTATCTAACAAGAAAGTGTTTTCCAAAGCTCAGCTTGCCTTGCTTAATGTGCAGAAGGAATTGATATCATCCTTTCTTTCTCGTCTGTGGGAGGAGTGTTGCTAAGAGACTGAATTCTTTATATGTTTCAAAGAAAATAGCTCGAGAGTTTCAGCAACTAAGTGAAGGGAAATGAATTTTCTGAGAGCTGCTTTTCCCCCTCCCCCCACCCCGAAATAAGGACCTCAGTCATGCCATGCTATGTTTCTGGCTTTGAAAAGAAAGATAACATCTTGCCAAGATACATAAAATTATTTTTTCTTGTGTCCACTAACAATGACCACTAGCAATGTCAGAATTTCCTTGACAGCACTCTTGTTGGTTTTCCACTGATTAAGCCAATGAATATTACTTCACATTACATTGTCGTAATCATCTTAATGGATACTGGCTATGGACTTGCAGTATGTTTCTGTGATAGATCAGTTGTGTGGGTGTCCCTTCTTTAGACAATATCCAACTGTAAGCTCGAACAGGAAAGAGACAAAGGCAGCTTTTATTCAGGATGATAGGTTCCTGTGAATGGCAAAGTGTATTTTGTGCTCTGGAAGCTTACAGAACAATTTAACGGATGGCACTTATCTTCCCTTCCTTTAGATGTTCAGTGCATCTTCCATGGCAAGGATGGGGGTACCTGTGACCCTCCAGATGTTGCTGGACTCCAACTCCCACCAGCCCCAGCCCACATGACTAATGGTCATAGGAGACTGGGGTTGGAGTCCAGCAATTATTTGAGGGCCATAGGTTCTGTGGGACCCCTGATAATCCACCCAGGTAATGATGGCACTTTGGCCTCCTTTAGCAATTGTACAGCATGTCCTCTTCCCTGAAGCTATTTTAGCCACTGCTCTTTGCTTTCCTTTGGTCAGATATTGGGGCAGAAATGTTCTCACTAGTTGTTGACAGCTTTCCTTTTTAAAAAAGTATTTCCTCAGGTTCTGGACACTTGATCTGAAATTTACAGGATTTAAGATGTCTGTGACCAAATCCTTGGATTTTTTTTAATTTTTACTTTTTGGTTCAAATCAGTATGTGAAATCCACCTTGCCCATCCCACATATTATGTTTTGGTCTGCACCCTTTAGCAATGTCAGGTCACAATGCTGCAGCAACAACAGGATGTGCAGCTAGTAGAATTTCCTTGTCAAGTCTTGTCCTGGCAACCCCATGCTCTCTTCGTTGTGTGACCCAAAATCCCTGTCCCTCCAAGCGCCTCGAGCTTCTCCACTTCCTTCCTGCCATTAGTCACACTCCTACCTATTTCTACAGTTTTGCCCCAATCCTACAATCTTTCTGTTCTCCTCCTCTCTTCATGAATCTAAAACCACATTCCGCCAGGATCCTGCTTTTGTCTCAGTTCCTTGACCAACCTCCCTAGTGCTCCTCTTCTCCTTGTGTTGTATACTCTGTCCTCCAAGATCTCTCATCACAGCCCCCTGCTTCACTCTTCCTAACAGTCAGACCAGTCCTGTGTCCTGGAACCTCTTCCCATGTCCTCAGCCTACCCAAGTTAAGTTTTAATTCTAGCCCAACTTGCAGCTTTCCCTTCTGTTACATTTCTTGTGGACTGCACCACAAGACATTTCTTGCCACTGCACCTCTGCACTCATCTAGTGTCAGTTGTTTTGTTTTTTTTAGTACAATACAGATTACGTGTGTCTGTGTGCTTCAGCTAGGAGCCCTAAAGTAACTGGCCAATTTAAAAATAGCTTGAGCTCAGTTAGTATTTATACAGTTCATTGGAAGTACTAAGCAGGAACATTTTTATTCTCTGTACACATGCTATTTACTATACAAATACTTCGTGTGCAGAGTTCATGGCTCCCTATCATAGCAACAGATGCTTGACGTAAGAATATATCCCAGTATGTTACATAAAATTGTTTTAAAAAACCCTGAAACGGCTTGATCCAGAAACGTCCTATTGTCTGCAGCTCATTTTGAAGTAAAAAATAACTCTGACCTTGATGTTGAGTTACTTGCAAAAATAATAAAAAGGAGGGAAGAACCGACAAATGTATCCACTTGTTAAGTAAGACAAATTAAGAAATGCAAGGTACCCATGGGAGTTGGCACAGAATATGCCAGGGTTTATACACTTTTAAGAGAAGCTTTTTAATTAATTAATTAATTAATTAATTAATGCATCAAAATATATTGATGGGGGGCTGTGACTTACCAGGAAAAAGATCATGGGCCAATTTTGGACAGGTCAGTTAAAACACCAATTCAGTGCGCAGCAGAAGTGGGGTGGGGAGGGGTGGGGAAGCCAAAAATCCACATTAGGGATCGTTACGAAAGGGATCCAAAGTGAAACTGTCAATATTGAAGTGCCTTTATGCAATACTATGGTGTATAGTTCTGGTTGCCGCCTCTCTTAATAAAGTTGTGGCCAATTTTAATCCCATAACACGTTGTCTTGTGTCATTATTCCGCTCAGGGGTCGCCTGGGGTTTGGGGGACTCTGCCTGTCCACGCAAAGGATATTGTGGAGCTAAAAAGCGGCAATCAAAGTGATCAGGAGCCTAGAGCGATTCTACTACAGTGGTACCTTGGGTTACAAACACCTCGGGTTACAAACACTTCGGGTTACAGACTCCGCTAACCCGGAAGTAGTACCTCGGGTTAAGAACTTTGCCCCAGGATGAGAACAGAAATCGTGCGGTGGTGGCGTGGTGGCAGCGGGAGGTCCCATTAGCTAAAGTGGTACCTCAGGTTAAGAACGGTTTCAGGTTAAGAATGGACCTCTGGAACGAATTAAGTTTATAACCAGAGGTACCACTGTATTAGGGAAGGCTGCCATGCTTTGGGTTTGTCTGTTTTTTTTGTTAGCAATGAAAGGTGGGGGGGGGGACGTGACAGAAGGGTGTGCTCCATATGGAACAAGTGGGCAGGGTTTTGGCCTGATTCAGCAGAGCTGTTCTTATGTTCTTAAAAGGTCATGTGCAAGAATATTCTAAATATATGTTGTTTATGAATCATTGCAAGACACCTTAAGGGCTCATGTGAAAGCAAGAGAAGTCCAATCAATGAATATAATTAAGTTGTATTAAAGTCAGTTGGCCATAAGAGGCGGAAACTTATCATTCACTGAATTTTCACCCCAGTCATTGCAAATAAACAGAACTCCCTTGTTATCATTATGCAATTTTTAGATGTCACATGAACATCACCATCTGGCTTGTCTATAACATCAGTGTCACTGAGGTGGTCCAAAAATAAATTTCCTTCCTCAGGAGTACACTGAGTTTGCCTTCTAGAAAATTGTCTGTTTAAATAGAAAGCACCATTGGCTGGACTCCAGAGCAGAGTTTAGACTTAATAGAGGGAGTTGCGTTTGCTCAGTGAAACTTCTGGTGTTTTATTTTCAACACAAGCATGGGTGTAAGCCAAGGGGGACAGGGAGGGGTAGCTGCCCCCCAATCAATAAAAATACATAGCAAACCGATGTTCTGCCCCACCCTAACAAAAATCCTGGCTATGCCCATGAGCCACAAGTGTTTCCCTTTAAATATAAATGTCTTGTGATACATGACAAATTACTTTTGAAATCCCTTTCGGTTTCAAAAGAAGTTTGTCACGGGGATTCTCTTCCTCCTCCCCGTCATAGCAGCCAACTCCGGGGAGCTGTGGGTGCTTGGGTACCCATAATAATATAATTGTGGGGGCTGGGCATCCACATAGTCAATGAAAACAGCTGGCAGGCCGGAGTGGCGCTGCCTCCAAGACAGAAGCAGTTCAGCTCCACCCTCCTCAGCCATTGATTGAGGCACCCTTTTTGTGAGAAGTAGGGCTCAGACACTGAGGCATCTCTCTGCCTCTGAGTCTGAGCCCTTCCCAGCTGGCTGCAAATAGGAGAAGGAAAAGGAGTCGCCACTGTCGGCCACCATAATGCGGATGCGCAATGTCACACAAACACACGCGCCTGCATGTAGTGTGTGTGGTGTGTGTGTGAGAGAGAGAGAGAGAGAAAGAGACGTCACACATGCACTACGTGCAGGTGTGTGATGTTGCACATCCACGTTGCGGTGGCAGGCACCCACAATCCTGAGGGCGAGATGGCGCCCCTGCTCCCCGTTGTCCTGCCAGCTCGTGATAGTACCTAAGCAGGGTATGCCTTCTTAGAGGTGAAGTCAATTTGGAGCAGCGTTGAACAGAACTGTTTTGCTGGCCCTTGTGCCAGTCATGAAGCTCCTCTCCTTACCCCTTTCCCTAAGCAGAAGGATGCAGTCTTGACTGACTTGCTCCTTAGGTGAATCAGGAAGTCTGCTCCCCTCCACCTGATCTGTGACAACAGGTGGCTCCCAGGGCCTAAGCTATGATGCACAAGGAAGCTCTCCTGTGCAAACCTTACTGAAGTGAGTTCAAACGGTACAAGGAAAGCACAGGACTTTTGGAAATCATGCTGAAGGGGAAGTAGAGCGGTGTTCTCCTGCCTACCAGCAACGGCGCTAAGTATCATTATCTAGATAAGAAATGGTTAATGTGGTTAAGCACACGGAGCTAGCAAACGCTTAATTTTGCAGCAGATGCCATCGTGGAGATAAACACTTCCCATTTGAAACAAGAAGGGATTTCACCAGGGCAGAATAGTTTCCATACAGAACAATGTGGCCCATTCAGATCTCAATTAAAGTTCAATTGTTTGTTTACCGAGACTTCGTTTGTTCAGCCAAGAAAGGCTGGGGGGGGGGGTATTATTTAGAACAATTCCTTTTGTACATGTCCATTCTGCAAGGAAATTGGTGCAGAGCAGAAAATAGGAAAACATGACTTAATCAGTAAATACAGTTTCTCGAATATAAGGGCATTTTCAGTCATTACACTAAATTGCCCTTTCCTATCTCTTTCTATATTCTGTAATGCAAATATAAAACCTACATTAGTGTGTATATATAACTACCGGTAAGTGTTCCTGTTTCGTATGCGCACCAGTTTTCTGATTGTAAGAAATTGCCAGGAGTGCAGCATTTAACTGGTTTGTTGGTCTCCTTTGGAAACGAAGCCAATAGAGGTTTACTGCCGTTTTGTACTTGTTTGTGTTTATTTACAAAAATGCAGGTTGAATGGATGGAGGTACAGCAGTAAACATCCTGAGGGATGCTCCAGAATTCTTGCATCTAAATTCTTGCATCTTTCCTTAGATGCTTCCAGGGCCAATTATGCTCTCTCTATTCTTTCTGTGGCCCTGCAGCTTTCATCCCTTCTGAGGTGTGTATCATGCCTCAACATTATTCTCATTCAGAATACCTTTTTACCTAAGCTTTTGGGGAGGGATGAAGTAAATGGTGACATTTTACTTTTGCTTCTCCTGCCTGTTTTATTTATGATTGTTCAGTTTATGATGCTGCTTGGTTAATTTTTTTTGGGGGGGGGGGATTTTAATGTTTATTCTTTGCTGCCTTATCTTGAGTGATAAGCAGACTTCAATTACCTTAAATAAATTACTTATTAGTCTGCCTTTCTCCAAAATGTCTCCTGTTTCTTCATAGCTTGATGGCTCTAGCCAGAGGAGATGGAAAGGTGGGTGAAAAAAGACATAGGCAACTACTGTTCTAGAAGTGGGCATTCCCTGATCCTTCAAAGGCCAGCTATCAAAAGAAATCAGCTAATCTTCATAACAACAGACTCTCCAACATTTCTCCAATGAAAACAGGGATATCCTAACCCATCACCATCCTCATAATTTTTATAATTTATATTCCACCCATCTGACTGGGTTGCCCCAGCCACACTAGGTATAGAAACATAACTTCCCTATCCAGGACTGCTTCCAGATGTCTTCTGTTGTTGTTCAGTCGTTCATTCGTGTCCGACTCTTCGTGACCCCATGGACCAGAGCACGCCAGGCACGCCTATCCTTCACTGCCTCTCATAGTTTGGCCAAACTCATGTTAGTAGCTTCGAGAACACTGTCCAACCATCTCATCCTCTGCCGTCCCCTTCTCCTTGTGCCCTCCATCTTTCCCAACACCAGGGTCTTTTCTAGGGAGTCTTCTCTTCTCATGAGGTGGCCAAAGTACTGGAGCCTCAACTTCAGGATCTGTCCTTCTAGTGAGCACTCAGGGCTGATTTCTTTGAGAATGGATAGGTTTGATCTTCTTGCAGTCCATGGGACTCTCAAGAGTCTCCTCCAGCACCATAATTCAAAAGCATCAATTCTTCGGCGATCAGCCTTCTTGTCTTCTACAGATTGTCTTCTACAGATTGTAAATGTACTTATCTCCTTGTCTCGGGGGTCGCATAACTCCATACCTTCCAATATTTCATCCAATAGGGATACCTTCCAATATTTGTCTGATGAAAATAGGGACGTCCTAAGGAAAAGCGGGACATTCTGGGATCAAATCAGAAACCGGGACAGCTTCTGTAAATCCAGGACTGTCCCTGGAAAATAGGAACCTTTGGAGGGTCTGTAACAAAGGAAGTAACTTTAGGAAGGATATTTACAACAGTACCCTTGAGGGTCTTCCCCTGGAGCCTGAGAAGCCTCTGAGCCCCTCTCTCCCTTCACCATCACCTTGGTTACGAGGTGGTGAAGGTGCTTTCTCTCTTTCTGCCATGGGGGCGGGCGGGTGATCCAGGGAAGGGGGTGGTTTCCACAGCATCCGCTCAAAACTCAAAATGTGTCCATGGGCCTAAAAACTTTGGCAAGCCCTGATTTACAAATCCAAGACTGACTAGGTATGCATGAAGAAACATACACTGATAGAAAATCCATTCACCAAAACCCTAAGGGTCAATAATTGGAGAGTTTGAAGTGATCCCAGGAAGATATCTGTCTAGACCAACTCCTAACCCCATATGACTGCATGAAGAACAGAAGCGTTCTTAGGACACGATTTCTAAATATGTGAAGGGGAATGAGACTGCACCTGATAGTCACACTCCCCGTTGATGAATAACCAGCAGAAGCATCTCCGTCTAGTAGCCACACATCCCGTGTTGATGTGCATAGAGCACTTTTGCACAAACGGGAAATCTGGGTCAATCAGTGTTTCCTAATTGCAAGGAAAAACTCTACATTCCTGCATTGCAGGGGGTTGGACAAGATGACCCTTGTGGTCAGTCTTCTAACCCTGCATTCTATGATGCTATGTGCATAGAAGCCTTTCTCGTTAATGCCAAATGTGTGGCTGCTGTGGAGCATTGTGGACATGTTTTGGCATTTGGGGTGCATGACCGGTAGGCACAGCCTCATTATCTCCCCGCCCCCCAACTCTCTCTCCCTCTCTCTCTCTCAGAGTGTATGCAAAGGGGAGAATATCTGCAGAGTAAACCTTTCACATGCAGTTGGAGACAAGAGGCTCAAATACATTTTGTAGTGCCATGTGTGAAACAGTTATAGTAGAGAAGGGATGTGTGTTTTAAACCGGCTACTGGGATAGCTTGAGCTGTTATTCCCATTACCAATGGTTGATGAAGAGCGCAATATGAAAAACAAGACCTAAATGATGCCAAAACTCATCCGTTACAAGTGCCTGGGTGGGTTGGTTGTTTTTTTTTATAATCTCACTCCCTGAACAGTCATTTCCATGCTCTCCTGAGAGGAAGTCATGACAGTTAAAACAGCTTAAATACACAGTGTACATACTAATTTAGTCTCTTGAGAGCTAGTGAAGTGTAGGTGACAATCATGCACAAGGAAGTCCCCAGGGTAGTGATGGTGCTATGCCAATAAATGCTGCTACTACTAAGGCCCCTACTGCACTAAGAATTTAAAGCACTGCCATACCACCGCCCAAAGAAAGGGCTCTCTCGAGGATCAAGATCACAGAATCATAGAGTTGGAAGAGACCACAAGGGCCATCCAGTCCAATTAAAAGAGGTGTGGGGAAAGGAGACAACAGGGCAGATAGATAGTCACAGCTCAGCGAAATTATGGGAGAAACGTATGTTGAAAATGCTGTCTATAAGAATAAAAGAAAATTATTGTAAATTAATTTGGAGATGGTATTTAACACCAGTCAGATTAAATCAAATAAACAAGGAATATTCAGTGTTATATTTGAGGGGATGCCAGGAAACAGGGAATTATGTTCACATGTGGTGGGGGCAATTTTTTTGGCAAAGGGTGTTTAAGGAAATAACAGAAATCACTGGGTTAAAGCTGACCGAAAGTCCAGAGGTAGCATTATTATCAATTTACGATGGGGTGGAAGGTTCACAGGCTATGAAGGACTTGCTCACAAATTTATTGACAGCTGCACAAATTATTATAGCTAGGAAGTGGAAGGGGCAAGCAGAATATAAAATAGAAGAATGGTATGAAGAGGTGTGGGATAAAGCCATTACTGAAAAATTAACATGTGCCATTAAGGTAAGATGGGGAATATGCAGAGGAAATGATTTTGAGGAGATATGGAGGGTGTTGGTAGAATTTGTACTGTTAAAACGGAAAGGGGTCGGACCATCGGAAGAGCTGTACAGGTTTTGGGAGGTTGGATAGTTACAGTGGAATGGTCTCAGTGGTGGGGTGCACATGTTTATTCTTATTTATTTATGATTATAATTTAAAGAAAAAATAAAAATTGAGAGAAAGAAAGAAAGAAAGAAAGAAAGAAAGGGCTCTCCCAATATTACAGTCCCTCCCCTGGCCATGTCCCTTCCATTGACCTTTCTCCTGGCTCTCCTTGAGTTTTCTTGCCTGGCTGGAATGTGTGCTTGAGCCATGACAATGCCTCTTGTGTGCCTGGAAAGGTGGGAGGGATGTTTTTGCATGTAAGCGTCTTAACTTTGTATGGCTGGAATGTACCTTATTATACAAGTTAAGAGTCACATCCGTTGCTTCACCCACTTTTGCCTCTGGACCTGCCCGCCTACAGCGTGCGGCCCCCAGAAGGTTGCCTGAGAAGGAAAGTGGCCCTAGGTTCAGAAAAGGTTCACCATCGCAGATTTAAAATGACTGGAAGATCAACAGTTTTCAGTGACATTAGCTTAATTCATGACTGGTAACAGCAGTGGCATAGCGTGGGTTGTGTGTGCAGAGGGGCCGTTGCCTCAGACGCAAAATTTCGAAAGTGAGCAAAATGTTAAAAGAAAAACAAACTGCTTTGAGGGTTTTCTTAAAACAATTCATAATTTTTTCATGGAATATAAATAATAATAACAACATAAACGGCCACCATTGCTGTCCCCTCCCCAGCTTCCCTCTCCCTCCCTCACCAAAACCGCCCAGCCCTGACAGGAACCACAGGTTAGAGAGTGCTATACTTGCCTTGCCCCGGGAGCTGACAGCCCACGCTATGCCACTGGTTCACAGCAAAGTAAAAGAAGCCAGTGTGACTAAACTTCTGTGTTCCACAAGGCCCGGTTATTTGTGCCAAGCAAATGTTAAGGAAAGAAAAGTGGTGTGTCTGTTCCAAGGAGGCTGATTTCTGTCTGGCTGTGCTATTAGACTGACAATTCCTCAACATCTTTTCAAAGCCTTAAACTTTATTAGACTATGAACATGGAACGAGAACACAGGAGCAGAGTGGGAGTGGGAAGGGCAGAAGGAAATAATGGCGGCGTAAATGGAGCAATTTACACTAGTTTTAAAGGACAGATCTGATGCTGACATTTTTGTTCCTCTCCATGGAGCAGAAAGAATGAGTGAATTATTATGTAAATTCAGATGAAAGCCTTAATTAACCGGGGATGATTGTAGAACACAAAGTCAAGAATTATCTAGGCAGGGTAGCAGTTTTACACCAAAGCAGCCAGCTTTGATGTTCTCCAGATGTTACGGTAATTTACGAGCTGATACTAAACAAGACTGGGGGATCTCTGGTCTTTTGGATGTCGCTGAACAATAATTCCCACCGGTCCTAGAAAGCATGGCCAGTGGGCAGGGATGATGGTAGTTTAGCAACATCTGCAGGGTCAAACATTCTCCACACATGTACTAATAGGATTGGAGTCAGGGCTTTTTTCAGCTGAAAGTCGCTGGCACCCCTAAGGTGGGCTTCATTGCCATTCTAAGAGATCAAGGGAGGTGTTCATGGTGAGTTTGGCACCTTTTTTTCTAGAAAAATAGCACTGATGGGAGGTACCCAACTAACATGTCCCATGTCCCACTCACCTTCCCCATTTTCAAAAATTGGTTTTGCATTGGCTGCTTCCTAGTTCTCAAGTACTGATCTGAGGGACAAGTTAGGTCCTTTTAAACTCTCAGGTAGATGCCATTGTCATGTCAGGATTGGCTGTCAGTTAAGGTTTTCTGTTGTATATACAGATCACAAAATGAACATGAGAAGATTCGTGCTGGACCTTCTTTCCAACCATATACTTCATGCAAGCCAACAAGCAGAATATAGATAACCCTATATCTTGTGTTGTTCCCATGAAACTGGTGTTCAGAGGCATTCTGAGGTAATATATAGCCATCATGATGACTAGTAGTCATCGATAGATTTATCCTCCATTAATTTGTCCTATCCCTTTTAAAGCCATCTAAGTTGGTGGCCATCACATCTTGTGGTTATTAATTCCTTCCTTAAATGTAGTGTCTTTGCGTGAGACACTTTCTTTGGATATGCTTTGCATTCACAAGAGAGTTCCATCTCCTATTTGGAATGTCTAATATAAGACCTTGTGTTTTCTCTGGGGTTTTTGATCGTGCTAACATTTACTCATCTGTATGCATACATCAGGTTCCAATTATAAACACACCACATAATTAGCATCCTATGGGAGAGGAAACCCATGCGTTCTAACATGTGACATTCTCTGGTGTTTAATTATCCACCATCATGGCTTCATTAATTGCTCAAATATGCTCTGGACTAACATTGCATTTGTCATCATATGAGAGTTCAGCACACTGTTTACTTGAGTTCTAATCTACCTCCAGTCTTCTCATCCTCTGGTTAGTCACTGAAGAATGTAGTAGCTGAAGAATGTGCTTGCTGGTTGCCATGTGCTATGATGAGGCATTTCAAGTATTAATTAAGCAGCATAAACAGTGGCATTACTGAGATGTCTACATGTGTGCATATTGTGGTCATAGTGAACACTGTGCTAAATTCATTGGCTTCAGTGCAGCTAATCTAGGACAATTTAGAATTGCTCAGGCCTTTGAAGAGAATCTTGATCTAAACCTTAAAACAATAATCTTTTAGAAGGCCTGCGGAATGTATGGATACCAAACACCCAATTTAGAATGTTGATGTATTTTGCATATTAGAAAATCAGGTAGGCGGAAAGAAAAATTATTTTAATGTTCACTCAAGGAGCAAGAGTGGGTGGAATAAACTGAAAAACAGACTTGTAATGGGAAGAGAAAAGCAGGACAGTGAAATAAACAGATATTTCACTCATCAAACCCTCTACTATATTTGGTGCAAACAATAAAGTCGCATTCCATTTTTAATTTGAGATGTATGAATGGGATTATTTGGGAAGAAGCAGTTGCAAGTCTACATAAAACCATGTACTTAAAGGCATGTACCCTACTTGACTTGAAGCCTAGTTATATGAAATGTGTGTTTCTCTCTAGCAATCAAGATCAGATAAAACTCTGCCCAGCCAGCCAACAGAGAACAGGAGAGCTGGCCTGCAGTTTTGTAACTCCTTGCATACTCTGTCCTGATTAACCTGATCTTCAGACCTCATCTTTTTAGAATGACTTACGGTGATGTAGATCCCTCTGATTTGATTTTGTTGTTGTTGATTAGTTGGCCACCCCCATTTGCTTTTGCTGTGTTCTTTTTGTGCCGTTTAGCTCCAACGCCACATATTGTTTACTCCACCAACAGAGGCGAGGAGTGAAAACAGCAGAGGACAGAAAATGATTTCATTGCAGACGAGCCAGGCTTTTTAGCTCACCTGACAATTGGATACCATTTGTCAGAGATGAGAGGGCAGGAATTTATTATTTCAAAATGAGGTGACTAATTTAGTGTGCAAAACAGCTCAGCTACAAGCTCAAGGGACCTGTTTTAATGTGGTGTGCTTTGTCTAACAAACCTGTTGGATGACATAACTGCATCTCAGAGGTAAATCTCCTTCACTAATTGGATTTTTTTAAAAAAAGCTATGTTCATTCCAGCACCAAAGATTGGGGAGGGATATGAGGCACTATGGCCCTTGGGGCCATTTGGCACTTCCCTGTTCCTCCTAAGTTAAATGGATGTAATCAGAGGCAGGGCGGAGGGAGAGTTGCGCTGGTGAGCTGTCTGATATGTCAAACAACCACAGACCTGTGGGGCAGGTTAACATATATTGGTGTCCCAGACAAAATAAATAGTTAGTTTTGGGAATGATAGTCCCATAATGTTCTCTGAGGGCCAGTTCCCAAACCAGTTGCCCATATCCCGTTGCATAGGCTTCTGGGGCTATCCAAGGTGGATGCATCCTCAGGAATTAACTCTTTCCTTGGTCCAAGATCCAAGAATCTCTTGAGAGCAGCAGCAATAAACCCTGAACAGGCAGACAACGATTTGCTACAACAGTGTGAGCAACAGCATCAATAAGAGAAGAGGTTCACCTCCTCTCACATCTGACAGGTCTTACCCTCCCCTCTTTGGCTTGAAGGCATAACCATTTAACTTGGCACCCTCTTAAGGTGAGCCTAATCAATATTTTAAGGTTTGAGAAGAGCCCCGGCTGGCCAATAATGAGGGAGACACTACTGACCAGGACTTGTCTTGGAGAAATTGATAGTCTGGGGTTGTTTACTGTGAGGTGACAGGATGCCAACAACAACAGAGAGGGTGCAGTCGTTGGGTGAAATGGGCAAAGATAATTATCCTTACACAGAAGGTTCTTAGTAGTGAGTGTAAATTGAAAATGGCAGCAGGTTCAGTTTGAAGGGCTGCAAATTCTAGGCTGGCATCCTTTTCATGTTTTCCTTTATATTTGTGTGTGTGTGTGTGTGTGTGTGTGTGTGTGTGTAAAAAGAGATGCCAGTATTCACATGGTTATAAAGTACTGTGTGTACCAACACAAAATGTCTGCCATGGGCAGCAAAAAGAGAAAGTGGTCCCAGTACTCTGTACCAGTGAGGACAGTCGCAAAAGAAGCACTGGGGGTCGGTGTCCTATTTAATCAGTGTTTCTGTATTCCAGTTTATAATTTGGGACCACCCCCATGTCCTGCGTGTACATTATACCAGTTGGATTTTTTTATGTTTTGTCTGCATATGCATCTATTGTATCGGTTTCGGAACACATTGGAAGTCTGGAATGTTTGGAACAGGAAAAGCCACAGATCCTACCTAGTTCTTGCTGTCTCTGTCAAGGGATGGCACTTTGTTGCTACCATGTCAGAGAGACAGGATCTTACAGGGGAAGAGGTTGCTTTGTCTGACTGTGGAGCAAATTGTGGGGCAATGAGCCTACAGTCTACAGTCAGCTCTGACGCACTACCAGAATACGTACCTTTTGCAGTTGCATAATAGATAAGAGCTCATTTCGCTTCCTATGTTCTTATTTACTGTATTTTATTTGCAAAAAAAATACTTCTATACTGCAATCTCATTAAAAAATATCAAAGTAATTTACAACTATTTTACACACACACACACACACACTATACAAATTAAAAAATACTATTGCAGGCGATGTTCTCTTAATTGCCTTCATAAGCTTGGTGCCATAGGGAAAAAAAATATCCAGCAGACGTTTGAAGGTTAAAATAGACGACGTCTGCTGAATCACTGTTGAAAAAGCATTCCACAGGACAGGGCCGATGACACTAAAGGTTTCGTTACACATGCAAGGGCACCATTCCATGCAACAACCACAAAAAATGCTGAAGGGCAAATGGCTGCAAACAACAACATGCTGATAAATATAATTGCACTTGCACTGCATTTCGGCAAGACTTACAATGAACCATACAGCATTCTTCGATACATTATCAGCAACAACAATGATTTTATTTATACGTTGTATAAATGTATAAATAAACTGTATATCATAAAGACACCACAGGCTTCACTGTGTCTCTTGGTCCAAAAGGAAACTCAGAGCCTGGGTAAAGCACCTTTAATGCCTGTTATCTCGCACTGGGGTGGCATCCATTTCCTTTGAACCCATGTTGATTTCACATTGAAGGCTTAACAAGGGCTACCACACAGCTTAAAGGCACACTCAGATCTATTTTAAGTACACTTGAGTCTAGCTATCACCACCAAGGAAAATAACTTCGACTCCCCCAAACCTTACTTAAATTCTAGCACCTATAAATCTTTAACAGTGTCTTCATCCCCATAGCAAATAAAACACACGTTAAACTATACCGAGAATCGTTGGCACTGAAATTACAACGACAGAATGTTTGGGAGGAAGGGAGATAATATTCTGTTTTAGAGTTTGTATTTTTGGCTTCCTTTCCCTCTGTCATGAATCATTGAATGACTTCTAATTTTCAGCTCCTTCTACAGAGAGGATTCTGTGTGGAATGATTATGGATTTAATTTGAACAAATTGTACTCTGTAACAGATTTCGAGGAAGGCTTAGATTTATTAGAGGGGGGAAGCATATTTAATTTGTGAACATATTTAATGTGTGCTCTCTGACTTGTTTTCCACAGCTGGTCGTTGGAGCAATAAAGTACTGAGGGTTGGTGGTTTATTCAAAATGACAGGAAAATCCCTTCAAGTTCTAACATACTGTTTTACAGAATGCAGAGATCATATTTAAGGACCTTAAATTAAGGTGGCCAAGATCTTGCTGCCAGAGGTGTATCTCTGGGTTGATTCACACATGCATGGAGCACATCTGTTCAGATCACAGCAAAATGTGTGAAATGTCTCCACTGGAAATGATTGTTTGATTTCATACTAGATCATGTGATTACTCTGACTGTGATAAGCTTCCAATAGCAAATGTTTCTGAGCATAATTCAAAGTGTTGGTGCTGACCTTTAAAGCCCTAAACGGCCTTGGCCCAGTAGGCCTATACCTGAAGGAGCGTCTCCACCCCCACTGGGGTCCAGCTCCAAGGGCCTTCTGGAGGTTCCCTCACTGTGAGAAGTGAGGTTACAGGGAACCAGGCAGAGGGCCTTCTCGGTAGTGGCGCCCACCCTGTGGAACACCCTCCCATCAGAAGTAAAGGAAATACAGTAAACAACTTCAGATAAGAAGTGTGCATGCACACGAAAGCTCATACCAGGAACAAACTCAGTTGGTCTCTAAGGTGCTACTAGAAAGAATTTTCGATTTTGTTTTGACTATGGCAGACCAACACGGCTACCCACCTGTAACAGTAAACTACTATCTGACTGACTTTTAGAAGACATCTGAAGGCAGCCCTGGTTAGATAATTTTTTTATGTTTGAAATTTTATTCTGTTTTTAATGTTCTGTTGAAAGCCGCCAAGAGTGTCTGGGGAAACCCAGCCAGATGGGCAGGGTAGAAATTAATTAATTAATTAACTAATTAATAATAATAGAACTGGTCACTAATGGAGACAGACTGCTAGACTGGGTAGATGCTTGGTCTCATCTGGCAAGGCAATTTGTACATTCTTAGGTTTCGTAGCTACCTTCTAAGCTATTTAAAAGTTTAAAAGAGGGAGATGGGCAACACATTGGTGCCTGGTGCAGAATACCCTGGGCTTGGGCTCCCTGGATTTCTTTTAAGCTTTAATTCTTCAAGAATTAATACAAAATGGCTCCTTCTAGGATTGAGTTTGTTCTCTAAACTCACACATTTCTTCCTCGTTCTAAGGATGCGTTCCCTCTGCTGGTCCTAGTGCTCTTAAATAAACAGTGTTACACAATATACTACAATGCCTTCAGGCCTTTTGGTTCAAACATAAACACACACACATTTTAAACAAACCTGGTTACAATCCAAAATGCACAATGAATGCCACATGTTCAACAGTTGCTGGCCTTGCACCCAGTGGAGCATAGGCTCTGTCTTCTGTTCCATGTACCTCCTGCATAAAAACATCGTGCAGGTGTCTGCAACGCACAAGTTATGTGCTATCCCTCTGGTGTTTGGGGGCCCAGAAGGTTTTGTTGATGTTTTGTTTTCCTGAAGTGGGCAGTGTGATTGGGCTTTTGTGACTGGTTCACTGGCACAAATGGTACTTTGTCCTCTGGTTCTTCCTGCTCCCAATGTTCCTGGTTCTCTCAATCTGTCTGCTGTGCATGGTTCTGTTGCACATCAGCCTTGGACCGTGCCTGTTCTGCCCTTAGAGGACATTGCTGTATGCTGTATCTGCAGCTTGCCCTTCTCTCTCCTGGTATGAGCAGACATCTGGAAGTGTTATTGCTACTTGCCAGGTCCCCAACCATTATCTCTGTCTGCACATGAACAGCATCTCAAGAGGGTTAACAGAGACAGTGGCATAGTTGTACAATCTCGGTAATGCATTTAACCTGGTTCTTTCCAGCTACCGGAGTCTCCCGTGTTCCTTTATGATATGGAAGGTGCAATCTGTGAAGAAGGTAGACTGTTCTTGTCATTCTACTCATCAGTAATTTTGCAGTAGAATATTCCATACCTGTAACTCTATACCTGTAACTTTGGGCATGGCTTCAACTGCATAATTATTTCTTCAGGAAAATATTCTATTTCTGTCTCTTTGTCAGGAGTATGTGTGTCATATTTCTTTAGGCAAAGCATACACTGGCGTCCTAATGGTGATTTCCCCCACAGATTCCCTCCCCCCACTGACTAAAGTTTTATGACCAGGCTCCGTCTTCACTGGCATTCCAGATGTATTAACTGATGGCATCTCACTGTGGTGAACACAGCTGCTAGTAGCGCAATTTGGGCAGGGTGATATATCAGCTGCTGGACTTTCATCCAGTAAGCAAGCTCCTTGTCCATTTGTAGGAAGCATCTACTTTTAGTTAGGCTTGTTTCCTGTGATTATAAAATCTGAGGACTGGTGAATCGGATGCCTTTAGCTGTTGCAGTGTTATATTAGAACTAGCAATGTTCTGCTAGAACAATCAACGAGCTGTTTTACTCACCAGTACTTGGTGCCTTGGTACCTTGGTTACCATTCCAGAAGTCTGTTCTTAAACCAAAGTGTTCTTAAACCAAGGCATGCTTTCCCATAGCAGTGGGGGACTCAATTTACAAACAGAACACACTCAACAGGAAGCGAAACATGTTCTGCTTCCAAGGCAAAGTTCACAAACCAAAACACCTACTTCCGGGTTTGCAGCGTTCTTAAACCAAGTTGTTCATAAACTAAGCTGTTCTTAAACCAAGGTACCACTGTACTGTAATGTAGTAATTTAGGGTTGCCATACGTCTGGGAATTCCCAGACATGTCCTCTTTTGGTGGCCCTACATGCCCATCTGGGGGGAATTTTATACTTTAAAGCAAACATCCTGGATTTGGGGTTTTATTTTTATTTTTGTGCATGGGCTGCTCTTGTTCAGGTTCTGGCTCTGGCATGGGTGGCCAGAGCGATTGCCCTAAAAAAGCTCAATATCTTTTTGTGTCCAGATTTTTACCTCTTGAAATATGGCAACCCTAAGTAACTGCTGGTGTGGAGAATATATTACTCGCAAGCAATTTGTTCCTGCATGCAACTCACTGATAGTACATGTACCTGGAAGCCCCAGGAATCTGTGTCTTCCTGGTGCATGCATATGCAGTAAAATGTGTCCTATCATGCATGATAACCTACACAGAAAGAGTCTGTGTTAAAAGTGTGGAAATGCACTCAGTGTATGACCACCTCATTCAGAGCTGCACTGTTAAGCCCTGAATAGCTTTTAACTATTGTAGAGAGAAACTATATCACTTTCCATCTTCCTCTGTGTGCTTGACTCTAAAGAAAATGTGGTCACATGAATTCATTCTCTGACAGTGTTAGAGAGGCTGAGGTAGTTATTTTGTTTAATGGTATATGTATATCAACATGATCCGTATGTGCACATTAGGGCTGCTCTGTGGCAGCCCTCAGAGTACAGCTGAGGAATCTGCTTGCCTTGCATAGCAATTAGACTCTGGTAAAGCAAGGAACATATTCAGATATATCGAGATGTTTACATTTACAGGTAGGTAGCCGTGTTGGTCTGCCGTAGTCGAAACAAAATAAAAAAAATTCCTTCCAGTAGCACCTTAGAGACCAACTACGTTTGTTATTGGTATGAGCTTTCGTGTGCATGCACGCTTCTTCAGATACATATGTTTACAGATCATCTTGCATTGTCCATGAAGGTCCCTATCCCCTCCCCCCCTATTAACGTCTGAATTACATTTTCAGGAAAACTACAACTTCTGGAAGCTCAGCAACTCCTGAGGATTTCTGAAGCTTACACATTGACTAACAGCAACAACTAACAAATTTCTTAGCCCTTTTAGGCCAATATCTTATGGCTCCAATAAATGCAAGGCTCTCCACGCACACAGGAGCTTCTCTATTTAATTCTATGAATAAGAGAATGTTCCTTGTGTAGTTGGAAACCTGTATGTGTTAGTTGCTGCTACAGCCAGCAGTCACTAGTTATAGACCTCCAAATGTTTATAGACATTTCCTCTCATAGCAAAAGAAAAAGGAGATGCTGGCAGTTACCAGGTTATGAATCATACGGTTGGTGTACAAATATTCAGGCCCAGCCCCAAATGTACAAGTAAAATATTAGGATGACAGCATTTATATGGGCATCAATGAAACAGATGCAGTTTGAGAGATCTGTCCAGGGATTCCTTGCAGAGCATCTTAGAATGCTTGGATGCAACTCCAGGCATGTGTGACTGTGGTCTGAGTAGATCTTGCCCTTACTCCATAGAGTATGAGGCCCCAAATGTACTTTCTGCTTCCTTTGCAGTGATGTGACAATTTTGCTTTATTCAGAGGAGAAATCTAAGCCTGGTCTCTATGTAGCAGACATTGAGTCTGACAGTTAAGTTTTTCACCTCAGTTCTCTCTATAACTACTGCCACACTGAGCGAGAGAGTTAGTTCCCTTTCATATCAGCAACTAGAAAAAATAGGATTCAAGGATAAGTCTTTAGGCACACAAGCTGAGGAAATAAATAAATTTATTTATTTATAGCATTAAAACGTTATAAAAACATTGTAGAATACAAGCTACCATTACAAATTCAAAGCATTGATTATTGACGCAGTTGAGAAACCCTTATTAAATCCTAATTACCTGAATCCACAGGGCCCAGGATGCAAGCAAATGATTGTATGTACCAGTACCTCCCAAAAGAAAGAGTGAAAGATGCTTGAAGGATGCTCAAATGAATTTTTCTTTTGAAGGAGATAGTATACTGTCTCAATTATCAAACAAAACAAGACCACATTCCATAAAATATCCAGTTGCATGTGATTTGATAAATTATATGGAAAAATACACACACACTGCCACTTCTACAATAATTTTGATTAAACATATTCTACTGTCATCAAAGCAAAATAATTTTATCAACATCTAATAAAACTGCATCAAATACAAACAATTCCTGTTTTTATAAGTCATATCTGGATAGAAGTTCCACAGACATATTACCGAAACCTAAATTATATGAGAATGTGTCCGGTTCACATCTGAACATACTAAAAGTTACAATGTGAAAAATAGCATTCACCGTGAGCACAACTTGTTTAACTAGTCTGTAGAGATGAATTAATTAAGTCAGGCCAATTAAAAGGTTTTCTTTTTATAACAGGAGACAAAAGAGCATTGGCTTCAAGTTAGGGATTGGGGTGCAACAATCGTATGCAAGTCTGCCCTCCTGGCTCTGAAGGACGTCACAAAAATAGGAGGATACATTTTATTCCCATTTTAATATGTTTAACTGTGTTGCACTAGGGTGAAGAAAATCAGCAGCGGGGCCTGCTCCAATGTCTCTGAAACCAGCCAAAATGGGTAGAAAATCGGGTGCAGCAGTGGGGGTATTTGCTACAGTGGAAATGTGTTCATGAAGGACTTTGGGGGAGAAGGTGTGTCTCCCATCCTTCCTCCATCTCAGGTGTCTTCATCCAAGCTGCTACCATCATAACTTCAATATGAGTAATGAATGGAAATAGCAGTGTTGAAGGACGACAGCTGTAGAACCCTTAAACGATATTGGGTCTGGGTAAAACTTAGTTGCACGCCACCCATTTGTCCCACTCATATGTCACCCTTGTTACATGGAACTCCTGGTGGTGCGTGTGGTTCCCATCCAGGCAATGTTAGAACAGGAGCTTTGAGCTGAAAAGGATTATCTAGAAATCCACCCTGGCCTGACTCATTTATGTCCACCCCTGCAGTTTCCCCCCACTCCCACTGGTTTGTTGCTCCTAGTGACGCATGAGATGTTCCTATGCTGAAACTGAAGGGTGATGGGGAGAACACTTTCCCCTTAAGCTGTTGTGCCTCTGTGCCTTGTTCCAGCACCAGTTATTCTGAAATATGTACAAATAGCAGGCTTTCCACCCTCATTTGCTTTGCTCTCTTTCATCCCCCCTTGGCTTCTGACACCCAGGCAGGTTCAAGAGATGCTCTCTCAATAGCTTGCAGAGCTGCTGGACTTAAAAGTCTGACCTTTTGGTTTCCTGCCACCTTTACTTGATGTATGATTCAGTCCTACTCTGGGAAAATTGCTAAATTGTCTTCTAAGGTTAAAAACAAAACAAAAAAACCATATAAAAGGAAAAGAGCTGAAAGCATTCCCACTCAGTCACGACTCTGACAGAAACAGGCTGGTTTGATATGCCCTTTTTTCCCTTTTCTTTTTTGAAACTAGACCTTGCATGAACAACAAATCTTCTAACTAGAAAATTGGGGAGAATTGCATGTTTGGAATGCTAGAGTTGGCTTACTCTGAAGCATTTCCCCTTTTGGGATGAATCAATGAGAATATTGTGTGGCATGTATTCACCGTTACAGGGAGTGTGTGGGGTATAGTTATGCATTTCAATCGTAATAGCGGGTGTCTGCATAAGTTTTTCACTCTGTAAAGCAGGGGTCAGAAAGATATGGAGGTCTCATACACCCCAGAAAATGTGGTTGCTGACCTTGAGCCAGACATCCTGGAGAGTGAAGTCAAATGGGCCTTAGAAAGCCTTGCTAACAACAAGGCCAGTGGAAGTGATGATATTCCAGCTGAACTATTTAAAATTTTAAAAGAGGATGCTGTTAAGGTGCTGCACTCAATATGCCAGCAAGTTTGGAAAACTCAGCAGTGGCCAGAGGATTGGAGAAGATCAGTCTACATCCCAATCCCAAAGAAGGGCAGTGCCAAAGAATGCTCCAACTACCGCACAATTGCACTCATTTCACACGCTAGCAAGGTTATGCTAAAATTCTACAAGGCAGGCTTAAGCAGTATGTGGACCGAGAACTCCCAGAAGTGCAAGCTGGATTTCGAAGGGGTAGAGGAACCAGAGACCAAATTGCAAACATGCGCTGGATTATGGAGAAAGCCAGAGAGTTCCAGAAAAACATCTACTTCTGCTTCATTGATTATGCAAAAGCATTTGACTGTGTCGACCACAGCAAACTATGGCAAGTTCTTAAAGAAATGGGAGTGCCGGATCACCTCATTTGCCTCCTGAGAAATCTCTATGTGGGACAAGAAGCTACAGTTAGAACTGGATATGGAACAACTGATTGGTTCAAAATTGGGAAAGGAGTACGACAAGGCTGTATATTGTCTCCCTGCTTATTTAACTTATATGCAGAATACATCATGCGAAAGGCTGGACTGGATGAATCCCCAACCGGAATTAAGATTGCCGGAAAAAATATCAACAACCTCAGATATGCTGATGATACTACCTTGATGGCAGAAAGTGAGGAAGAATTGAAGAACCTTTTAATGAGGGTGAAAGAAGAGAGCACAAAATATGGTCTGAAGCTCAACATCAAAAAAACTAAGATCATGGCCACTGGTCCCATCACCTCCTGGCAAATAGAAGGGGAAGAAATGGAGGCAGTGAGAGATTTCACTTTCTTGGGTTCCATGATCACTGCAGATGGTGACAGCAGTCACGAAATCAGAAGACGCCTGCTTCTTGGGAGAAAAGCAATGACAAACCTAGACAGCATCTTAAAAAGCAAAGACATCACCTTGCCGACCAAAGTCCGTATAGTTAAAGCTATGGTTTTCCCAGTAGTAATGTACGGAAGTGAGAGCTGGACCATAAAGAAGGCTGATCGCCGTAGAATTGATGCTTTTGAATTATGGTGCTGGAGGAGACTCTTGAGAGTCCCGTGGACTGCAAGAAGATCAAACCTATCCATTCTCAAAGAAATCAGCCCTGAGTACTCACTAGAAGGACAGATCCTGAAGTTGAGGCTCCAGTACTTTGGCCACCTCATGAGAAGAGAAGAATCCCTAGAAAAGACCCTGATGTTGGGAAAGATGGAGGGCACAAGGAGAAGGGGACGACAGAGGATGAGATGGTTGGACAGTGTTCTTGAAGCTACTAACATGAGTTTGGCCAAACTGCGAGAGGCAGTGAAGGATAGGCGTGCCTGGCGTACTCTGGTCCATGGGGTCACGAAGAGTCGGACACGACTGAACGACTGAACAACAACAAAAGCAGGGGTAGCCAAGCTGTTTTGTACTCCAACTCCCATCAGCCTCAGCCACCCAGGCCAACAGTCAGCAGGATGAAAGTTCCACAATGTCTGGAGAAAACCCTGCTGTAAAATATGTAGTATATTATATTTCTCTATAAACCGTACAGTATGTCTGTAGAGTTGGGGCTTGGCTGCACAGCCTGCTTCCTATCAACCCAAATTTTATTGAGTCGTTATCCTGCTGCTGGAAGAGCCAATTTGGTTGGGCTATTTAACCTTTAGCCGTGTTATTCTGTACACCAACTGAGAGTTAGAGATGAGCAGAAAACATCCATTCGTTTCTAGCCAGAATGTCCTCTTCACTATTACATCCTTATTTGATGAGAAGATATGTGGAGCTGTTAGTTCTAAGTGTTATCCCATCACTGTAGACCTTCCCGACCTGGAATATGAGTTTTGGAAGCCAAGGTTAAGGTGATATGAGTGTTTTGATTTCAAACATGGCATTTCATATTCACAGGACCACGTGCTTTGCATGTGTCCATATCCACCTTTGGTCCTAAGGATGGGGGTTGAGGAATGTTGGGAAGTTTTGGTTCAGGTCGAGTGCTTCCAGATAGCAGCAGTACTAGTTCAATGTAGAGACGGCAACAATAAGAGCCTAGACAGAAGTGAACTCACCATGGGGAAAAATGCATCCTGGTTACTAGGGGGGAAAGGGCAAGTGATGGAGTTTCCAAGGACCAGAAAGCAAAACAGAAGCAGGAAAAGTGGATTGCAGAGAAGGGGACCTCCTCACACCACAAGATTCCTGTTGTCTGGCATTCAGCCATCAATCACAGTTCTGAATTTGCTCGTTGTCTAAGATACACTGAGAGGTGGAAGTAGCAAACTGGCTAATCTCTCAGAATTTGCTTCAAAGGTTGCCTGTATATTGTGCTTCATAACTTTCTTTCTAGGATAGCTGGAGACTTGTTCTGTGTGTTTTTTGTTTTGTTTTTTAAAAAAAGTTGAAGGCTCAGAATCTGGGGACTCTTCTGGCTGTGGGTCCAGGATATCAGTGTCGCTTGTACCTGTCTCTTGGTTGTTGCGAACACGTTTTTTCGAGTACAAGTGTAATGCTACCTATATTGGCTAGAACTGTCCTATTTAGGGAAGTTTATAATCTGTGATATTTTAATGTATTTTAATATTTGTTGGAAGCCGCCCAGAGTGGCTGGGGGGGACCCGGCCAGATGGGCGGGGGTACAAATAATAAAATTATTATTATTATTATTATTATTATTATTATTATTATTATTAAAGGAGCTACATTGTGGTTCTAAAAAATGCCCTAATATTTTCCTTTGATTCTGCCCTGAGAACCTCTGGGTTGAAGTTATAGATTAAATAAATAAATAAATGTGCACAAAGAATAATGGGTTCATATCTTTAGTTGCCTCCCTAGTGCTTTGCTTTTTAGTCCCCAGCTCTGACTAGCTTAATAAAGCAGAGAAGGTGAAATTAAATATATGTGAATAAAATAGAGGATAATCATGACTCGGTATGGAAAGCTTTTTTAAGGAGGCAATTTCTGTTACAGCTGCTTCGAATAAAAAAATAGTTCTGGGACCTTCCTGAACCTCAGCAGGATGAAAAATCAAGCAGGCAATAAAAGGTAGAAAGCAAACCCCTTGTATCTGTGGGCGTTAACATAGAATTAGCATGCAATTATGACAGTGGGTATGGATATGAATCACAAAATACACTGCCTTCCTTTAAAAGGGTAACTTCAGTAAAGCAGACCAAACTATCAATTTGGAAGACGTATTTTGGAATTTGCCTTGATTCATCAGCTCATGCTGGATTGATTATAAGTTTTTGATAGAGTGCTTAATTATCTGAGGCACGTATTTTGTTCTGTTTTTCAGTGCACGCTGCAGATGGGACATGTGATGATTCATCAAATGGAACAACAGCATAGTCTATTAAACAAGAAAGGGACACACACACACACAATTACTTCCCAGATACCAAAGTTTGAATCTTTGTTGTGCCAAGGCAGGGATTTTCATACCTGAAGCCCTGAAGCCTCAGGGAAAAAAAGTCAGTGGCAGGGTGGGGCTGGTTGAGTGCCTCTCAAAAACAGTTTAATTAAGGTGGTCTCAAACCAGAAAGGAAAAAGTTGAGTCACAGCCTATCCATGCATGTATAAGTTACATGTGCATTATTTCTTTTTAGTTGGTTTGAATAATATTTTGAATATTTTTAAATACCCATTTTTAACTGGTTGTTTTTTTGGGGGGGGTGTAATTTAATGTTTTAGTTTATATTTTGTAAGCCACTTAGAGGTTTTATTACAGTCAGGAAGGATGTGCAGTTTGTTAAATAAATAAGTGTTGACACGCAAGGAAATAAGGAAAGATAGAGAAATCAAGCAGAATTTAAGCATTTGAACCAAGTGTGAATGGAATAGAACAGGCTTGTGTACTATCCCACATTTGAGGGTTTGTTTGTTTGTTTGTATGCAGTCAAGTGGTGTGTAAATTTTATGAAATAAATAAATTCACAATTGTAATGTCCCTATACTTGTATCAGGAATTACCGTCTTTCTTCTTCATAATGGCACATTGCTGAAAGCTGTACGTACTCTGCTGTAAGAGGAAGTCATTTATTTTCCAGCCGTTTGTTCTACTGTGTTCTAAAACCCAAGTACCGGTAGGTAGTTCTTCCCAACTTTGATTAAACATATGCTACGAAAAGCATGTATCTCCTACTAGCTGTCCCCTCAACATTCACAATTAGCCTGGAGAGCATGTGAGAGGACAGACTGTGCATGGTGTCCTGCCTTAGCTAGAGACAAGATGTGCATGCACAGATTGTCAAACGCAGATTTAGGTTCTAGAGACCCTGGGGAGAAAGCTGAACCCTGATGCCAATTCTAGCAGCTCACATTAACAAGAATTTCAAAAGGGTAGCTCCAAGAGGCAGAAATAAGGACATTTTAAAACAATATTTCTTTATCAAAGAATTTTCAAAATGCCAGACAACAAAACACACACACACACACACACACAAAAGAAAAACGGGCACTTATAACTCGTTGAAAAACAACCAGAACTGTGTTGATTTACTGAAGATTTGTGTCCAAAAACAGCTTCTCCCTGCTGAATAGGGGCCATTGGGAATACATACTGTGCTCTTCTCCATTTTCCTGAAGAAGTCTCAAAGAGATTTCTTCTTCTCTGTCTCTCTTTTAAAGCTTTTGTTGGGTGTGAGCCCTACCTACCTTGAGTCACTTTTGATACACAGTTGTGACAACTCAGTAGGCTACTACCAGAAAAAGGATCAAACAATTACAGCTTAATGAGAGCCTCGGCTCCTGGAAACCATTTTCCTATTTATAGAGCATCAGTTGCTATGGGACAAAACAGCCCCAAGTACTTCTCAGTAAGTTATATTTATGTGGCACTTTTATCATGCTACAGGTTTGCAGGAACCCACAGCTGTTGTAAACAAGAGCCTGTTTTCTTCCAAGCAGTCCAGTCTCTTTAAAACAGACATTGCTGCTTCTTGATGATCTTGTCTTTTTCTTGCTATGTAATAGATCCCGTTTCTTAAACAAGAAGGGGGGGAAGGGAAGATCATCAGTCCTGCTAATGTGCTGCAGTCTCTCAGTTGGCTGCCCTGCACAACTATGGAAAAAAGCTTTCTCAATGAAATCTTGGAAGGAAACGCTTAGACAAACTGGTATCGTCAATAGCAAAAGAGCTACTGTGATGTTTAAAATGTTCCAACAGTTGCATGAGCAACTGTGTGGGCAAGCCTAACGTAGCATGATGTGCATGACTGCAGACTACTAACTGTGGCTTCTGATTTATGAACATGTAACTTGGGGGTTGCCCACATGATGACCAGTTTAGTCAAATCAGACCTGCCCATATATCTCCCAGTAGTTCCGCATCTATATCAAGTAGATTTGTCAGAGAAGGAGGTGAGGAATTTTGGCGGCGTGTCACCACTCCTTTTTTGCAACTTCTGTTATGTATGCCAGCGGGTGCTGTGCTTCAGTAGGCTATAATGCTTTTTGGCCCTCTTGCGCTCCTGTAGTTTACATACCGCAGACCCCCAGAGCATAGCTGTCAAGTTTCGGATTTGAAAATAAGGGATCAGCACCCTCACCTGTCCCGGGGACAGTCTACGGTTCTCAGGGACAGTCCACACCGTGGTAATCCCCCCAGGCTACAAATTAATTTACACCAGGCTACACACCATCATCTTTCCCCACATTCATATGTGGGATTTGAGTGGAGTAACACATGACTGGAAAGGTTTGCAGTTCCACAAACATAGGTGTGCACTGCCTCGAAATAAAAAGAAGTGAACAAAAGAAGGCTCACTAGGGGGGCATTGCTTTAAAAAAATGTCATCTTTGTAACCAGAGGTTCAACTGAATAGAATCTGAATCACATGCACGAGTGGAGTTTCTTTTTCCAGCCTTGTTTTGCAGCAATAAAGCATGGTGGTTCTCAGAGGCGCATTTCCCTGATATGTTTTCCTGCTACGCTAACCAGGGGTGGAGGAAGGGGGTGTGGTAGGTGTGGGCTGCCCCAGGTGTCGCCAAGGGGAGTGACAAAATGCCGGGCAGCATTCACTGTGAGGCCTGCAGTGCACCCAAGCCACGCATGTCTCCTGGGAGAGTCATGGTGGCTTGGGCACACGCAGGCTTTGCGCTGCCCAAATGGTCTGCCTGCTGCCTCTCCCCCCCCCCCAGCTGTACGGCAGCTGTGTGGGAGGAGGCAGGCAGACTCCCGAGGCCCTGCAGTGTGCCCTGCCCCTATGGGTGGTTCACCCCGCTCCTGGGCGCACTGCTCCAGGCGCCCAAGCGGCTTTCTCTGCCGCTGATGCTAACACAACAGCTAGTCCTATGACCTCAACTACTGCTTGCTCAAGCCACATGGATCTGAGCTTCAAACCCACAGTTAAGAAAGGGTGAAAAGTTAATACAGTGGTACCTCAGTTTAAGAACAGCCCTGTTTACGAACTATTCAGTATACGAACTCCGCAAAACCGGAAGTTGTGTTCCGATTAGCGATCTTTACCTCGGTTTACGAACAAAAGCCGAGCGGTGGAAGGGCACAGGCAGCAGGAGGCCTCATTAGGGAAAGCATGCCTCAGTTTAAGAATGGCTTTGGTTTAATAACGGACTTCCAGAATGGATTAAGTTCATAAACCAAGGTACCACTATAGTAGGTGCAGAGTCCCCAGACTCAGGTTAAATAGACCATGAAACTGCAGGCCTACGTAGCCTAAGTCTAACAATTAGGAGATAGGAACCTCCTATTTAATGTACTGAGGGAGACAAAAGGGCAGGATGGATTCCATGAAGCCACCATAGCAACCCTGTGTGTTGATTGGTGTCACCTTTGCATGGGTAATAGAGGGCACTGACAGTAAGCAACGTTATGATTGGTGGGTGGAGACAGAGTTGCTAGAGTTTCCATGGGAGTGGCAGGTATTGTTTGTTAAGGTTTATTGTTTGTTTGTTTGTTTGTTCTCACTACAATTACAGTGGTACCTCCGGTTGCGGACGGGATCCATTCTGGAGCTCCGGTTGGATCCCGAGGTTTCCACAACCGAAGGTGCCTGTTCTGTGCACACACACGACACAATAAAGCACTTCTGTGCATGCGTGTGGTGTGATAAAGTGCTACTGTGCATGCATGCGGGGCGAAACCTGGAAATATACGTAAGGGTTTGCCGCATGCGTATCCCGAAGGATATGTAACAACAGGGGCACATAAGTAGAGGTACCACCTGCTAGGACCCTGACAAAGTTTTTGCCATCATTAGCCCTATTAAAGCAGCGGAAGTAGGACAATATGATTGACCCATCCAGAATTCGTGTCTTCAGATATCCTGGTGCATCTAAGCAATATTTATATTTGCAGCCTACAGGTTGATATTTTCCTTTCCAGTTGTCCAAGGGGTTGTACACACAGACATGAAAGCAGAAAATATACACGTTAAATTGGGTGACACAGAAGAGGAGGTATAATTCACCTTGGTCTTCTTGTCATAGCTGTCAACTTTTCCCTTTTATTGTGAGGAATACTATTCGGAATAAGGGAATTTCCCTTAAAAAAAAGGGAAAAGTTGACAGCTATGCTTCTTGTGCATACATGTCTTTGACGTAAGTTGACAGAAGACTCAGTACAGGTGTCATCAGAGCTCAGAAACTGCTTGTGCTAATGAAATGCCCTGTCGCAAAATGTGCCTAGAACAATGGTTCATTTGAGCACTGCCTAAGTTTCTCTCCAGTGAAGCTAGAACTACACAAGAGAGTAATAATCATGGCCATGCCTTCTCATAGCAAATCAAGGCTTCCCATGCTCATGTTTAGGTAGCCAGAACTACACAAGAGAGAGGATTCAGCAGACTTGGGATAATGCTCAGGATTGTAGATGCTCAACCACCTTTTAGGTGTGGGACCCTAAGAACTGATTGGCACACATGAGTCGTGCTGATGTCAACAGCACTTGTACCAAAGGAAATTATTGGTGGGTTCACCCAAGCTGGAACATACTTATTTTATTTAGAGTATTTAGAAACCCCCTTCCACCACCATCCCAGGCTCAAAGCACATAACAAGAAAACCCCATTTAAAATAATATATCAATTATATTGTGCAGGGAAGGATGTCAGGTTCTTCTGTATCTTAAAAAAGGGGGGAAATCTGGGTAAAGAGAAGAAAGTTAAACAGGTTCCAAACAACAGGGGTTGAAATCAATAGATGATGATGATTATTATTATTATTATTAATCAAATTTGTATACCACCCAATACCTGCAGGTTAGATGTGACCAACAAAAGTTACTGCATTGCAGGGGGTTTGACTAGATGGCACTTCAGGACTTTTGAAATATGTAATTCTGTTTTTCTATGGTTTCAGTGGATCTGCTCTGACGTTGCTGGATGCGGCTCTTGTCTACCTGCCATGTTACTCCCCAGGAGACTGTAAAATACCATTAAAAAAAAAAAAGCAACATGAAACCTTTTCATACACGTAAGGAAAGGTTTCATTTGCTAGTTGTCATCCAATACCAATGGCCTTCACTTTGGAACTCCTCTCGTTAACTCCCCAGAAAGAAAGGAACAGAACGAGTCTTTAATATAACAAGAGATTACATTACTAGCTACGCCTGGCCAAAAGCTACATTAACAAGAGGGAACAGTCATGATAACACCAGTGACAGCTGGAGTTCATCCTAGCTCGATGCCTTCTCACTCTTCCGTGCAGATGGCTCCAAAGGTCAGCTGATCTACGTCTTATATATGAGTTGCTCGCTGCACAATTTCTTGCACTAGCACTAGCTATTAATATACTCTTTCAGCTCTGGATGAGTAGTTGAACTCTTGCTGGGCTGCACAAGTCCAGCTTATTGTACTCACTAGCAAAGTTCTGGCTGTGGATAGGGATTGTGGGGCGGGATTTGATTGGCAGTTCTCTGTTTAAAAATCCTGCTAAAATGCATATATTGGGGAAAATATATGCATGAAGAGGCATATATTTTATTGAAAATAACAGACAAAAATGCATTATATTGGCGAAGGGTGCTTGCAGAAAATGTGTATATTAGGAAAATTGCATGCAGAAATTTATATATACAGTGGTACCTCGGTTTTCGAACATCTCCGTTGAGGAACGTTTTGGTTTTTGAAGGCCGTAAACCCAGAAGTAAATGGTTCTGTTTTCGAACACGCCTCAGAAATCAAACATGCCACGCAGCTTCCGTATTGAGTTTTCCGTATTGAGTTTTCAGTTTTCGAATGTTTTGGAACTTGAACAGTCTTCTGGAACGGATTACGTTCGAGAACCGACGTACCACTGTATCTATATCTGTATGTATGTAAAACTGCTGAGTGGGGTTATCCAGAGTTTTGGAATACACTGTCAGCAATATGTTGATAACACACAGCTCTACTTCCTTACATCTGCAAGTGTGGCAGAGGATCTGCAGGACTCTTGTCTTGCCTAATGGACTGGATGAGAGCCAGTAAACTGAAGCTCAATCCAAATAAGACTGAGACACTGTTCGTGAGCAGTTCCCTAGACCCGATGGATGGGAAGCTGCCTGCTCTTGATGAAGTTACACTTCCTCTAAAGGAGCAGGTATGTAGCTTGGGGATACTTTAAGTGGAGGTCTTTACTTGGAGGTCTTTAAGTGGGGGCTTGACAGCCATCTGTCAGGAATGCTTTGATTGTGTTTCCTGCTTGGCAGGGGGTTGGACTGGATGGCCCTTGTGGTCTCTTCCAACTCTATGATTCTATGATTCTACTTCTGAATCATTCGCTGTCTCAGGTAGCGTCAGTGGCTCAGAGTGCCTTCCGCCCTATCTGGACAGGTATACTCTGGTAACCTCTAGGTTAGATTACTGCAATGGATTGTACGTAGGACTGCCTCTGAAGACGGTTTGGAAACTTAAGCTGGTGCAGAATTTGGTGGCCAGGTTGCTTGCCAGGCAGGGGCGTAGCTAGGGGGTGGTGAGGTGGGCCCCCACCAGGGGCACAGGTGAGGGGTGGCACAAAATCAGCTAAAAATATGTCCATAAATATGTCTATAAATAAAAATATTGATTATTGTCTCATAAGAAAAGGTTTTTAATAGAGGGTGAATTGAATGGGTGGAGGGGGCAGGCTAGGGGACGCAATCTGGACGGTTCTGCCAGGGGTGCAAGATCACCTAGCTATGGCTCTGTCGCCAGGGCAAGACAATTGGAGCAGATTACATAAATCCTGGTCTGCATGCACTGGCCGCTAATCATTTTCTGGGCTCATTTCAACCTGCTGGTTTTGACTTATAAAGCCTTAAACAGCTCAGAACCGTGATTTCTCAAGGACCACTTTCCCCTATATATGAACTGACCCAGACCCTGCGATCATCATCTGAGGTCCATCTTCGTGTGCCTCCCCCATAAGAGGTTCAGAGGGTGGCAAAAGGAGAACAGGCCTTTTTTGTTGTGGCTCCCCATTTGTGGGATGTTTTTCAGTGGAGCCCAGCAACGGAAGCATGCAGCTGTATTGAGGCTGGACCAAGTATTGATGTTTTGTGCCCAGGACAACAGCACCTGTGCACACACACACACACACCCCATGCCACACCACTGTGCTGTCCTATTCACCTCTTGTCTTCCATAGCATTTATGTTTGTGCCCCAAATTATACTTTCTTCCTAAGTTGCTGGTTTTACTTTAAATTGTGTGCTCTAGAGTTTGTGCATCTATTACTGTTTTATATAAGTGGGGAAGATTACCATAGAAAACAGGGGCTTAAATAGAAATTAATGCTTGATGGAATTCTGGCACCAAAAGATAGCATCATAATTAGTTTCTATATTTCACATATTAATAACTCTGCATAATCCTAGGCATACTTATTTTACTGCCGGGCACGGCTAATTAAATGTGCTATAACATCTTCTCTCTTTTCTGGAACATATGAAGGCATTTTAAATAACCCACACTTTATTGAAGATAATTTTATTACTTAAACCTTCAGACAAGAGGATCATGTTCTCTGTGAAGAATTGATAATTTCCACATAACTTAGCTGGAAGTTTTTAGAGCCACATTTTTAAAAGATCAGACTCCACCGTTACAATTCATGTTCTGTGTTTTTCCTTGGCAATCATTGTTTCCTGCCTTCCTAACTAGATTGCTGAGACCCAACTCTGCTTTTTCACAAGTTCTGCCTGGATTCCAGGAAAACTCTCCAGAAGGATGTCAGGGATCACTCCAAAGTTATCCAGGCAAAATGGCACTCTATATGTTCACACAAGTTTAAGCAGAATAAAGCAGTAGTAGACTGCACCCTTTGAGTACCCATCTAATGCTATTGTTTGTGGATTGGAACTGTTGAATGAGTACTCCTGCAAAATACGTGATTGGCTGTACAGGAAATCTAAAGGATGGACCGACATGCATAGATAATAATAATAATTTATTATTTGTACCCCATCCATCTGACTGGGTTTCCCCAGCCATTCTGGGAGGCTTCCAACAAATATTAAAATACATTAAAATGTCACAGATTAAAAACTTCCCTAGACAGTACTGGTGTAAAATCTTGCACAGATCATGTTTTAAATTGAACTCCAAATGGATGTTTTGAGATTTCTGGAGCAACCATTGGTCCATGCCTCTTCCTGCACAACCCAACCCCACCTCCATGCCCTGCCCTGCCTACAACCGATGGTATGAGAGAACTGATAAACTAGAGAGCAGTGATAAATCTGAGGAAAACTATTCAGATTGTCTTCCTTTCCCTTTTATTGACAGGCTTCCGTTTGCTGGTAGCTGGCAACACAAATGGGATTCTGAAAAAGGTATGTGCTTATAATATGACATTCTTGGCTAGTGACCTATCTGAGCTCTTAGCATCACACACTTAATAAAAATTCTTATGTAGAAGGATAACTCAGGTGGTTGGAACATGGTGCTAATAACACCAAGGTTGCAGGTTTGATCCCCGTCTGGGACAGCTGCATTGCAGAGGGTTGGATTAGATCAGTGGTTCCCAATTAGGGGTCTGGGGACCCCTGGGGTTCCATGGAATGCACCCAGGGGGGGGGGGTTGTGGCCCCATCCCTTGCTTTCCCCCAAATAATTTTTTATGTCTGTGATTTTTCAATATGTTGGCCAAAATCAGTTTTGAAATCACACTGCGATAATGATTTTGACCCAGCCATACACCGCAGGGCAGCCCATTTCAAGGCACCGCTGATAACACTGATGCCTTCCCTGGCGCTGAGGGAAAACAGGGCAGCTGATTGCGAGGCGATTGCCCTCACTTCAAGACACCATAGCACCACCTTCCCCTGGCACTGAAGCAGAGCAGCTTCTCTCAGTCAGCAGGAAAGCAGCAGCAGCCACCATGGACATCCATGGCTCCACTTCCTCTCCTCCTTCCACCCACCGAATCTCTGTGACTGCTCCTTCTCTCATCCCTATGCCTGATCTCCAGTTTCAGACATTGTGATATATCACGATGTTTAGCTGCTGATATAACACAATGTTGAAAACCAGATATCGCTCAACCCTAGTCTGTTTTTGTTATTACCTAAAATCCTTTGCTTATTAGGGGCTACCCCACATTTTATCGCTTTGCAGAGGTAACTGTTGTGTATTAAGTAAGATATTCTGTCAGCCGGGTAGAGTACTGTCATTGGTCAATTTAAAGAGTACAATCACAATCCACAGCCTGATTGGGTCCCGCCGGAAAGTTTGAATGTTATTGGTTCCCGCTTAAATGTATCTTTTCCCTCTGTCCCAATGTGTCTATAAATAGAGCTTTCCCTACCCCCTATTCCCCAGTCTTGTCCAATCCTTATAATAAAGAGCTGTTCACTAAGAAGTGTTACTGGACTTATTGCTACCAGAACCCACGACACAACAGTAACTACCATGGAGTTATCAAAATTTTCAAAAGTAGGGGATCCCTGACTTGGCATTTGAAAAATAGGGAGTCCTCAGTAATTAGCTAATTGGGATCCATTGGATTAGATGATCCTTGGGATCTTTTCCAACTCTGCATTTCTGTGATTCTAAATCAAGGCACTTGTGTACAGAGTTTTTTTTTCTGGAACCCTAAGCATGCGTGGCAATAAGTTTTTGTTTTGCTGGGATCATGCGCAAATGTTTCGAGAGCCTGTGACAAACAGCGCAGCACATGCACAGAGAGTGAAAAATCTGCATGTCCCATATCAATAACCAGATTCCCCACATAATTCCACCGGGTTTGTGTGCAGTTTTGAAGTACTGTACTATGCACAGGCAATCATATAGCTGAGTGAACAGGCTTCCTTGGAGCAAGGATAGCTTTGGGCTGCTTATTCAACCTCCAGGCAGTGTTGAAGTATTTTTAAATCTCTTCAGATTTTTATCCAGGCTGATATGTTAGTCAGTCTTTGCATTGTCCTAAAGAAAAAGGAAAGGCTGCAAAGACGACTGGATTTATGCCACAGAAGGCTGCTTTCTCCCTCGCATGCTATTAATGACTTAGGCCCACTCAGCACTATGGCTAAGTTAAGTTAGGGGTATTGATTTCAGTCCCTGTCTAATGCACGTATGAGAGGGCTGTTCTGATGAATGGAATGAGTCAGCTAGTTTGCATACAGAAGCAATGTATCTTCTGCAGTATAGTGCAAAATCAATTAGGCCTCTTTTTGGCAGAAATGCTTTTTAAAACAGAGGGTGAGGGGTAGGAGCGGAAAGAGAAATTTGTTCAGTCCACACATGTTTTAAGTGAAGCAGCTTAATTTGCCAGGGCTAGACCTCAATGTAGATCAGAACACAGTTATTGGAGTGCACACTTCCTGGAATTTTGTGGTGCAGTTTTGGTTTGAAAAATGTGTACAAAAGCGCACTTTTATCAGGAAGCTGCATGGTTTTTTTGTTTTTGCTTTGTAGGTGGGAAATGCATTGGAAAGTATAAAAAAATTCTTAAAAAATGTTTAGGGGTACTCTCATTTTCCTACTCATTTTGAAATATTGCCCCTCAATGAGGCCAAACTTAGATTCACAAAATATTTAGGGGTATGCATATCCCTGCGTCCCCCCCAGAAAAAAACACTGCAAAAATGTATTTTTAATGTGGCAAATGCATTAAAATGTGCACAGTTAAAATGCTAACTTTTCATGCTTTTTAAAAAATGTTAAAAATGGGGTAGAATGGACCTATGATTGAGTACATGCAAAAATGTAATGGGACAGAAATAGGCTGATCCATCTATGTTTAGTGGGGAATATAACCTTTTGTTTGCTTCTGCTGGCCTGAACCCTCCCTGTGTGAAAAGTCTTGGAGCCTGCTGGATATTTTCTTCATGTTTTATTTTTTAGCTTGTAATTGTAAACAGCACCTCTGCATTCCCTGTCCATGGTACTAATTCACACACACCCTACCCTGCTTTTTGAACCTTCCCAATTGTACACACCTTGAGCATTCCCTCTATCTACTCATTGTTCACCTATGTGGTGTCTTTTACCAGCTCTACTCCATAGCACATGAAACATGATGGTGTCTGTCACATGGACATATGCATTTGTAGGGTGGTAACTGACAAGAGTCCTGCTCAGAGCAGACCAGTTGGGTTGTATCCAATGCTCATCCTATTTACAGTAGACCCCTTGAAATAAATGCCCATGGTTAACATAGGTCAACTAATATCAATGAGTTTACTCAGTGGAATTTAGCTGGATACAACCCATTGAAATTACAGTGGTACCTTGGGTTACATACGCTTCAGGTTACATACGCTTCAGGTTACAGACTCCGCTAACCCAGAAATAACGGTTCAGGTTAAGAACCAAAGGATAATAACAGAAATCGTGCTCTGGTGGCGCAGTGGTAGCGGGAGGTCCCATTAGCTAAAGTGGTGCTTCAGGTTAAGAACTGTTTCAGGTTAAGAACAGACCTCTGGAATCAATTAAGTACTTAACCAGAGGTACCACTGTAATGGACTCAAGTAGGTCATCACTAACTTAAGTCAATGAATTTTAACTCTGAGTATGACTTATTTGAATCTTACCCATCACCTCTAACAAGTGGTACCCAATGCAATGCCTTCCAGGTGTTGTTGGACTACAGTTCCCACAATCCCTGACCATTGGCCATGCTCGTTTGGGACTGATGGAAGTTGGGGGTCCGCATTAGTTGTTCCTGCTATGGCATATGAAGTATCCCTCTGCCATTTAGTCAAGGACCGCTTTATAAAGCTCTGTCATGTCAACTGTGGAGTTTAGTATTTCCTCACACATTCCACCTTCCCCTCAAGCTCAATTCTGAATTTCTGCAATCACAGTTTCCTTACCTCTCTGATTGGGCCATATTGATTTTCAGGTCAATGTTTTATTTTTGCTATAGAAAAGAAGGACACACGCCTTCACTCCTGATGTTGCAGAGGATGCTGCAGAATGAATGCACCCTGCATTTGTACTTTCCTTTGGCTCTCCGTAATGGCTTGAAGCGGTAACCCTGAGCCCGTTAATTATTGTACAGAAAGCTCTGAGACTCTGAAAATAAAAGCCAGTCTGCCACTTTTCATTTACCTGTAACATTTCCTGAATAGAACAATATAAGTTATGTTCCTCAGTGGCCCAGTCTTGGCTGAAAGTCAATAAATGTCAGATGTGGCCAAAAGTAATTGAACCAGCAGCTGTTGCTCTTTTTGATCTGGCTTCTCTAACAGCACAGAGGAATATCCAAGTGGTGCCTTGTGAAACCATTTATTCTTGGTTTCATGGCTATTTTTTTCTGGTAATGTCTTTCCTACTACCTCTGGCTTCCGTTAATGTACCAGAAAGAGACCCCAGGAATAGGGTTAGGGGGTTGGCTAGGTCACTCAACTTTTCCCCCCAATAGCCTCTCTAACACCTCATCTGTGATTTTGTCTGTCATTTTGCAGTGAAGTACCGGTATGTTCTGAAAGTGGTCTTGTGTGACTAATCCTAATATACTTTGAGCTCTGATTCCATGATTCACTCACTTGCAAAAAGGATCGCAATACATACTTTGTCATTGAGAGAAAATGGCAATATTAATTTATATCCTGAACTGAAACTTTTTGCCATTTGTGACTTAGAAAAAAATCAATCCACAGCAAACCATTGACCTGCCTAGACCTTGAAGGGTAATTATTTTCTTGTGCTCACCCTGCTTCTCCTAACAGTGAAAAGCTCCAAAACTGCAACACTTACCAATGTTTGGTTTCCTTTGCAAGGAGATATCTGGAGATTTATTGTGTTTATTTGCAAATATGAACATAGGTGGAGGCACAGTTTAAACACATAAAGGGATAGCCAAAGTCTACTGCTCTCTCACATTAGATCTCCAGGGAGATAACTTAACAGCTCACACTCAGATCTCTGGGTCACTCTCAAATTGTGGTTTGTGGGCCTGAAACTGCCATCTGTCTCCACACAGAGACATCTAGATTGCAGCATCCTTTGCTAGTAGGGAAGGAGATATTTCGTAGCCATTAAGAACACTTAAGGGAAGTAATCTAACAATTACCGGTAGTTCCCATGAGAACACACTGGCAGTCTATTGACACTTTTTTGCCTTAGTGCAGCCAACCCTAATAAGCTTCAGTTACAGAAACACACAACAACGGTATATGCCTGAGCTCTCAATTTTATCCAGGTTTAGCAAGCGTTGGAATGATACGTAATACAGTACGGCAAAATGCACATTCAGCTATATTTTTTCATGAGCGTAATCAATAATTGCTGCTCTAAAAATATTGAGCAACCTCTCCCTTTTGTACCAGGGTTGCAGTGATAAACAAGCGCTGGCTTCCTGTTAGTGAAGATTCACTAGCGGATATCAGGAAACTGATGTTTTGAACAGAGGGATGTTTGCACGTTGTAATACTTTTTATTTTCTTCTGTGTTCTCCCTGCACAGCTCAGTTCTGGATTGGTCCATAGGACTGAAGAGAACGGATAGGGGCTGAAGAGAATGGATAGGTGGCGAGTTATGTTATTCAGATTGTAATAATGTATTGGAAGAGAACATGGTTTGCGTGCAGAAGGTGCCAGGTTATTTCTTTTTAATTGTTTATGCATTTTCCCTTTTTTCTATGTACACATCATACTTTACCACCATACATAATTTCTGTGCAGTCTACCCAACCTGGCCTTCCAGGGCATTACATATTGATAAACCTATCATTGCTGCGTATCAGTTTACTAGTCCACTTTACTTTTCCTCTTCTAATCCCTCATTGTATTTAACTGTTGTTCATAGGAATACCTCTACAGTACTTGTAAATTGATTTTTAGTATCATTAAAAAGATATATATTCCCCAAAACTGTCCCATTCACCCTTTGTCTTTTTTTAATCCTGATTCCTTATTTTGGCTGTCATATTTGCAAGTTCTGCAAATTCCGTCAATTTGTACAGCCATTGTTCCATCCCTGCCATCTCTGGTTACGAAGATCACGTACCAGATGAAACAAAAAAAAAAAAAAGCCTTTCTGCTTGAGACCTTGGAGAGAGCCATTGTCAGTTCCTGAAAAAATAATGTGATTTAGCCTTAGGGAGGGGGAGTGTTTTACTATTAACAGTGCAATCCTATGTGTTTTCATTCAGAAGTAAGCCATGTTGAATTCAGTGGAATTATCTGCTGGGTGAATGCAGGACTTAAGGGGGGGGGTGGAGATGGTGGTGTTCACTAGGCCACTCTCCTGTGCATCAGCAATTCTTATTATTTTTGTCTGAGCAATTATTATTATTCTGAGCAATTGAAAAGAGGAAGAGAAATGCTCTCCTGGCTCTTAAAATTCTACTTCTGTGCACTGTCTAATTAATTCAATAGGCACACAGTTTCCCCATGATAACACCTCACATCATGTTATATTTATCGACAATAAAATCAATGTACCAATAATTTGCAATGTTTTATACGTTTGGTAATTTTAATCTCCAATTCTGTCACTTCTCAGTTCAATATCCCTTTGGAGAAACTTGGAGTTCAATATCCCTTTGGAGAAATTTGCCTTCTTTTTCTTTTTGATACAACAGTCCAAATTCAGAGGGTAATCTGGTTTCAGAACATTTGAGCTTTGAATGAATGAATGAATGAATGAGACCATTTGGGAACACTGGCATTTGAGATGAGAAATGGGGTTCTATATTCATTGGCTATGATTCAAATTTGTGTTTTCTCACTATGTAACAGAAGATGGTTGGGTAGATCAAGGAAACACTTCCGAGTATGATTAATAACAGCAATGTTTTGTAGTACACAAGTCCTGACGCTGAACCCTCTGAAGTTCAAGGCCCAAACAATATTGCATTTTTGGGTGCTTTAATGATCATTTCAGAATATTTTCCCACAGCAGTTCATCACTGTTCACAAGTTATGCTTGTTGTTATGTCCCATGAAGCATTATATCCCATGTGGGGAAGGGCAGATCCACATTTGCATACCTCAATACATAGCCATAAAGCTTTATAACTAGACTTAGATGTGATCCCAACGTGATGCTCTTCATAATAATAATAATATATTTATACTCCGTCCATCTGGCTGGGTTTCCCCAGACACCCTGGGCGGCTCCCAACAGAATATTAGAAACATGATAAAACATGAAACATCAAAAACTTTGTGTTTTTATCTGTAAGCTGCTTTGGGTCCTGTCAGGGAAAAAGGTGGGGTATAAATACTTCTTCTTCTTCTTCTTCTTCTTCTTCTTCTTGATGATTTGACAGTGAATAAACCTCCCTGACCCTGCATTACCTGCCCCTGCCTCATTTCCTTCCCTTCACTGTCCTCTTCACTGATCACACAGCCCAGTCTCATGCAGTACTCATAAGTAAGTCCTACTATGTATGCGGCTTACTCCCAGGTAAATAACTGCAGCCTAATGTGCTTATAAGAAATCTGTCTATTCAGGTTAAAAAAAAGTAGAACTTGGTGGAACAGAAGGAGAAACTTCTACACAGTAAAAACAGTCTGGCAATGGAGCCCAAGGAAATGGGTTCCCTCCACTGTTAGAGTTTGGATATCCATGCTCTAAACCAGTGTTTCCCAAACCTGGGTCTCCAACTGTTTTTGGACTACAACTCCCATCATCCCTGACCACTGGTCTGTAGCACACACACACACACACACACACACACACAAGCTGGAAACCCAAGTTTGGGAAACACTGCTCTAGGATGCTCTAGTTTTGGATTCCCTGCACTGAGAAGGAGATTGGACTAGGCAGTCCCTCTAATTTTGTGTTTTATAAATATAGTTAGTTAGTTAGTTAGTTGGGAAAGTACTGCTACACATAGGTTTGGGTTTTTTTGTATTGTTTTGTTGGAATTTAGACATTTGGTGCCATCAAGACAACATGAGGAATCGCCTTTCAAAGATAGCTGGAACTGTTTGTGGCAAGGCTATTTTTGATGCTGAAGACGACCTTTGCCTGCCCCCTTTCTTTTGTAAGTAGAATTATTTTCCTGACTGAATGTCTTTTTTTCTTTCTGAAAAGCTATGCAGGAAACCAGTCACCTCATCTTCCTTCCTTCTTCCCTTCCTCTTTTCTCTTTCTTTCTTTCTTTCTTTCTTTCTTTCTTTCTCTCTCTCTCTCTCTCTCCCCCTCCCTCCCTCCCTCCTCAGTTTTAAAAGTTCAGAGCCACTTACAGTTAAAAATCTTACAGCTCCTTTTGGAAAACACTGGAAATTGTGTAGAGGCAAGAGGAACAGGGGGTGTTAGTGCTGCTGTTGTGATTCTTTGATTCTTTGAAAGGGCACACTTCCTTTTGCCACCAGAGTAAAGAAATGTTTTTCTTGGCCAAGATATTTGATGCTGTGCAAAAATAAGATGAGGAATCCTCAGAGGTTCAAAACAATCACGGAACAAAATCATTTCATCCTTTCCACAGAGATGCACTTGGTGTTTATCGCCCCGCTGCCTTCAAAATGTATGGGAGGATTTCCATGAGGATTTGCTGTGTTCAGAACTTCAGATATTTAAGCCCTAACTTTGGGAAATTGGCTACTTCTACCCATAGGATAGAGGGCCTGTATTCTTATGATATATAAATCTGAACTTGCTGTAGCTGAGCTTGGTAGAAGCAAGCATTTGACCTGTAGGTAGAATAATTTTTGAAGCAAAGACACATTTCCCTTTCTTGTTCTTCTTCTTCTTGTTTTTTTTTTTAAATAAAATTGCTGGGGAAAGCAAGGAGTAATACATAAGCCATTTTTAACATAATGGTAAAGGTAAAGGTACCCCTGACCATTAGGTCCAGTTGCAGACGACTCAGGGGTTGTGGCGCTCATCTCGCTTTACTGGCCAAGGAAGCCGGCCAACAGCTTCCGGGTCAAGTGGCCAGCATGACTCAGCCGCTTCTGGCGAATCAGAGCAGCGCACGGAAATGCCGTTTACCTTCCCGCCGGAGCGGTACCTATGTATCTACTTGCACTTTGACGTGCTTTTGAACTGCTAGGTTGGCAGGAGCAGGGACCAAGCAATGGGAGCTCACCCCGTCGTGGGGATTCGAACTGCCAACCTTCTGATCGGCAAGCCCTAGGCTCTGTGGTTTAACCCACAGCGCCACCCTCATTTTTAACATAAGCCTGCCTAAAAAACCATCTCCCATGACATGCCTAATTTAGTCCTGAGTGTGAAGCAAAAACCACCCAGCAGGTTCGCTCACAAGAAAATGGTCTGGATCCAGAGAAACGGCAATAACTCAGTGGTAAACCATGTGCTTTGCATGCCAAAATCCCTAGCATCTCCAGGTGAAGGTGGGGGTTGGGGGTGGGGAGGATGGCTGTCTGAAACCCTGCAGAGCCACTGCCAGCCAATGTGGAAAACACAGAGCTAAGTGGATCAACTGTCTGATTCAGTTGTAAGGTTACACACTATACCTTTAAGGCACTTTCGAGGCACATTCTTTCCCTCAAAGAATTCTGGGAACTGTAGTTCATCCCTCAGAGAGTTAGAATTCCTAGCAACCCTTAACGAATTCCAGTGCCCAGAATCCTTTGAGGGGAATGATGTGATCTGAATGTGCTTTAAAGTTATAGTGTATACAGAGCCTAGCTTCCTATATTCCTCCAATAGAGCAAGCTCTCATGTTGGGGGAAGTTCCTCTGGATGCTTTGACTTCCATTCCACTCCAGATTCTAGTAAGTTCACCCTGCACTGGCAAATCACTGCAGCAATTATCATACGAGTTGGAGCGGATGTGGGAACAGGTCAGATTAATAAATCATAGGCACAGGCTATGAGCTTCAAGCGGAATAATAATAATAATAATTTATTATTTATACCCCGCTCACCTGGCTGGGTTTCCCCAGCCACTCTGGGCGGCTTCCAGCAAAATATTAAAATACAATAATTCATCAAATATTAAAAGCTTCCCTAAACAGGGCTGCTTTCAGATGTCTTCTAGAAGTCAGATTGCATCCTTTTGAAGGACTGAATGGCAAATTGAGCATTTGGATTAGTCATCCCTGACTATTGCCCTACAGCTCTTATGGACTACAATTCCCATAAACCCTAGCCACTGGGCAATCCAATCAGGGTTGATGGGAATTGCAGTCCAAAACAGCAGGAAGGCACCAGGTTGGGGGAGGCTAAGCTGGATGCATTCCCATTGTAAAGAGTGTAATAAAAAACTGTTATGCAAAACAACAACTTTCAAAGAGGGTTTTTAAGAATAAAATAAAAATATTTTCCAGATAATTCTGTTCCAAGGAGTTAGACACAGATTAGATAAAAGAGGGAGAGAGCTAAAAGCCACCAATTTAAAAAGGAATGTTAAAGAAATGTAATAATACACTCCATGTGTATTTGTAAACGTAGATGTCCTTCTTTATTTTCCTTGGACATTATACACAATATCTAGATGGTAATCTGTTTAGATGCCTAATGATGTAAGTGAAAGGAATATTGATAGAGGAATCAAAGGGTTGAAGGAATAAACTTGTATTAGACTCAAGATGGTAAGACAGAATCGACCATGTTTCTGTTTGCCGGTGAATGAATAGATTTAATTGCACATCTTGTACGGCTTGTGAACTAAGAAAGCTCTTTCATGCACATCTGTTTAAATGACTATCCTGGTAAGGAAATATCTCCCCACTGAAAGCTTCCATCACAGTTCTGTAAATGACTTTCTGGTTAGCTTAGGCTGATAATTGTGTCTTTATGTTAGCTACATGGCATTGAATCCAGACATCTTTCTGCCATCTTCCATGCATACTATTGTCACTCATGAGGAAAGTATATCTATCTAGAAAGAGATTTCCCAGGTAAGAGAAGGGTTGACTCTATGTTCATGGTCCATCCTCTCCCTCCTGATGACTGATTTGGACTGACAGAAATCATCCCTGTACCTATGTGGCTTATGGATGTTGTATACCCTGAATTTGTAGGCTCACAAAACCCTGCACCCAGAGCAAATTATTCAGTATGTAGGGAAATGTGATGCTTTCCTTAGATAGGACATTAAGTATTAGTGTCCTGATCAAGGAAAGTAGTAGTTCTGCTCTATTCCTCCTTGGTCAGACCATACCCGGAGTATTGTGTCCAATTCTGGGCATCACAATTTAAGGATATTGAGAAGCTTGAACATGTGCAGAGGAGGGCAACCAAGATGATCAAGGGTCTGGGAACCAAGCCTTATGAGGAACAGTTGAGGGAGTTGGGTATGTTTAGCAAGGAAAAGAGGAGACTGAGAGGAGATATGATAACCATCTTCAGATAACTGAAGAGCTGCCACATGGAAGATGGAGCAAGCTTGTTTTCTCCTGCTCTGGAGGGGAGGACCTGAACCACTGACTTCAAGTTACAAGAAAGAAGATTCCGACTAAACATCAGGAAGAACTTTATGACGGATAGAGCTGTTTGACAATGGAATGGACACCCTCGGAAGGTGGTGGGCTCTCCCTCCTTGGATGTTTTTAAGCACAGGTTGGCTGGCTGTTTGTCATGGATGTATTAGCTGAAATTCCTACATTGCAGGGGGTTGGACTAGACGACCATTAAGGTCCCTTCCTTGAGAAGGGGGAGCAGTTGGTTCCCCTGCAACTCACATGTACAAAACGATTATTTGTCTGATTACGAAATTTGCCCATGAGTATTTAATGGAGGGGTGAAAAAAAGCAGAAAAGAAATAGCAGAAAAGAAAGTAAAGGATTTTGAAGAGGAGAAAAGAAGCATAACTGGCAAGATAATTGTTTGAAGCCACACTTAAAATTATCACCAATGTGACATTTTGCACCTACATCCTTATCAGACCAATACTACTATAAAGTGGCTTATAAGAGGGAGATGTGCCCTCATAAGGTGTCCATAAAAGGATTTTATCTAGACATCTAGGCATCTTTGGCTGACATCCTATACCCTGTGGTCTAAACCACAGAGCCTAGGGCTTGCCAATCAGAAGGTCAGCAGTTTGAATCCCTGCGATGGGCTGAGCTCCCATTGTTCAGTCCAGCCCCTATGGACGAGACGGCCCTGTGAGCACCACAACCCCAGAATTTTACTTTTGAGTAGACATGTATAGATTTCACTGTAAACCTTAATAATTGTGTATGCTTTGCTTTCATGTAATTGTTTTGTTTTTGGTGCAATTCGAGATTTATTTACTTTTTTAACATGGTGAGATTGAGTATGAAAAAGTTTGAAAATCCCTGCAACAACAGTAACTTTAGAACAGAATGGTTGGTGATGACTCAATAAAAAAGCAAAGCAAAATCTGCATCAGAGGGCACAACATGTTCCCCTGGCATTACAGCATTGCAACTTGAGACAAAGATTTAAACAACCCTGCAGTGGCAGAACAAAGAGATATTTTCAATCTACTCCATGAAGTAATCAATAAGAACAATTCTCTTTAATGTGCTTTGATGACTATTTTCAGGCTTTAGAATTCTTCCCACCACTTGCTAATCCCTATTCAAAGTAAAATACATTTTTAAAAATCCATTAACACAAAAGAATCCAACATAATTGCAGCCACAGAAACAAAAAAGGAAAAATACACCAGGAAGCCACTCTGAAAACACTTAAATAAACAATAAAATATCATCAGAATAGACCATTTTGTTTTGCACCTATGAATATTTTTTGTGTCCTGCAGCTGGAAAAAACAGTCTGTAAAGTGATTTTCAGCATGTAGTGTCTCTCTTTGATTTCTTCTGCAGAAAATTTGGTTGATGATGCTCTATGAGTTTGATTTTAATCCATGTGTATTAACAAAACACAGCAGGAAGATTTGTTCCCTCCTCCTCCTCCTCTTTTATCCCTGCTCTCTGGCCTCTGTGCCCTGTGCACCTTCATATTACTGATGCTGGTGACTCAATACAGCAAATTAGGTGAAACACAACACGTTAATTACAGACTGTTCTTCTTCATAAACAAAAGTAGCTACATATAGCTAGTCATTCCATTGACCTTCTGACAACATTGTGTGACCAATATGTAGCCAGTTGATGTGCAAAGACATTTCCACTCACATTCCTTTTCAAATAGTTGAGTATCAGCCACAGATCCCAATAATACAAAGAAGTGCAGAGAATCTGGAGCTTGTTTGTGTTTCAGGCCCATGTTAGTGTGGAAGATATGCAGCCAAAACATAACTAGCAAGCCCTGCCTTAGTTAATGTATCAAAGGGGTCCATGGAGCTGTATTTGCTAAAAGGCTGACTCAGACCATAGAAAAGTACAGTGGTACCTTGTTACATATGCTTCAGGTTACATACACTTCAGGTTACAAACTCTGCTAACCCAGAAATAACGCTTCAGAATAAGAACAGAAATTGTGCTGTGGCGGCACAGTGGGAGGTCCCATTAGCTAAAGTGGAGCTTCAGGTGAAGAACAGTTTCAAGTTAAGAACGGACCTCTGGAACAAATTAAGTACGTTAACCAGAGGTACCACTGTAACTGGTAGAGTCCTATGAGGGAGGAAGTAAAAGTTTGTTTTCTTCCTCTTCTCACTCTCTTCTCTTTGAACCATTGTAGCTGATTAAATGTGAACATGAAATAACTCATGAACAAGGGAATGCAGAAAGTGTTGGTGGCAGGGGGAAAATATTGGTATAAAGGAGAATTCCCTAGATGCCAAGATCCAGGTTTGATTTAGATTGTATCTTACTGGCCCGGTGGTTTTTCCAACTTTCTTCAGTTTCAGCTGGATTTTTGCTATAAGAACCTGATGATCTGAGCCACAGTCAGCTCCATGTCTTGTTTTTGCTGACTATATAGAGCTTCCTCCATCTTTGGCTGCAGAGAATATAATCAATCTGATTTCGATGCTGCCCATCTGGTGAAGTCCATGTGTAGAGCTGTCTCTTGTGTCTACACATGGACAAGTGCTTTAGTGCTTAATTGGAGCAAGTAGAAATTCAGATTTTCTCCAGATTGACTTTTGCTCCTATTTAGCACTAGAATTGTCTAGAATTACCTTAAAAAGGTGCAGTCCTAAATATGTCTACTCTGACGTCTGCTTTGGGATAGATGACCCTTTCAGCTGTGCGATTTTGATTCTGTACCGTGTGCTGCTGCCGTGGGCATCACAATGGCATGAAACGCTGTTGTCCAATACAGATGTGCCAAACCTGGCAACTTGAAATTATCACCCATGAGAGCATGTTACTGTTTTTCAAAATTGTTTTTAGATGTCCCTAATGTTGTTAAATATGCTTTTTTAATTGCCTTGTTTGGCTGTTTGCCGCCTTGGGCTTCTTTGGGAGCGAGGGCGGGACAGAATCGTCAGAAGGGAATAAATGAAATGCCGGGTTTTCTCTATCGATTCCTATGCAGAGGCAACCACGGCGACAGCAACAAAAGGAAACTTCCACGGAGGGAGAAACTGGCGCTCTATCTTCTATGCGGGAAGAGCGTTGTTTAGCCCCGCCCCATCGTGACGTCGTCGAGTCACGGGCCTCACATCGTCCATAGGCAGCAATGAAGCTCCGCCCTGTTTGAGGGCTTCCAACATGGCCGACCTAGCAACGGCAGCACTTAGGGCGGTAACCCGGAGCAACCAGGTAAATTCTCCCCATCACCCTCAGACTATGCCGTTCTTCTGCTCTGTGGGCTTCTGAATGTGGTTTTGCTTGTAGCCGGGGGAGGAAAGGCGGAGGCCGAGGGTTACACGGGACCTTGCGGGTTGCATACACCTGTCTGAAAACTACCACTGTTGCTCGCCATGCGGCTTTGGCCTCGAGTTTCCCGGAGAATATTTCCAGAAATTAATGGATCCGGTACCCTCAGCACCAGCTCAGCCATGACGCTGCAGGGATGTGGACCCCGGGAAGGCGACGGATCCGCAGTCACCCGCCTTATGCTCCTTGTGCGCCGGCTCAGCCATGACGCCGTGCTTCTGCTCTGTGGGCTTCTGAATGAGGAGGTGGAGACCTGTGGGATGTCAATCAAGTCCAACATTCTAAGAGAGGACCAACTGCCACTTTGTGTCAGTTAGTTTTGGTCTGTTAGTTAGGCTGCTGCTGCTTAAAGATGTATTAACAGACTCACTAATATAGTTTAGATAGTTTATATCTTTTGTTTTGTAACCTAAATATATACATGAATGAATCTGTCAGTAAATGAGTTTATTTTGGTTATTAATCAGATTCATGTTTATCTTTATTTTAAGAGGGATAAAGGGATTGACAATCAAGAAAGGGCGAAGGGCTCAAACGAGCCAGCAATCCGTTTGTCGTTGTGCAGGTTTAAATAAGGAACGTTTAACTCTGCAACTATATTATATAAATGTTCCCACAAGACCAAGGTTTACACGGGACCATGTGGTTTTCATACACCTGTCTGAAAACCACCACTGTTGCTCGCTATGCGGTATTGGCATGGGCGTACCGGGGGGGGCAGGGGGCAGCTGCCCCCCCTAGAAGCCAGCTGCAAAAATGATTGGCGTCATGCTGAGGAAGAAGCGGGGCGGGAGGAGAGGAGCGGAGAAGAAGGGGAGGCAGTGGAGGAGGAGGAGGAGGCAGCTGTCCCCGCCGCCCGAGGTCCTCCCTTTGCCCCCCCCCCCTTGCCCAAGGCAGCTCCTGTCCCGGAGCCGAAGGAGGAGCGCCTGTTGCGCGCTCACAGCGGCGGGCTGCGGTGGGGTCGGCTCTGCTCTCCTTTGCTAACTGTGCTGCCGCCGCTGCGTCAGGCTTCGCTCTTCCCTCTTGCGCCTCCCTCCCTCCCCTACCCTCCTGGCCGTCTCTCTCTCTCTCTCTCTCTCTCGCCATTGCCCCTCCATCGCGTGCAGGGCCGGTGCGTCTCTTTTTTGGCCGAGGAGTTTTCAGGGGCTGGCTGTTTTTCAGGGAAATAAACAAGCAAACCACCACGCTCTTTGCAATGGAAAGGAATTGCTCTTAAGATCTCCTGGGCTGCTCACTGCGAAGGAGGAGCGCCTGTCGCGCGCTCACAGCAGCGGGCTGCGGTGGAGACGGCGCTGCTCACTGTGCTACTGCCTGTCAAGCTTTGCTCTTCCCTCTCGCGCCTCCCTGCCTCCCTCCCTCCATCCGCTCCTCATATTCCCTTCCTTTTGCGCTGCTGGTCTCCTTCAGCCTCCTCCTGATTCTCGTTCGCTTTCTGTCCCTTTCCCTTCCTCCTTTCCTGCTCCTCTTTGCGTCCTTTCCATTTCTTCCACCCCACCCAGCCCCAGATATATTTCCTTCAGCCATCTCCACTCCACTTTTCTTTTCTTTTCTCCCCTCCGCATTGCATATTCTCCTGATGGGATGTGGGTTTGTATTGTAAAAACAGCTCTTCTTGCTGGGGGCAAAAAGGATATTTATGAAGGACACAGCAGGCATGGAGAGGCAATTTAACCATTTCCTCCCATGTTGCAGCCCTAAGGACTGTTGCTCTTCTGAGGTCAATTCCTAATTTGCTTTGGAGAGAGCCTCCCGTGTTAACATTTGGATTTCCTACCAATGCAAATAGCAATTTCAAAGGGGTGGTTTTCATAAGGACCACAACAGGTGTGGAAAGGGTTGAACTCTCCGTCTGCTGTGGCCCTGATTATTATCAACTGCCCCAATTGATGCTATTTGCATTTAAAACAATAACAGCAAGCCAGCACACTGGATGCAAAGACACATTTAACATCACATCTTGCTTGCCCCTAGAAATGCTTGTAAGGAAAAAGAAAAAGAAAACCTTTTGGAGCAGCACTATAATCTCTATCTGTTACTGCTATTCAGATACTGTGCATAAGATGAGTTATTTCCACTATGCTAACACATATATCTGCCTGACCAGCAGCTTAATTTTAGCACATATTCTGTTAAAGTGATCCATTTATTTATTCGATATAAAAATTCTGTCAATGTTCTACTTCTGCCTGTGTCTCCATCTGTTCACGAAGATCCACAAATACCATTTGGACACAATTTCAGATGCAGTGTTCAGAACTGGGCTCTATCAGTACTTGACATCCTGATCATATGCATATTGTTTCAGTCTGAATCACTAGCGCAAACAAGCAGGCACAACAGGTCAATCAGTAAAACAGACAGTTGGCCCACCTGTATCTTCCCAAAAACTACTAAATAGGAACTATTTAGTAAACTAGGAACAACTGAAATAGCATGTATGCACAACAGCAGCATCAACCTCAGAACATCTGTGAGTCTTGTCCTTGTGTTTTGGTTCAGGCTGAGACTAACAACAGCAATTGAACTGATTTTCAGGGTCAGCTCAGCCTCTACAGCTCACTGTTCCATTAGCAAACTCTTGTCTGTTTCACGCATTATACAGTAACAAGAATACACTTGAAAGGGAAGTGTACACCCAAAAAAGTGTACTAAGGGATTCTTACAGCTGTGGCAAACAGAGGAGTAGATCATAATATACAGAACAGAACAGCAACACAACAGAAGTCTGCCAAAACAGCAAAAACATAACAAAAAGGACTTACGGTTGATAAGTGTTCACTTTAGGGGGGGGGGGAAATCCCATTGTGTAGGAATCCTTAAAATCACAGAGTTTACAAAATATGGTTGCCAATTCCACACACTTAACAAACAAAGCATAAGTCTTTGGAGATCTCTGGGGCACAAGCTACGTGAATAAATCTTCCCTGGGTAGGAGTTCCAAGTTTGCAAGTAGTTGCTTCCCATTGCTTGCCTTCCTCCCATAGAGTGCAGATGCCATTGAACTTGGATTGTCATAAAGACCATAAGAAAAGCCCTGCCTGATCAGGACAAAGGTCAACCTGGTCTAGCATCCTGTTCTCACAGTGGCCCACCAGATGCCTAGGGGATATTTGCAAGCAGGACCTGAAGGCAATAGTATTTTATTCACTTGTGACTTCCAGCAACTGGTACACAGAGTCATGCTGCTTCTGGCACTGGGGGTAGGTAGAACATAGCCATTGATAACCCTATCCTACATGAATTTGTATACCGGTAATCCTTTCAGAGTTGTACTGTGCTGAAGCCTTCTATATTGTGTCGCAGCATTTAAAGATAAATTGCAGGCAGATTTCAATGTAATAGTTCTGGTTGCATGGCACATCTCTATTAGGTATTTGGCATTAATATTATTAATGTATTATTATTTTCGGGGGGGTTCAGCATCTCTCCTGCACGTGTCAAGGTTCATGGGGTAGCTAAAGGCAGTTTGGATATGTATGAAGCCTCTTTGGAAAGGGGCAGTTTCAGGTACTGCTGGGGACAGAGGGAAAGCGAGGCATCTGGCCAGCTCTGTTGGAAACGGGGGATGGGGTGCCGTCAGGGCAGGACTTTGGGGGCAGAAGTCCATGACCCCTTTCATAGGAACAAGCAGGACCCACACTATACACAGCAGGGCTATCAAAGCATTCCCCCCCCCAAAAAAATTCAGAAGCATTTCCCCCCCCCCCCCCGGCTCATCACCATTTCCCCCCCTCTCCCTCACTGCATACTCCTTCCTCCCGGTGCAGCCATTGGCTAATATCGCTGAGGCACAGGCCAATGGGTGGGCAGCTCTGCATGGCTGAGAGCAGGAAGAGGGCTGGGCTGAGCTGGCTCAGCGCCATTTGCAGCAGCCAACCATGCCCGAGCCTGCTGCCAGCTGTTTCAGGTAATCTGTGCGTTTTTCCTTTATTTTTTTAATAATGGGTGTGGATGGGGTCTGGATTGAAACGAAAGTTTTGAGCAAGTTTTCTTCAAACCCAAGAAAAATGATATTAGTATAAGACATGTAACTAGAATAAAAATTAATTTTTTTCAAGCAAATCATTGTAATAACTACCGTAATAAAGCACTGCTATAATTATATATAATTTTCTTAAAATTTTGGTTTCATTCACCTTTTCCGTGCTGAAATGTCACAACCTGAACAACCATGGCTTGCCCCCCCCCCCCAGTTTTGATCCTGGGTACGCCCCTGGGTATTGGCCTCGATTTTTGCGCTGAAAATTCCTGGAAATCAATGGAACTGGTACCCTCAGCACCAGCTCAGCCATGACGCAGCGGGGATCTGGACCCTGGGAAGGCGGCGGATCCGCAGCCACCCGCATTATGCTCCTTGTGTGCAGGAACTATTATGTGCGTTAAAGTTCTGCTGTTCTCTGAGTTTGCCACCAAATGCCACAGTAAAGTAATGAATCTTGCTCGGTAGATACATATTGCGATGAGATGTTGTGTTAGAATGTTTTCATGTGAAATTTAAATTCCTTAATTGATTTGGCGTTAGTGGTGTAATTAGAGTGATTAAGGTTGAGGTGAAAGATGACTGAATCAGGCATTCATCTTTTATTTTTTAAGCACTCTTTAAATAAAAAACCCCACAGTGTTTCTGATTAAAGCATTTCTTCTCATGTTTGGGGTAGAATCACGGTTCTTTCAGTAATTCATTTGCTTTTCAACAAAATTTCAGAACAGCAAGATAAAAGATGATCAGCTTAAGAAAGCTGAATTCATAAGAGAAGGGGACAAACTAAATAAACAGTAAGCATTTATCTTCTATTGTTGTAGGAAACATAGTTTAAAATTACAAAGAAACATTTATTTTTGTCAGAAATTATAACAGGATAGTGCCCTGGAACTCATGTAGATCAATATTCTTGTTTAATACAGATGATTACAATAACTTTTGAATGAAGTATAATCTTTGTTCAGCTTTAAAAAGAAGACTTTTGGATAATTTTGATGATCACACCTATAGAATTCCTATAGTACAAACATGTGCAGCCCAATCCTATGCATGTTTACCTAGAAATAAGCACTACTGTATAACACACTAGTAAACGTGCATAGGATTGTAGCTATTAGCAAAGCCCAATCAAATAAGAAAAAGTTCTCAAATCATAATATTTCCACTCAGTATGATTAGTTTAAAAGGAGCTAAATTTCCCTTTTATTATGTGACTGCTGAATTTTATGTTACAAGAGACTTGTCCCAAAGATGACCCTTATGAAATTTGATTTGTAGTAAGGCTTTGATCAACATCCAATTTATTCTTACTTAGCATTCCTAAAGACATATGAGGACTACACTGGAGAGTATTGCCTCTGTGGTACTTTATATTATGCTGCAAGGCATTTGGCTTGAGCGGCATTTTGTGTATAAAATGCTACTTTTCAGGGGGTTTTCTTTAAGTGAACAGTCTTGATCACAGATCTCCTGGTCATGCCTAGTTTGCCCTTAAGTGAGGTGTGTTTTTATGGAAATTATTATTTTATATTTTTCTGAAAGTGATGTGGTTTAAGACTATTTATTGATTCATTTTTTTACTTATTACTATAATAATTCACAGGTTCAAACTAAAGACTAATTAAAAGCATTTATTGTATTTGCTTTGCTTGGGTGAATGCATTTTAACTGAAAAATATGAGTAGTGTATGTTTTGTATTGCATGGAGACTTAGCGAGTCAAAACTTTTTATATCTGATTTAGTTGGTACCAATGTATATTCTGTTATTTGTCAAATATGCATTTTAAACCAAACTTTGTCCCTAGACTTCTGAGCATTGAAAAGGATAAAAATATCCTTCTCTTCAACAAGAAGAATGACTTCAGGATGGAATATAACACATTGGAAGAACTGGAAAATGAACTGACTAAGAACCGGAAAGCCGAAAGTAAAATATTGTTTTCATTATATATATTTACAGTGGTACCACTAGTTGCAGACACAATCCCTTCCGGGGTGCCGTTCACACCCCGTAAAGTCCGTAACTAGAGTGGTGCTTTGCGCATGTGCGAAGCGCACAGAATGCTTCTGTGCAAGCGCGCACAGCGAAATCCAGAAGTATACAGTATGCTTCCGGGGCTGCTTCATTTGCAAGCCGAAAAGACGCAACATGAACCTAACGCAACACGAAGTATGACTGTATTCATTTCCCAGTTTGATGATAACTGAAAACATTTCCTGCTACATTTTATGCCCCACAAACACTACAAAAGGTAAAGGTAGCTGTGTTGGCCCATTAAAATTTCCAAAATCTATATATGGGAATACCTTTACTAGGCTAACTAAAGTCTCACAAAATTGTGTGCAAGCTTCAAGTTCTCCAAAATGCTGAGTCAGACTCCAGTGAGGGGGGAAGAGTATTTGATCCCCTGCTAAATTTGCCTGTTTGCCCTCTGACAAAGTCCAGTCCATAATTTTAATGGTAGGTTTATTGTAGCTGTGAGAGGGAAACACCCAGATACCCAGGAGACAAAAGTCAGAGATTGATTTTTGGAAGTACCATACTTCCTATTAGGTGCCATGGGAGATTTACTAGAATCAACAGTTGCTCCACTCACTCTTAAAACTCTTAAGCTTCCCCTTCAAATGTCATCCCCCTGAAAAGCTGCCTGCCAAGACTGGGAGGCCTCCAAAGTGGCATCCTAAAAGACTACCATCAGAATGAGATTTTGTTCCTCTCTGCCATGAGTTAGAGCAGTAGTCTTCAACATTATCAGACCTAGAAGCCACCTTTAACCCAAACATGCATTTTGCAAGCTATTTATTATTGCCATATGTTGGTATGCTATAGTGCTGCTGTTGTGACCCACCATAGATGAGTCTACAGCCCAGTAGTGGGTCCTGCCTTACTAATCAAAGACCAGTGAGCTAGAAGCAATACTTTCTGCTCACTCACTTGCAGAGGAGGTGCAGGTTGGATCTCACATACCTGTATAATTAAACACTCTGGTTGTTGCTACAAATAGAGAATTTACTAATAAGTATGTACAAAGAGGCATGCTAACAGAAGCCTACATACTTTCTTGAAAGTAATCCTGTTGAACATGGAGGAACATTTGAGTAAATACGCATAGGATAGCCTGTATGATGGATAACATAATAACATTCTGCAGAAGATGTTCCATTCTCTGTGTATTTTGGTTATATGAAACTATCATTAACACCCAGATCCTAAATTTCAGGTTTGCTCATGTTGCTCCTGGATGAAGGGTTTTCTATTTTCACTTAAATGGAAGGGCCCTTCTGCCAGCATGTCCTTATTTGTGAATTGGAATACTTGCGCCCTTAAGGGATTGTTGAATTGGGGCAGCAAATATTATGCTGATAGAATGGACTGAAGATGTTTTGATATGAAGGTGTAAGGTGATTCCCCCCCCCTACTTTCACAGAAGCTAATATCCAACAAAAACTGGACAGAATTTCTAATAATGTTAAAGGACTCCAGCGACAATTAAAACATGTGAAGCCAACCCCAGAATGTAAGTCTTATTACTAATGTTTTTGCTAGGAAAAAGAAAATCCTTATAAGTTGCTTGAATAATTGTGTTGCAGATTGAGACTTTCCCTGTGTTTTAACTCTGAAAGGGTTTCCATTGTGCACTTGGCTAATAATTGGATTAAACTGAACACAGTTGCAGCCCAGTTTACAAAGTCTGCAGTCCTCTGCTCACATACTAGAGACCTAATGTAATGGAAGTCAGTGAGACTTATTTCTGATGAAATCTTCATTATATCATGCTGAAGGTCTCTTCTGTGTTGGCCTGCAACTTATAAGAGCAGGAATCTGCCAACCTGCTGTTATTCAATGAAGGTTAATTCCAGTTTAGCTGTGATAGATGGAAGTGTCATTTCCTTATGTGATCAAGCTCACTTTTTTGTGTTGTGTAATAATAATAATATATTGTACCCCACCCATCTTACTAGAACTGGATTATTATAGATCTGTTCCTGGCATAAATTCACTAGGGAGCTGTTGAAGGATATTTGTATATGATGTTTGCATAAGCAGAAATGTCCTGGTTTTTATCTCATTTCCCTTTTCTTTAAATTTGGTTATTTTACAATTTCTTAGTATTTTTAAAGCCTCTGCTGTGAGCAAACGTCTCTGTTTTTATATATAAACATAACTTTTTCTCTATTTTGTAGTTGTTGACGGACTCAGAGGAAGGATGGAAGAAGTTGAAATGGCAATGAATGCTTTTAAAGAAGAACAGCAACAAAGGTATTTGATTTTTATTTTAAGCGTTAATATCCTGACTGTTTTTGATAGAGCTAAGGTGGTTAATAGCAAAGTTAAATCCACATAACAACACTAGAAGCAGAACAGAGAATAAAAAGTAGCTTCTAAATCAGTTTCTAGCAGTTAAAAGTTGTTCAGTTTAACGTTTATGGGTTGAAATCCGGTCCTTAAAAGGAAGGTTTTTAAATTTTAAGCCTTTTTAAAATGGTTTTAGCAAGCCACTTAAAAAGGGGCATGGTGTAGGTCCTTTTGGAGAGAGTTCCAGAGTCAGGGCACAGCTACCGGTACCATGAAAGCCCTTTTATCTTCAACACCATATGCTCTGGTTTTAAATCTCATAGTTGTTATACTAGGAGAACCTTCCCCAACCTGGTGCCCTTCAGATGTTTTTGACTACATTTCTCATCAGCGTCAGCCAGCATGGCCAATGAGGACGTATTATGAGAACTTTACTCAAGAACAGGCATAGGCAAACTCTGGCCCTCCAGATATTTGGGACTACAATTCCCATCATCCCTGACAGGACCAGTGGTCAGGGATGATGGGAATTGTAGTCCCAAACTTCTGGAGGGCCAGAGTTTGCCTATGTCTGTTCAAGAACATCTGGAGGGCACCAGATTGGAGAAAACCATACTGGAATATATCAATAGCTTGCAGGATGTTATTTGTAAACCTCTAGCAGCTTTTATGTCTTGCAATATGTGAGGGATCCTATTCCCTCCCCTTCAATACTTCCCCAACAGTGACACTCCCTAGGTTTCACTGCCAACTAGGATGAATCTTTCAGTGTTCATATGGGAGTTGTCTCTGGGGTACCTCAGGGCTCTACGTTTGAAAACCTCTTGCCACCTATGGGATCTCCCTACCAGGGTTCCCAACTACTGCTGTTTGCCTTCCCTTTAGGCAAATAAGTGGCACACTTGGCTTCACTGTCCAGCCCTCTGTATGACAGGAGAATAAGCAAACAGTTCCCTCTTCCACAGGAAAGCTTTGTTCTCTCCTCTTAGTCACACCTCTTAAGGTACTGATACACTGCCACAGTCAACGAACGTTTAAGCACATTTAACTTTATTAGGTAACTTGAAAACATGGATGTCTCGGGTTATTACTGGTACAAATCTTCTTCTCGTGTAATTCAGCTTTGTTATAATATTTCCTACATCCCTTTAGCAATAGTAATGACCTTTCCTCCCATTCCCCAAAGCCTAACCTCTCATTCTCTCTCTCTAACCCTCCATCCCCAACTGCCAAACCCCCAACTGACTTTCAACGGTTGTTCCCCCTCCTTTTAGAATGCCAACTAGCTCCGCCTCCCAGGGAACACCTACCTAACATGGGAGTGATAGGTTAGCCCATAATGAACCTGAACCATCAGCAGGCATTATTCCGCCACACAATATAATTTCCCCCAGAATTGGCATAGGAGCTAGCAATGCAATCATATGCATGTCTACTCAGTAGTAAGTTCCAATGATGACAATGTGCTCACTCCTAGGTAAGTGATTATAGAATTCTAGCCTAAGAGTCTTTGGTTCATTTGTCATCTGTGCCATGGATGTGGTAACTGATTCTGATAATTCTGACTTACCTGGTACCATCTTGCAAAGATTGAAATGTATATAAATAGTTTTTTTTAAAAGGACTGTTTATTATTTGGTTCCTTACGTAAGATGTTAAGGCTGCAGTCCTATACACACTTACCTGGGAGTAAGTCCGTTTGAACTCTGAGTACCGGTAGCTATGGATAGGATTGTATTTTTGGTGGTGTTTAAAAGGTAAACTATGTCATTTCCCGATTTTCAGGAATACATGCTGCCCTACATCTACATAGACAAGAGAGTGTTTATATGACCTTTTGGCATAAATACTGTCTGAAAACATACTATTCCAACGTTTTGCTGCCACTGTCAGGCTCCAAATGTTCAAGACATCAAGAAATGTAGGCATCCTCAGTGGGGTTTTTGACTTTGATCAGCATGCCTTCCAAAACTACTTTTGCAAATCTACTCAGTTTCAAACATATTTTTCCAGGCAGGATGGGCAAGCATGGTTGGTACTCGTCACATAGTTATCCGGATCTTACTGTCTTTAGGTTTGTTGGTTAATTATTTTGCTAATTGTTAATGGTTTATTAACTATGCTTTTATTTAAGATATGAGGAGCTCATGAGAGAGGAGAAGACAGCTACCAATGAGATTAATGCATTAGAGAGAAAAATTGAGCTCTGGGCATTAAGTACTTCAGCAACAGGAAAAATGTCCAAACAAGGCATTCTTGTAGTGGATAAAAAGACACAAAATCACCTGCCTCATGGAGTACTTGAGCTTGAAAAATTCCTTCAACAGACAGGGGGGAAGCAAGGAGGTTGGGATGAATATGATCACCAACAATTTTTGAAATTGTGGACAAAGTATAAAGGAAAACCATTGTACATTGATGAAGTCCTTGATCATCTTCCTGACAAAACAAGGGAGGATATTCTGCAGCATGAGAAATGGTATCAAGAATTTCTAATTTTAGAAGCGCAAAAAAAAGAGGTGAGATGATTTTGCTACAGTGGTGCCTCGCAAGACGAAATCGTTTTGCAATAATTTCATCTTGCAAAGCACGGTTTCCCATAGGAATGCATTGAAATGGGCAAAAAAAGTCAATTTTAAAAAAGTCCGGGGGAGCTGGAGGGAGGGAGGGAAGGGCAGCGGAGCTGTGCCTGAGGGAGCAGCGCCCAGCCACTCCGGCAGCAGCAGCAGCGACTCCCAGCTCCGCCTCTGCCAGGCTGACCGGCACTCTCATCGGTGACCTCACCAGAGGGAGGGAGGGAGGGAGGGGAGGGAAGGGTGGCCACCCTCCTCAACCGCTGCCCTCCGGCCTGGGAAGGGGGAGCCGGAGGGAGGGAAGGGCGGCCACCCCGGTAGCAGCAGCAGCAGGGACTCCCAGCTCTTTGCCCTGCTTCTTCCTTGCACTTCGGCTTACAGTGGTACTGCGCAAAACGAATGCCTCGTTTTGCGAGTCACGGCCATAGAAAATTTCGTTTTGTGAGTCACCTAAAAAATCACAAAACCCTTTTGTCTATCGAGTTTTTTGTTAAGCGAGGCATTCGTCTTGCGAGGTACCACTGTAATTGGTGTTTGCCACTTTAACAACTTTGTGTCAAAAACGATGAAACCGTCCACCCTCTTTTCTTCATCTCTAGCTCTGCTGCTATGGCTTTCTTTTCCTTTGCTGGTAAGCCGGACCTGTTACTTTTAAAATATTCAGTAGGTGGTGGTATTCTGTCATTTTACCCAGGAGAAAACATTATTGTGCCCTTGAGAGCAAAACGTGTCCTTCATAGGGTTTTGTACAGGGCCACATCCTCCTACCCTGCAAACCTTATTGTTCAATGCCTCGGCTTTGTACTGTCAGAGGACATAACTTTGCAGCCTTAGACACACACTTAGTTGTTTCCCTAAACACCAGCTGTATCGGTATTGACCTGGAGTTTATTCCTTATTGAAATGTTTAGCCACAGATGGGAATCGTTCTCTGCTTCCTTACACAGTTGTGGCATCAGTTTATAGGGGTGTTGGCTGTGAGGAGATTTGTGAGGAAGGATGAGAGGCTGCCAGCTCTGCTGGCTAGGGGTAAGATCACAGGGCTCTTGACCCCACACGGGGGGCTGCAGACAGAATGTAGTTGGTTAAGGGAGTTGTGGACTCAAAAAGGTTGAAAACCTCTGGACTAGGCATTAAAGAAGTTGGGGCAGAACCTGTAATTTGCCTTAAGTTAAATGCCAACGGCATGAATAAGTCAATGCCAGCTACATCATTGCAGTTCTGTTTAAATTGAGGACAACAACAGTGAAGTGGGTTACAGAACTGCCTCTTATATGGCAAGGCTTTATACAGACTGGTTAAGTAAATCTACAGTAAGCCCGCAACTTACTCAGGAGTTATGTTTTTGGGATTGCATCTAAAGCCAAAATTACATATAGTCAGAACACATTGAGTTCAGTGGCAGTTGGGATTGCCAAAGTCATTTTATTGAAACCCTGCTCCCTTTTCACCCCCTTTAATTTTCTTCAAAAAATATTTGCCACATACATAAAGCTGAATATGCACAGGTTAAATGCACATAGGTTGCAAGCTTACTATATTGGCATTTGATGCTTAGGGTTTAAAGCATTGTTAAGTGGTTTGTTGAGGAAAATCTCATAAGATTCTGTTAAGAAATGACTCCTACTTTTTCACTCTACATGAAAAATAGGCAAGTTCCTAATTGATATGAGTTTCTAATAAGTAAGGATTTTGAAATATATTGTTCATCTTTGTTAGCCCTCAGAAAGCTGGAACTAATGTGACAATATAATCTGCTTTAATTGGTTTGTTCTAGTCCATTCAACAATGGAAGATAAAAAAGCTACAAGAGAGAGAAAAAATCTTATCCCAGAAGAAGAAGAAGCCAGAGGAAGGGCTCGCTACAGCTATACTACAGCACACAGCAGCCCAGAAGCAAAAAGTTGAAGAGGAAAGGAAAAAACGACTGAAAGAACTTGAATCGTGGAAAAGGCAAAAAGCAATAGAATATGCAATGAAACAGGCTGCTCAGCTACAAGAAGAGGAAGAGAAGAAGAAGAAAAAGCAGAAGGAACGTCAGCGGCAATTTCAGATAAAGTTGCTGTTGGAAGACTATAGTAGGCAGAAAAAGGAGGAGGAAGAGTTTTTGCGACTTGAGAAGGAAAAGAGAGAGGAAGCTGAAAGGGAAGAGAAGAGAAGAATTGCTGCAGAAGAAATTCTTAAGTTCCAAGAGCGAGTGAGTATTGATCTCCTGCATATTTACTTCAGATTCCTCGTTCTGTAGCAAAACAGAACAAAGATACCAAAATACCATAGTTTCCCGTGTATAAGACTTAGGTTTCCCCCCTAAAAATCTCAAAAATTTGGGTGCGCCTTATACATGGATACTTCTCCCCACATTTTCTTAAATTGGAGTCTCCCAAAATAGGGGGCGTCTTATACATGGGGGCATCTTATAGACGGAAAAATACGGTACATGGTATCAAAATGCACGACAAGTTTCTTAGCAATACATGTTGCTCTTTACACCTGCATTTAATTGGTACTGTCTGTGGTGCAGCAACAAGTTCCATTGCTTACTATTACAGGCTTATCTCTTTGCCCAGATATCTCTTTGCCCAGGGCGAATAAGAATTGAGACAAATTGGTGAGCATTTAATTGCTGCATAATACAGTGGTACCTCTGGTTGCGAATGGGATCCGTTCCGGAGTCCCGTTCGCAACCTGAAAGGTCTGCAACCAGAAGCGCCAAATCTGTGGACGCACGTGGCGCAAATTGGCACTTCTGTGCATGCGCAAAGCACAATTTAGTATTTCTGCGCATGCACGCACTCCAAAACTCGGAACTAACCTGTTCCGGTACTTCCGGGTTCGGCGCGTTCGTAACCCGTGCCGAACGCAACCCGCAGCGAATGCAACCCGAGGTATGACTGTACTGGAACCAATACTTGGAGCTGCATGTCTCCTCCTCTTCTCCTGGAAAAGGGAGAAGGACTAGCTACACATGCTGTTTCCAAAGCATACACCCTCCACATTCAAGGCTGCATGCTGGGCTCCTTCCTCCTCCCCCGGCAACATTCTTCAAGTGCGCAGAGAGAAAAGCTTTGCATTGGAAAATGTGCCCCAATTGGCCCTCTCACTCTGCAGGAGTGGGAAATGGGAGAGAAAGAAATGCAAATATGCTGTGGCCAGTTTGTTATCTGGACTTTCTCTGTTAGAGAGAGGAGGAGGAGGAAGAGGAGGAGTAGAAATAGATAGATAGATAGAAGAAGAAGAGGAGTTTGGATTTGATATCCCGCTTTTCACTACCCGAAGGAGTCACAAAGCGGCTAACATTCTCCTTTCCCTTCCTCCCCCACAACAAACACTCTGTGAGGTGAGTGAGGCTGAGAGACTTCAAAGAAGTGTGACTAGCCCAAGGTCACCCAGCAGCTCCATGTGGAGGAGTGGAGACACGAACCCGGTTCCCCAGATTACGAGTCTACCACTCTTAACCACTACACCACACAGATAGATAGATTAGATAAATATTATTTATACCCCACCCATCTGGCTGGGTTTTCCCAGATGACAGTGCTGGCTGATAGTTCCCTCTCCCCTTGATGTGGGTTGGAGAAAGAGAATATTTCTGTATTTTATCTCTGAAATGTATTTGCCACCCTTCAGATAATTGGCACTTAATGAGCAGTTACAAAACAGTAAAAGAAAAGTGAATATTTTTGCTTGGGGTAGGTAGGAATTGGATTCAGACAAGGCAAATGTGTGTCCTACTCCTGCAGTTGTTTCACTGGCTGAGTCTTGCCCCTTCACCCCTCAAAGAGGTTGCTGGTTGGTTGGTTGGTTTGGTTGGTTTCAGAAAGTTTACCGGTACATACCATTTGCTTGTAAGTAAGCCTCTAAGTGGTTTACTGAAGTATAAGATAAATAACATTATCACTAAAAAGAGTTGTTTAAAATATTTAAAATATTATTAAAATCAACAGTACCTAAAAGAAATAAAACACATTTAACTTCTACATGTCTGGATAGACTCGCTGAAAACAAAAATGTTTTAAGCGGCTACTAAAAAGAGTCAGTGAAGATGCCTGCCCGACGTATAGAGTTCCAAAGTAGGTGCTGCACTTTGCACTAGAACCAACTGCCCTGAAGCAAGGGAGGAAAAAATGGTCAGCTGTCATAACAGCCACCTCTTCTAATAGCATGTTTTACTCACTTAATACCGTAGTATGTTCTTGTTCTTACTGATCTAATTAATGTAAGCTGCCCCGGGAGCCTTGTTGGTTGAAGAGGGAATAGAAATAGTTTTAAGTAAATAAACATTACAAAAACCCAGATATTTTAAGATAAAGGCCACTGCATGAAATAACTAAAAACTCTAAAAAGTTGCATATGTTTAAAAGAGTGGAAAATAAAAGCTTGTTTTACTAGTGCTAAAATGATGGCAAAGTGGCGGAGGGGGGGAGAGAAGCATTCTACAGTTCAGATTCCACCATCAAAAAGGATCTCCTGTCTCTACCTGCCTGCGACATCTGGAATAGAGTCTCTAGGGTAGATATCATAATGTAGGCAGAGTGATAAAGAGAAATTGATTGAGCAGATACAACCATGCAGATCCCAAAAGATGTGCACCAGCATGTAGAGTTAAGCCTGGAAGGGAACAGTGACCCATTGAGGTTGTGGAGAAAGCACAGTGCTTGATGGCAGCTTGGCATTTGTTATCTTCTAGGACTTGGGGAGGGGAGTTTGTATACATGAAAATAATTCCCTCCCTGTGTCCTCTGGGGAATAAATAGTGAAAAAGTGGGAAGGGTCAGGCAAGAGTATGAAGGATTGGGGGGGGGACTCCCATCCTGATTATTTGTAGGGTTAACTAAGCAGAGGGCTTTGTGTACTAACTTTCAGTGAAGAATGCAGCGTAGAGCTACTCTGGCCATTTGTGCAAAGGCCTTGCTGAACATTACTCTCAAAAAGCGTTGGTTGATCTTGGTTATTGAAACACTGTTGCATAAGATGCTTTGTTTTGCTTGAAAATTACTATTATTGATCCTAAAGAGATTTTTTCCCAATTGTATTTTATTCTTCCATTGTATTTTATTCAGGATTTATCTAAACTTGTGTTTAAGATTCAAGAAAAACAGGCAAAGGTAGACGAAAAGATAGAAAAAGAAAGAAGATTGAGAGAAAAGTTGAGAGAGAAGGTAATACATGAATTTGTCATGCAGCTCCATCCTAATCCATTTCTTCACACTAACACCCCATTTCACACACCATCCATTCCTTCCTCCCATTGACTCCATTTAAAATTTCCCATCCACACCACCACCACATGCAAATGGCAGCAGCTAAGGACTGAACTTGGACCAGGACCAGGTATTGGGGACCTTAACACTCTTCCAGTAAGGATCCTAACCCATATTAAACCCTTCATACCTGTAGTTTGCATTGATGAAAAAGTAATGAATGGATCATTTTTGGTAGTGTAATCAGGAAGCATTTGTGGACAACTCTAAGACACTGCTTAACTTCATGGCACTGATCTGACTCAGGGAGGATTCTCCCCTTAGAATTTTTTATTTTTAACAGAAAACCTTGGGGTTTCCCCCTTGAAAATGCTGGTTCTTCTTCAGTTACATTTCTGTTAGAACTCACATTAAATATTTGTTTTAATCACAAAGTGAGTCCAAGGCAAAACAACAACAACCGATGGCTTGAATTTTGGCTTCTACATAATAGCTACTGTTTGCAGTTGCCTTTTAGGATGAGTTTTTTTAAGTTTTTAAGTTTTCACTGTCAACAGGTTGAAATGAATGTAACTCGAGACCCATGTAGGCTGTTGAAGCCTACAAAAGTTTGGGAAGAACGAACAAAAGAGATTGGACCAGAAGGTTCAGGGCCACTTCTGCATATTCCGCACAGGTAAGGAAACAAAAGCTATGTGTTTGTTTTAATGTAATTCATCCCAGAATGTTTACCCCTCTTTATCTTTATAGGGCTGTCCCAAGCTGGCGACAAGGACTATAGTTGGATGGCTGCACAGTTTTCTTAGAAGATATGAAAAAGCATGTATAAATTTCCTGAATATTTTTAATTGTATTACTATTCCTGTTTTTGTTTTTGTAAGACTTCATTATGTAATTAAGGATGTATGTTTTATACAGAGTATGAATTTATGTAAATTGACATTCTATGTCATGTACATTTGATCTTTTATTTAATATCCTTCTGTAGATTACAGCAAAAATTACTAGTAAAATCTGTAAAAATGCACTGTTTCTTACTTCTTCTGAATTCTCTTTATTTCCCCCCGGAATATGTATTTAGTAATTTAGTTCTAGGAATGCACTGTTTTATAATAAATTTAATTACATTATAAATTCTTTTTTGCTGTGTTATTGAGTTGAGAGTGAAATTTGTCTCAGACTACTGTATTTTACTTATTATCTTACATTTATATATTGACTTCCTTTCAATGGAATCCCAGATATTGTACATGGTTGTCAGGCAAATGCCTATCCAGGTTTGCTGCTGATAATCAGGTTGTTCAAGGAAATTAAAACAAAAGGCAACTGTAAAGAGCTCTAAAAGGATATCTTCAAATTGAGTGAATGGGCAGTAATATTGCAAATGCAGTTCATTGAAAGTAAGTGTAAATTGATGCACACTGGGGCAAAGAATGATAATTGGATTCACATATACACTCATGCGGTCTGAACTGGCAATGACTGACCAGGAACGAGACGGGTCAAAGCAGAAAGCTTGATTAAAAGTCAACCCAGCTAATCTGGATGTGGGGTTCGAGTCATGATTTTCACTGCAGCGATGGAATAAAATGATTATTAAAAAGCATGGCATTACAGCTGTTGGCATTGTGTGGAGCCGCTCTATTCAGGTAAGGATTGTTTTTCCTTTTACCACTCCAGCACGAACATTTTCTTTTTTTTCAAAGGCTTTTACTGCAATTATTTTGGAAGACTACCGGTAGTAAATGTAGAATGCATGCTCCCAAACCCATCGACGCGCTTCCTATTTAAACGACGGCAAGTTTTCTGAGGTCGCCTCTGATTGGCGCGGATGCCGGCTGGCCCCGCCCCTTTATCCGCACACGGGGCGCGCTCTCCCTCCCTGCTCCCTCCTCCCTCCGGAGCTGCTTCCTCCGCCCCCAATTAGCGCGGCGCCTCGGCCGCACCACGTGACCCGCGTGCCGCCGCCGGTGACAGACGTTGCGCGCGCGCGGGGTTAGGGAGCGGTTGGCCAACATGGCGGCGTCGGAGGAGGACGGGGGCTTCGGGGATGGGGAGCGGCTGGATTTCCTGAAGGAGCGGCACGTGCGGTTCTTCCAGCGCTGCCTGCAGATCCTGCCCGAGCGCTATTCGTCCCTGGAGACCAGCAGGTAGCCCTCCCGGGGTGGCGGCGGCAGCGGCGAGGTGGGAGGAGGACAAGCGCCTGCCTACGGCTGCTGTCTACGGCGGCTGGGTCTCTTCCTCACGTTCATTCTCGCATGGGGGGGCGGGGTGGGTAGAATAGGCCTCAGAGGTTTTTCCCATAGTGTCAGGGAGCGCAACGGTGGCAGCAGCCCCCGGACCTCTACACTTGCCCAAGGTTTAATTTCTAAATCTGATTTTCTGCTTTCCAACCACCGTACAACTCTCGACCCCCCCCCCCCAAAATAAAATCCATGTTGGTTGTTGTATACCTCAGAACTGAGGGGAACTTTGTGTATGCTCTTTGGGTACTCTTGCTCATGTTAAGCTTCAACCCAATTGGTAAATGGTAGATATTGGTATGTATGTATGTATGAATGAATGAATGTATGCATTAATTCATTCATTCATTTTGTTTACCACCCTTCATCCAAAGACCTCAGGGTGGCTCACAGCATAAAAATAGAAACAGACTCTACCCTAGCTTTTCAGAGTAGAGCACCGGTGAAGAGGTGAGAAATGCTGTTTCCTTTCTCTTAAAAGTCCACTAAATTCAGGTGCTTAACCCTAGTGGCTGAAAACCATCAGGTTAAGCCTTGGGTGAACATGAAATGGTGAGGTCTGTTTCTGTTCTGCTTTCTTGTAAGATGAAAAAAAAACAGGAAGGAGGTACAGAAAGAATGTGAAAAGGAGAAACTTGTTCCCAGATGTGCCAGCTAAGAAGATTTATCGCAGCTCAACTTGTTTTGGAATACAAGTTGAGCTTGTTTTGGAATACAAGTTGAGCGCTCCTTCTTATCCACCTGGATCCTTACTGACTAGTGATTTATATCATCATTTAAATCAGTTTGATTTAAATCAAATTCACCCTGCTGGGGAGCTGTGCAAACTGCTAAGAGTTTAGAATTTGAATGTTAAAGACATCTTTAAGATGTATGAAAAAGCTCAAAGAGTTGGAGGAGAAATAAAACCCCTTGGGAAGAAAGAGGACATTGAATTTGGTCAGCAAGAAACAAATTCGGTTTGAAACCTGACTTCTCTTTAAGAATGAAATCACCATTTTGGAAATAGTTCAAACGTTTTTGGGCCACTGCTCTCTTGGTTCCATGCACTTGGTTCCCCAGTGCCCCCTACTCTATTAAAACCTTTATTCAGAATAGTGGTTTGCACAACCTACTAAGGAAAAGTAATAAAGTAAGGAAAGTAATAACACGTTAAAATTCAAAACAGTAGCAATTATTCAAAATCGAATTAAGCTAAATAGTTTTAACTGAACAAAACTGATGAACTTGGTCCAGTTACAGGTAAGTAGCCGTGTTGGTCTGCCATAGTCAAAACAAAAACAATAAACAAAAAAAAATGCAGTCGTTAACAGTCCTCAACAGGTTTTCCCCACCCATCAGCCAATCACCCATTCTCACCACCCTTCTGAGTAATACCCCTCCTCACTCTCTCAGTATATATACCGGTAAGGGTCTGGTGACTTCTGTTTTAGTGTATCTGAAGAAGTGTGCATGCACACAAAAGCTGACACCAAGAACAAACTTAGTTGGTCTCTAAGGTGGTACTGGAAGGATTTTTTATTTTGTTTTGAACTCGATCCAGTTCATCAAAGCTTTTAAAAGTTTTATAGTCTCCCGTTCCCTGCTCAAGGGGTGGTACCACCCACTTTGGGAACCAGTGGTCTACTTGGTGCATGAGGAGATCCTGGCAGCTACAACTACTCCTACTTCACCAATAAGTAAAAGAATTGCCAATAGCACCTTAGAGACCAACTAAGTTTGTTCTGGGTATAAGCTTACATTTGCATGCACACTTCTTCGGATATCTGAAGAAGTGTGTATGCACATGAAAGCTTATGCCCAGAACAAACATAGTTGGTCTCTAAGGTGCTACTGGACACTTTTTTTATTTATTTCGGCTGCGTTAGATCAACACGACTACCTACTAGAATCTATTCACCAATAAGGTTACGGCAAGTAAAAAGAGCACTAGCTACTTTCCTTGGTTGTTTTTAAATATGAGCAATGGTTGTTTTCTTCAGTTATTCTCTTGAACTCATTTTCTTACGGCAACAATGACCAACCAGATTTTTACTTTATGCCCTACTTAAGTGCTGCTAATCCAGAAATAACTCTTCAGGTTAAGAGAACAGAAGAAGGAATTCAAAATTACATAATATGCAACAAAGTAAGCATGGAAACATAGGCTGTGAGACATTTAAAATATACCCTTGTGAATTCCAAAATTTCCGCTTTCCATACTGTAGACAGAGTTTACTTACAAACTCTCGAAGGTCAGATTCATGTGCTTTTCCATACAGCATTCAGAAAAAGTTGCACGGACACCTTCACTGTAATATATTTGGTGTCTACTAATACATTTTGTTTAGACAAGCCAGATGCTTAGAAAGTAGAGGTAAATTTTAGTGTTTTAAAGTAGAGCTGTGCATTTTTCTCAGTATTATTGATTTATCTTTTTGTAAACTGCTTTGAGGTTTTTTTTTACAATCAAGTGGTGCATAAATTCTCCAGATTGACATTTGCTCCAATTTAGTACTAAATAGTGGGTTTTTCCCAGGAAAGGTGCGGAGCATGTGGGAAACCGCTTGGACCTGTGTCTAGAATTGCCTTAAATAGGTGCAGTCCTAAATATGTCTACTCTGAAGTCTGCTTTGGGATAGATGACCCTTTCAGCTGTGCGATTTTGATTCTGTACCATGTGCTGCTGCTGTGGCCATCACAGTGGCATGAAACGCTGTTGTCCAATACAGATGTGTCAAACCTGGCAACTTGAAATTATCGCCCATGAGAGCAGGTTACTATTTTTCAAAAAAATTTTTAGATGTGCCTAATGTTAAATATGCTTTTTTAATTGCCTTGTTTGGCTGTTTGCCGCCTTGGGCTTCTTTCGGAGCGAGGGCTGGACAGAAACGTAAGAAGGGAATAAATGAAATGCGGGGTTTTCTCCAACGATTCTTATGCAGAGGCAACCACGGCGGCAGCAACGAAAGGAAACTTCCACGGAGGGAGAAACGGGCGCTCTATCTTCTTCTATGCGGGAAGAGCGTCGTTTAGCCCCGCCCCATCGTGACGTCGTCGAGTCACGGGCCTCACATCGTCCATAGGCAGCAATGAAGCTCCGCCCTGTTTGAGGGCTTCCGACATGGCCGACCTAGCAACGGCAGCACTTAGGGCGGTAACCCGGAGCAACCAGGTAAATTCTCCCCATCACCCTCAGACTATGCCGTGCTTCTGCTCTGTGGGTTCTGAATGTGGTTTTGCTTGTAGCCGGGGGAGAAAAGGCAGAGACCGAGGGTTACACGGGACCTTGCGGGTTGCATACACCTGTCTGAAAACTACCACTGTTGCTCGCCATGCGGCTTTGGCCTCGAGTTTCGCGGAGAATATTTCCGGAAATCAATGGATCCAGTACCCTCGGGACCGGCTCAGCCATGACGCTGCGGGGATGTGGACCCCGGGAAGGCGACGGATCCGCAGCCGCCCGCTTTATGCTCCTTGTGCGCAGGAACTATTATGTGCGTAAAAGTTCTGGTGTGCTCTGAGTTTGCGTTTCTTAGCCCCGCCCCATTGTGACGTCGTCGAGTCACGGGCCTCACGTCATCGATAGGCTTCCAACATGGTTGCCCTAGCAATGGCAGGACTTGCAGCGGTAACCAGGAGCAACCAGGTAAATTCTCCCCATCACCCTCAGACTATACCATGCTTCTGCTCTGTGCGCTTCCGAATGAGGTTTTGCTTGTAGCCGGGGGAGGAAAGGCGGAGGCCGAGGGTTACACGGGACCTTGCGGGTTGCATACACCTGTCTGAAAACTACCACTGTTGCTCGCCTTGCGGCTTTGGCCTCGAGTTTCCCGGAGAATATTTCCAGAAATTAATGGATCCGGTACCCTCGGGACCGGCTCAGCCATGACGCCGTGCTTCTCCTCTGTGGGCTTCTGAATGAGGAGGTGGAGACCTGTGGGATGTCAAACAAGTCCAGCATTCTAAGAGGACCAACTGCCACTTTGTGTCAGTTAGTTTTGGTCTGTTAGTTAGGCTGCTGCTGCTTAAAGATGTATTAACAGACTCACTAATATAGTTTAGATAGTTTATATCTTTTGTTTTGTAACCTAAATATATACATGAATGAATCTGTCAGTAAATTAGTTTATTTTGGTTATTAATCAGATTCATGGTTATCTTTATTTTAAGAGGGATAAAGGGATTGACAATCAAGAAAGGGCGAAGGACTCAAACGAGCCAGCAATCCGTTTGTCGTTGTGCAGGTTTAAATAAGGAACGTTTAACTCTGCAACTATATTATATAAACGTTCCCACAAGATCAAGGGTTACACGGGACCGTGTGGGTTTCATACACCTGTCTGAAAACCACCACTGTTGCTCGCTATGCGGCATTGGCCTCGATTTTTGCGCTGAATATTCCCGGAAATCAATGGAACTGGTACCCTCAGCACCAGCTCAGCCATGACGCAGCGGGGATCTGGACCCTGGGAAGGCGGCGGATCCGCAGCCACCCGCATGATGCTCCTTGTGTGCAGGAACTACTATGTGCGTAAAAGTTCTGGTGTGCTCTGAGTTTGCCACCAAATGCCACAGTAAAGTAATGAATCTTGCTTGGTAGATACATATTGCGATGAGAGATTGTGTTAGAATGTTTTAATGTGAAATTTAAATTCCTTTATTTGATATTTGGCATTTTTGGTGTAATTAAAGTGATTAAGGTTAAGGTGAAAGATGACTGAATCAGGCATTCATCTTTTGTTTTTTAAGCACCCTTCTCATGTTTTATTTTTTAAGCACCCTTCTCATGTTTTGGGTAGAATCACAGTTCTTTCAGTAATTCATTTGCTTTTCAACAAAATTTCAGAACAGCAAGATAAAAGATGATCAGCTTAAGAAAGCTGAATTCATAAGAGAAGGGGACAAACTAAATAAACAGTAAGTATATATTTTCTATTTTTGTACGAAACATAGTTTAAAATGACAAAAGAAACAGTTTTTTGTCAGAAATTATAACAGGATAGTGCCCTGGAACTCATATATATTTATAGTCTTGTTTAATACAGATGGTTATAATAACTTTTAAATGAAGTATAATCTTTGTTCCGCTTTAAAAAGAAGACTTTTGGATCATTTTGATGATCCCACCTATAGAATTCTTATAGTACAAACATGTGCAGCCCAATCCTATGCATGTTTACCCAGAAATAAGCGCTACTGAATAACACACTAGTAAACGTGCATAGGATTGTAGCTATAGCCCAATCAAATAAGAAAAAGTTCTTAAATCATATCATTTCCACTCTATGATTAGTTTAAAAGAAGCAAAATTTCCCTTTTATTATGTGACTGCTGAATTTTATGTTACAAGAGACTTGACCCAAAGATGACCCTTATGAAATTTGATTTGTAGTAAGGCTTTGATCAACATCCAATTTATTCTTAATTAGCATTCCTAAAGACATATGAGGACTACACTGGAGAGTATTGCTTTTGTGGTACTTTATATTACGATGCAAGGCATTTGGCTTGAGTTGCATTTTAATAAGGAAAAAGGGGCAGGATATGTGTATAAAATGCTACTTTTCAGGGGGTTATTTTAATGAAATAGTCGTCTTTAAGTGAACAGTCTTGATCACAGATCTCCTGGTCATGCCTAGTTTGCCCTTAAGTGAGGTATGTTTTTATGGAAATTATTATTTTATATTTTTTGAAAACTATGTGGTTTAAGACTATTTATTTAGGATAAAAATAACCTTCTCTTCTACAAGAAGAGTGACTTCAGGATGGAATTGGAACATAACTAAGAACCGGAAAGCAGAAAGCACCAGTAAAATATTGTTTTCATTATATATATTTACAGTGGTACCACTAGTTGTGGACACGATCAGTTCCGGGTGCCATTCACACCCCCAAAAGGCCTCAACTAGAGCGGTACTTCTGTGCAAGCGCACACGGCAAAAACCAGAAGTATACAGTATGCTTCCAGGGTTGCTGTGTTCGCAAGCCGAATAGACACAACATGAACATAACGCAACACGAAATATGACTGTATTCCTTTCCCAGTTTGGTAATAACTGAAAATTTCCTGCTACATTTTATGTCCCACAAACACCAAAAAAGGTAAAGGTAGCTGTGTTGGCCCATTAAAATTTCCAAAATCTATATATGGGAATACCTTTATTAGGCTAACTAAAATCTCACAAAATAGTCTGCAAGCTTCAAGTTCTCCAGAAGCTGAATCCAGTGACTCCAGTGAGGGGGGAAAGTATTTGATCCCCTGTTAAATTTGCCTGTTTACCCTCTGAAACGTCCCGTTCATAATTTTAATGGTAGGTTTATTGTAGCTGTGAGAGGAAAACCCCCAGATACCCAGAAGGCAAAAGTCAGAGATTGATTTTTGGAAGTACCATACTTCCTATTAGGTGCCATGGGAGATTTACTAGAATCAACAGTTGCTCCACTCACTCTTAAAACTCTTAAGCTTCCCCTGAGAAGCTGCCTGCCAAGACTGGGAGGCCTCCAAAGTGGCATCCTAAAAGGCGTGAGGACTACCACCAAAATGAGTTTTTTGTTCCTCTCTGCCATGAGTTAGAGCAGTAATCTTCAACATTATCAGACCTAGAACCCACCTTTAACCCAAACACATGCATTTTGCAAGCTATTTATTATTGCCATATGTTGGTATGCTATAGTGCTGCTGTTGTGACCCACCATAGATGAGTCTACAAACCAGTAGTGGGTCCTGCCCTACTAATCAAAGACCAGTGAGCTAGAAGCAATACTTTCTGCTCACTCACTTGCAGAGGAGGTGCAGGTTGGATCTCACATACCTGTATAATTATACACACTGGTTGTTGCTACCAATTGAGAATTTACTAATAAGTATGTATAAAGATATGGGACCCAGGTGGCGCTGTGGGTTAAACCACAGAGCCTAGGGCTTGCTGATCAGAAGGTCGGCGGTTCGAATCCCTGCCGCGGGGTGAGCTCCCGTTGCTCGGTCCCAGCTCCTGCCCACCTAGCAGTTCAAAAGCACGTCAAAGTGCAAGTTAATAAATGGGGACCGCTCCAGCGGGAAGGTAAATGGCGTTTCCGTGCGCTGCTCTGGTTCGCCAGAAGCAGCTTTGTCATTTTGGCCAGATGACCCGGAAGCTGTCTGCGGACAAACACCGGCTCCCTCGACCTATAGAACAAGATGAGCACTGCAACCCCAGAGTCGGATACAACTGGACCTGATGGTCAGGGGTCCCTTTACCTTTACCTATGTATAAAGAGGCATACTCTGGACTAGGCATTAAAGAAGTTGGGGCAGAACCTGTAATTTCCCTTAAGTTAAATGCCAAAGGCATGAATGAGTCAATGCCAGCTACATCATTGCAGCCTTGTTTTAATCAAGAGGACAACAACAGTGAAGTGGGTTACAGAAGTGCCTCTTATATGGCAAGGCTTTATTCCAGGCACCCCCAAACTGCGGCCCTCCAGATGTTTTGGCCTACAACTCCCGTGATCCCTAGCTAACAGGGCCAGTGGTCAGGGATGATGGGAATTGTAGTCTTTAAACATCTGGACGGCCAAAGTTTGTCGATGCCTGCTTTATACAGACTGGTTAAATAAATACTACAGTAAGCCCGCAACTTACTCAGGAGATAGGTTTTGGGGATTGCATCTAAAGCCAAAATTACATATAGTCAGAACACATTGAGTTCAGTGGCAGATGGGATGGGCCAAGTCATATTATTGAAACCCTGCCCCCTTTTCACCCCCTTTAATTTTCTTCAAAAAATATTTGCCACATACATAAAGCTGAATATGCACAGGTTAAATGTGCATAAGTTGCAAACTTACTATATTACCATTTGATGCAGAGGGTTCAAAGCATTGTTAAGTGGTTTGTTGAGGAAAATCTCATAAGATTCATAAGATTCTGTTAAGAAATCCCTCCTACTTTTTTACTATATGAAAAATAGGCAAGTTCCTAATTGAGATGAGTTTCTAATACAGTGGTACCTCGCAAGACGAACGCCTCGTTAGAGGAAAAACTCGCTAGACGAAAGGCATTCGCTAATGAAAGGGTGACTCGCAAGACGAATTTCCCTATGGCCGCGACTCGCAAAACGATAACATTTTGCAGTCCCCCCCCCCCCGTAAAACCGCGCTTCCTCCGACTGTGCTTCACAAGACGAAATTTCCGCTATACGACAGCACTCGCGGAACGAATTTATTTCGTCTTGGGAGGCACCATTGTAAGTAAGGATTTTGAAATATATTGTTCATCTTTGTTAGCCCTCAGAAAGCTGGAACTAATGTGACAATATAATCTGTTTTAATTTGTCTGTTCTAGTCCATTCAACAATGGAAGATGAAAAAGCTACGAGAGACAGAGAAAATCTTAGCCCAGAAGAAGAAGCCAGAGGAAGGGCTCGCTACAGCTATACTACAGCATGCAGCAGCCCAGAAGCAAAAAGCTGAAGAGGAAAGTCAAAAACGACTGAAAAAACTTGAAATTTGGAAAGGAGAAAAATCTAGAGTATATAATGAAACATGCTGGTAAGCAAAAAGAAAAGAAAGAGAAGGAGAAGAAAAAGCAGAAGGAACATCAGCAGCAAATTCTGATAAAGTTGCTCCCTCAGCTTTAGCCTCAGCCCAGCCAGGTGCGCCTGCTGCCTCAGCCTCAGCCTCAATCCAGCCAAGTACGCCCGCTGCCTCAGCCTCAGCCCGGCCTAATACACCCACAGCCGCAGCCTGGCCAAGCGCACCCATGGTCTCAGCCACAGCCTGGCAAAGTACAGCCTCAGCATAGCCTAGTACATCCGCTGCCTCAGCCTCAGCCTGACCAAGTGCGCCCGCTGCCTCAGCCTGGCCAAGTGCACCCGCTGCCTCAGCCCAGCGAAGTACAGCCTCAGCCTGGCCTAGTGCGCCCACTGTCTCAGCCTCAGCCTGTCCAAGTACACCCGCTGCCTCAGCCTCAACCCGGCCAAGTGCACCCACTGCCTCACCCTCATCTCGGCCAAGTGAACCTGCTACCTCAGCTTCAGCCCCGCCTACTGCCCCCACAGCCGCAGCCTAGTCAAGCGCACCCATGGCCTCAGCCTCAGCACGGCGAAGTACAGCCGCAGCCACAGCCTGGCCTAGTGCGCCCGCTGCCTCAGCCTTGGCCTCAGCCAGGCCAAGTGCGCCCGCAGCCTCAGCCTGTCGATATATGACTGCAGCCCTGCCTAGTGTGCTCATGGCCGCAGCTGCAGCCCAGTCAAGTGCGCCCTCAGCCACAACCCGGCCTAGTACGTCCTGGCCTCATGCACCCTTCTGGCCTCTACGGTATAGGTTCTCCTCTAACCCAGGAGCAGTGCCAGGTTTGATCTGGAAAGATTCCCATATCTTCTATTAAATCTGTGCAGCCACCCAACTATAATCCTGGTCGCCAGCTTGGGACAGCCCTATAAAGATAAAGAGGGGTAAACATTCTGGGATGAATTACATTAATACAAACACATAGCTTTTGTTTCCTTGTGCGGAATATGCAGCAGTGGCCCTGAACCTTCTGGTCCAATCTCTTTTGTTCGTTTTGCCCAAACGTTTGTAGGCTTCAACAGCCTACATGGGTCTCGAGTTACCAGCATTTTCAAGGGGCAAACCCCAAGGTTTTCAGTTAAAGATAAAAAAATCCTGGGGAGAATCTTCCCGGAGTCAAATCAGGGCCATCAAGGTAAGCAAAGTCTTAAAGTTGTCCACTATCTACACCAGATCAGACTACCAATGCCTCCTGATTATACTACCAAAAATGATCCATTCATTCCTTTTTCAGCAATGCAAACTACAGGTATGAAGGGTGTAAGGAAGCAGAGAACGATTCCCATCTGTGGCTAAACATCTCAACAAGGAATAAACTCCAGGTCAATACCGATACAGCTGGTGTTTAGAGAAACAACTAAGTGTGTGTCTAAGGCTGCAAAGTTATGTCCTCTGACAGTACAAAGCCGAGGCATTGAACAATAAGGTTTGCAGGGTAGGAGGATGTGGCCCTGTACAAAATCCTATGAAGGACACGTTTTTCTCTCAAGGGCACAATAATGTTTTCTCCTGGGTAAAATGACAGAATACCACCACCTACAGAATATTTTAAAAGTAACAGGTCCTGCTTACCAGCAAAGGAAAAGAAAGCCATAGCAGCAGAGAGAGAGATGAAGAAAAGAGGGTGGACGGTCTCATCGTTTTTGACACAAAGTTGTTAAAGTGGAAAACACCAATTAGCAAAATTATCTCACCTTTGTTTGATCTTCCCAGAGCTCAATTTTTCTCTCTAATTCCATTATTTCATTTGTGAGAGCCATCTCTTCTCTCATTAGCCGATCATATCTTAAATAAAAGCATAATTAATAAACCATTAACAATTATCAAAATTATTATCCAACAATCATAAAGACAGTAAGATCCAGACAACTATGTGACTAGTACCAACCATGCTTGCCCATCCTGCCTGGAAAAGTATGTTTGAAACTGAGTAGATTTTCAAAAGTAGTTTTGGAAGCATGCTGATCAAAGTCAAAAATCCCACTGAGGATGCCTACGTTTTTGGATGTCTTCAACATTTGGAGCCTGACAGTGTTAAGGTCCAGGTACCAGGTACTGGGGACCTAAACACTCCTCTTCAGCAAGGATCCTAACCCATATTAAACCCTTCATACCTGTAGTTTGCATTGCTGAAAAAGGAATGAATGGATCGTTTTTGGTAGTATAATCAGGAGGCATTTGTGGACAACTCTAAGACATTGTTTAACTTCATGGCCCTGATCTGACTCAGGGAGGATTCTCCCCTTAGAATTTTTTATTTTTAACTGAAAACTTTGGAGTTTCCCCCTTGAAAATGCTGGTTCTTCTTCAGTTCCATTTCTGTTAGAACTCACATAAAATATTTGTTTTAATCACAAAAGTGAGTCCCAGGTAAAAGAACATCAACGGATGGCTTGCATTTTGGCTTCTACACAATTGCTACTGTTTGCAGTTGCCTTTTCACTGTCAACAGGTTGAAATGAATGTAACTTGAGACCCATGTAGGCTGTTGAAGCCTACAAATGTTTGGGCAGAACGAAGAAAAGAGATTGGACCAGAAGTTTCAGGGCCACTTCTGCATATTCTGCACAGGTAAGGAAACAAAAGCCATTTGTTTGTTTTAATGTAATTCATCCCAGAATGTTTACCCCTCTTTATCTTCATAGGGATGTCCCAAGCTGGCAACAAGGACGATAGTTGGATGGCTGCACAGTTTTCTTAGAAGATATGAAAAAGCATATAAATTTCCTGAATGTTTTTAATTGTATTACTATTCTTATTATTGTTTTTTAAGACTTTATTATGTAATTAAGGATGTATGTTTTATACACAGTATGAATTGATGTAAATTGACATTCTAGGTAATGTTCATTTGATCTTTTATATACCATATTTTTTGCTCCCTAAGACGCACTTTTTTCCTCCTAAAAAGTAAGGGGGGAATATCTGTGCGTCTTATGGAGCGAATGGTGGTCCCTGGAGCCGAATTGCCCAGACGCCAAAAGCAGATCGTGCTTTTTTTTTTTTTACAAAGAGAAAAGGGGGTGTTGAAAGGACCACGCTCAGCAGATGATCAGCAAGAGATCGGGAGAGAGATAAGAGTCCCTGGCTCCCTTTCGGACCCGCCCCCTTGCCCAGGCCACCATGTGATGCAGAGGGAGGTTGTTTGTTTCCCCAGCGACATGTGACTGGCTGATTAGATTATCTGTCACTAAACTCAAAGTGTTCTGACTACGGTATATCTAATTTTGGCTTTAGATGCAATCCCCAAAACATAACTCCTGAGTAAGTTGCGGGCTTACTGTAGAATTTACTTAACCAGTCTGTATAAAGCCTTGCCATGTAAGAGGCAGTTCTGTAACCTACTTCACTGTTGTTGTCCTCGATTTAAACAGGGCTGCAATGATGTACCTGGCATTGACTCATTCACGCCTTTGGCTTGCTTCCTTGCTTACACCAAGGCCACCTCAACTCCTGGCAACCAGCATCCCCTGGCCAGCCCCAGAGGCACCATATGCCTGCGGAGCTCATTGTAGCCTTGGCTGCTGCGACAAACAGCTGTGCAAGCCTTTGGGGGGCAGAGACGCAGGAGGGACAGAGGCCAGTGTTCCCTGTGGCACTCCTGATCATCATTCAAGGCCCCCCAGGGTGCCACGGCACATGGGTTGAAAACCACTAGCCTAGTCATTGATTATCCTATGGAAATGTGGGTCAAGCAGGCACAATTTGCAAGGGAGAACTCTGGGTGGGAGGAGGCATTTAATCCTTTTAGTTGCCAGTTCTCAAATCAACATCACAATTCCACACACACACACAAAAAACCCAACTATTTTCCTGCCAGCTAAGGGGAAGCCCCATATAGTGTGAAAAATAAGTTTCATTTACCTGCCTATAGCTTCTAATCCCTTCTCACTCAAATCTGCAAAGCAGCAGCAGCAGTTGGGCTACAACACAAGGTTAAGGGAAGAATGAGGGTAGGAGGATGTGGCCCTGTACAAAACCCTATGAAGGACACGTTTTTCTCTCAAGGGGAAAATGATATTTTCTCCTGGATAAAATGACAGAATACAACCACCTACTGAATATTTTAAAAGTAACAGGTCCTGCTTACCAGCAAAGGAAAAGAAAGCCGTAGCACAAAGTTGTACAAGTGGCAAACACCAATTAGCAAAATTATCTCGCCTCCTTTTTTTGCTCTTCCATCGCCCAGAGTTCCTGTTTACCAGCAAAGGAAAACAAAACCCTACCAGCAGAGCAAGAGATGAAAAAAAGAGGGTGGATGGTTTCATCATTTCTGACACAAAATTGTACAATTGGCAAACACCAATTAGCAAAATTATCTCACCTCCTTCCCCCTCCCCTTCTAACGACCAGAGCTCAATTTTCTTTTCAAATGCAATGATATCGTTGGTGAGAGCTATCTCCTCTCTCATTAGCTGCCCTTTAATTTTCTTCAAAAAATATTTGCCACATACATAAAGCTGAATATGCACAGGTTAAATGCGCATAGGTTGCAAGCTTACTATATTGCCATTTGATGCGGAGGGTTCAAAGCATTGTTAAGTGGTTTGTTGAGGAAAATCTCATAAGATTCTGTTAAGAAATCACTCCTACATTTTCACTCTACATGAAAAATAGGCAAGTTCCTAATTGACATGAGTTTCTAATAAGTAAGGATTTTGAAATATATTGTCCATCTTTGTTAGCCCTCAGAAAGCTGGAACTAATTTGTCTGTTCTAGTCCATTCAACAATGGAAGATGAGTCGTTTTTTCCTTTCCTCTTCAGCTTTTTGCTTCTGGGCTGCTGCGTGCTGTAGTATAGCTGTAGTTAGCCCTTCCTCTGACGGCTTCTTCTTTAAGGCTGAGATTTTCTCTTTCTCTTTTGTATTTGTTGTCGTCCGTTGTTGAATGGACTAGAACAGACCAATTAAAACAGATATTTTCACATTAGTTCCAGCTTTCTGTGGTAGCCAGTTGATGTGCAAAGACATTTCCACTCACTTTCCTTTTCAAATAGTTGAGTATCAGCCACAGATCCCAATAATACAAAGAAGTGCAGAGAATCTGGAGCTTGTTTGTGTTTCAGGCCCATGTTAATGTGGAAGATTTTGTAGCCAAAACATAACTAGCAAGCCCAGCATTAGCTAATGTATGAAAGGGGTCCATGGAGCTGTATTTGCTAAAAGGCTGACTCAGACCATAGTAAAATAACTGTTGGAGTCCTATGAGGGAGGAAGTAAAAGTTTGTTTTCTTCCTCTTCTCACTCTCTTCTCTTTGAACCATTGTAGCTGATTAAATGTGAACATGAAATAACTCATAAACAAGGGAATGCAGAAAGTGTTGGTGGCAGGGGGAAAATATTGGTATAAAGGAGAATTCCCTAGATGCCAAGATCCAGGTTTTGCCGGGGGGGGGGGGGCAAGTATGCTTTGGTGAGAAAAGGTGAGAGAACAGAAGCAGAGATTCAAAATAACATAATATGCAACAAAGTAAACATGGAAACATAGGCTGTGAGACATTTAAAATATACCCTTGAGAGTTCCAAAATTTCCGCTTCCCATACTGTAGACAGAGTTTACTTACAAACTCTTGAAGGTCAGATTCATGTGCTTTTCCATACAGCATTCATCAAAAGTTGCACAGACACCTTCACTGTAATATATTTGGTGTCTACTAATACATTTTTGTTTAGACAAGCCAGATGCTTAGAAAGTAGAGTTAAATTTTAATCTTTTAAAGTAGAGCTGTGAATTTTTCTCAGTATTATTGATTTATCTTTTTGTAAACTGCTTTGAGGTTGTTGGGCTTTTTTCAATCAAGTGGTGTATAAATTTTATGAAATAAAATAAAATAAATAAATAAATGTCACGTGACGTTTAAATGTGAAGGCAATTGAGAGGTGCAAGTTCAGTCACTGATTTATCTGTTTCCAGAGTTTGACTGTAAATTATTTCTGTTGTGGTTCATGGTTCTTGAAAAAGATTTAAGAAGCTTGATGCAGAATACCCAATTCTGTACCGTAAATTCGTCTGCAGCCACCTGCTGTCTCAAGACAAACATACAAACGCAGCAAAGGAGGAAGGAAAAAAGAATGCCGCCAAGCAATGACATCCAGTCTGAGTTTTAGCAGTAGGATTTCCAGGTCAAGGGACACAGCTTTGAAAAAGTACTGAGTAGCCAGAAGAAGTATGTGTCACATCCACTCCTCCAGGGGTAACGTCTGCATTTATGACTTTGCTTCTGAGGGACTGTTCACATTACCAGTTTAGAGATCAGTGAAGTTGTTTAATCCGTGGATTCCACAGTGCTTTCCTCCCAGCTCTTTGCATCATCGTAGCTTCATTAGTGCCATATTCATTTCTGATTGCGTTCACACCAAGGCATACCTGCCAAGTGCCCCAGAAAAAAAACAGGACATCCTGGGGGTTGTGAGATTGCAGTGGTCATTTTTGGTGCTGCACTCTCGCCCCGAAAAAGTGCTTTATTTGGAGGAGAGTGAGGCACTGGTCATGAGACTCACCAGGGAGTGCATCCCAGTATTGGGTCTGAAAAAGTTGGATGGTATGCCAGGGGTGTTGCCAAAAAGTTGGATGGTATGCCACGGGTGTTGAGCATCCATGTGGTAAATACATCCCTCCCACCCCCAGGGATGTCTTTACCACATGGATGCTCAATGCATATTCTGCATAGGGCTCACTCACACTTCCTCTCTTCCCACGGTCCGCCCGCCCCCGAAAACCGCTCTTTAGTGCTTAATTGGAGCAAATAGAAATTCAGATTTTCTCCAGATTGACATCTGCTCCAATTTAGCACTACATAGCGGGTTTTCCCCAGGAAAGGTGCGGAGCAAGTAGGAAACCGCTTAGATCCGTGTCTAGAATTGCCTTAAATAGGTACAGTCTTAAATACGTCTACTCTGAAGTCTGGTTTGGGATAGATGACCCTTTCAGCTGTGCGATTTTGATTCTGTACCGTGTGCTGCTGCCGCGGGCATCACAGTGGCATGAAACGCTGTTGTGTCAAACGTGGCAACTTGATGTGTCAAACCTGGCAACTTGAAATTATCACCCATGAGAGCATGTTGGAGGCTGTTGGAGGATGGATGGCGGCTAACAGATTGAGGTTGAATCCTGACAAGACAGAAGTACTGTTTTTGGGGGACAGGAGGCGGGCGGGTGTGGGGGACTCCCTGGTCCTGAATGGGGTAACTGTGCCCCTGAAGGACCAGGTGCGCAGCCTGGGAGTCATTTTGGACTCACAGCTGTCCATGGAAGCGCAGGTTAATTCTGTGTCCAGGGCGGCTGTCTACCAGCTCCATCTGGTACGCAGGCTGAGACCCTACCTGCCCGCAGACTGTCTTGTCAGAGTGGTGCATGCTCTGGTTATCTCCCGCTTGGACTACTGCAATGCGCTCTACGTGGGGCTACCTTTGAAGGTGACCCGGAAACTGCAATTAATCCAGAATGCGGCAGCTAGACTGGTAACTGGGAGTGGCCGCCGGGACCACATAACACCGGTCCTGAGAGATCTGCATTGGCTCCCAGTACGTTTCCAAGCACAATTCAAAGTGTTGGTGTTGACCTTTAAAGCCCTAAACGGCCTCGGTCCTGTATACCTGAAGGAGCGTCTCCACCCCCATCATTCAGCCCGGACACTGAGATCCAGCGCCGAGGGCCTTCTGGCGGTTCCCTCACTGCGAGAAGCAAAACTACAGGGAACCAGGCAGAGGGCCTTCTCGGTAGTGGCGCCCGCCCTGTGGAACGCCCTCCCGTCAGAAGTCAAGGGAATAAACAACTACCTGACATTCAGAAAACACCTAAAGGCAGCCCTGTTTAGGGAAGTTTTTAATTTGTGACTCTGTATTGTATTTTGATATTTGTTGGAGGCCGCCCAGAGTGGCTGGGGAGACCCGGCCAGATGGGCGGGGTATAAATAATAAATTATTATTATTATAAATTATTATTATGTTAATGTTTTTCAAAATTGTTTTTAGATGTCCCTAATGTTGTTAAATATGCTTTTTTAAGGCACGCGGGGGGGGGGTGTTCACAGAGATCCTGCTCGGGCCTGTCTCCTAGGCAACCATGGGATGTCCTCCAGTCCACAAGTTGGCATAAGGCTACCCCCTATGCCATGCACAACACTTTGCAAGCACCAACCTGTTTGTGTCTGGCCTTGGGCTTTTCCACTAAAACCTCATTTCCACCTGTTCCCAAGCTGTACATACTCAAAGAAACATTTTCCCACTCCTCTCGCCTCCCTGCCCGCCCCTCCTGTTTTCTCTCTCTCCTTACTTTCCGTCATAAATAGTGCTGGGATACCTCCATTGGTAGAGATGAACCCACTTCATCATCTCAGGGTTGTGGGTTCAAGCCAAATTGGGCAAAAGATTCCTGCATTGCAGGGGGTTGGACTAGATGACTATCATGGCCCCTTCCAACTTTACAATTCTATGATCTATGCAGGAGTGGGAAGAAGGTAGATCTGTACCTAATGGTAGAGACATGGGCAATTTGCAGAAGGTTGGCATAGATTTCTGACACCCAATTGTTTGACAACAGCAGCAATAAAATGACTCCTAAATTTCACTGCTGAAAGGAAGAACTTTGGAATAAATCCAGGAGTTGTGTGTGTGTGTGTAGAAGAACTCCATTCAGTTCTGGTACTCAAACCAGATTCCTGGGCTCAACATTCTTTAATTCTAAGTGCATGTCTTTGGCGCCAAACTTTTGTCTATCCAGACATGATCTCTGGGATAATGAGATTGTAAGTTCCTTGAGGGCAGAGTCCCATCTTGTTTTTGGCCATGCAATTTTGTAAAATCCAGAGAGTGTGCCCTGAGAGTGCAGTGCTGTATAACTCAAAGGAGAAGGAAGGAAGGCACGGAAAATCAAGTTCATAGTCAATGTGGGACAGAAGGGAGATTGGGATTTCCCACTAGTGGTATATTATTGATGGAGATGTGGCAAGGGAAATGGAGCTGTCTCACTACTGGCACGTCATTGACAAAATAAAATGAATGAATGGCAGTCAGCTACCCAAATGGGATTTATCAATATTTTAAACACAAACATTCTCCATGCGCCACTAAGACTCCAACACAGAAGTCTGTTGTTATTTATCACGTGTGGGCACGTTTGTGTTCAAAGTTTTGCTAATGCTAATAACGTGCCCGATTTCTTCCTCCACCGTCCACCATTGGCGAATGTGCACCTGCCCTTGCAAGGACTCAGGGTAGCATGTATCGTATGGAAGTCCTTTTAAATGTGTGTGTCTTACTTTACCTAAAAGTTGCAGGTGGTGGGCGATCTCTGAAACAAAGAGGTTGCTCTCCCCCCTCCCCTTCCCTATCTTTCCGGCCGTGACTCTAAATATATTTAACGACAAAGCGGAAATTCAACAGGTGCGGCACAAGAGATGCCGCACGGAGAAGGGTAAAACAGTGGAGGGGGGGAGGGGGGCTGTCATCTGTGTGGAGAGAGAGAGAGAGAGAGAGAGAGAGAGAGAGAGAGAGAGAGGCAGAGAGGCGGCCAGGAGGGTAGGGGAGGGAGGGAGGCGCAAGAGGGAAGAGCGAAGCCTGACGCAGCGGCGGCAGCACAGTTAGCAAAGGAGAGCAGAGCCGACCCCACCGCAGCCCGCCGCTGTGAGCGCGCAACAGGCCTTGCCTTGGGCAAGGGGGGGGGGGCAAAGGGAGGAACTCGGGCGGCGGGGACAGCTGCCTCCTCCTCCTCCTCCACTGCCTCCCCTTCTCCGCTCCTCTCCTTCCGCCCCGCTTCTTCCTCAGCATGACGCCGATCATTTTTGTTTCTGGGGTGGGGGGGGGGCAGCTGGCTTCTAGAGGGGGGCAGCTGCCCCCTGCTGCCCGCCCCTCCTGGGTACGCCCATGAGTGCCATATTCATTTCTGATTGCGTTCACACCAATGCATACCTGCCAAGTGCCCCAGAAAAAAAACAGGACATCCTGGGGTTTGTGAGATTGCAGTGGTCATTTTGGGTGCTGCACTCTCGCCCCGAAAAAGTGCTTTATTTGGAGGAGAGTGAGGCACTGGTCATGAGACTCACCAGGGAGTGCATCCCAGTATTGGGTCTGAAAAAGTTGGATGGTATGCCAGGGGTGTTGGGGGGTGGGAGGGATGTCTTTACCACATGGATGCTCAATGCATATTCTGCATAGGGCTCACTCACACTTCCTCTCTTCCCACGGTCCGCCCCCCCCCCCAAAAAACCCCTCTTTAGTGCTTAATTGGAGCAAATAGAAATTCATATTTTCTCCAGATTGACATTTGCTCCAATTTAGCACTAAATAGCGGGTTTTCCCCAGGAAAGGTGCGGAGCAAGTGGGAAACCGCTTAGACCCGTGTCTACAATTGCCTTAAATAGGTGCAGTCCTAAATATGTCTACTCTGAAGTCTGGTTTGGGATAGATGACCCTTTCAGCTGTGCGATTTTGATTCTGTACCGTGTGCTGCTGCCGCGGGCATCACAGTGGCATGAAACGCTGTTGTGTCAAACCTGGCAACTTGAAATTATCACCCATGAGAGCATGTTACTGTTTTTCAAAATTGTTTTTAGATGTCCCTAATGTTGTCAAATGTGCTTTTTTAATTGCCTTGTTCGGCCGTTTGCCGCCTTGGGCTTCTTTGGGAGCGAGGGCGGGACAGAAACGTCAGAAGGGAATAAATGAAATGCGGGGTTTTCTCCATCGATTCCTAGGCACGGGCAACCACGGCGGCAGCAACGAAAGGGAGAAATTGGCGCTCTATCTTCTTCAAGGCGGGATGAGCGCTGCTTAGCCCCGCCCCATTGTGCCGTCGTCGAATCACGGGCTTCACGTCGTCCACAGGCAACAACGCAGCCCCGCCCTGTTTGAGGGCTGCCAACATGGTCGCCCTAGCAACGGCAGCACTTGCGGCGGGAACCAGGACTCAGAGCAACGAGGTTCTGCTCGTAGCCGGGAGAGGAAAGGTGAAGAGTAGCTCGGGATCCTGCGTCTCAAGACTGTTGCTCGCCATGCGACTTTGGCCTCGGGTGTCGCGGAAAATATTTCCGGCGGAAATCGATGGATCATCCGGGACCCTCCGGACCGGCTCAGCCAGGGGATGTGGACCCCGGGAAGGCGGCGGATCCGCAGCCGCCCGCCTTATGCTCCTTGTGCTCAGGAACTATTATGTGAGTGCGTAAAAGTTCGGATGTGCTCTGAGTTTGCCACCAAATGCCACAGTAAAGTAATGAATCTTGCTGTGTAGATACATATTGCGATGAGAGGTTGTGTTAGAATGTTTTAAGGTGAAATTTAAGTTCCTTTATTTCTTCTGGCATTAGTGGTGTAATTAGAGTTGGGGGGACTCAGAGGAAGGATGGCAGAAGTTGAAATGGCAATGAATGCTTTTAAAGAAGAACAGCAACAAAAGTATTTTATTTTTATTTAAAGCATTAATATCCTGACTGTTTTTGATAGAGCTAAGGTGGTTAATAGCAAAGTTAGATCAACATAACACTAGAAGCAGAACAGAGAATAGAAAGTAACTACTAAATCAGCTTCTACCAGTTAAAAGTTGTTCCGTATAACATTTATGGGTTGAAAAGCGGTCCTTAAAAGGAGGGTTTTAACAATTTAAGCCTTTTAAAAATGGTTTTAGCAAGCCACTTAGAAAGGGGAATGGTGTAAGTCCTTTTGGAGAGAGTTCCAGAGTCTGGGCACAGCTACCATGAAAGCCCTCTTATCTTCAACATCATATGCTGTGGTTTTAAATCTGATAGTTGTTATACTAGAAGATCCTTCCCCAACCTGGTGCCCTTCAGATCTTTTTGACTACATTTCTCACCAGCCTCAGCCAGCATGGCCAATGAGGAAGTAGATCTTACTGTCTTTACGATTGTTGGATAATAATTTTGATAATTGTTAATAGTTTATTAATTATGCTTTTATTTAAGATATGAAAAGCTAATGAGAGAAATGGCCTAAGCCCGCCGAAGTGCGCCCGTTGCCTCAGCCCGGCCAGGTGCGTGTGGATCGCCAACCATCCGCTTGGCTACCACATGAGGAACGAAAACCAGCCGCCTGCTACCACATGAGGAACGACAACCATCCGCTCTGCTACCACATGAGGAACGAAAACCAGCCGCCTGCTACCACATGTGGATTCGAAAACCAGCCGCCTGCTACAGCTTAATCTTTTTTTTTTGCAAAATAGTTTATTTATAGGCTGTTCAACAAAGATATACAGTAAATAATCCAACTACAAATCATAATAAAAACTTTTCCAAAAAGAAATAACATTGTCACTTATTGTCATCAATTTGTTGGGTTACTATTCCATTCCTTTCTGGTTACAAAAAGCAAAACTGCATTGATTTAAATGATGTTAGCCATACATATCCTTTCATCAATCCATATATACATGACACACAAAGGAAAAGAAAACAGAAAAACCAAAGAAGAAATGAAAAGAAAAAAAAGGAAAAAAATCAAACACCCTCATCCCCCTCCCTCCCCCAAATACAACCTAAAAAATAACAATAAGCAAATTAAACCTGGAAAAACCATATCAACCGCAAGACTCAACCCTCTCGACTTCCTGTCAGTTCCAAACGTAAAACTCACTCTTACTCATGAGTGTGTATCAACATGTCTCCTTATCTTTATAAAACTCTTTACTTCACTACCATCTCGACCAGTGCCCCCATTTCCCTTCAGTCCCTTATTTTCCTTCTCCAAGGCTATTGAAAAGCTGGCAGAGCTATCCTTCCCTTAGTGTACTTTTCAACATATATTTTATATCTCAACCAATTATCTAAAAAAAAATTGCTTTGATCCCCCTCTTAAGCTGTTAGTTATCTGGGCCATTTCGGCGAACTCTTGCAGTTTGTTATGCCACTCTATTATTGTAGGTGGCTCTTGTTCTTTCCACCTCTTTGCAATTATAATTCGGGCAGCCGCCGTGGCATACAAGAAGACCTCCCTTAATTTGACTGGGATTTCATTATCTACAATGCTCAATAGGAGAGAATCAGGCTTCTTAGGGAATGTAATCCCTAACATTTTCTTAATTTCCTCATAAATCTGATTCCAGCTTAATCAGGATAACTGGACTCAGGACTGTCTGTCATGAGCACCTTCACTACTTCAGAGGTCGAATAAAGCGCTGGCTATGTTAACTTGAAACAGTTCTTTATTTTCTACAAGCTGCAGTATATACATAACCATACAGCCTGTGTGGCTAAGTTTCTTCCACACATCTTATCTACAGAACAAACCCTGTCTCTAACACACACACAGTCTGTCTGACACAGAGAAGCTAAATAGGAGATCAAAGACTCAGTTCCCTCCCCCTTCTCTCAGACCACAAGTCATACCATTCTCACAAAGGGAGGGGGTGAAATACTAACAGTGCGCCTGCTGCCTCTGCCTCAGCCCGCCGAAGTGCGCCTGTTGCCTCTGCCTCAGCCCGGCCAGGTGCGCCCGCTGCCTCTACCTCAGCCCGGCCATGTGTGCCCGCTGCCTCTGCCTCAGCCCGGCCATGTGTGCCCGCTGACTCTGCCTAAGCCTGCCGAAGTGCGCCCGCTGCCTCTGCCTCAGCCCGGCCAGGTGCGCCCGCTGCCTCTGCCTCAGCCCGGCCAGGTGCGCCAGCTGCCTCTGCCTCAGCCTGGCCATATGTGCCCGCTGCCTCTGCCTCAGGCTGGCCAGGTGCGCCCCCTGCCTCTGCCTCAGGCCGGCCATGTGTGCCCGCTGCCTCTGCCTCAGGCCGGCGAGGTGCGCCCACTGCCTCTGCCTCAGCCTGGCCATGTTTGCCCGCTGCCTCTGCCTCAGGCCGGCCATGTGTGCCCGCTGCCTCTGCCTCAGCCCGGCCAGGTACGCCAGCTGCCTCTGCCTAAGCCCGCCGAAGTGCGCACGTTGCCTCTGCCTCAGCCCGGCCAGGTGCGCCTTTTGCCTCTACCTCAGGCCGGCCATGTGTGCCCGCTGCCTCTGCCTCAGCCCGGCCATGTGTGCCCGCTGCCTCTGCCTCAGGCCGGCCAGGTGCGCCCGCTGCCTCTGCCTCAGGCCGGCCAGGTGCGCCCGCTGCCTCTGCCTAAGCCCGGCCATGTGTGCCCGCTGACTCTGCCTCAGGCCGGCCATGTGTGCCCGCTGACTCTGCCTCAGGCCGGCCATGCTGACTCTGCCTAAGCCCGCCGAAGTGCGCCCACTGCCTCTGCCTCAGGCCGGCCATGTGTGCCCGCTGCCTCTGCCTCAGGCCGGCCAGGTGCGCCAGCTGCCTCTGCCTCAGCCCGGCCATGTGTGCCCGCTGCCTCTGCCTCAGGCCGGCCAGGTGCGCCCGCTGCCTCTGCCTCAGGCCGGCCATGTGTGCCCGCTGCCTCTGCCTCAGGCCGGCCAGGTGCGCCAGCTGCCTCTGCCTCAGCCCGGCCATGTTTGCCCGCTGCCTCTGCCTCAGGCCGGCCATGTGTGCCCGCTGCCTCTGCCTCAGCCCGGCCAGGTGCGCCCGCTGCCTCTGCCTCAGCCCGGCCATGTGTGCCCGCTGCCTCTGCCTTAGCCCGGCCATGTGTGCCCGCTGCCTCTGCCTCAGCCCGGCCATGTGTGCCCGCTAATCTGGATGTGGGGTTCGAGTCATGATTTTCACTGTAGCGATGGAATAAAATGATTATTAAAAAGCATGGCATCACAGCTGTTGCCATTGTGTGGAGCAGCTCTGTATGCAGCTACGGGTTTTTCATTTTACCACTCCAGCCCGAACATTTTCTTCTTTTTCAAAGGCGTTTACTGCCATTATTTTGGAAGACTAGTAACTCTCAAGCGCCTACAAGAAAACGTAGAATGCTCACGTCCGTGCTCCCAACCCTATTGACGCGCTTCCTATTTAAACGACGGCAAGTTTTCTGAGGTCGCCTCTGATTGGCGCGCATGCCGGCTGGTCCCGCCCCTTTAACCGCACACGGGGCGCGCTCTCGCTCCCTGCTCCCTCCTCCCTCCGGAGCTGCTTCCTCCGCCCCCAATTAGCGCAGCGCCTCGGCCGCACCACGTGACCCGTGTGCCGCCGCCGGTGACAGACATTGCGCGCGCGCGGGGTTAGGGAGCGGTTGGCCAACATGGCGTCGTCGGAGGAGGACGGGGGCTTCGGGGACGGCGAGCGGCTGGATTTCCTGAAGGAGCGGCACGTGCGGTTCTTCCAGCGCTGCCTGCAGATCCTGCCCGAGCGCTATTCGTCCCTGGAGACCAGCAGGTAGCCCTCCCGGGGTGGCGGCGGCGGCAGCGAGGTGGGAGGAGGACAAGCGCCTGCCTACGGCGGCTGGGCATCCCCTTGCCGGGTCTCTTCCTCACGTTCATTCTCGCATGGGGGGTGGGTAAAATAGCCCTCAGAGGTTTTCCCCACAGTGTCAGGGAGTGCAACGGTGGCAGCAGCCCCCGGACCTCTGCACTTGCCCAAGGTTTAATTTCTAAATCTGATTTTCTGTTTTCCAAGCACGGTACAACTCTCGACACCCCACCCCCCCCAATAAAATCCATGTTGGTTGTGGTATACCTCAGAACTGAGGGGAACTTTGTGTATGCTCTTTGCGTACTCTTGCTCATGTAAAGCTTCAACCCAATTGGTGAATGGTAGATATTGGTATGTATGCATGAATGTATGAATGTATGCATTAATTCATTCATTCATTTTGTATACCACCCTTCATCCAAAGATCTCAGGGTGGCTCACAGCATAAAAATAGAAACAGACTCTACCCTAGCTTTTCAGAATAGAGCACCGGTGAAGTGGTGAGAAATGCTGTTTCCTTTCTCTTAAAAGTCCACTAAATTCAGGTGCTTAACCCTAGTGGCTGAAAACCATTGCGTTAAGCCTTGGCTGAACATGAAATGGTGAGGTCTGTTTCTGTTCTGCTTTCTTGTAAGATGAACAAAAACAGGAAGGAGGTACAGAAAGAATGTGAAAGGAGAAACTTGATCCAAGATGTGCCAGCTAAGATGATTATCGCAGCTCAACTTGTTTTGGAATACAAGTTGAGCTTGTTTTGGAATACAAGTTGAGCTTGTTTTGGAATACAAGTTGAACGCTCCTTCATACAATACAACTTGTTTTGGAATACAAGTTGAGCGCTCCTTCAGAGCCATGGTCTCAGTTGGAAGCAACACCTCCTTTATGGAAAGAGAAATACCAGTAATTTTCGTACAGCACGAATGCAAATATTTTACTTTATTGGCTTCACCAGGATCTTTTCAGTTTCTTCCTCTTCTATCTTCTCTATTACTGCTTCCTAACACAATTTTAGTTCAGGTGTTTCCAAACTTTTTTGTGGCCGCTGTGCTCTTGATTCCATAAACTTGCTTCCCCAGTGCCCCCTACTCTATAAAAAGCTTTATTCAGAATTGTGGTTTGCACAACCTACTAAGGAAAGTAATAACACAGTAAAAAATTTCAATTTATTTCGACTGCGTCAGACCAACACCGCTACCTACCAGTATCTATTCACCAATAAGGTTATGGCAAGTAAAAAGAGCATTTTAGCTATTTTCCTTGGTTGTATTTAAATATGAGCAATGGTTGTTTTTTCAGTTATTCTCTTGAAACTCAATTCATTTTCTTACGGCAACGATGACCAACCAGATTTTTACTTTATGCCCTACCTTAAGTGTTGCTTTGGTAAAGCAATCAGGTAGGCAGGCCTATAAATTCCAACAGGGCCTACAGATACTGCACACCACAGTTCCAGTCCCTGTACCCTCAGAATGTGACTTAGATTATATGCTGAACATATTTAACATCATGTTTATGTCTATGAAACTCAGTCACCTTGGGACAGTGTTTCTGAAGTGTTCGAAACAAAAAAACTCCCAACCCTATTTAAATAGAAGGGCAATTATCCTACTGTAAGACTGTTGAACTTATATAAGTGTAGTCTTATGCACACTTGGTATCAAGCTCAAACATCCATAGGATTGGAAACAGCTTCAGAATTGCTCTTGGAACATGAAGGTCTGGAAATTTGGAAGGAGGGGAAACAATTTGCTAGAAAAACTTCTAGAAGTGACAAGAACTGTGGTGAGAAAAACATTTTAAAATTTATTTAGCAGAATATTTTATGTGTGGTTCTCATTCTGTTCTGCAATCTGTAGAAATCCCCAATTGGGTAGTTTGCTGGGGAACAGTGCAAACATTGCACAGAACTGCTAAGAGTTTAGAACTTGAATGTTAAGACATCTTTAAGATGTATGAAAAAGCTCAAAGAGTTGGAGGAGAAATAAAACCCCTTAGGAAGAAAGAGGACATTGAATTTGGTCAGCAAGAAGCAAATTCAGTTTGATACCTGATTTCTCTTTAAGAATGAAATCACCATTTTGGAAATAGTTCATTTCCCCCCTACTGGTCAGTTTGAAAGAAATTACTTAAGGAGAAATTATTTTCTAACAGGAGGAATTTGTTTAGTTAGCTAATTGGAAAGAGACTCTTCACTTACCGTAATCTTTTTGTAAACGATACAGTTGTACCTTGGAAGTTGGATCGCCCTGCAAGACAAATGTTTTGGCTCCCGAACGTCGCAAACCCGGAAGTGATTATTCTGGTTTGCGAATGTTCTTTGGAACCTGAATATCCAGCGTGGCTTCCAGTTGGCTTCAGGAGCCATGCCTTGGTTCCTGAACGTTTTGAAGTTGAACGGACTTCCGGAACGGATTCTGTTCGACTTCTGAGGTACGACTGTACTATGAAAGAGCAAGGAGAAAAAAATGTTTCTGTGTTGCAGCTTTTCTACCAGTGAATATTAGATTTAGGAGAATCCTCCTCAGGGAAGCATTATTTTTTTCCTTGAATATGTTCTCCAGTATATGGAGCCACCTATTAAAGAACCTGTTCTAATAGCTATGCAGGTAATCTGTGCACTTAATTATATCATGGCTCTGAAAAATTCTGCAAGCAGTGTGATTAGTTAGTAGTCTGTGATCTGTGATCTGTGAAAAGCAAAACAGGTTACAATTAACAATGGGTGTAGCAGACCTGGAGGTTGTTCATTACATTGCAGAACCCAGATAGAGGTGAATAAAAGCATTGTAACTAAGACTGCAAAGCAAAGTGTACTTTATGCTTAATTATAATGACTCTTGTCTGACCAAATCATTAATAACTTGAATTGCTACTGGTCTGTGTTTGTTAACTATTATGTGCCACCAAAATGTAATTAGATGACATCTCTGTTTGTAGAGAAAACTGATGTCACGTGAATCCAAGAGTGTACTGCAGAGCTTTCCAAACTTTTCCTGTTGGTGACACTTTTTAGACAGGCATCATTTCATGACACAGTACAGTGATTCAGTTTTACTAGCAAACCTTTACTTGGTTGAACTATCCCCTTTTCAGCCCTGGGAGGAGCACAGGGAGCATTTGTGGTTGTGTAGCAACACACATTTTGGAAAGCTCTGGTGTACTACAATGCCTCTGTAGGGGTATCGTCAAACTCACTAGCAGGTGGTGCGGGTGAAACTACATTGATTTTCCAACACCACACATTGGACACAGCATGGTGTGCAGGAGTGGGAGCATCACATTGGCTCAGCTGCTGCACATGTGCCAAGCTCCCACTGCCTTTCTCCTTCTCCTTCCCCTTCCTTCTCTTCCCTACCTTCCCGTTTCCCTTCACTGCTATGCACAGTGTTGGGAAGACAGATTGGCAATGCAGCCCCATCCACACTGTCCACTGCTGGTTGTACTAGGAAATTACTAGGTGAACCTCCTGGGTGTTTTATTAGATTTAATTTTGGCTTACTCGGCAAAAATCTGACAGAATATGTTCTGGGCAGCAATTTTGAAGGATAAATATACTTTTCAAGTAGTTTGTGTGGAACTGTGTCAGACAGGTATACTAATAAAACAAAAGGCATTTGAGAATTAAAGATAATGTCAATTATGGAATGTCCTCCTTTTGGAGGTGCATCAAGTACCAACTTTTCTCTTTTTCCAATGCAAGGTTGAAACCTAGTTGTTTTCTTGGTTATTTATGAGTTTTTCATTGTATATGTTTAATTTGTGCAATTGCAATTGGCCAGCCAAACATAAAGTTGTGATCATTCAAGTTGCAAGTTGATTGTATGCAACAAAATCAGTCTCCTTACGATTCAGAATAAGGTCTAACAATAAAATGCAAAAATATCCTAGTAACAGCAATAATAACAGGGCTCCAAAATTAAATCTTCATCCCAACCCAAGTCCTTAAACAGCACTACATCCTGATAGTTTCTAGGCGTCATGATCATCATGTTTTTCTGGACTCAAAACAAGATGGTCTGCATCGCTTTCAAAAGTAACAGTTTTTGTAGCTGGAATCAGTCATTGCATTACTGTCCCAGGCCAGGTGGGAATAGGCCAGCAATGCAGGTCTTGCAGGGCTCACAGTTAAGATGGTCTACAGGTGAAACTTGAAAAATTAGAATATCGTGGAAAGGTTCATTTCTTTCAGTAATTCAACTTAAAAGGTGAAACTAATATATGAGATAGACTCATGACATGCAAATCAAGATATTTCAAGCCTTTATTTGTTATAATTGTGATGATTATGGCGTACAGCTGATGAGAACCCCAAATTAACAATTTCAACTTTGGGGTTTTCATCAGCTGTACGCCATAATCATCTCAATTATAACAAACAAAGGTTTGACATATTTCGTTTTGAATGTCATGAGTCTATCTCGTATATTAAACTCCAGTAGCTAATGAAAACAATTGCTTACATAAATTGACTTTTCCACGATATTCTAATTTTTCAAGTTTCACCTGCATATGGTTTGCATTGTTCACACACAACTGTGTGGAGCCACATTGTAGGGACACTTGCATCACCTTTTTATCTGTGTAATTTCTAGCACCAAAATGTGTCTGATTTGTGTAAGATTTGTGTTTGTACCTGTCAGATTGCATTTTTCTTACATAGCTCTCAGTGCTGAAGACATTTCTCTTTCCTGATTTTGATGCTAATGAGCCAGTCATTTTACACCTTCTTGAACATGTTGTTGTTCTATATTTACGTGTGGTCTGCTTCATCAGTTGGAGAGACTTGTTGGTATTGGTTTATCACTCCTTCACTCCAGGTGGAGCTGGTTAGTGAAGCTTGACAGCAGCATGGCTTTCTGCCTTCAGAGTTACATGTAAGCCAGCTCCCTGCAGCATATTGTCAGGTTGCAGCACTCATGTCTGTTTTCAGTTCATGCTGGAGCTGACACATAACACAGGTACTCTGTGGCATAGAAATACGACTTCTCATGCTTATAAACCATTTGATATCAATGGTGGGTAGTGATATCCTGCTTTTCTTCCCTCGCAGGTTGACAATTGCTTTTTTTGCACTCTCCGGTCTGGATATGTTGGATTCCTTAGATGTGGTGAACAAAGAAGATATAATAGAATGGATTTATTCCCTGCAGGTCCTTCCCACAGAAGACAGTGAGTGAGTTTTTAGCTTTTCTCTTACTGACATTTCATTACACACATTTGTGCTGCTTTTAGCTTTTGATAATAGAGAGCAAACTCTTGTTCAGAGAGATGCTGAGCAGTGACCATCTTACTTGTAACAATTGAAAGTGCTTAGCAGTACTGAAATGTAGATGCTCTTAGCCAGGTCACAGAACTGTGCAGTGAAGCCTGTCAAAGAGCTATAGTGAGTTATAGATGCAGTTGTATTAAGCAAAGTAGGTTAAGCTTTCAAGTAGGGGGCCCTCTGCTTTTTTTTTAAAAAAAAAATGTTGCTTTGATGGGTTCTAGAAGGATATGTTGAAATTCTTAATATACAGTACTGTTAAATTAGAAACATTCAGAAGGTATTTTGTCTAATCATGACAAAACATGTTCATAATAGTTTTTTATAAAGCTGCTTAAATGTGCTTAGATGGGTCAATGGCTTTGTTGTTCCTTCTTAATTGTATTGAATTTCCTTGTAAGACTTATTAGCTTAGCTGTACAAGGAATAAGCAACTAATATATAACTTGCCAGAACTATTATTACATTAATGAATGTTAAGCCAACCCGACCACTACTAAAAGAGAACACTGGAAGAATAATAGGGAAATTCAAGCTAATTGATAGAACTGAGTCAGATGTCAATAATGCACTGTTGTCCTACTTGTTGGAAGTCAGTGGTCTTGTACTCTTGTGTTCTCTGCTCCATCTAGGAGGCAGTCTTTCTGAAAAAGAGAGCAGTACTGGTAGTATATACCCCTTCCTCCTTAATTCCACATCTTGAAATCATTAAGGCTGCTGGTGAGTGGTAAGGTATTAGAAACATTTAAAAAAGAAATATACATATAAAATCAGGATTCTCATGCCACTGTATCTCTGATCACCAAAAGCCAAACACGTGCAAGATAAGGCTATCTAGTTACTAATCATGACGGCAGTTTACTATTTTCAGCATATCTCTGAATGCAAATTTCTAGGGATCACGAGTTGGAGAAGGCTATTATGCTCTTGTCCTGCTTGCGGGTTTCCGATAGGCATCTGTTTGGCCACTGTGGGAACAGAATGTTGGACTGAATAGGTCTTTGGTCTGATCCAGGAATGCTGCTCTTAACGTTCTTAAGCCACGTGAAATATTTAAAAGTCTTGTACTGCTTTCATTTGATGTGGTGACTTGGGTTTTGAAGAGTATGGTAGGAGAAGACTGTTCCACAAGTGTTTCAAATTAGTTTTGATATTGTTCTGACTTTGTAATTGTACTTTTTATGAGCCAATACTGAAAAAGCAGGTGTCTAAAAGGATGTGTTTTTTTTTTTTTTTACGAAATCAGAAAATAACACTTCAGTGGAACTAGAGTAGGGCTTTCATACAAGCTCTCTTTAGATTATTGGCAGTTTCACCATAGTGCTTTGTGAATTGTCATATACACTAAGTCAAATCGGATTTATGGCTAAAATGGGATGAATAAATATTGACACGTGTTGCAAATGGAGCAGTATTGTACCACAAAAGATTTATGAGGTCCATGATAATCTTGTTTTGTTTTTGAACTTACTGCATACATGTTTGTTAGTTGTATGGTGGTGGGGATATATTCTCTACAAAATAAGAATAATTCCAGAGGGATTGTGCTAGTTTTTTAATAGCACGCACAAAAATGAAGCTTGCAACAGCTTGACAAACATATTTTTTCTCTTTAAGGTGCCACAAGGCTCTGGTTTTGTTTCCTTAGAGTAATGATTAGTCTAACTCATCGGAGTGTGTTAACTTCTTCTTCTTCAACTTGTTGTTGTTGTTGTTGTTGTTGTTGTTAAAGCTTCAATTGTTTTCAGTAGTAGTACTATTTATATGCAGAACAACCACTAGATGGTGCCATTCCATAATTGAAGTACAGTACTAAATCCTTCCTGTGACAACTTCCAGAGTGGTAGCTCTGCTAGTCTGTTGCAGTAAAAACAGTTAAAGTTTTGTGACACCTTTAAGACTATCAAATTTATTACAGCATAAGTTTATACTTTAATAGATTTCCTAGACTTTAAGATGCTGCAAGAGACTCTTACTTGCTGACAACAGTTTGTTGATTTTTTTTGCCATAGTAAGTAAAGGAGTGCTGGGATGCGGGTGGCGCTGTGGGTTAAACCACAGAGCCTAGGGCTTGCCGATCAGAAGGTCGGCGGTTCGAATCCCCGGGATGGGGTGAGCACCCATTGCTCGGTCCCTGCTCCTGCCAAACCTAGCAGTTCAAAAGCATGTCAGGTGCAAGTAGATAAATACCGGTAGGTACTGCTCCGGCAGGAAGGTAAACAGCGTTTCCGTGCGCTTCTCTGGTTCGCCAGAAGCAGCTTAGTCATGCTGGCCACATGATCCGGAAGCTGTACGCCGGCTCCCTCGGCCAGTAAAGCGAGATGAGCACCGCAACCCCAGAGTCATCCACAACTGAACCTAATGGTCAGGGGTCCCTTTACCATTTTAAGTAAAGGAGTACAGTCAGTTGTGATACCTATGACTTCTCTTAACATTTATAAATTTAGTGACATGATTTTCAAAGGTGTAATTTTATGTGGCACATATCAATAGTATTGACATATTAATAGATATGCACTCACATGAAACATCCCTACTGAAGCTAAAATACTTCTTACTTTCTTAACATCTTCCAAAACCTGTTTTTAAAGTTTGGAGCTTCCATATTAGCCTTAGACAGTCTTCCTGACTAATTACCATAAGACCTCATCTATAATAATTGATTCAGAACAGCTGCTCATGTTGTTTTGAAACTGTTGGATTAACTCCTACTCAATGAATAGTGATCATGGTTTGTCTGTTAATCTCCAATTCTGTGTGGCATTCTCCATGGTTGTTAATTTCTGGAGTGCTTGACTTAAGAATTGAAGGCTTATGGGACCTTTAAGGTCATCTTGCAAAAGGAAACTTAAAAGTAAGAAAGCTAATGAAGGTATTTAAAAAACTAAAACAAACTCTTGACTATGATCAGTATTCTCTTGGGATGTGTAATGAGATGTTAGTGAAAGATTCAAGAAAAGCTCTTTGAGCTGAAAATAGATTTGGCTCTTCTTTCACAGCAGCTTTCTGCAACACACAATGAAGACAGGCATTGAAATGATAACCTGCCAGTTAACAGCTAGAACCATGTTCTGAAGCTTCTTCTCTACACTAATTTAGTGTATTTTCTGAATTGAAATACAAGAGCAAAACCAAGGGTGGCAATCAACCAAGTTTTACTCAGAGGAGATCCACTGTAATGACTAAGTTGGGCCCGTTAATTTCAGTAGGTGTACTCAAAATAAAATTGAGTCATTTACAGCCCCAGGTGATCAATTCGCAGCTGCATTCTTTTCATATATAGGTTTAGCTTTGCTGGGAAATGTCACAGCCCACTGTATTTCATGGCATTTTGGTATGTCAGGTTGAAAAGAAGAAAAAACCACCTGTAAATTCTCTACAAATATTTGCCTTTGTGGAGAACATTTCATGGGTTTAACTTATGCCATTATACATTTACTGTGGCTTTGGGGCCAATATGGGAGAGAGATGTTTTGTTGCAGTTGGGGCAGATGAAGGCATCCAGTTGTGCTGCTGCAGATGCACCATGGTGTTTTCTTCTGTCTGTGCTCCTCCCAGAGCTCATTCCTCCTCTGGTCACTGCTATGGATATACAACCTGGCTGTCTGTCTACAGGCACTGCAGTCGCTGCTTTGCCTCCTTCCCACTTTTGTTAGCCTCCACTAAATCAAAGAATCTTCTATGAATGGAAGGATGCATTGGATATAACCCACCATAAATACTGGAGTGACATTACAAATTAATAATATGTAGGATATGTAGTATATCTCAGATGGAAAAAAATCCCTCTTTAAACAAGACTTCTTTGTGCAGGATGAATGCTTTGTATGCATGTGTTCCTTGGAGACCCCTCTTGTGAGGATCTGACTGGTACTGTTACATGAATAATAGAGATTTTCTTTCAGTTTTTAGACAGAGAAAATACATAAAGACAAACAATTGGTACATGAACTCTTTAATAGAATTGCTGTAATAATTTTTTTGGGGGGGTATGGTTCTATATTCCTTACTTCGGCTCAAAGTTAATATAGTTGTATGACATTTGTAAAAACACAGCTTGTTTTTATTTAGCTGTTGCTTATTACAGCTCTTTATCTCTGCAAGCGTGTTAGGCTAGATCCCAGAACAGCAGGTATATTTTCCTGGAAGTTCAGTCTGAGGAGGGGATATACTGCAAATGGCTGGCTGACCATTTCTACATCAACTACATAGGATTGAGTGTTTGTAGAACTCAGAAAATGATGAGTATGTAGCAGGGTGGAAAAACTAACCACTCCCATTGGCCTTCTGTGAAAAATAGTTGTAAATGCAGAGCTGCATGTGGCCCTTGAGGACAGAACAGTTGTCAGTCCCTTTACTCAAAAGCAAGTGGGTTCACAGAGTTCAATAGGAGTTACTCCAAGTTAAGTTTGTAGGATAGCAGTCTGAGCTAGGGAATATGATTTGGCATTAATCATGAACCAGAGAAAGACTTTAAATTTCAGTAGAATTGTTTAAAACGAATAGCTAGTAATTTGAAAATGAATGCACAAAGTTAAACTAGGCTTGTTTTGTTTCCTACAAAGGATCAAACATGCATCGATGTGGATTCCGTGGTTCTTCGTATCTGGGAATGCCATTCAATCCGTCCAAGGTTAGTGAATACTACATGAAGAAAAAAGTTACAGTGGTTTCCTTTGCAGCCTTTTAACAAATATTTACATGATCATGAAATAAGGCTCTGAGGTGAGCATTTTTTAAAGTAAAAATAGCACTCAATTTTTGTAAATTCTACCCGTAAATTGGAAACATTTCTGTGAGGCAGAACAGTGCTCTTATTATTGAAGCCGTATTTTAATAAAAGCTAGAAATGGATGCACAGCCTTTTAATGTGCTTTATGCTTTTAAAACCAATAAATAAGAATAGAAATTGGGAAATTGTCTACTCAGAAGCAGGTCACATTGAATTGAATGAGGCTTGCTCCCAGATAAATTAGATAAGTTAGGATTACACCATAAATTACTAAATTAACTACATTGAATGTATGTGGGCAGGTAGGATGTGTGGAAGCTTGCGATTTGATAATGTAATGGTTTTGTTGTTCTGTGAACCCTTGTGACCCAAGAATTGCAAGTTGATGTGAACATAGGGTACTCTGTTCACTTTTCATAGAATTGACTAAGCAGTGAAGCTGTGCAACCTCTGCTCATGTCCTATTTGAGGTCTGTTAAAATGAACAGCATCTGCTCAGCAGTAGTGCTTGCTGGAGTATGTGTTCAGTTCAGTTCTTTATTTTGGAACCACAGATCTTTCAAGAGGTGCCCACAGAATACATACAAATCAGTAATTTTAAAAGTAGTTCTGATTTTATTCAAGTTTATCTTGCTTTTAACTTTGCACAAATCACGGCCATTTGCAACTCCTTCGGGTCTTTATTAGATATGAATCCTGCTCACTCTTTTTCAGTCATTCCATAGCCTGGACATGTACAGACAAAGGGTGTTAATGCATGACTTACCGTAGTTTTCTGTGTATAAGACGAGATTATTTTATTTAAAAAATGATGCTAAAAATTGGGGGGCATCTTATACATGGATATGGGAGAGGTGGGATGGGAGATTGGTGTCTGCCGTGAGCAGCAGATTGTCAGCGCTGTTTTTGCGGATGATTGGTGGGTCTGCCAAGGTCCGCTGGCTATTGGCTGTTTTGGTGCTTGCTTTTGGCGAGTGTGGAGACGATTGGTGCCTTTGTTGATGTGCGGGTGATTGGCTGTTGCAGGTGAGCGATTTTTGGCAACCCCCTCCCCCGACTGTGCAATTCCCCCAATAAAGCTTAACAACTGTGGGCAATCTCCCCCCATTTTCTCAATTTTGAGTCCCAAAAAAGAGGGAGCTTCTTATACATGGTGGCGTGTTCTATATGGGGAAATGCGGTAAATCCTCAGATTACTGCAGCATTGCATGAACAAACATTTGAATGTTGTATTCTAAATGAGGATATTCTTCATAGGAAACCTTCCCCTTTATAATGTGGTTGTCTCATGTAGTTTTTGGCAGGCATGAGAAGTGAGGTCCTTGAATATATGAACAGCCTGTATGATTGAAAGTGGGTTAGAAAGGGAACACAAATCAATACACGGAATGCAAGTTCAGAGGAGTCAAATAAGTCTGCAGTGTCAGTGTGCTAGCAGGCTGGCTGCATGAAGAGAAATTCCATTCCTTACATTTCTGTCTTGCAGTTATACAGCATCAGTGTGGTTCTTGTGAGGAAGGCACAAAAATAGATGCCCTTAAGATAGACTAGCATGATGGGCAGGCAAACCAACACGTGTGGGTTTTTCTTTACTTTGTGAGAGGTATGAAATCCTTCCTTAAAAAAAGACTAGACTTTCTAAATGCTGCATAACACATCAGACTTACATCATATCCATCTTTCCATAAGTTTGTATCCAGCCTAAAGATACTCCATAGACTCACTGAAATAAATGAAAATCTACTCTTAGTATGGCTTAGTTGGATAGAACCCATTATTAACTCATGGAAGTGAGAGAGAATGTAAGCCCTCTGGGCTTGAGTGGCCTCTTTTCAAAATAGGGTTGCCATATTTTGAAGAGCAAAAAAGAGGATTCTATGATGGCCATTCAAAGCAAATAAATGCAGTTTGTCTCAAAATTTACCTCCTGAAAAAGAGGTCACATGGCAACCCTGAAATTATCATAAACTGATTACTTTTTAGGTTGTCACTATTTATGTGGTGTGATCATATTTCTAAATTTATTGAAAGTGATATTAGATATGTGGTGACAACTCATTGTATCCTTTTACATGGTATCAGAATTTTGTAACCTGGGATCTCTAATGTAAATCCCAGAAAATACTGAAAGGTATTGTGAAGTGCTGCCTTTCTGCAGGACCAGCTTGTTAAAATATTTTATTTATTTCTCAAGCTGTTTGTCTTTCTAGACTCAACGTTTCATGAATATTTGCAAAGGAAAATCTAGTTTGGTCATCTATCCTAGTACAGTAGCTGAGATCTGCCATATAGGACTAAACTGACACACTGGAAGCAGCCATCAGTTCGTAGAAATCCGGGCAAAATTCTTCTGGTGTTGGAAATGTACCCTGGTCTTAAAATAACTGTCACACTTCCTGCTATTTGCATAGCTGCTGCTATGTGTGGGTCATGCAGAGGTGGGCATTTATATATAGCCATTCAGGCAGTTCTCTTGCATGTTTCTCCTGCCCAGTGTTAGAAACTGAGATATGAAAGCCAGGAGCTAAACGGCACCTTGAACCTAGGTTATGGGCGCAACAACGGAATGTCCAGGTGCACTTTTTTTTAATAACAGGAATACAAAGCTGAAAATGAATGAACTGCAGCTAAAATAATTACCGTATGTTCATTTTTCACATGGTCTAGTCTTTCCCCTGCCCTGCCCTGCCCTCTAATATTCTTAAGAGGGTCTCTCCTCCGGTCTCCAGAGAGTAGCTGGAAGTGGGGAGACCGATAAAGGCCCTCCTTTCCTTCCACTCTGCAGTTTAAATATGAAATTTTAGGCTCAGTACTGTGCCCAGAGCTCAGAAACTGTGCTAATGAAATTCCGTCACAAAATGCGCCTAGAGCAGTAGGAGTGTCGAAGACACTTCAGGAAAACAATCTCTGTTTTCTGCTAAAGCAAATGCTTATTTTGTTATCCGTTGATAACTGTAAACTGTAATAATAATTATAGTTGCATTTTCTTGTGTTTCAGGGTCCTGGTATTGCTCATCCCTATGATAGCGGGCACATAGCAATGACTTACACTGGCCTTTCCTGCTTAGTTATTCTTGGCGATGACTTGAGCCGAGTAAATAAAGAAGCCTGCTTGGCAGGACTAAGAGCTCTCCAGCTGGACGACGGGAGGTACAGTGAATTCTGTGTTGCCAGGTGTTAAATATTTTTAGAAAGGAAAAACTGGATCCAAATACATAACGCACAGTACTGTAAAGGAACGAGTGAGATTGAATCCAGCATGGAGAAAGTGAGGGCTTGAGCAAGAAGAAGCTTACATACTTTGAGGTCTCTTCTTGCCAGGGAAAGCAAACAGAGACTAGGGTATTCTAGCAAGCAGAGATGTATCCTCCTTTGGCCTCTTCTTCATTTCACATAGCACAGATGGGAAGCCTGCATTCTTGCATTTAATGTGTCCTTCACTGGGAGTTTCAGAGCCTAGTCTTTAAAGTTGTCTGTTCCCTATATCGCCAGGCAACTGGTCAAAAGAAAGGGCTCTAGGCTACCAAAAACAGCATTTAGAGAAGTCAGGAAGTCAAGAGACTTGCAGATTTAGGTAGGGAAGAGTACTGTACAATATAGTTTGCTGAATGTCCTCAGTTCTATCACAGCAGCTCATTAAAGGCGTAATTCCTACTGATCTCCAAAACCTCTTAGTAGACTCTCATTGATGCTCAAATGCTTTTACTGCTGTTCCAGTCTGGTCTAGAGCCCTTTTCCTTGTTCCAATGTACCCACAGACATGACTTTGATCTCTTTGGCTTGCCTTTCAAACTGAGCATTCCTCCCTCCATTGCTGAGACTGGCTGCTTTCATAGACTGCAGACTTTATATAGATGGAAAAAGTGACCTTCCTGAATCTTGGGTATGGCTGCAACCAGAACAACAACAACCATAATTTGATCTTGCTTGTTTTAATTCTTTTCCATTTAGTAGCTCAGCAATATGCTAGTTTCTATATGTTCTAGAAAGCAGACGCCACTTGGTTGTCTAATAATTGTGGGGTGGTGGTGTAGAAATCATAAGCTTTCATGAAAAGCTGGAATTAAAAATGCAGAATTCCTGCTGATTGTGCCAAACCCTGCCTCTACCTGCCACCATTTTGTGACTGGCGGACCTCCATAATTTTCAACAACCTTGGGGGAAGAAAGTTTGATAACCCTTGCTCTAGGAAGCAGAGGGCCTTGCTAATAGGACATGGCACAATAATTCAGTTTAGTCCCTGCCATTCAGGTGAGTGGTTGGTATTCTGGCTGGTCAAAATGGTACTTTCACTAACTAGTGTGTGTATGCTGGCTTTGTAGTAAATGACTGAAAGAGGTCTTGCAATCACCTGACAGGGTTCTGCCTTCGGCAACTGACAGTTTGAAGTAAATTATGCTTTGTCTTAACCCCCCCCCCCCCAACAAACCCAGATTGATATTCAGTTGAACAGAGCAGTAACTGTTGCATAACTTTATGTTTCAGTTTTTGTGCAGTCCTGGAAGGAAGTGAAAATGACATGCGATTTGTGTACTGTGCTGCTTGTATATGCTACATGCTTAACAACTGGTCAGGGATGGATACGAAGAAAGCTATTGACTATATCAGGAGGAGCATGGTGAGTTTTGCAAATCAATTTTTTTCAACTTCCTCTATTCAGAGTGTCTTTTCTTAACATTTAAAATGCATTTTGTATTTCTGTGTTGACTGAGGAACTAAAGCAATAAAGCAGTTTCTTTGCCATTGTTCCTGCATCCAAACATATTTAATGCAGAATATAATAGCATTAATGCATAGATTTACCTTTGTAATGACCAGTGTGAGAGAGACCCACAAAATTATGGTATGCTTAATGATTTAGGACACAAAGGACTTCTAAAACATGGATTTTGATGGTGCTACAGTGAAATACGCTACTTAGTTTTTCTTCTTACCAGAAATAATGATGGATTTCTTGACTGCTATTGGGAAAAATAGCCTCCACTTCGATATAAATTGTTGCCTATTCTGATTGTGTACAAGGAATATTAAGTATTCTGTGCATTCATGGATAGTATTAGCCCTTCTTGGTAATTCAGACTGCAACCCTTTGTGAACTTAGCTGTGAGTAAGTCTGAACTCAGTGGGACTTATTCCTAAATATGCTTGCAAAAGATTGTACTGTAAGGCTCCAATATTACAATCTTGTGTACATTTACTCAGAAATATGGTACATAGTCATAGGATTTCAGCATTCAAAATTCTTACATTGTTGCTTTTTATGACGCTATTGGCATATAGACCTTTCAAAAGCTGAAAAGCTACCAGTTCATATTTTACGTTAACATTTTCCATACTAGCGTGATTGCAACGCTGGAATCCTGCCCCATAGTATGGTGAAAATATAATTGCTGTGGCTAGTTGGGCACAGCTTTACTTAAAGTATAAATCTAGTTTTAAGTTCAAATAATTTAAATTTTGCCTTTTGTAAGCATAGAAATACAGGATTGCGTTGTGAACAGCACGGGCTATTTCCTTTTATCTGTCAGAGTACATGGGGTATAGATTAACAACCCAGGCCCTGAGTTTCCTGTTCTTTTTCAGCTGATACTGTATATGAGTTAAACTTGCACTACAAGTTTGGAATCTACACCAGCAGATAAGAGACCATCATTAGCATGCCAGAAGGCACTGTCTCTATGGGCTTCTCCTAAAGATGTGCAGTAACCAGTAGGCTGCAGTTTTGCCACCACTTATTTCATAAAAAGAGAATCCTGCACTGCACCATCAATCCTGCACAATGCCAAGAATCTGGCATGCTGTATTTTTAGTCTTGATCTGATGTGCAGAAAGCCTGTAGCTCTTGCATAGTTAACACTTGTAGTGAGACACTAGACTTCAAGTACACTTGATTATACACTTGAATGCTCAAGTGTGCTCCAAAATACTGCTCTTGAAAAGCTAGTCAAACAGATAGTCCTTCTATGTTTGCCTCTTTAGTTCAAATTCAGCCAAAGCCGTAAGCAGTCAGCTCTCAACTGCTGTACAGGAATGAATGTGTAAATTGCCATTTGGTAAGCTGTGTCCTGGGAGGTGATTGTGTAAAGTTGACCTTTAAAAGCTGAAATTTGAAGAATGAGTCCTGACCTGCTTGAAAGATCAAAAATACTATTGGTAGAATAAGGAATACAGTGAATGCTATATTTTTGAGAGAGACATATAAAGGGAAGGGTGATTGCAAATGTGCTGTGTGCACTGGCAAAGCTGCATGCTCCGACACCAGGGGCGGAGAGCAGGCGTGGGTGTGTCAGGTGTGCATCCTGGGGGCATGGCACGCCGCCCTGCAGTGCGTGGTGTGTGTCCCAGGAGCATGGTCTGCGTCCTGGGGGTGTGGTGCCCAGCGCAGGGGGGGGGGTTGCGCGGCGCATGTCGGGGTGTGTGGCCGTGACGGTGCCGGGGCAGTGCACTTCCCCTCCCGTTCCTCTGCCAGTGCCTGTATTCTACCAGACAATGCCAAGAAACATCAAACTGGTAGACATTTACTGCACAGCAATATCAGACTTAAAGGTAAAGGGACCCCTGACCATTAGGTCCAGTCGTGTCTGACTCTGGGGTTGCGGCACTCATATTGCGTTATTGGCCAAGGGAGCCAGCATGCAGCTTCCAGGTCATGTGGCCAGCATGACTAAGCCACTTCTGGCGAACCAGAGCAGCGCATGGAAACACCGTTTACCTTCCCGCCGGAGTGGTACTTATTTATCTACTAGCACTTTGACATGCTTTTGAACTGCTAGGTGGGCAGGAGCAGGGACCAAGCAACGGGAGCTCACCCCGTCACGGGGATTTGAACTGCCGACCTTCTGATCAGCAAGCTCTAGGCTCTGTGGTTTAACCTACAGCCTCCACCTGCGTCCCCAGTAATAATCAGACTTGCTCCACCCCTTTTTCTCACCTGGGACAAAAATTCACTCCTGTCCACCACCCAGAAAAGGGCATGGGGGTCCCACATGTAGTTCCCAGGAAATGGGGGGGGGGTCATTTGGAAAAGTAATTAAGAAAGGTTAAGCACCCCAGAAAATGCCTCATCCCTACTTTGCATGTGAACACTTTCTCCTACCCTACCCTATAGTGTTCCATTTCTTTTCCAGCTTAATAGGTTGGAGGATAGAGGTGAATGCTCTGATTATCAAAGTCTGCACCTTTTAAGATTTCTTTTATACTAGCATTATCTGAAGACAGTGGTCGCTTTTGCTTTGCAGTCAGTTAAGAGCAGTGTGAATATATCATATTTTTCCATATAAGACAATGTTTTTTGCTTTTTTTTTTTTAGTAAAAAATTGGGGGCCGTCTTATACATGGACGGTAGTCTAAACCAGTGTTTTTCAACCACTGTTCCGTGGCACACTAGTGTGCCGCGAGATGTTGCCTGGTGTGCCGTGGGAAAAATTGTGTTTATTTGATTCCTATTCAAGAGAATTACTTTATATATAGTCAATATAGGCACAGAGTTAAATTTTTTAACATTTTCTAATGGTGGTGTGCCTCGTGATTTTTTTCATAAAACAAGTGTGCCCTTGCCCAAAAAAGGTTGAAAAACACTGGTCTAAACCACTGAGCCGCTTGGGCTTGCCGATTGGAACATTGGCGGTTCGAATCCCCACGACGGGGTGAGCTCCCATTGCTCTGTCCCTGCTCCTGCCAAGCTAGCAGTTCAAAAGCACGCTGGTGCAAGTAGATAAATAGGTACTGCTGTGGCGGGAAGGTAAATGGCATTTCCATGGTTTCTGTCACGGTGTTATATTGCGACAGTAGCGGTTTAGTCATGCTGGCTACGTGACCTGGAAAGCTGTCTGTGGAGAAATGCCAGCTGTCAGCCTGAAAGCGAGATGAGTGCCGCAACCCCATAGTCACTTTTGACTGGACTTAACTGTCCAGAGGTCCTTTACCTTTACGTTTCCATCTGCTTGTAAGTTACAATGTCATTCGTGGTTTTGGCGACCCTAATTTAACATATTGATTTCTTAGTTTTGGGTTCAAAAAAATAGGTGTTGCCATATACATAGAAAAGTATGGTATTTGTTATCTTGGTGCTTGAGATCTCTCAAAATTCCCAGCACCAGAATACATTAGTGGAGTTTCTTCATAGCAGACATGAGTCTCCGAGCAGCAAAAGTATTATATTTAGGAATTAACAAGCACAATTATTCTTTAGCTAGATTAATCTAGAACAGTGCTTTTTCTCTCACTAGAAAAATAGGTGCTGGTACTCACCATGAAGTTGTTACAGTATGTGTGCCACACGTTTTCACAACAACAAAAGATGTGCTGGTACTGCATACTCTTGAGTACCCAACTGGTCTATAATATTTTTGTGGCACTAATATTCAAAATAGCAACTTCCCTTGCAACCTGATTTTTCTCTCAAAAAGGGTAATATGGAGAATGGAAAATGGAAATATTTCTTTTCAACACCGTTATCTATGTTTCTGAGGTGCCCATGTATTTCATTGTAGTGGACTGTTGGTTTATGTACAGTTCTAGCTTGTACTGATAATGTCCCCTTTATCACAGGCAAAACAGATGGCATTGTTGGAAGGGTGCTATTATTCAAAGATGTTGTTTTTGTTTCAACATCTCTTATGTCGTCATTTGCAGGAAAATAAGGCTCGTTCAAGCTTATATGTTTTTATCATTGCAGTGCAAATTTGAATGCTGCTTAATATAATTTGGTTAGGCAACACTTTTGGCAAGTCAAATATTATTTCAAGTCAGTATTTTCATAAACTTAGATTCTTTTTGTATTTCTGTACCACAGCCCATGCCATTCTAAGGGCCCCTTGACCCTCAGGTATTCTGTTTTTTCCCCCCCTTGGATTTACTGGTTTGTTTAGTATTGGGATACAAAAGCTTTAGCACTGTCAAAGTTGGCTCTGAATACTTCTGTACCAAAGGTAATGTGCAGCAAGAAATATTACAGAAAAATCCAATGACCAGGAACTTGTTTTGAAAACAACACTCTAGTCTGCTCTAGAATTGCCCAGCGCCCTAAAGGGTTGTGCTTTAGTTTTGCATACTGCAGCTGTATTTTGAGCATAGAGTAAACTTCTCTACACATTCAGTAATACAATTAGGAATCTGTAATTAGTCTATATATATATATATTCTATCCAAACAGCGAAGACTGCTGTTTGCTTGGCTTTTCACATTTCCTGTCTTGTGCCAGTCAAACATATGAGTGCAATAATTATTGGAAGGGCGGAGGATTGCAGTTCCTCCTTTAAAAGGACAAAGTTCCCAGTTATCTTACAAGCAAGAGGACAACAGTCAGTGTTCTGTGTTTTTTTTTTTAAGTATCACGGGTTTGGTGCTGGAGTAAACTAGGTCCTCTACCTACCTACTAGCTAATTATTTTACACTTGTGTGATGTTTCATTCTCGTTGTTTATGACAACCTGATTATCTGGGCATCCGATGTCTACAAGTAGCAGATTATTTTGAGTCGGTTTTTAGGGAAGGGTGGACATTGTTTGTTGCCTTCATTCTTCCCCCAACCCTGACCCACAGGTAGCAGTCACAATTGCTTGTCAATGAATTTATTGTCTTTTCATAATGGCATTATCTGAGCTCCTGTATAGAGCGGAATAACACCACCACTGCCACCTATTATGATGATGGTGAATTTAAGCATTGTCTAGCTGTATACATTTGGTTAAAACTTTGACGTTAGTCCAGTGTCTTTGAAAAGTCATCTCCTAAGCTGTTGGGAGACTAGAAACAACTTTTGGCCAAGGCCATGTAGTTTTACTAAAATGAAGTGTACATTCAAAGGTTTGCATGAATGCTTACATTTGCCTGCCTTTTGCCTTTTCAGTCTTATGATAATGGGCTTGCCCAAGGAGCCGGACTTGAATCTCATGGTAAGAGTATTTGTTTTCTTAAGGATCACTTTAATACAGCGGTAATGAGATAGAACACTTCTGCAAGGAAAAACTGCACGCACTGAGAAACTTTTTTTTGAGCTTAGCTTCATTGCAATTTATTGACGAAATTTGGGTATCATGAATCTTGTGCTGAGAGTCCTCCTTGTGAAAGTGATAAATACCGTATATACGCGAGTATAAGCCGACGCAAATATAAGCCGAGGCACCTAATTTGACCACAAAAAACTGGGAAAACTTATTGACTTGCGCATAAGCCGAGGGTGGGAAATGCAGCAACTACTGGTAAATTTCAAAAATAAAAATAAATAAAATTACATTAATTGAGACATCAGTAGATTAAATGTTTTTGAATATTTATTTCAAAGAAAAACAGGGGCAAGAAGTTCCATAGGCTTGACTCTGCACCACAGGAATAAGCGCTTTCTTTTATTTGCCCCCTCCCCTCTTCCAACAGTTAGGCTTTCCTTTTTATTTCTTTGGTGTATTTTATGTGCAATATTTCCATCCCCCTACAACCTCTATCAATAAATGGGACTGATTCCTGAGTGTGAGGGGGTTTATTTTCAGGCCCTTTTCTTCCCTCCCCAAAGAACCCTCCCTTCCCAAACAGCCAAGCTGTGAATGGATCCAAAGGAAGATAAGAGTTGCAGAGCTCCTGTGACCTTGCCTCCTCCTGGGCTTTGCAGAGAGGAGGGGGGCAAGAGCCTCTGTTCCTTGACTTGGGGGTCCTCCCTGCACCCTCCCCTTCATCCCAGGGACCCCCCTCTTCTCCCCAATGGACCCTTTGCAAGATGAGCAGAGACTCACTGGATTCAGGAGGCGCCAGGGATGCAGCACGTGTAGAAAAGAGAGACAAAGGTCCAGCGCCAGGGATGCAGCACGTGCAGAAGAGAGAGACAAAGGCCCCCTCCTCCTTTTGTAGGTGGGCTTGGTATTTCCTGACCTCTCTAGGAATCCCACTCAATCCTTTTTAACCCTTGGCAAGCCAGTGCCCCCAGCTTCTCTGATCCTGTCCTGTGCCTTTTGCAGGAAAGAGCTTCTCTCCACTTCTCTCCCCCCCCCCCAACTGACAGAGGGGGAAGCATTGTGCAGTGCTTCTCCGATCCTCCATTCTGTGCCTTTCTGCTGGTGAGTGGAGGCAGAGGCGTCTTTACCCTTACAGCTTGTGTCTGGAGGCGCTAGGACCTCGCAGACAGCTGCAAATGCACGGGATGGGATCGGGATCAGAGAAGACTCCACGTCTCAGATCTCCATCCTGCGCATTTTCTGGTGGGGTGGGGGGGAGGGAAGCGGAGAGAAACTCTTTCTCTCCGCTTTTCCTACCCAACCACCTCGCAGACAGCTGCAAACGCACAGGACGGATCCTGCGCATTTCCTGGTGGGGTGGGGTGGGGGAAGCGGAGAGAAACTCTTTCTCTCTGCTTTTCCTTCCCAACCACCTCGCAGACAGCTGCAAACGCACAGGAGGGGATCGGAGAAGATGCCCCCCCCCCCGTCCTGCACATTTCCCGGTGGGGTGGGGGGAGGGAGAGGAAAGCGGAGAGAAGCTCTTTCTCTCTGCTTTTCCTTCTCCACCGCCCGCCTCACTTGCGCATAAGCCGAGGGCGACTTTTTCAGCCCAAAAAATGGGCTGAAAAAGTCGGCTTATGCGCAAGTATATACGGTAAGCAATAAGGTCATTTACTTCAACAAGGAGGACTCAACACAAGATTCACGATATCCAATTTTCGTCAGTAACTCTCAATGAAACCAAGCACAAAAAGGCAGCTTCTAGGCATGTGCATTTCTCTTTGTAGAATTTTCTTAAGTGAGCCCAGACTTGGGGGAAATGTCATATGTGGGAGCCTATGATATCATAGTCCAATCCCTTAATTCTTGTGTTACATCTGCGCCTGGCCTAAAACTACAGGTAAAGTAGCAAACATGCATACTGTGGTATAAGTGGGATGGCAACTGGTTAACAAAATAGTAACATGGTTGAGTGGCTTACCATTGTTTTGTTTGAAAATTGTTTGTCCAGCTCTGTATATGTGCTTAACTCAGTGCCTCCTCTCTCTGCTAGGGTGAATGACAGTGTATCACTTAAAATTGTCCTTTATTACTTTAGATACAGTAGTTTATGTAAACTGAGCTTCCTCAGTAGCTCCATGAAAGACTGAAAACTATGTTTAGGAAACTCTTGTCTGGTTTTTCAGGTGGCTCTACTTTTTGTGGTATTGCATCCCTATGCCTAATGGGTAAACTTGAAGAAGTATTCTCTGAGAAACAGCTGGACAGGATAAGGAGATGGTGCATTATGCGGCAACAGAATGGATATCATGGCCGACCTAACAAGCCTGTGGATACCTGCTACTCGTTTTGGGTTGGAGCAACTCTTAAGGTAACTTGAAAGTTGAAGCAAGACACTGTCATTCATAATCTACCTTCTGACTATTTAACTTCTGCATTAATAAGTTAATTTAGGTTGTCCTTTAATATCAAAGGCGCTATTTTATGTCCTGTAGTTAATTCTAGAAATTCATTTTTCTTCTTTAAAAGTTAGGGTTTAGCAACTTTAGAATTCTCTACTTGTACTTCTGGTGCATGTTAAAACTGATAATGTGTGTTAACACAACAAACCTTTCTTTCAGCTTCTGAAAATATTTCAGTATACAAACTATGAAAAGAACAGGAATTACATTTTGTCAACCCAAGATCGCCTTGTTGGTGGATTTGCTAAATGGCCAGATAGTCATCCAGGTAAATGAATTTTTTTACCCACCTACATGAGAGGGCGAGGGGGTGGGTGGGTGGGTGGGGGGAAGAGAAACCATAGCCAAATACTTATAATATGAAAATGAAACATTAATAGTTTTGGTATTGTCAGGAGTAGCCCAGCTACTCATGAGGAGAGGGGGAGAGAAAGCCCTGCTCAGGAGCAGGGCAGGGAAAGCTGCTCTTCAAGGGGAGACAGCTCACGAAGCTATAGGGAGCCCGGACCCCTTTTGCAGACAGACTCCTCCTCCTCCTCATCCAATCTATCACAGGAATCGTCTCCAAGCGAGGGAGAGGAGCAAAGGCTCCGGGACACTGCTGAAAGACACAGCACCACCAGTCAGACAAGCCCACAGCTTCCGACACAGGCACAGCGCAGGGGGGCTAGAGGACCCAGGAGACATCGTTTCAGGGTGCCGAAGATCTGGTGTTGGGGGGGGGGGTAGCAGAAGGAATGTACTTCCGGATTCTGATAGTGATTGAATGGTCATGTTTTTAACTAGCTCCGCTTGTAAATAGCTATGCTTAATAAATAACTTCAGTTCCTCAAAGGAGGCTTAGTAGTTACTCATGAGCAGCATCTGGGAAGATCCCTGACAGGTATGGTATAAGAGAGTAGTGACATTGAACACTAACAGGCTCTTACTAATGCCCTTCCATCAGAGGTCAAGGAAATAAGCAGCTATCCTATTTTTAAAAGACATCTGAAGGCAGCCCTGTTTAGGGAAGTTTTTAACATTTAATGCTGTATTGTTTTTAACACTCGATTGGGAGCCGCCCAGAGTGGCTGGGGAAGCTCAGCCAGATGGGCGGGTACAAATTATTTGTTTGTTTGTTTGAACTTCTTAAGCCATGATTTTGGCTTTACAGATTGTGCTAGCTGGTGTTTTGGTTACACAACCAGCAGAAGATTGGTTGAAAACAATATTGTGCGCCACATCCATAGGAAAAAGTAGATGAGAACAAAAGGTGAAGGAAATTGGAAGTAGATATTAGTAGTTGGTGTAGTGGTGCTGAAGTTGCACATGAAGAAAAGGAGTATGGTGTCTGCATTTGCATAATTGTCCTAAGGAATGAATCTCTTTCCTATCCATTTATGTTAGATATTGATGAGGGGAAATCACTTTCCACAGAGGGGATATATACTACTTATCTCGCCTTTGAAAGTGTTAACAAATGTGTACAAAAGTTTGATGCACTATGTATTGTGTACTTGCACTTCCCAAAAACCTTTGAGAAAATACCTTGCCATAGTCTCCTAAGTAAACTTACCAGTCATAGGAACTAACCAGAGAGGTTGTGTTGTTGGGTAGCATGCAAGTATTGTAAATAAATACATAAGATAATACTCTTCCTGTTACAGGTTGGTAATGGGTTGTAAAACAGAAACAAGGTAGAGGTAAATGGACATTTGTTACAATAAAGGGATGTAAGTTGTGCAGCCACACAAGGCTCTGTATGGAGAATAGAGCTGTACAACTTACTCCTGAATGACCAAGTTTGAAGATGGCTTCACATTATTCAGGATGATAAAAATATAAGCTGATACTGAAGAGTCCCATAAGGTGTCTCCAAACTGCATGAAAAGCCAGTAAAATAGCAAGCGAGGTTCAGTTTCAGAAAGTGTAAAATAATGCAAATTGCGGCAAAAAATCCTCATCAGATATGCATGGGGGTCTGAACTGCTGTGGCTAATGAGGAAAAACCTTGGGGTCACTGAAATGTCAAACTGGTGGCAGCAGAGAAAAAGATTAAATCATTCTTAGTGTTGTTACGACAGTGACCACAACATGGCTTTTATAGTATGGCTGAATTTGGAATGATGTGTACGGTTGTAAATTTAAAAATATTGCCAGGGGCCAGAAGACTCTGCAAATTGCTAGAGGCCATTCTCCTGGGATGACAGCTTTCCTGTCTGTGAGTTCTTCATTTACACCAGAGCTGGGCAAGCCATGGGCTGCATCCCCCACTCTAGACCTTTCTACCATTGGAGAGAGAGATAGAAATGACAGGCAGGCATTTGTGTGTAGGTGCCAAACGCAGCATGTAGAAACGCACTTTGGAACTCCACTCTCAACCCATCTTCCGTGTGCCGTTGAAATATGGAGGGTGCACACCACTAATTGATGCTTTTGTGTGCTAGACTACAAATGGGAGGGCCCTATATAGTTGGAACTTGTAGCATGTGCTGTTTGGTATGGGGATGGGGTCAGTAGGTTATGCCCTTGCTTCCATATGCAACTGTAGGCAGTTCATGATAGTCTGCCCAGAGCTTTGGCAACCTTGCAAGAAAACTTCTTTTAGGGCTTATTTTGAGCTGGGGCTCAGCTCTGGAATGTATTTTCAAATGCTAGAACACAGCTGTGGAACCTGTGAAGTAAGGTATTAATGCCTCTGTGTTGGTATCTCCTGCTTTAGAAGGACATTCTGACAGTCCCAGCTAGCATCTTTTCCAGACGTCTGCTATTCTACAGGAAGGTAGGATAGAATCTATCACTTGTAGCTAGCAATAAGCTGATTTAACTAGTTTGTTTTTAGACCTAGAGCAATGGAATAGCTTGCTGAAGTTCTCTGTTTGAGCTCGGGCTTCCTGCTGTCATGATTTGAACCAGAGTCTTCTGTACTATGTGCCATGCACTTACAGAGAATGGTTGAAGAGGTTGGGCTTCTGGATCAGAGGGCCTAATTTCCAGCAGTTTCATGCCTCTGCCATTCCTTAAACAGCTGAAGTTCTGATAGCTTTTAAAATTGTCTTGCTGAGTTGAATGAAGGACATTAAAACTGCTTTTATCCGTAGAAGTAGTTGGAAATTGTGCTCAGAATGCTGGTTTAACTAAGCAGCATCATCTAACAGCTTGAGACTTGTGGGAGAGAAGGAAGGAACCACCATGATTAAGGACTAACCAGGTTTTGAAACTTAGTCTTAAGGTCTAAACAGCATAAGCTGTAAAAAATGAGGGTTTTGGTCTAGAAAGATACAGATCAAAGCACAAATTCTCTTGCTTTCATTTCTATTCTCTTGCCTCTAGGTTGACACCCTTGTTTCTTCCTGTAAGGTAGGGTAGGGAACCTCAGGCCATGAGAACAAGTTCAGCCTTCCAGGCCTCTCTGTCCTTGGGACTCTTCCCAGGCTCTGCTGCTTCCTAAGCCACACCCTTTGCTGTCCCGTGTCTTCAAGTGTTTTTGACCAGCTGGAATGTTTCCTTGAACTGTGATAATGTCTCTTGCTTACCTGGATGCAGAGAGATACAGGTAGAAACATTTGATTTTCATGTGGCTGGAATGTAGTCTACTATCAAAGAGTAAAAATCTGTTGCCCCAACCAGCTTTTGCCCTTGTGGTTTTTGTGAGGTTGTTCATGATGGGATGTGGCCTTTGGGCTGAAAATTACACACACACACACACACACACACACACACACACAGCCTTGATATAAAGAAAGTGCTTGAGCACTTTTAGAAAAGAAAAAAAACAGGGTATCTTTTTCTGTCTTACTGATACTTCTCCGGAAGTGATTCCAGACATGGGATATGACCCAGCATCCTTGGGGAAATGTCTGACATCTAGAAGTTATCCAGATTCAAAGGTGGTCTTTCATGAGCAGGAAGGAACTTCTGCTTGTAGAAGCCATCCTCCCATGCCTCATCATACTGCGGGGGCTACAGTGTAGTGGAGGAACCAGGAATGCCCAGTTGCAGGAGTCAATTCCGTGTCTCCAGATCCAACACACTGTCTCACTTGGTTGACCAGCTGCACATTTTTAGTATTATTTGGTTGTTGGTATCAGCTCTTCAGGAGTGGTTCTGAGCACACATACAAATTCAATTTAATAAAGTTTTGGGTGGAGTGCTGTGTAACGCTAAGGAAATCTTTACATTTGCAGCAAGTTTCTTCCCCCACCCCACTCTGTACTCCCTAATTCTGTTTTGTAGGTTCCCTCAGTCCTTTGGAGTGGGTTTGGGGAGGGTGTGTGTTGGGGCAAGCATAAATACATGCGCTAATGGAATGAGTGCATTGGATACAGTCATACCTCGTGTTGCATATGCTCCGTGTTGTGCACATTCAGCTTATGGACCTCTGCCACCCAGAAATCCTCCGCAGAGTGCGCAGAAGCGCATAAACGCGCAAACTTCTGGGTTTTTTCTTTGGGGGGGCGTTCGTGTTACGCACGCCCGCGTTACATAGTGCGATCCGGAACGAATTGCGTGCGTAACACGGGGTACCACTCTACCACCATTTAAATGATCCTTTCCATTCACCAAATATACAACAATTAAAAAAGCAGCAACCACCTTTGTTACATGTGTTGTGGAAGGAGCGGGGCAAGGGATTTTCACTTTGATTGACAGATCTAGTTGTTAATCACAGTGAACTATTTCATAGGACCTTCAATTCACAATGATTTGGAGGAGAGAGGTTTCTTCACGCGAGGGATCATTCTCTGAATTTTGGCTCTCAGATCAGGGTGTTAATGATGAAGTTAGACTATTTGAGTAGCTTCCTTTTTCGGATTTTTCCCTAACAAAGATTCAAACAACATAGTGCGATCTCTCTCTCTCCTTTTTCATGGATGGTACTTCCAGGAATGAACGCAGATGGTGAGAAAATGCAGACTTTTCTGGGTGGGTTAAGCAAGGTACAATACCGTAGGACAGTGGTTCCCAAACCTTTCCCCTCATGGATCACTTGAAATTGCTGAGGGTCTTGGCAAATCACTTGTTTTTCCGCCTGCTGTAGCAACTGACATGCACTGTGCTAGGTTTTTGATTGAATTTTTATAGACGTGCTGTGAATCACTTTTTTTTAAGATTCTGCAATATAGACAGGGTATGTGAGTAGAGCTTCAGATTTAACAGATCAAGTTTAGGCTGTAATAATGAATAGAACTGGAATAACACAGTGGCTCCAAAACAGACTGAGCTGCTGCACACCCCTTGTGTGTCTTGTGGAATTGCCATATATCTCTTTGGAGACTTGTGATGGTTCGCTGCTGCAAAGAGAAAAATCCTTGCTGTTTAAACTAAGGCTTCTCTCTGTTCTTATCAAGACTGTTGAAACTAGAGATGTTTCTCTCTTTTTCTGTCTTCCCGCTGATGGTTTTCAACATCACACTATATCACCAGCTAAACATTGTGATAAACTAATACATTACAACGTCTGGAATAAGGAGAGAGCTATGTAGAGGCATTGGCTGGCTTTATGGTTTTTTCCACATTGTGATTTTTTGCAGGACACACACACACACACACACACACACACACATTATAATTCGCAGTATAGTGCCAGGTCAAAAATTATGAACAGTTAAGCTGTTTTTAAAAATGCCAAAAAAGCGATTTTTCGATTGACTTGCCTGAGATCCAGGCTAAACACCACCTTTTGGAAATTCCCCCCAGATATCAATTCCGCCTTTGAAATCCCGGTAGTGTCTGGGATAATCCAGACGTATGGCAGCCCTACAATATATAAATATATTGCCCAGCCCTAGTCTTCTGCTATTTATAGTATGAAAATTGTATCTTAAAAAATTAAGATTGAACTCTTCACCAGGCTTTTTCTCATTTCTGGAATATTACCGTATTTTTCGCTCCATAAGATGCCCTTTTTTCCTCCTAAAAAGTAAGGGGAAATATCTGTGTGTCTTATGGAGCGAATGGTGGTCCCTGGAGCTGAATTGCCCAGGGGCCAAAAGGAGGACCATGCTTTTTATTTTACAAAGCGAAAAGGGGGTGTTGAAAGGACCCCACTCAGCAGCTGATCAGCAAGAGATCGGGAGAGAGATAAGAGTCCCCGGCTCCCTTTCAGCCCCGCCCTCTTGCCCAGGCCTCCATTGTTGAATGTGCTGCAGAGGGAGGTTGTTTGTTTCCCCAGCGACATGTGACTGGCTGATTAGATTATCTGTCTGGAAACTGTAGAAAAGGCTCCCTTTCCTTTAGAAGCTGCACAAATGTGAGTTGAACCCCATAAAAACGAGGCTTTTCCTCTTTGCTTTTCTCCCTTTGCAAAAGGAGCTTTGCTTTTCCCCCTTTGCAAAAAAAGCTGCAAAACTTTTAGCTGATCCTCAGAAAACCAGGGCTTTTCCCTTTGCAAAAAAAGCTGCAAAACTTTTAGCTGATCCTCAGAAAACCAGGGCTTTTCCCTTTGCAAAAAAGCTGCTAAACTTTTAGCTGATCCTCAAAAAAACAGGGCTTTTAGAGGAAAACCAGAAAAATATTTTTTTTTCTTGTTTCCTCCTCTAAAAATGAGGTGCGCCCTATGGTCCGAAAAATATGGTATATGGATTCTGACAAAGATTAATATAAAAGCAGGTATAATGTGATGTGCATGACTACATGACTGTATTTTGTCCCAGGAGGCAGAGTAAGGTCACGACTTTCAGTGGCATCCCTGTAGAACAGTGGTTCCCAACTGGTGGGCCGTGAACCCTAGGGGGGTCCACGTATCCCACCCAGGCGGTTCATGGCACCATTCACATAACAAAAAATACCATAGAGATAACATTTTTTCAAAAGTAGGGGGTCCATGGGTTGGCATTTGAAAAACGGGGGGGTCAACAGTACTTAGCTAATTGGGAACCAGTGCTGTTGAATATTTCTGTTAAGTAATGCAAACTTTTAATAATGACAAGTATGTATTGCTTCTGGGGGGTAGAATCTACTTTAGTGGAATCACATGTGCTTGTGTAGCTTGGAATTCCTTGGCACTTGGCATCAGGGGTGCCAACTTGCATAAAATATTGGGGTGGGGAGGTAAGCCCTGCCCTACATAATCAGTCACATGAAGTAGCATGTGCACACCATTTGAATGGCAATACCCATCAACTTTAGGGGGGCCTGGCCCCCTCAAACATTTTATTGGTGGGCACACGAAGGGACCTTGGCTGAGTTGGCTCCCATGTTTGGCATACATGGCCCCTTTCCCTCCCCCTCCACCCCAATTTTCTGTCTCCCATAAGCTTTAGTTACTACAGACAATTTTCAGACAGCAAGAAGGAATATTGTGTGTTGATACTATGTTTACTATTGGCATGCAGTGAGATTTTTTTTCTTGAGAAAATGACAGTTGTCTACTGCAGAATAATGCACATCCTCTGATGTCTCCTCCCAGATGCTCTGCATGCCTACTTTGGGATCTGTGGCCTGTCGCTAATGGAGGAGTCTGGCATTCGCAAGGTTCACCCCGCCCTGAATGTAAGCACACGAACCTCAGAGCGCCTTCTGCACCTTCATCAGATCTGGGCAACCAAGGACTATAAACAGTGTTCGGATATTGTGCACGATGCCACATGACTGATTTCAGACTCCAGTTGAGCTTGGTAGCATAATTGTAGCCCAAGGTTAAAAGCCATGTATAACCAATGTGCTCTTTTTAAGTGCTGGAATCATACAATCAAGTTCATGTCACTGGCATCATTCAGACAGCAAATGGCCTTCAGCCAGTTATTCTGGATTGGAATTTTTAAAAATTGCTTGCCTCTACAGATGCTGTCTCGGTTTGAACGAATCCCTTCAAAGCAACATTGTTCTATTATATTACTTTAAACAGTGCAATGGCAAAGTGTAATGATAATAAAAAGGATATTAAAAATGTATTTAAGTATTTTCATACTCAATCCCTTGAATTTACTGAAATTTATTTGATACATCCTTCATATAAAAGCTTATAAATTAAGTGTTGATTACTAAAAAAAAGGTGTCCTTTTAAGGTAGATGACAATTCTATAACCTTTGTATAAAAAATAAAAATTATTTTATTCATTATAATAGACCCAATATGTTTGCATTATTTTTAGGCATCTTGGCTGCTGCTAGTTGGAATATTTTGAGATAACACTTGGAGTACCACAGTTTTAACTGAACTTTAAGATGTATCATGCTAACTGAAAAGTATTGCAGTTGATGCGACTTGCTACAAAAAATTGGACTAAAGTAGTCCAGTCTTTCCTGCATTCTGTGATCTTATTTGTCCCACACAATCTAATACTTCACTGAAATGAGTGTAGACAGCAGTCTTAACTGCCCTTTGTTTCTGTCACTTCATTTTGGGGCTTTTTTCTGTTGCTTCCTGTATTATTAGGGGAGTTGTCTCACTGTTTTTGTGCGCACATTCAATAACCTTATTTTATTTGCCCCCCTTTTAAGCAAAGGAGCCATATTTCATTTCCTCATTTTGCAAATTGCATCACATTTATTTGGGGTTCTCTAAGCCTTCTTGGAGCTAATTCCTGCCTTAATAAACCATGGTATACAGAGTAGGGAACAAGGGTTGGGGCCAAGCACATTTTTTTCATCCCTTCATTTCTCAGTTATTTTCGGAGTTTCTTAATTGGCATTAAGCCAGCATTCCCTGATTTGAACTAACTGGGAACTGTGGCTTAATACAAGCTAGAATCTTTGTGCTCAAGTCATTGTGGAACGGGAATGGGTGAAGCATGCTGTTGTGATGTTCAGAATGGCTTTTTAAAAAGCAGACAAGCAAAAAGTCTTGGTATCCCCATGCTAAACTAAAACTGGAGTGCTTTTTTGAAAGTGTCTTCAGTAGAAGTACAATTGTTGGGTACAGAGGTGGTTCAGAGTCTGTTACTATAATACTATGCAAGTCTGATTTCTGATAAGCTGCAATTTAGACAACAACCTACCTTAAGCCTGTCAAAGGCGCACCAGGGATATACTTAACCTTTTATTTGCTTGTGTCTCTTTTTGCACCCAGTTCATTATACTCTCAAGCTGATGAATCTGCAAAATGCGGATTCTGGGATTTGTTATTTCTTAGGTATCTTTGAAAAGACCATTTGAAGTTTGAAACATGGAAATCAAGAAACATTAAACCAATAAGGTAATTTTATTTTAAATCCCTTATTTTTAAACAGGTTTTTTAAAGCAGAGTTTGGATGGCCACCTGTCAGCTGAGATTCCTGCATTGCAAGGGGTTGGACTAGATGACCCTTGGGGTCCCTACTGTATAATTTTATGATTCTAATAGATGACTCCTAACTAAATAAGCATATTTAAACAAGAAATAATGCAGTGGTATTTTGCACTAAAACTGAATTTCTCTTTACCTAATGTCAACATTTTTCTTTTTATTAAAACATCAAATTTGAGATTGTGCTTTTAAAAAATTATTGCTGTTCTAAATATATATTCCTCTCAAGTGTCAGAGCTCATTTAAGGCAACTAATAATTTGTAAGGCTCTGCTAGCACTACTTCTGTTCAAATTTGAAAGGTGGGGATGCAATTATGAAATTTAGCAGAATGCAGCTAAGCACTGAAAGTTTAACAAATGTTAACTTGATTCCTGATCTCCATGTAATCCTCCTGCAGTTTAACTACAAACATCCAAAGTATATTGCCTTTGGTGCAGCCCGTCTTAATAGGCCCTAAAATAAACACAGCTACTAAGAAGAAAGGATTTAGTAGGAGACAGATTTTAGATATGGCCTGGAGTATTTGTTGTATCTGTGAGATTAGTATCACTGTGTGGCTCGCAGTACCCTAAAATACAACACAGGGATTCTTTCTAATTTTAAATACATGAGCAGCTTAATAAAACTGGAACTTCCATTCCACCCCAGTTACCAGTTAATTATAGTTATCTTATTTGTGTGTATGCAGGGCTATTTTTCAGCTGGAACTCACCTGAACCCAGTTCCGGCACCTCTCAGGTGGGCGCCATTGCTATTATAAGAGAACAAGGGAGGCGTTCATGGTGAGTTCCGGCACCTCTTTTTCTAGAAAAATAGCACCGTGTATGTAACATGAAACTAAAACGTAGCTTGGTCTTTCTATTTTTCTCTCGGGGGATTCCCTCTTTTTTTTTTTTTTTTGCATTGCAAGCAAGCAAGAATTACACCAGCAGTTTGGACCAAATTAAAACGTGCTCTAAAATAGAACACAGTGCCCTATGTTATAGACTAGAAGTCTAACCCCTGACCGTTGGCCACGTTAGCCAGGGCTGGTGGGAGCTGTAGTTTGTTACGGAAAAATCTAGGTGCAAGGCTAAAAAGGAGTCCAGCCACCAACCGGAGCAAATAGCTGTAGACCAAAGTTTATTGTGCAACAGGTTCAAAGAGGAATTTTTGAACCCCGAGAATGGGGTGACAAGAACTTTTAAAACTTCCCACCACATCCCAGGATACAGTTCGCACAGCATCATTGATACATCATCTTTACATCACTGACATGCCACTAAAGGGGAGCGATAGACAGGCGTTACACTAGTTTAACCTTGGCAAACATGTCCAGACAAGTCCTTGGTTCAAGATTACCATAAGCAGACATGTCAGGGCAAGACCCAGGTATAAGATTAGCATAAGCAAACACTCTCACTGCTGATGATACTACCTTGATGGCAGAAAGTGAGGAGGAATTAAAGAACCTTTTAATGAGGGTGAAAGAGGAGAGCGCAAAATATGGTCTGAAGCTCAACATCAAAAAAACTAAGATCATGGCCACTGGTCCCATCACCTCCTGGCAAATAGAAGGGGAAGAAATGGAGGCAGTGAGAGATTTCACTTTCTTGGGTTCCATGATCACTGCAGATGGTGACAGCAGTCACAAAATTAAAAGACGCCTGCTTCTTGGGAGAAAAGCAATGACAAACCTAGACAGCATCTTAAAAAGCAAAGACATCACCTTGCCGACAAAGGTCCGTATAGTTAAAGCTATGGTTTTCCCAGTAGTAATGTACGGAAGTGAGAGCTGGACCATCAAGAAGGCTGATCGCCGAAGAATTGATGCTTTTGAATTATGGTGCTGGAGGAGACTCTTGAGAGTCCCATGGACTGCAAGAAGATCAAACCTATCCATTCTCAAAGAAATCAGCCCTGAGTGCTCGCTAGAAGGACAGATCCTGAAGTTGAGGCTCCAGTACTTTGGCCACCTCATGAGAAGAGAAGACTCCCTAGAAAAGACCCTGATGTTGGGAAAGATGGAGGGCACAAGGAGAAGGGGACGACAGAGGATGAGATGGTTGGACAGTGTTCTCGAAGCTACTAACATGAGTTTGGCCAAACTGCGAGAGGCAGTGAAGGATAGGCGTGCCTGGCGTGCTCTGGTCCATGGGGTCACGAAGAGTCGGACACGACTGAACGACTGAACAACAACAAAAGTTGCAGACAATCACTACTTCTCCATAGCTGAACTACAACAACAAGCAAACACCTCTGAAGTCCCACCACCCAAAGTACCCCTTGGCAAGTCTGGTGATGGGATTAGGCTTTCCTTGGCCAACAATCAGCTCAGCAATTGTCACCTCTGGGTGTCGGGGTTTGGGTGCTGGAGCTCCTCGTGCACGGCCTTGGACTGGTTATGCACGAGGTACCAGTTGCGGGGAAAGCGGCCAGCGTTCCACGTGCTTTTGGGCACGGTCGCCGGCCAAGCCTCACAGTCTGAAGGATAATGAGTAAGCCAATTGAAGACTCTGATGGTGTGTGAGTTTCTAGTTGCCTTCTTTAAAGAAAAGTTGCCTCGTGAAATAAAATATATACCCTGACTCTGAATAGACGGACCAGTTTAAAGAAAGAAATTTTTTTTACTTTACTCCCCCCTTTTAACCCCAAAGGAAGACAGACACCGGTTGTATCTTTAGTGGCTTCGGCAGAACCCGCGTAGGCTCGTCCCCTAAGCTAAGTTCTCCTAAGCTTAAAGACCCTGCGCGCCCAATCTTCCGCGAGGCTAACTAAATAAACTAAAACCGAAATATCTTCCGCAATTCTAGCCCTAGGCTAAACCTAAAGAAAACCTAACTAAGGCTAAACCGAATGATCTTCCGCGATCTAACTCTAACTAAAAGAAAAACCCATCCAACCCGTCCAGCCCGCTCCTAGTCCCTTAAACTAAACTTGACTTCAACTAAAACCCAACTAAAAGAACATAAACGAACTTCTTCTAAAGAACGTGCGGTCTCGTGCTACTTCTCCTAGCCTAAGCGGGGTGCCTCTGCCTTTTATTAGGGAACAAACGTGACATCATCATTAGTACTTTAACCAATAAAATCACTGTTGCTGCCCTCCAAAAGGGCGGGAAGCAAGTTTAACGCTCATTAACAACTTTGAACATGACCGGATCTACAAAATAAAGGCGGATTAATCTTGTAAGTGAATCACACTATTCATTCATGCTTTCACTTTCACTTTTGCGCGCAATTATACCAAAAGTAGACCTCGAAAAACTTATAAAATAACCAAATAAATATGAATCCATGGCGGATCCGTGAAACGTATTCCGACATATCATCTTTCTTTTTTTGTTTTAAATTAAATTAATTTTGTTTTAGTTATATAATAAAAAAAAATTAGAGATATCAAAAGCATTTATCTGACACAAACATTACCATTTGTTTAGACATAGAACTCGACATGAAAGGGCAGAGCATCAACAGTGCCAACAGTGTCCACATCAAAACTGTGATATAAACACTAGCAACACCATCAACATTCATCCCCCTCATCAGAGGAAATACTTGTACAATAATGTAGCAATAAAGTCATGAAAATAACAAACCACTAGCCGAACATAAAAAATGATCGATCCGATACACTGTAAACCTTCTAGGCATATATATATATTTCAATGTGTAATGTAACACAACAAATCACCTCATAAACATGTATACTTTCGCGTGCAGCGTAAAACAACAAATTACTCCCCAAACACAAGAGAGGACCTGATACAGGTCCAAAATTAAAAATAACGAATAACGACTGCCCAAACATAAGAGAGGTCCCGATCCGGGACCCAAAATTAAAATATAACTAGAGCTGGGGCTATATAGCCTACCCAGACCCCTCCCCCATTTTTTTTAATTTTTATTTGGAAAACTGAGGAAAATGGATAAGGTAACGGAAAAGGGTTGTGGCTCTGAGGCTACAGAATCGAAGGAACTTTCAGGAAGGCAGATTCTGGACTTACCACAGCGACCACAGGTAACGGGGAACTAGGGTCCGATTCCAGAAAGGGGATTTAAGGCACCTAAGTACAAGTGGTTTTTCGCCACAAGAGGGGATTTAAGCTACCTATATAAAGGTGTCCCAGCCAGGATGAGGATTTAAACCATCTACGCAAGGGTTTCCAGCGAAACGGGATGGGATTTAAACCAGCTACATAAGGGTCTCCCATCAACAGCAGGAAACAGAGTGAAGGGAAAAGCTGGGAACCTGGTTTACTGCCAAAAGGTAGCATATAGAGGGGTATTCTTCAAAGAAAATAGGGGTACCAAAAGGGTAGGACGCCACCAGACTTGACATATATATCTTGAACAAATCCGAGAATGACCAATTCTTTGACCAAAGGAAATATCTCAAATAAGGCATATAAGAGTTACCACATTTTGAACTACAACTTTTGCAAGCACAACGTGGAGATTTAGGGTTATAAAACATATATGCATGAATATGTCTATGACTAGAACTGCACAAAGACGATGCTTTGACCTTACATAAACATTTCCATATCATCAAAATTGTGACGCTCTAAATGGAAACCATTTCAGAAAAGCTTTGCATATATAAACATCCATATCATTAATTACCAAGCTATATGGAAATCACATGTAATATGCGAGGCGGATATTTCAAGAAGCATACAAAGGTAAATATGCAATTTTTACAAGTACAGTATAAAGTACAAGACAGGTTTAGAACTGCAAAATGGTGTTGGAGAGGAGGATGAAGACGATGAATGAGTTGCCGGTCGTCTTCTTCTCCGACTACACACGACCATGTAGAAGAAATAGTCCTGGAACTCAGGAAAAGTTCGTGGAGCTCAGGAAAGTACTGAAACATTGAGTTCTGAAGAAACAACGATACCTGTAGAAGAAAGGAGGTTAAGCAAGCAAATCAAGGTGATCTGCTAGTGAATGCAGGTATGAGAGTAACTGGAACAAATCTAGGCAGCCAGGAACCAAGGGGCTGCCCAGAGGCAAACAAAAGGCATAGGTTGAGGATAGTTGAAGAGTTGCTGCATTTGACACTGGAAACTAGTGCAGTCAAACAACGAGGTGGATATTCTCAACTTGGTTCCTTAGCTCTCCAAGGGCGCACACACCTGGCAGGCACCCAAACAGCCTTTTCTTCAAGGGCAACGGCAGCGTAACCACGACCCCAAGTGATGAGTGGAACTGGTCCTCGCCATTCGATGTCAGGCAAGAGGCGATAAGAGACCAAGGGTCGAGGAAGCTGTTCTTCTTTCTTGAAGTGGAGATCCACTGGGGAATGAGGCTTGTTATGTGGAAAGAGAAGAAAATTTAAGGTGAACAGCACCTTTGCAACTGCCAAAGGGATCTCCGAGGCTGGAAGGTGACGTCCTGCGGTCTGTTTGTGGAGCAGAGTTTTGAAAGTGAGGTGTGTCCTTTCAATGAGAGCTTGGCCTGTCGAATTAAACGGAATCCCGTGGGATAGGGAAATATTCCATTGCACACAAAAGTCATTAAAGGCCTGAGAAGCATAGGCCGGGCCATTATCTGTTTTAATGGCTTGAGGTTTTCCCATAACTGAAAAGGTTCTCATGCAGTGCTGTATGACGTGCCTCGTAGTTTCTCCCTTCAGTGCTGTAGCCCAAATGAAACCTGAAAAGGTGTCCACTGTGACATGCAACTTAGACATTGGAGCAAGGGCTGGGACATGTGTCACATCCATCTGCCACAGCTGATTCGCCTCCGTGCCTCGAGGATTTACAGCGTAGGAGACTTGGAGCACGAAGGGCAGCATGAAATAATGTCCCTTGCTTGTGACATTGGAATGTTGAAGGTCTTGTGTAGAACCTTTGCTGATTGGTGGAAAGTTTCATGGCTTGTCACAGGATTGTCGAACAAGGAGAAAGCTAGAGTCCTGAGGGCAGCGTCTGCTACTGCATTTCCTTCCACCAGGAATCCTGGAAGGTTAGAATGAGAGCGCAAGTGTGCAGCAAAAAAAGGAAATGAACGTTTCTGTAATAGTTCTTGGAGCTGCGCGAACAAATTAAAGAGATTTTCATCCATGGATGGAGACAGATAAGCTACTGGAAGCGATGATAACAGTCTATATACATACTGAGAATCTACAACGAGGTTGAATGCTTCTGCAGTGAAAGTCTGAAAAGCAAGAATCACTGCTGCCAGTTCCGATCTTTGTGCTGAAAGTTGTTTCTCTGTAAACACAGTTTTCCATTGTCCATCCTCCCGCCAAGCAAGGACACCATAGGAAGAGGAGCCATCTGTGAACAGAGTTTTTGCAGTGGGAATGGGTTGAAGCACCAACATAGATGAAAGGTGATAGTTTACTTGTTGCAACAAAGTGAATCTTTTGTCCTTAGGAGGATTATACAAGAATGAACCGACAAAATCTGCAATAGCAATTTGGAAACTATCTGAAAACTGAATCAAAGTCAGCACTTGTTCTTGAGAGAAAGGAAGGTAGATGGAAAGCAGATCATTTCCACTCAGGCGAATTGCACGGCCTCTGCACTTAACAAGGAGATCAGCAACAGCGTCCATACTGGGGTACACATTCCTTTGAGGCGTGTGCGAAAGATGAATCCACTCCACGATTGCCACTTTTGAGGAAGTATCCGGAACATATAAAGCTGCTGTCGGCAATCTTGGTGTAGTGAAGATAGCACATGAAAGAGCGCAGTTGGCTGTTGGCACACGATCTACAGCTATTTGGTGCAGTTTTGTGTTTACCCCTTGTAAAGCAAGACGCATCTCAGAAGTGCATGGAATAACATCTGAAGGAGATGTATGTCCCTTAAGAGCAGAAAACAATGGCGAGAGTTCAGATGTTGGAACTGCTAGAGACTTTCGAGCCCAGTTTATCTGTCCCAAGAGATGCTGCAATTGTGTTAAAGTAAAGGATTCTGGAATGACTATGCTCGGCATCTCTGGCAGGGCTGTATCTTGAAGCAGTCTGTGACCCAAATAATGAAATGGAGCAGTGCGCTGTACCTTTTCTGGGGCAATACAAAGCCCAAAAGAGTTCAGGATGCGCGTAAGATGCTCAATATGATGCTCTGAGACCTTTTCTCCATGGATCAAGATGTCATCCATGTAATGACAAACTTCTAAGGCTGGATATTGTGCTCTGAAAGGCTGTAATGCTTTATCCACAAAGTTCTGGCAGAGAGTCGGCGAATTCACCATTCCTTGAGGGAGTACCTTCCAAGAGTATCTGGAAGCTGGTCTGGTGTTATTGAACACAGGTAGAGTGAAAGCGAACTTTTCTTGATCTGCAGGTGCTAGCGGGATAGTAAAGAAACAATCTTTGAGATCGATGATTGCAAGCTGATGGTTTCTAGGAATGAGGTTAGGGTTAGGAAGTCCACATTGAAGGGGACCCATTGGAACAATTCTCTCGTTGATCTTTCTCAGGTCTTGAAGCAAACGCCATTTTCCACTTTTCTTCTTGATGACGAAAATTGGAGTGTTCCAAGGGCTATTAGAGGGTTGCACACGATCCTGGTGTAGTAGCTCTTTGATTAGGGCCTCTGCTGCAGCGAGCTTTTCTGACGTCAGCGCCCATTGGTCGACCCATACAGGGGGTCCTTCCTTCCATGTGAGTGGAAGAGCATGTACTGGCGCTGATGCAAAGGCCCACATCAAAAATGTGTATGGACAACAGTTCTTGCTTTAGACAATAAGTCTCTACCCCAAAGGGTGATAGGCACATCCATAACAAGTGGACGGAGCTGCACCATGGAGCCTGAGTCTGACTGGAAGGTAATCGGATGCACGCTCTGGTGGGCGGGTTCGAAACCTCCGACTCCGAAGACTTCCTGGGTGACAGTCGTTGCCCACTGGTCAGGCCAATCTTTTCTGGCGATCACTGTGACATCTGCGCCTGTATCAAGAAGACCCTTGATCTTTCGTCCACCCATTTCTAAGACGAGATGAGGGCGTTCTTCTGTAATCTTGATTAGCGCCATTGCTGTCTGAGGAGGCAAAGAGTCTACAGGAGCTGTAGGTGTGGAAGTAAGCAAATAGAGTCTGGCAATTTCCAAACCTTTTGTTAGGACACAAGGAACAGTTGAAAATCCTGGAATCAGCAACTGCGATGAATCTGTGATTCGAACTAGGCCTGCAGTCAATGTGACTGTGGCAGGGAGGCGATCCATCCTAGGCAGGATAAGGCAAATTGAGGTGTCTGGGAATGGACCACGAATGGATGTTGGCAATTGCTGAGCAAACCATGGATTTGAAAAGTAACAGTCCTCTGTTAAGAAGAGTGGTATACCTGGGACAGAAGATTCTTCTTGTTCTTCATTGGCAGTGTTTGAAGATATCTTTTTGGCTTCGGGTTTTTTGCACTGCTGAAGTTGGCAACTCTGAAGCTGCTTGGCGTTGAGTTGGCAAACTTGAGGTTCTTCCGTTGGTATCAGAGACTTGACTGTGATTGTTTGCTGTGAAGCAGGATCAACATCAGCAGGAACTGAAGGGCGGTCAGCAGAAGGTGAACTGAATGCTGTGTTCTCTACTGAAACCCTTTGAATAGGTAAGGCAGATGATGAAACCTCTGGAACCTGAATGCTTGATGAGGTCACATCTTTTCTCTGGACATCTGGAGAGTAGATATCTCTTTGGATCACTCTTTTTTCCTGATGACCTGGATAAGGAGTAGCGTTGTTCACCTTTCTGGGACGATTGACCTTCATGATGTTCTTGAACTTGCACCCTATTGTTTTACCGGGGCCGGGGCGCGGCCCGCAGAACCGTTTCCCTGAACTGGAGATGAGGTAGGTGATGTATTTTGTGGATTCAAACGACAATCGTTCGCCCAATGAAATCCTTTCTGACAGATGGGACATCTCTCCGGCGGCTTGGCAGAAGGCCTTGGCGTTGTTGTGCACTGCGACCGGAAATGCCCATCGCCTCCACACCCATAGCACTTCTTGACTGGCGTAGAGCTGTCTTGACGTGGCATCTGTACCGCAGCTGCCAAGAGCTGTGCTTTGTAGGAGTGGGTACCGACATTCTGGCAGACGCGTAGCATCTCAGTCAATATGGCATCTGGACGAGCTGCAACTGCTGTTAGGGCATTCTTGCAGTCATCATTGGCATTTTCAAAGGCAAGTTGTTTTGTCAGCATGTTTCTGGCATGACGATCTTCTATCTGGCGTTCCACTGCAACAATCAGGCGATCCACGAAGTCCCCATAAGGTTCTTTTGGACCTTGCCTAACTGCAGCGAATCCTGATACTGAGCTAGCATCTGTGCGATTGGGTAGTCTGCGCCAAGCCTTGACCACAATGTCTGCTATGGTGACAAGTGCAGCATCAGGTATGGCTAGCTGTTGATTGAGATTGGAGTAATGTCCTGATCCTGTGAGCATATCTTCTGTGGCAAGTGGCGTTGCACGTCTGGCTGCTACTTCTTTCCACTCTTGCAGGCACAGAAGAGCATCTGTAGGCGACAGGAAGGTGCGAAGAATCAACTTCCAATCAGATGGCAGAAGTCTACTAGTGGACAGTCCTTCAAGTAAACTTCTAGTATAAGGAGCTTGAAGTCCATTTTCGCGTATGGCTTTTCGCAGTTCACGTAGTGTTTCAAAAGGAATGGCTTGATATCTTGCAGGTTGTCCTCCATTAGCACGAATCACTGGAAAGATGTGCATTGGATCAGCACTAAAGTCTATTTGTCCCAAAGCTGCTTCTAAAGCTTGAGTTCTGCAGATGGGCTGCATTGCTGTTGGATCTGTAGGTGGCATCAGTGAGTTTAAATCTTCTTGATGCTTTCCAAATGATGAGCCACTAGATGGTGCTAAAGAGTCTTTGACATCTGTATGCCTTGAAGATGGCTGACTATGAAGACAAGATGGCTGACTTGAAGTTGGATGAAGACAAGATGGCTGACTTGGAGTTGGATGAAGACAAGATGGCTGACTTGGAGTTGGAGCATAAGGTTGTTGGCTCTGTACTGCAAGTCCTGGCATCTGGATCATCATTGTTTGGCTTTGCTCTTGTCTTGGAATCTGCATTGGCATTGGAGGTGCTGAAGGGTTGGTAAATTGCTGTTGTGCTGCTTGCATTGAAGCTTGGATTGCTGTTGATTGGAAATCAGCTTGCTGCAAAACTGGAGCTGCTGGCTTGAGCGCGGCCTGCAGGGCAGCAGGGTTTGCTGGCAAAAAAGCTGCTTGCTGCTGCTGCTGCTGGATCGCTGGCAAAAGCGCGGCTTGCGGTGGAGGAAGCGGGACCGTTGCTTGGAGCGAGGTCCGCGGCTGCTGCTGACTTGAAATCGCTGGCTGGTAAAAGGCCTGCGATGACTGCTGAGCGACTGGCGGTGGGGCAGTCCGCGGCGGGGCTTGAAAGGCCGACGGCGTCTGCTGCACCGGCACAGGCGGCAATGAATCTGGCAATGACAAATTGGACAAGGGCGAGTGCGTGTACGACAACGGGGCCTGAACTGGCTGCTGCGAGGGGGCCGAAAATGGCACAACCGCAAGCGGCAGCACAGGGGCACTATTAAAAGCAGTATTTCCTAAATTCACTGTTCCATTAAGCAAAACATTTCTTGGAGCGATTTGTTGAAAGCAGTTTCTTACTTTGCTCCATACTAATTGTACAGGAATTCCGATTTTCGGGTTGGCCATAAATTATAACCCGATCCTTTCCCATGACGCTAAATCTTTCGTTCCTTCCTTAGGGACCCAGGGACAAATTTCCCCAATGGTTTTAACTAAAAGCTCTACTTCTGATTCAGAGACAGGGTGACCATTTCTTTTCAAAAGGTACAATAAATCTTCACAAAATTTAACTTGAGCAGTTGAGAGTGAGGAGCCCATTTTTAACACTTTTCCAAAACTTTTCCTCCCCCACCCGTAGGCTTCTACTAGGGGACACCGGTTCTACCCGTAGGCTTTAACCGAAAAACCTGGCACCCGTAGGCTTTAGCCAGAAAACCTCCGCCCCCACCCGTGGGCTTCTACTAGGGGCTACCGGCCCTACCCGTAGGCTTTGACCGAAAAACCTGGCACCCGTAGGCTTTTGCCAGAAAACCTTTCCCTCCCACCCGTAGGCTTTTTCGGGAGACACCGGCCCTACCCGTAGGCTTTGACCGAAAACCCTGGCACCCGTAGGCTTTTGCCAGACCCTGGCACCCGTAGGCTTTTGCCAGAACCCTTCCCACCCGTAGGCTTTAGGGAAGACCTTATCCTGCCCGTAGGCTTACACTAAACTCCTTGCCGCTCTACCCGGGGACCCCTTGGGGCAAAATACACGCGCGCAATTTCTATTTACACTATTTTTGGGCAAGCGGTGGATTCGCGCTACTGCAGCGAAATCCTGGATAAACCGGGCCGTTATACCTCACCTCTCAATGTCTGTTTCCGAGCCACTTCCGATATGTTGCCTTCAACCGGAGTCTTCGTGGAAGCGATTTTTGACTACGCTTTGCCTCAGAGAGGGGCACCACTTGTCGGGGTTTGGGTGCTGGAGCTCCTCGTGCACGGCCTTGGACTGGTTATGCACGAGGTACCAGTTGCGGGGAAAGCGGCCAGCGTTCCACGTGCTTTTGGGCACGGTCGCCGGCCAAGCCTCACAGTCTGAAGGATAATGAGTAAGCCAATTGAAGACTCTGATGGTGTGTGAGTTTCTAGTTGCCTTCTTTAAAGAAAAGTTGCCTCGTGAAATAAAATATATACCCTGACTCTGAATAGACGGACCAGTTTAAAGAAAGAAAAATTTTTTACTTTACTCCCCCCTTTTAACCCCAAAGGAAGACAGACACCGGTTGTATCTTTAGTGGCTTCGGCAGAACCCGCGTAGGCTCGTCCCCTAAGCTAAGTTCTCCTAAGCTTAAAGACCCTGCGCGCCCAATCTTCCGCGAGGCTAACTAAATAAACTAAAACCGAAATATCTTCCGCAATTCTAGCCCTAGGCTAAACCTAAAGAAAACCTAACTAAGGCTAAACCGAATGATCTTCCGCGATCTAACTCTAACTAAAAGAAAAACCCATCCAACCCGTCCAGCCCGCTCCTAGTCCCTTAAACTAAACTTGACTTCAACTAAAACCCAACTAAAAGAACATAAACGAACTTCTTCTAAAGAACGTGCGGTCTCGTGCTACTTCTCCTAGCCTAAGCGGGGTGCCTCTGCCTTTTATTAGGGAACAAACGTGACATCATCATTAGTACTTTAACCAATAAAATCACTGTTGCTGCCCTCCAAAAGGGCGGGAAGCAAGTTTAACGCTCATTAACAACTTTGAACATGACCGGATCTACAAAATAAAGGCGGATTAATCTTGTAAGTGAATCACACTATTCATTCATGCTTTCACTTTCACTTTTGCGCGCAATTATACCAAAAGTAGACCTCGAAAAACTTATAAAATAACCAAATAAATATGAATCCATGGCGGATCCGTGAAACGTATTCCGACACTGGGCACTTCCTGGAGTCCCCTTTTCAAGGGCAAAATAGCGTTGGAATGGAGGAAACTGGCAAAGGAGTTGATTTTTTATGATTTTTAAAGCTAGGTAACTTCCCTGAGCTGTCATGTCAAAAGGATACATTTATGCATAATATTTGTAACATTTAATAACTTTAAAGATGTGCCCCCCCTGTAATTTCCATAATAAGATCAAAACATCAAGAGAGTACCAGGTTGGGGTTGGGGGACTTGCAAAATTTTGGAATTGGATCCCGTCTAAGTTACAGTTTCCCATCAAAAGGAAAGGGACTTCTAATCGGACCCAAGTGGAACCAACTTTTAGGCTATAATCCTGACCCCACTTACCTGGGAGGAAGGCCCATTGAATTAAGTTGAGTAGACATGGTTAGGATTGCACTGCCAAGTGTGCCTCCTATCCTTAGACTCTAAACATAATTTCCGAAAAACTTTTGTGAAATGACATTAATCCATGGTGGTATGCCCAGGCTTTTGAGCTACACTGTGGATTCAGATGTTTCAAGTAGTCTTGGAGCCGTTTGTACGAGATGGGTGGAACTCTAGTCTAGCTACTTCTAAATATAAGTGCCTGGGGATTAGGATGTCCTATTGCCTATTCCTCCACAGCTCTTGCGTGTGTATAATGTACCAGCAATTTCGTTTCAATGGTTATATTTCTGCAGTCTAAAAATAGTAGGTTTTACAATTGCACATAAACTTCACTTTTGCTGTGTTGCCTCTGACGTTTGGTGGCGCTTTGGAATCTTAGTACATGAAATGTGGGGCCCCTTGCATGTTGATCTCAAACAGCACGTGCAGGCGCTGGAATGCCGTTGGGAGATCAAGAGTTCCCACAGTTTTCCTTCTAAAAAAGGCAACCGAGTTCTGCTGCAGCTGTTGACCTGATACCAAGTCTGCATTGGGTTCTTTTTATTTGCTTTCCCCTTTCTTTCCTCCTTGCCCTCTTGGCAGCTGCAACGGTTTCTGAAGCAAACAGGCAGTGAAGAAGCTCCCCACCCCCATATTAATTCTCTCTCTCTTGCTCACACACAGCAGAGGAATGAGGGACTGTGTGGCGTGACGAGTGAACAGTTTCAGAGAGGCCATGAATGCTTTACCAACGCCGAGCTCTTCAATGCTTGTCTAAGTTTGCTTTTAAATACCAGCACATTTAAAACATTTAAAAGTGTGTAGTATAGTTAATTTTTTTAAGCGTTTTAACAGTGGTGTGCCTTGTAAGTAGTTTTGTCCGCATTTAACATCGCCACCATTTCTCAACAGAAGAGCCAGTGTTTGATTTGGGTTAAAAACAACCTGGGTTCAAATGTCTGTGCAGCTGTGAAATTTGTTAGGTAACAGGCTGCAAGATGCGGCTTTGACTACCTTACTATTGAATTCCTAGGAGGAAAAGTCAGCTGCAAATAAAGTTAAGAGGTGCCTTCAGATGCCTAATGCAACTGCTGGAAGAAGTCCAGTGCATGGAATTCTTCTCTCTCAAAAGTGTCTTCTGAAAATGAGGCTCTTCACATTTTGAATCATAGAATTATAGAGTTGGAAGGGACCTTGAGGGTCATCTAGTCCAGTGTTTCCCAACCTTGGGTCTCCAACTGTTTTTGGACTACAATTCCCATCACCCCTGAGTCTGACCACTGGTCTTGCTAGCTAGCTGGGGATGATGGAGTTGTAGTCCGAAAACAGCTGGAGACCCAAACTCTGGTCTAGTCCAATTCACTGCAGTGCAGAAATATGGCATCCCTAACAGATGGCTATCCAACCTCTTCTTTAAAACTTCCAATGATGGGGGTGCCCACCACCACCTTCCAAGGGACTCCGTTCCACTGTCTTGACAGCTCTTACTGTCAAAAAGCTATTCCTGATGTTTAGTCGGAATCTTCTAAATTGAATCCATTGGTTCATGTCCTAACCTGCACAGCGGCAGAAAACAAGCTTGCCCCATCTTCCATGTGACAGACAGCCCTCATACTCTGGATAAAACAGGGAGGATATCACTTGGGATTCAAACGTCTGGATAAAGGTGTGGGAACCACTGCTGTAATCCAGGTGCACTTCACTCTGATCCATGTTTCACAACCAAGAAATTGCACTATTTTTTAACAGACTTGGCTACTTCACCTAACTAATCTGCATGTTGTGGGTGTGGGTGTTTGGTGCACCCATTGCTACTGGATTAAGTATATGGTTGAGAGAACTGTGATTGCCCCATCTGCCCAGCTCAAAATGCAACCCACATTCATTAAATAAAATAATCCTGTGTGGTTATTAGCCTTCAAGCACCTACCAATATGCAAATGTCTTAAATTGCTTGTGAAAGACATCAAAGCTATAGCTGTAGGAGAATTTCATTGCTTGCTGTGCTGCTCTCACATTTGCTCAAGATGCCCTTTGTTCCCAGGGCAATGTAGTAACTGTGATGCCCCAAGAGGCAGGAGAGGTGATCTTTATGGTAGTAGGTAGAGCCTGGGCATACCTGCTGGTCTCTCTTGTCAAGCTTTTTTCCTTGATAAAAGTGTCCTTGCTGTTTCGTTTCGCCTGAAGAGTCAATGATCGCTGGCCTTTTTCTATTTATAGAAGGTATTCAATTTCCTGAATAATTCTTCTCATCCTTTTCTGCATCTTGAATAATGCCATGGTGTCCTTTGAGAAGCAGGAGATTATGTAGCTGTCAAGTTCCTCTCCAAAACGAAGTAAATAACCTGTGTTGCTTCATGCAAGGGAAATATAAAGAGTCATAAAAATGGAGAAGGGGTGAATAAAAGCATTTGGGGGGGGGGTGTAAATCAAAGAAGGCCCAATAACATAACTCTTTGCTCACTGGAATTGTGTTTCAGTGGAGAAGTCCTAGGGTTTGATGTATTTCAAAGGAAAACTGATTATCTTCGAAAAGCAGCTGAGAGACCCTTCCTTGGCCCTGGGGCACAGCTAATTGCCCAGCAGGCCATTTCCCCTTCCTATTTCCATAAATCTTTGATACCATGTCTGTTTCTTCAGCACAATTAACATACTCAGCCAACACACAGCTAAAGCCAACTCCTGTTTTTAACCCTCAGTGCACCTGCATTTTTCTGACAGCAGCCTGATCCTATGCACATGTACTCAGGAGAAACTCCCACTTACTATTATTATTATTTATATGCTGCCCATCTGACTCGGTTACCCCAGCCACTCTGGGTGACTCCCAACAAAAAAATTAAAAACTCAATAAGCATGCATAGCGTTGCAGCTTCAGTTAACTTCATCTGCCAATAAAGGGTTTTTTCACCTCCGTTTTAATGCTGCTGTATGGTATGTCTAGCTATAGAGATGGGGGTTGCTGCTTATAAATATGTAACAGCACACTGAAAATTATGCATGAAATATTCATATTGGTCTACATATTTAACCCATATTTCTGACATGAACTCTTCTTGCATGGGCACGTGATAATGGGGGAAAGGGTTTTTCCATGGATGAATGCCAACGTGCTGAGAAGGTTAGCCATGTGAGAAATAGGGTTTAAATGCCAGAGGCTTGATGGCTTTTTCATTATTGTATATAGAACTTGCATTATTTTATATATAGATGCACGAAAGATCTTCCCAGTTAGTATTTTGGTGCCACATCATATACACATAGTTACAGGAGCTGCATTATAAATCACTAGGACATCAATGTGCATTTTTTCCATTGGTATCTCGGTTTCCATAAAAATGCCTGAATAACCATAAAATGTGCATTAAAAATAACCTTTGATGCACAACTAAGTGACTATGTCACTAAGCATTTCCCAACATTCTGGCCACACATATACTGTATAGGTTCTTCCACTGTGGACCCTGTGGTGAATGACGAACAAAACACTTTTCAAACTCCAAGCATATCTAAGATTGTTATTGTTCAGTCGTTCAGTCGTGTCCGACTCTTCGTGACCCCATGGACCAGAGCACGCCAGGCACGCCTATCCTTCACTGCCTCTCGCAGTTTGGCCAAACTCATGTTAGTAGCTTCAAGAACACTGTCCAACCATCTCATCCTCTGTCGCCCCCTTCTCCTTGTGCCCTCCATCTTTCCCAACATCAGGGTCTTTTCTAGGGAGTCTTCTCATGAGATGGCCAAAGTACTGGAGCCTCAACTTCAGGATCTGTCCTTCTAGTGAGCACTCAGGCCTGATTTCTTTTAAGAATGGATAGGTTTGATCTTCTTGCAGTCCATGGGACTCTCAAGAGTCTCCTCCAGCACCATAATTCAAAAGCATCAATTCTTCGGCGATCAGCCTTCTTTATGGTCCAGCTCTCACTTCCGTACATTACTACTGGGAAAACCATAGCTTTAACTATACGGACTTTTGTCGGCAAGGTGATGTCTCTGCTTTTTAAGATGCTGTCTAGGTTTGTCATTGCTTTTCTCCCAAGAAGCAGGCGTCTTCTAATTTCGTGACTGCTGTCACCATCTGCAGTGATCATGGAACCCAAGAAAGTGAAATCTCTCACTGCCTCCATTTATTCTCCTTCTATTTGCCAGGAGGTGATGGGACCAGTATATCTAAGATAATTCTCATTAATTATTTCTCTACACATTTCCTTTCCAGGAATTCCCTTCCCACAGAGGTGTGTCTGGCACCTTCATTATGTAGTTTTGACATTGTATGTTTGAAGCTGCACCTCTTTATCCTGGTCTTTGACATTTGAGATAAGTGTTTTCAGGACTCCTCCTGTTCCTTTGATTATAATTTCTTTAAACTTTTAAAATGTTGTATCCCACCCTGTGCTGACTGTTGAAGGGTGAGTGATTTATTTAACAACAACAACACTGAAACACCCCTTACTGTATGTTTTAAGTAATTGCACCAATGCCTTGAACTGTATGGCATCTGGTTGAGATATTGTGGGAAGATCCCAAACACATGGGCAAAAACACCAAACAACTACAGCTGCATTCAGGTGTGGGGTTTTTTGTGTTAGTTCTGCTGGTTATAATGCTAGCATATCTCTTCCAATTTCTAACGCTCCTTTTACACTGCAGTATGTGCTGCATTATGGGACTGTGGCTTTTTGATTGCTATACCGCCATGTCACACTAAAATGTAAAGAGTGGGAAAGAACTGTGTGCTGGGATACCAGCCCAAATTTTGCCACATGAAATTACAATGCAAAACTCCTGTCATTTTCTGAGTTAACAGGTTTGGAAACAGATTTATTTCTGGAAACAAAACATGTAATGAGCGCTAAACTTCCCCTAGATTTTCAGAAGTGGAAATTGTCAGGTAAGGAAACATCAGGAAAATTTAATAAAGCGCTGTCTGAATATAGCCTATGTGATCATTGCAATATGGCTTCAGATGCCACTGTTCCTATAACAGCACACCTCCATCTCCTACCAAAGGCTGAAATACCCAATGTAACAGTGGGAACACGGAAGGATCTAGCGGCCAATGAGGAAGGCCACAAGGACAGTTTTAGCCTTACCAACCAGAGGACTCCGCATTGCTGTCTTTATTTGTGTTTTCCTGTGGCTGCTGCCAGTCTCCATCAAAGGCCCTCTCTACAAAGCCACAGTAGTTTATGCAAAATTGATAAGTTACTAATGCGAATGCTCTTATGCTCTGAATGGCTCAGGCGCAGCAGCACAGAACGTTTCTCTTAATGCAGCTGGCAGAATAAAAAGCAAACCCATTTCTGCACTTGAGAGTGAAATGTAGCTGTGATTAGATTCATCTTTAAAATGCTTCACGCCGTTTGTTGTTTTAACAGAAGGCAATTCCTAAGTGCAAGAAGGTTGGTTGCACTGAGATACTTTACTGCTTTCTTTGATCCACTGTTGGATCCTTCTGTTGCCTGGCAATAACCTAATCCTGCACATAAGAGGACAATAAAAACATTTGCTACACCATTATAAATCTTCTGCTCTTGCTCATAGTGTTTGCCATATTTTGTATCCCACCCTTCCTCCAAAGAACTGGCGTGTTCATGAGGCTTTCCTCCAGAATACTGAATGATATTGTGGTTTGATGTACAGTCCTTAGCGTTCCCCTGTGTCATCTCAGGATATTTCTGGTCATAAGATCCAGTATGTTTTTTGATTACTGTTTTTCTGAAGATGCCCAAATGAGCTTTGAATATATTGTTATGAGTTGGTGGGGGTAGGCTGCATGCCTTGAGCCCACTTCTAATTCAGCATGAATTCAATTCCTGGAACAGCCAGGCTAGCTTCCTGGTGAGGTAATGGCCCTTTAAGTATGGGCCATTAAGGTAACAAAGGAAAGTGCCTTTGTGCCAGATGACAAAGTTAAAAAGACAAAGGCTGGAGTTGGGAGTTTTGAGTGATGTGAAATAGAAGCTGGAAGACTGCAGGCTGGGCAGCTGGGAGAAAAAGCCATGCCTGCTTTCTTCTTGACTCCAAGGTGGTGGCTATGGGAGAAGAATGACCCACTTGGGGTCTTGATGCTGTGAGCCCCTCCATTGTAGACTCAGTTGTATATATGTGTAAATAAACCATATATCATAAGGACACCAGAGATTCCACTGTGCCTCATTCTGAAGAAACATGAACCCTTGGATAAGCGCCTGGGACCCCTGGGATCCCTGGGATCTCACACCACTCGGAGATTGGGGTGGCGTGCAACAATATGAAGGATTCCAAGTACTCGTTTTGGTATATTTGGAATTAAAGCAACATAAAAGGGTTCCTTAGCTGCAGGAATATCTCCCTCCACCCTATTAGACATGCATTCATTCAGCTCAGATTTCATACTATGCCCATAAATGACTGGTTAATTTTAGGGGGTGTATTGTCTTTGAGTGTATCCTGAATAAAGGGGTGAATCGGGCAGAGCCTCACATCCTGATTGGGCTGTTGGCAAAGCAAGTTTGGGCAGGAGAGGAAACAAAAGCAAAGAAGAGGCAGCGCTGGAGTGCCAAAAGAGGGCAATTGGAGAGGAGGGACAGCCAGGATGGGCAAACTGCCCTGAAGATCTTTGCCTTGGGGCCAAGGCTTGTACAACCTGCAGCTGCTGCCCCCATTCTAATGCAGTTGAACATTAGAGATATTTGAAGATGGCTAGCATATCTCCTCTCACAGGTAGGTAGCCGTGTTGGTCTGCCATAGTCAAAACAAAATAAATAAAAAAAATTCCTTCCAGTAGCACCTTAGAGACCAACTAAGTGTATCTGAAGTAGTGTGCATGCACACGAAAGCTCATACCAAGAACAAACTTAGTTGGTCTCTAAGGTGCTACTGGAAGGAATTTTTTATTTTATATCTCCTCCCAGTCTCCTCTTTTCCAGGCTAAACATACCCAGCTCCTTCAACCGTTCCTCATAAGGCTTTGCTTCTAGACCCTTGATCATCTTGGTTGCCATCCTCTGCACACGTTCCAGCTTGTCAACCACCTTCCTAAATTGTGGTGCCCAGAACTGGACAGAGTATTCCCTGTGTGGTCCCACCGAGGCAGAATAGAGTGGTGCTATTACTTCCCTTGTTCTGGACACTATACTTCTGTTAATGCAGCCTAGAATATGATTATTTTAATCTTGAATCTTCTGTTTACTTTTTGTTGACTGTTTGACTGCGATGGCATCTTTTTATGCTGGGGTTGTTAAATCAATGAGGGAGTAGGCTAGAAATTTAACAAGCAAACAAATACTGTTGCCCAATATGCCTCTTGTGGCAACTTTGCCATGGGCCCCGCAAGAACTGTTGTAGGGAGAGGAAAGCAATTTGTCACAGGTCCAGCAGCTCTGACCACTGTCATAGGTTAGAATGAGGTGACAGGACTTTAGCAGAGGAAAGGCCCCGACCAGCCTTGGGGGGAGAGAGCTACATCGATCTGCTTTGCCATCTAGGTCCAAACACAATGAGTGGTATAAAGTTACCGCCTTTATGAATGTCTTTTCCTCTGTGTTGGTTGAGGACAGTTCTTCTTTCTCTCTGTGCTCATGTTGTTAATCTGGATCCTTCGTCACAAAAAAAAAAAACACAGAAGACAGTGTTGAAAAAAAGTACTGGAGATGTGCCGAGAGATTCAAACAGCAAGCTATTTAGCTAATGAATTATCTAATGGAAGTGCACAGTATCTCATAACAAATGAGCTTGATAGCTATTCATGCACTCAGTTTCCAGAGAAATAAAGGGTATATTGTGTCAGGGATAACCTGTACAATAGATCTGGAGTAATGTTACTACAGTAACCTTAACCACTGGAGCCTCTGAAAAGGGCCATTCTGCCATTCTAAAGTAACCTGTGGACACACTCCATGGATAGATTTAGTGAGGTTACATAATATGTTCGGGTCAGGTTTTCAGCTCCCAGTCTCTGAATAAGCTTATAGATACAGTGGTACTTTGGTTCCCAAACTTAACCCGTTTCGGAAGTCCATTCCAAAACCAAAGTGTTCTAAAACCAAGGCGTGCTTTCCCACAGATAGTAATGCAAAATTGATTAATCCATTCGAGACTTTTAAAAACAACCCCTAAAACAGCAATTTAACATAATTTTTACTATCTAATGAGACCATTGATCCATAAAATGAAAGCAATAATCAATGTACTGTACTATAAAATAAATAAGACAGTATTGGAGATGTTAATTTAATTTAAAAAAATCCTTACGTGCACTGATTATAGTCATTGTTTGGATGGGGGGGGGGGCTTTTATCCATTTCTGCAGTCACACAATCTGTAGCTGAACTGGGTTCCACAGAGTCACAAAAACGAAGTCACAAGTCACACTCATATGTCAGTCCCATAAAATGAAGAACAAGTCACAGTCAAAAAAATGAAAAAGCCACACAAACAAAAAATACAATTTTTTTAAACCAAAAACAAAAGCTCCAAATATCACCTCTGTGCTGCGTGGGTTCTCGGGACTTAAGTCAACAGACTCAACAGGAAGCCTGATTAGCAGTGGGGGACTCAATTTACAAACGGAACACACTCAACAGGAAGCGGAACGTGTTCCGCTTCCAAGGCAAAGTTCACAAACCAAACCTCCTACTTCTGGGTTTGCAGCGTTCTCTTTCCAAGTTGTTCATAAACTAAGCTGTTCTAAAACCAAGGTACCACTGTACTGCCAGAGGGAGACTCGCCAAGGTGGTAAGGGTCAATGCCCCTCTGAGAGGGAATTGTTCCATTTGGCCTTAAAGAGCTGGTCCAGGTAAAAACTGAGTTAACAAGGTCCTTTTTAAACTCCTTTGCATCGGGCAATTTCTGCCCATTCTCTTAAGGTGCTCAGTGGTTTAGTGGCATCCCAACTCTTTATTTCCTGCTCCCCCCGGATGACACAAATTATCTAGATTCATTGCTTTCAATCCAGTTTCAGGTCCAGTTATGGGACAGAGACAGCTCTTCCCACTGTGATGGGCACTGCACCAGGAACTACCGGTAGATTATGGGGAGTGCATCCCTCTTGGGTTTTCTTGGACCTCTTGGTGGCTTTTGATACCCATTGACCATGGTATCCTTCTGGACTGCATGGCTGGGATGGAAACCAGGTGGCACTGTTTTCTGTTGGTTTCAGATGGTTGTGCTGGGGAGCTTCTGGTTAACACCTCGGCTGTGGACCTGTGGTCTCCCACAGTTTCCACTCTCTCCTTCAAGACTTAACTTCCTGCAGCAGTTGAATGTAGATGTTATCTAGAGTTTGGAGCTGTCAGTATGCAGAGAAGAATCAACTTCAGTGAACAGTAACAGACTACATGAGAACAAATTAAAACTTAATTCAGACAAGATGGGCTACTTGAAGGATTTATTTATTTTGTATGAGCCTGCCCAGCTGTTTGTTGAGAACAGAAGTGCGTTTGTAGGGAATTTTGTTTATCTGCAAAACATTTGGGAGACAACATTAAAATTGTATATCACACCTGCAGTCTGACATGGCACATCCCTTCATTTGTTCTATGAGTCCATCACTTCTAAGCTCAGCCTTGGTGATGGTTCCTATGTCCCAGGCTTTTTAAAAAAGCAGATTACTTGCAGCAAAACCAATGATGACAAGTAACTGTATTATAGGATAAGCTTTTATGGACTCATACTCACTTTGTCAGATGCATGTGATCAGGTAGTCCATGAAAGCTTATGTCCCAATACATTTTCAGGTGCTACATCTGAAGAGGTGGGCTTAAGACAACAAAAGCTTAGACCACAATAAATGTGTTCGTCTTGAAGGTGCCATGGGACTCTTGTTATCAATACCAGTGTCTTTTACCAATCTAGTTATATTTTGCTTACATGATGAGTATTTGGTTCAGCTTTGCTCTTGACGCCTGAAAACTTCTGAGTGTTGCTAAAGTGCAAATAATAATAATAATAATAATAATAATAATAATAATGTATTACTTATACCCTGCCCATCTTGCCGGGCCTCCCCAGCCACTCTGGGTGGCTCCCAACAGAATATTAAAAACACGATAAAACATCAAACATTAAAAACTTTCCTAAACAGCGTTGCCTTCAGATGTCTTCTAAAAGTCAGATAGTTGTTTATTTCCTTGACATCTGATGGGAGGGCGTTGCACGGGGTGGGCGCCACTACCAAGAAGGCCCTCTGCCTGGTTTCCTGTAACCTCGCTTCTTCCATTGAGGGAACTGCCAGAAGGGCCTCGGAGCTGGACCTCAGTGTCCGGGCTGAACAATGGGGATGGAGACGCTCCTTCAGGTATACTGGGCTGAGGCCGTTTAGGGCCTTATTATTTACACAAACACCTCTGAATTCTAGTTCTGCAAATTTGCATGGTACTCCTTTAGATGCAAATATCTTTCAAATAAAACAAATACAATTTGATTTGCAAATCTGAAAAAGGGAAGAGAAAATTTCCTCAGGGACAGGGCACCTTTCAACATAACATTCAAATACAGCTGAAGTATTGATGTAAACCCCAAAACACAGTGGATTTGTGTGCTTAAAGGATAATATTATGAGGAGTCATCCTTACTGTGCAGTTCAAACATGTGTATCTGGAAATAAGCACCATTGTATACCATGGGGCCTTCTCATAAGGTAAGTGATCAGCCTCTTTGAGATATCCTTGGCTTAGTTCTACAGATTCCTCCTTATTAGCAAGGAATGCCCTCTGAATCAATACTAGCCATTCATGATAACTGAATGGCAAGTTGCACAAGGAGGAACATTTTTAGCTGCTCCACAGCTTCATGCTTTCTTCTCTAGGAGGGTCACTAAAGGCTGATCATGGGCATTTTCTAGTCACAGTCTTGATATCTAGGGAGTTCGTTTTTAAAAGTGAGCTACCCACTCTGGGCCTTTAATCCAAAATACCAACAACCTTGCAATTGCTTATTAGTTGCATGTATTTTGGGAGGATCAAAACACTCATTTATTGGAATGCATGGTTCATATAACCATCTGCTTGATATTGCTCGATACAGTGGCTCCTTTTCTTGTGGGTCATGTACAACTGATGTCATTTGCATGCTATTTGCATACTTCCTGCAAACCTGCATTCTAGAATGTTAACAGTCATATACAAACAACAAAACCAGTTCTGCATGTGGCAACATTTGTGTGCAACCTGAAGGTTGCAGGCAGGGAGCTAACCTATGCATCCATTTCAAGCAGCCACCATGAGCCTTACTGGTTATTATGGGTATCAGTCCTCACACACCTGTCATGTGCAGTGAAAACTAAGATGTCCTCCTGCTCTACTATAATCCTGTTCCTAGGACTGAAGCTGTAACTGAACAGATTAAAAATATAAATTAGGGCAGGGATGGGAACCTGCAGTCCTTCAGAAGTTTCTGGACTCCAGATCCCCTCATCTCTGACCTCTGGGTATGCTGGTTGCCGAAAATAGGAGCGGCTGTCTAACAACATCTGGAAGGTCGTGGGTTCCTCAACCTGCTTTATGGCATTGAGTTACAGTTATTCTATTATCTGTGTAATTCCAGCAGTGTTACATATATAAATCTGAGGCTGCAATTTTATGTGGGAAGAGGTCCCATCAGTGGGATTTGCTTCTGAGTAAACATGGGTAGGGTTGAGAGCTGTCTCCATTTTGCTGCAGCGCAGAGACAAAATCATTATACCCAGCAGCAGATAATTCTATAAAAGCCATTTGGTACAGTATGTGCGCCTTAAAAAAAAAAAAAAAGACAAACCACTTTCAGCTCCCAACCATTAAAAGATCTATCCAATCAATACAATGCTAGTTTGACTGCAGTTAAGTGCCTCGTCATTCATTGTGACCTTGTTGTTATTTACTGAATCCTGTCACAGAGCCAGCTTTTTTTGGGGGGGGGGTGTTGGGCAACTTGTGGCATGGTACCCCCGCTTCTGTGTCGGTGGGCTGTGGTGGGTAGCAGCACCATCATCACACACACACAGCGTGGCTGAGGACTGCATTTTCATTTCCTAGTGCCCCCGGCTGATGCTACACCAGGGAAATTGAACAGTGGGGAATTAAAATACCAGCTACGTTCAGCATTCTGGTGCTGCTCAGATCACTAGGCCGCAAACAAGAGGTGTGGGGGGCAGGACAGACATTAGCGGTGGGCCCTGTCAACTGCCCCGCTTGTCATCCTTAAATAGGCCTTGTCCATGTCCGAGGCTGCAGTCCTATGAACACCCCTTACCTGGGAGTAGGGTGGCCATACCCAAAGGGGCTTCTGCACCTTTAACAGCTGAGTCATGGAAGGCACCAGACCCTCCAAGAATTTACAGAAGCTGACCTGGTTTCTTGTTTTGATCCCAGAATGTCCCGCTTTTCCTTAAGAGGTCCCTATTTTCATTGGAGTGTATGGAGTTATGCAATGCACGCCCCCCCAGGTGAAAAGTAACTACTGTATAGATGACATCTGAAGGTAGCCCTGTATAGGGAAGTATTTTTTTTAATGTTTTAATATGTTTTTATATATGTTGGAAGCTGCCCAGATTGGGAGGGAGGATAATAAATAATAATAATAACAACAATAATAATCCCTTTTAAAATGTGTTTTTTTGGGGGGGGTTATTGTTTTTATTTTTATTTTGTGGTTTTATATCTTGATTTTGTTCTGTGAACTGCCCTGAGACCCCTGGGGGTATAGGGCGGTATATAAATTCAATAAATAATAATGGAATAGGACATCCCTATTTTCATCGGGGAAATGTTGGAGGGTATGGGGCTGTAGACCTATGCACATCCCTTACCTGGGAGTACAGTGGCCAGATCCAATGGGGCTTTTGCACCTTTAACAGCTGAGTCATAGAAGCCTCACCTGCCGAAATTCCCCGCTTTCTGAAGGCGCAGGAGCCTCTTCCGCCTCTGGGCTACGCTACCCTACCTGGAAGGAAGACCCGCAGACTTAAGAGTGAAAGTTGTTTAGGAGTAAACATGAATCGGATCGGGCCGTATTAGGTTCTATATAAAGGGAGGCCTATAGATGGGGTGCCCCGACCCTCCTTGCCGCCGCCCTCCGCTTGATTCCCGCTTGGCGAGCCCCCTGCCAGGCTCGCGGGGCAGCGAAAAGGATCCATCATCTCGTCGCCTCGAGGCGGAGCTTAAATATCCCGAGATAAGAGGAGTTCAGCTTATGAAAATTTCACATCCCTCCAGCCTCTCATGTGTTCCTTCTTTCCGTTAGCTCAGCCTTGACCGGCTCGCAAATAGAATCAATTAAGGCAACGGCGTCTGGTTTCCCTCTGAGCGCCCAGGGCGCTCGCTCGCTCGCTTCCGACGGCGGGGTGGGTGGGAAGGAGAGAAAGAAAAAGAAAAAAAGGAAGGAAGGAAGAAAGCCCTGCCAAGTGAAAGTGACGCTGCTTCGTCCAAGGAGCCTGACTATAATATTTATTTTTGTGTTGGGGAAGGACGTCGGGGTTGTTTCCTAGTCGCCTCCTCGTTTCTTTCATTGACGATGTCCGAGCCAGAGGAAGGGAGTGAGTTTGGCTACATAGTGGACCTGCTAGAAAAAGGCAAGGTAAGGCGACGAAACGGGGAACCCCGATTCCTCTTCTTTCCGAGTCGGGAACCTTGCAGTCACTCCCCCTTGCAAAGGCGTGGCTGGGCGCACGCGTTTGTTGTTGCTCCGGCCGGGATCTAGCGCAATTGTTTATTTTCTTCCAGTTTGCAATGTGCAGCGGGAGCGGGAGGGTTTGCCGAGTTGTTCCTGCTTGTATTTCCCCCACTCGAGGCTGGGAATATAACCCGAGAGGAGGGAGGGCGGTCTGCCTGGGTGCAAAAGACCGACTTGTTCCTCGTTGCTTTTGTCTCTCGGAAAACCTCCCGGGCTGCAAGCGGGCGATTTGCATTTGCAAGGGGCTGGCAGTGGGCGGCGGCACCGGGCGGGCGTGGCAGGCGAAAGGGGAGGGCGGCCGGTCCCGTGCAAAGCGAGGGGAACACGCGAGGCCGCGCTGCTCCCTGGGGCAACAGGTTGGGCGCTGCCAAGGAATCGATAAGCCGCCAGGCTGCTGCCAAGCCCCGGCTCGTCTCCCTGCTGCGCCCCGCTCGGCCCTGCCGGGGACTAGACCCGCGGCGGCAGCCGGTGGAGTCATGAAAGCCAAGGGAAAGGATCTGGCCAGTTGAGTTCCCGGCCTATAGTATGGATATATTTGCATAAAATAACCTGGCTGGCGGATATATGCACGCACCAGGAGCAATTTAAGTTTGTGGTGGTGGTGGGAGAGCTTTGCTAATCTGTTGGAGCGGTGGTCTTGTGGCACTTGCTGAAGCCTTTTGGCCCACCACGGAATTTATTCCATGAGAAAAGGTGTTCCGTCTTTTAATGCAGCCTTCCCCGACGTGGCGCCCTCCAGAGGCATTTACACATTTGTCGACTAACCACCCCGTTTTCCATTGCGTTTTTTTAATTCTCCCCCTTTTCTGCACCCTATCTTATATCTCATATACCATAACAACAATGCTATAATCTTCTGTTGCTTAGAGTTCAAATCCTGCTCGCGAGTTCATCATATTATTAGAGTATTTAAGTAGTCTGGAAAAAAGGCTTCCATTCTTCCACCAAACAGTCATCGTTAGGGTCTCTTATTTTGGCTGTTAACTTTGCCAATTCCGAATAGTCCATAGGCTATAATTCTCAACATTCTTGGCCGTTTGGCCATGCCAACAGATTGATGGGATTTGTAGTGCAAAATATATGGGGGGGCACTGGTTGGGGAAGGCTGCTTTAAAGTATACCAGACTGTTATATCCAGAGCCAGCTCAAGACATTTTGTAGGCAAAGTGCCCAATGCTGCCCCTGCCCCCACAATGCCCCCCATGCAGCAGATATGGGCCCCCTCTCCCACCAGCCTGGTCGCTGCAACTGTACCCTCACCTGTGGATGCAGTGATGAGAGTGAAGCCCTGCTGGGGTGGCAGTGGTGCAATGGCAAGGGTTGGATCCACTGCCTGAGGCAGAAGACTTCAACTCACCTCGTGCATGGGTCGCCCCTGGTTATATCCACCAGGTGGCCTTGGGAAAGACCTGCATTGCCCATCAGTGTGGAGGCTGTCACTGATGGAGGGCCCCCCCCCCAATGATTTTTTTTTAATGCGCATGCTCAATCTGGCTGCCATGGGTGGGAAGATCGGGAGGTGGAGACAACTTGAAAAGCGGATAAGAACATAATATAATTGAACAGTTAGGTTGTTGCCAACTCACAGGGTTAGTATGGACCCCGCATCCCTCTTGGGCTTGCTTAACAGAAGGTTGGCGGTTCAAATCCGCACAACGGGGCAAGCTCCTGTTGCTCTGTCCCAGCTCCTGCCAAACTAGCAGTTCAAAAGCACACCTGTGCAAGTAGATAAATAGGTATCGCTGTGGTGGGAAGGTAAACGGCGTTTCTGTGTGTTCTGGTTTCCGTCAAGGTGTCCTGTTGCACCAGAAGCAGTTTAGTCATGCTGGCCACATGACCCGGAAAGCAGCCTGTGGACTAATGCCGGCTCCCTCGGCCTGAACGTGAGATGAGCGCTGCAAACCCATAGTCACCTTTGACTGGACTTAACCGTCCAGGGGTCCTTTGCCTTTTTTTTTTTTTTACAGAGGTATAGACTGGGGTTAACAGAGAAAAGCAGACCACTTTGATCTATCTGCGAGACAGAGATCTGGGTGCCAGTTCTGCTGTCTTGTAAACTGGGAGGGCTTTTGTCTGATGAAAGGGTCAAAGAAGGTGGATGCCATCTCAGAGTCTTGGTTTCTGATATTTTTCCCCCAGCACCCTAGAATACTCTCATCTGAGAGGGTGATGGTGGTGGACGCAGGAGCAATTACTGGATAAGTTTTGGAGTGGGAGCGGCCTACCTTTCAGTATGGTTGTTGTGCAAAGAAAGTTTCAAGCAGGCTCTCGTAGCTTTCCGCTTCCATTACTGGGGCTATTGGGGTGTTAGCTACTGCAGAGTTTCTTCACCTTCCCTGCTAGTCAGAGCCTGTTCTGTGCTTTTCATGCATTCAAGGGGAATTTCTCTGTTTGGAGGGACTGGACTGTTAAAAGTGACACATCAGCATGAGGCAGACTTGCGCTACTAGGCAAAGGAAGATCCCACTAGCTGCTTTCTCCTGGGCCCATACAGTCTTACCTCTGGTTACGTTCGCTGTGGGTTTCGTTCGGCATGGGTTACGAACACACCGAACCCGGAAGTACTGGAACGGGTTACTTCCGGGTTTCGGCGCACATGCGCAGAAGTGCGAAATGGTGCTTTGTGCATGCACAGAAGCGCTGAAACGCGCCGCGCACATGCGCAGATGCTGTGCTTCAGGTTGCGCTCTGCTCATGTTGCGAATGGGCCTCCGGAACGGTTCCCGTTCGCAACCAGAGGTACCATTGTACTTATTTCCTCTGTTCTAAAGTGTTGATGGTGACTGCTGGGATTAAATTAGAATTAAGCAGGAATAGATGTAGTTTATCAGAACAAGTTGATTTGAACATGTCTGGGGTGGAGGTTGAGAGAGAATATTCTTTACCCTGATGCAAGCATTTTAAAATAAATCTTAGCAGGCTGAATTCTGATTAGGTTAGGATGAGAAATTGGAACTCTTTTGCTCCGTAATTTGATTACTGCAAACTCAAGGCCCATGCTAACAGCTTTTGGCAAAGGGGCAAAGCTAAGCAAGGAGGAGTCTGTATTTGATCACAGAACCAGACTTGGAAGGGACTCATCTAGCCACCCCCACCCCCGCAATGCAGGAATATGCAGCTGTTCCTTACGGGGATCAAACCTGCAACCTTGGCATTATCTGCACTATGCTAACCAATTGAGCTATCCAGCTGTATTGTGTGTGCTCCTTTTTTAATCTGACTGGCTGTGTTTACTTCAAGACACTCTTAAGACAGCACAGATTGCAGGGTTTGGAAATGCTCCCTCTCGATAATTTCCATGTTCCTTATAAACCATGGAGATGAGCACCTGACAAATGCATCCTTCCAACGAATTACAGTGGAACCCCGGGTTACGCATGTTATCTGTTACGGGTCGCGGTGCGTAACGCGGGCGTGCATGTCCCGCACGGAAACCCCCCGGAAAAAACGGAAGTAGCGCTATTTGAGCGCTTCTGCGCATGCGCGAACTGCGCAGAACGCTTCTGCGCATCCGGGGAGCGTGCGTGCTCTGGAAACACTTCCGGGGTGCGGGCGTTCGCAACTCGAACGTGCGCAACCCGGGGTGTGTGCAACCCGGGGTTCCACAGTATATCTTGCAGGTATAAGCACCAGCGGGGTGGGATTACCCATGGCTCCTTGTTGCAGGTGCATGCAGTGGCAAATGTGTGTTTTGTATTGCAGGTAAGGTAAAAGGTAAAGGACCTTTGGATGGTTAAGTCCAGTCAAAGGCAAAACAAAAAACAAAAACAAGTCAAAGTACAGTGGTACCTTGGTTTGCATACGACTTGGTTTGCATATGTTTTGGATTACCAATACATCAAACCCGGTTTGCAATCTTTTTTTGGATTACAACCTTTTTTTGGGGGGGGGGGATTACGAACAATTTTTTTGGGGAGGCCCCATTTGCGAAAGCACGCCTTGGGTTACAACCAGGGGCGTTTCTAGCTCCTTGGCTGCCCGGGGCGGAAAGCCAAGAGGCACCCCTGGGGGCGGGGCATCGTGGTGTGTGCATGCGTCATGACGTCATGACACATGCACAGCGCGACGCCCCGCCCCCAGGGATGCCGGGTGGCGGCTCCTGCCTCCGCGGAGGGAAAAAGGGAAGCTTTTTTCGGTGCGAGGAGCGGGCGTCACACTTGTCGCTGGCATGACACCCCCTCCTCGCTGACCCACCCCTCACGCAGAAAAAAAGCCACTGGAAGGGGGAAAAGGCAGCATGCTCCCATTCAGGGGCCCGCCGGGCGGGGTGGGGTAGGGAGGCGGTGGCCAAAGTGTCACCCCCCTCCCCTGGAACCTAGGGCGGCCCCCCTCCCCCTTGCTCCGCCCCTGGTTACAACCTGTTTGGGTTTACAAATGGACCTCCGGAACGGATTATGGTTGTAAACCAAGGTACCACTGTATTGCATAACACGGGTTGCCACCCTTTGGGGGCAAATTTGTATAAAGCTACAAGTGAGGCACTCAAACTATATCATTGTTCTTCCTGTGTGTGGCAATTATTCTGTCCATGATGTTTCTTCCTGTCCTTGTAAAATGTTATGTTTATCTTTTCCTGGTTGTTGCTGTTCTCCATCGTGCCTTGGGCGGAGCTAATATCGGGCACAACAAACATGATACATCTCTCCTGCATCCCAACTGTAACACCCACACACCCCAAATTACCTTCTGTGCCGCAATGAGGCTTGAAGAAAAGTCTTCTGTATGCTACGGAAGGCTTCTTTCAAGTGTAATTTCAGCAGGAGGGCAGGATGTGACCCTCAGGGTGCTTGGGAGGGACACATACATGCTCACAAGCAGCATGTTGATGACCCATAGCACAATCTGTGAAGCACCCTTGAGACAATACCATTTATTGAGCAAGATTATGTTTACAAAGTTTCTGCTGATAAAGATGACTCTGCTCGAAACCCTATCAGTCCTAACGCTTCCCTGAACACAACTTGATTTCCACAGAATCGTTATGAGGTAAGGGGTGTGTTGGGCACAGCAGAAACGCTGTTGACTTAAAACTTTTCTGGCTGGCTAAATTTTCTGTTATTTTCATGCCTACAAATTGGTCTTAGCCTGCGGAGGAGTTGTGTATAAATTTTGTTAGTGCTTACCACTCCCAATGGAAGTTAATTAAGGCTATCATGAGGATTAGTGTATGCATAAGCAATAGTCCCATGTTGCTAAGTGACACTCCTAAAAATAATTTCTCATTCTGTGGCAACAGATAGGGAATATGCTAGGGAAAAGTTGTCATCTTTCAGGAAATGATTTAGGACTTGTAAATGGAGCTCAGGGGGGAAACTGGTGGTTTTTGCATCTTCTTCACACTCTGAAAACCAAACTCCTCCTAGTGTGATATCACTTGTTATAGTAACTTGGGTCTTCTCTCTTCCCTGCTTCACAAAGTGTGCAACCAGCAGCCCATAAAACCTGGGGGAATTGAAGTTGCTTTCAATACTTTGCCCCTGACTCTGTTCTTGCTCCTATTGCTTGGCCAGCGAAAGGGCTCAACCTGTGGCCTATTATCCCTATTAACTCCTTTTAACCCTGACCATTGGCTATACTGGTGTGGCTGATGGAACTTGGGAGTCGAGCAACATCTCTAGGGCCCACATTTCTTGTTGAGGCTCAACCACCTCCATTGGGGTTCTCCATCATTCCTAAAGGGTGTGTTCATCCTATGAGGGCATTTTGTGCCCTCTTCTACACTAGTTCTGCTGTCTCTAGTGATGCGTAGGTGTCCTAGCGATAGGACTGGCCTTGGTGCCATGGTGTGTGGTCAGTGGACTAGGGGGACTAGGCTAGTCTCCTAAATGCTCCTGGTAAATTAGAGTATTAAAGCATTAAAGCTTGGTGCCTCCTTCCCAAAGTCTGGGAAACTTCTGCCCAGCTTAGCAAGGCAGGCGCGATGCTTATGCACATAGCATAAGGACATTGTGAGTGACGTCAGCTTCCCCCCCCCCCACCGCCCCCATAAGCTGGTTCCTCTGGCCCTAACTGTCCCCCTACGCCACTGCTGGTGAGAATGTGAAAAATGGCAGCACTACATCCCAGCCTAGAAAGTGGTTGAAGCACTTCTCCCTGCCCAGATTAATGAACAAAGTCCATTGGTAATTGTTTGGTAATTGCTCCTTTAGCAATTAATTTTTTAAAAATGAAGTTTGTGGGGGGGGGGAGTCCTTTGAACATCCTCTTAAATTGCCAAATTAAACATGCCTCAACTGCACAAATTCATGTAAAAGAGGCAGCAAAGCAGCAGGAGAGACTGACTGTAACTAAATGGGAATGAAGCTCTCAGCTAAAATAACCAAAGTGATTTCATTTCAAGGTAGCATAATGATATTGCTGGCTGTAATTTCTTTGATGTTTGTGTGCGCTGTTACAACCTGGCTCTGTATATCCTGTCATCTCTATGTGCCGCTCTGAGTTGTCTGTCCATTGTCTAAAAGACTGGGCTTTTGGATCAAGGGGTTGTAAGAGGTGGGTTCCCCAAACTTGGGTCTCCAGCTGTTTTTGGATTGCTATCCCATTGTCCCAGACCACTGGTCCTGCTGGAGTCCAAAAACAGCTGGATACCCAAGTTTGGGAAACCCTGCTGTAGAGAAACTAAGACACAAAATAAAAGACAAGCAAGGTCATGCTTCATGTTGCAGAGAATGTCTCTGATCGGCAGCTGCTTTGAAGCCTTAGTTTTTTGATGCTATGTTTTTTGTGGCTATGAGGGCTAAGGGAGAAACCACTTCCTCAGCTTATTCATAAAGTATACTTGCAGGGGAAAAAAGTTTGCTTGTCTGGAATGTTGCTTAAAATTAATGCTGCTCGTTGTGTTGCAGCAGGAGTTTAAAATGCACACCATATGATATGCATTGTCTTGTGGAATGACAGCCAGCTCATATTCCGGTGCACTTCAGGATAGAGAGCAAAAGAAATGTTTTGCATAATGTTACCAGCAAAAATGCAGCATATTTCCATTATTATTATTATTATTAGTATTATTATTATTTGGTAACTAATATTTTTAGGATCATAACTTCCCTACACCCCCAAGAAAATTCTGTACATTTCTGCAGGAGAGAGAAGTTGCTTCCAAGTTTTCCATATCAAGACTGGGCATGGGCTGATGGGGTTATGATTCAGGAAGTAAAACTCTTGACAGAATATTTTATTTAGGGCATGTGTTAATCACAAGCCTAACTCTATCCAATAGGAACCAGAAACAACAGTAGCAGAGAAGCTGAAAAAAGTTGTTTCGAATACAGGAAGCTTGGTTAAGGCTTCTGGGCTATAACAGCTTCCCCAGTATAATGCAATCAATTTAAATATTTTTAGCGAATGTATTGTGAAATGTTGATTCCAAATTATTTTAGTAACTTCATATTAGAGAAATATGATATATTCTAAAATACCTGTGAGGTTTTGTGAGGTTCTTGAACAAGCAAGGGGTAATAAACAAAAGAACATAGTAAACTGGCTACAAATAGAAATGATGTTTACTCCCAATTCTCTGATGTCATTTATATTAATATTTCAAAATCCAGCTGAATACAGTATATGAATGCAGAATCTCTTCCTGAGTGAAAGTCAGAGATGCAACATAGAGATTTCCCCCCTTCAGACGTACGTCAAAATGGAAAGTCTATTTATCAAAGGAATTTTAAATAATTTCTTGCTTACTCTTTGTGACAATTTAATAGATCCAAATAAATACATTGCCTGACAGTGGATCTTGGATTAACCCCCCTCATGAACCAATGCAGCTACCTTTGCTTATTGTTCCTGTAAATAATTAAGTTATAGATACAGCTCCCTTCAAGAACTTTGCAAGAATCCCTTTTCCCCTCAAATGGCTAGTGAGTGCCCTGAGACTTTTGAGTAAAGATGGACAGATTGTGCTGTCTGTGTGTCTTCTGCCCTGGATGCAGTGTGTATTCTGTGGTTTCCTGTGTCTTCTTACGCTAGGCCTCCCTTCCCCCGAGAGAGAGAAATGCTGCTCTTAATGTAATCATTTCAACAGAACACTCAGTGTATGTCTCCAGGACCTTTGTGGAATCAGAATTGCTTTGTCGAATCCCAATAGAAATTAGATGTGTGTGTCCAGGGTGGGGGTGGGAGCTGAACTTTAGCCTGCAATTCTGTATATCTATGCTTACCTCTGAGTAAGCCCCATGGACCTCAGAGGGGCTTGTTTCTCTTTGTAGTATTGCACTATTCATTGTATTCTTAAAGCTTTTGCCGGATTGTACTGACCTCACTGCTTTTACAGCTGCTGCTCTGATATTTTGTATTATTTTGGGTTCTTTTAATTGTACAGTGGTACGTTGATTCTCGAACTTAATCTGTTCTGGGAGACTGTTCAACTCCCAGAACGGTTCGAAAGCCAAGGTGCAGCTTCCGATTGGCAGCAGGAGCTTCCTGCACTCAACTGGAAGCCGTGGAAAGCCGCATTGTACGTTCGGCTTCCGAAAAAACGTTTGCAGACCTGAACACTCACTTCCAGGTTTGCCGCGTTCGGGAGCGGATTTGTTCGGGGGCCAAGCCATTCAGTTACCAAGATACCACTGTACTTGTTCAGCTATTTTAAATTATACATCTTCCTGGGAGCCTTGTGCTAAAAGGTGGTGTTATTTATTCCTACATAACAGTCAGAAGTCACCTGGTGTGGACTGGAAGATCAACCTGCTGATTAAAACCCCAACTTGGTTTCAAATATGACACTAAACAATAGACAATAGAAATATTCTGTCAAAATGCAACCCAAGGATGGTGCCTTTGTTCTTAGGTAGGTTTTGTAGATGCTTTGTTCTCCTGGAGCAAAACAAGATAATTGACTATCTAGCGCATCTGAGAACAAGAAAAGAATTTGTAACTACTTGGTTTGTGCTTAGTCTTTCTGCTGAGATAATAGCGGATTGCCAAACTTTTCAAGGTATTATATTACAAGTAGCTTTGAAATTTAAATTATATTACAGCTGAAACAGTTAAGAAGAGCAGAGAGAGACTTACATAATAGCCTTGGTCCCAGGCGGTTTAAAATGTGCTTCTGTTACCTATGAAAGTAAAATGACCTTTAATTCATTGCAGTTTTAATCTGCGTAGTAGAGTAAGATAATTGAACTCCTGGTTTGAAAGCTCCTTAAATCCAAAACAAACAAACAAACATATCAACAGGTTAATCCCTTTGATCTGTTAGTGACAGGACTGAGCAAGCAGTTTTTTCACAAAGGAGTCTTGACAATAACAAAAGTTGGGAGGGACCGCAAAAAAATCTGCCAGTTTTATAATGAATCTACTTTGTGCCTGTCTGTGTGCGTGCAAAATCAGCTATTGTTGCCTTGTGGTCAGTGAATAGATAGATACTGGTTGTGTTAGTCTCAAGCAGCCTTTGTACACCCACCCACCCACCCTGCAGTCTAAGAAAGACTTGTTTTTAATGTTCCCTAACAATTGAGCAATGATTCTATATCAATTAATTGTTGCTGTTGACCTTGAATATTATTGGTAGCACAGCAAAGACTGATAGGGCAGCATATGGTGGTATCTATGGGTACTACTTATGTACTATGAAATAATCCCACTGGAATACTCTGGCTATTGGAATACTCTAGCATTCTCAAACTTCTTGCAAGTTTACAAGTACTGTAACACTATATATGCACTGGATTTTTTTGGGAATGGGCTGCTTGTTTTTCTTGAAATTAGCCATAAACTATAATTCATTTTTGCATATGAAAGATTAAAACTTCGAGGCTTAATGTGGAAAGTCTCCCCCCACCCTCTTCAGCCCCCTCCCCCATTATTTTGAAGCAGTGGTGACTAATTTCATTCTTCTGAGACTGAACATGTCTCTGGAGCCAGTAATATTTTTAGTTCATCTCTTTATATGTATGTAAACTTTCAAAAACAAACACAGTGCTGGGCAGGGAGCTTTGCCAAACAGACAAAATGTTAATAAGAAAGTTGAAGTGCTTTTTTGCAGTGTGGAAAATATATTTTAAAAAAACTACGCTGTCTCTTGCGACCCTAAACAATGTATTTTTTAAAAAAATCATGCTTCTGTGGTTTGGGTAGGAATCGCAAAGCAATGGTGGAATCAAGTTCCCCTACAAACTTAAATACTTCACGGAGCAGACCCTGATCGAACGGGGCAAGGGGGAGCAGTTGCCTCAGGCGGCAGGTTGGGGGCGGCAGCAAAACAGCATCCTGTTCTAATAGGCAGAACCCAGCTGGAATGTCGCTGAGCGTGTATTGCGGCCCAATGGTGCGCCACGCTCCCACGCTGCAGTCCTCCTTCACTTTCTTGCTGAAGCAGCAGGAACGTAAAGGGGAAGTGAGAGGGTGGCTGGTGCTTAAAAGTGGTGGGCTGCCCTCTGCCATGCTGAGGATGCCAGGCATACAGCCTTTAATGTCTGCCATGCACAAGGTAGCCGCCCTTTCTACCACCTGGGTCACACACCTGTCCCTCCCAGCATCTGTCCTGTCAGGATTCCCACAAGCTCAACTGCCTTGCCCTGTTCTGATCTGTGAAAAATGCAAAAACAATGAAGGCGAGAAAGTGTTTCTGCCCTTTGCCCACCCCACGCTGCAGTTTCTTTTTTCTTTTTAAAATAAATAATCTTTATTTCAAAATATTTTAAAAGAATACATTCATACACAAATATACAACAAAGAAAATGCAAATCATACAATACAAACACAATCACAAAAAAGCCAATAACCCCCCCCAAAAACAACAAAATAAAAATGAAAAATGAAAAATAAAAACAATGACTCCCCATCATTTGTATATCATTTCCCTCTACGTTTTAACATTTCTTACTTTTCCTCACCATACAATACAATACCACCATCTAGCAAATGCATCAATCTGTCATATAATATACTATCCATCTATATATTCCCTTATGTGTCTCATTCTAGACAAATCACCAATTGTTTTTATACCTTCTTTAATCAAGTAATCCTCCACATATCTCCACTCGCTTTTAATTTTTTGTTTTGGGACATTTCTAATCGCTGCTGTCATCCTTGCTAAATTCATATATTCTACTAATATATGAAGTTTCTTGCCTTCCTCTTCCTCTTTTATGAAAGCCTGCCTCTCCACCCCTCCCCTGCTATGCTTATTTCAGCGGCAGACAGGGTGGAGGGCAGCTGTGCGGAGTTTTGCACCTTAGGGGAAAATTTGTAGATCCAGCACTGCCAAGGAGCACGAACAATCTGAATAGTTGTAGAAGGAAAAGAGAAAACTGGCAAAGGAAAATGCAACGCTATCAAAATAATGAATTCCATAAAAAAACCAAGTCAAGATGAGTAGCCAGTCAGCTTTGTGTTAAGACTCTAATTCAACGTGCTTTAATTAAGCCTTTACCAAATTATGTGAGTCAAATACAGTGGCTCTCCGTTTTAGAAACTGAACCCTATGGAAGAACAGATGGTATCTCCTCCTCCTCCTCCTGATGGAGAGATTCAGTTTGCTGCATGTAGATAAAGGAGAGGTCTGCTGCCTTGTTTCAGATAAGAGTTCCCTGAATTTGTTTCCCTCTGTTCTGAATGGTTAATGATAGTTTAAGAATTAATCTGATTGAATTGACAGTGATAGAAGCAGACAAGTACAGCCCATTTGCTCCTCATCCTCCTCTTTTTGGGCTTTCTGATGTTGGTAACTCTGCAAAACTATGTATGTTTACTTGGAGGTAGGTCACTGGATACAGTAGGGATCGCTCCCCAGGAAGCATTGTTGAGAATACAGTCTTATCAATCTTAAGTTTGTGTGACTCACTTGAGCCAACTCATTACTCTTGTGCAGCACAAACTGATAATAAGGTGATTTAAAAAGGGAAAAGGGTAAAAGGCGGATCTAGACGGATCCTCATGAATTCATATGATTTTTTCATTCAAATGAAAAAAAACCACCATGATACTGTAGACCACATCTCAGTCTATATGTAGCATCAAAAAAATCATGCACCCACTGTTTTGTGGGGCCACAATGGTGCAAAAACTTGTTTAAAAAACACGGATCCTCATGGATCCTCATGATTTCTGCATTGGGACACCCCAAACTCACCGTCAAATCACATATCATGTCCAGGGGCACAGCCTGCACCACAAAAATCTGGGATCCATGGCTTCCTCGCGACAATATGGCGCAAAAACTTGGTTTTGAAGCACGGATCCTCACGGATCCGCACCCTTTTTGCATTGGGCCACCCCTAACTAACCGTCAAATCACACATAATGTCCAGGGGCACAGCCTGCACCACAAAAAACACGGGTCCACCGCTTCCTGGCGACACCACGGCCCAAAAACGTGGTTCTGAAGCACGGATCCTCACGGATCCGCACCCTTTTTGCACTGCGCCACATCAAACTCACCGGCAAATCACACATCAAAGCCAGGGGCACAGCCTGCACCACAAAAAACACGGATCCAACGCTTCCTGGCGACACCACGGCCCAAAAACGGGGTTCTGCACCACAAAAACATAGATCCGAGGCATGGATCCACATGAATTCATATGATTTTTATATTGAAACAAAATAAAACCACCATGATACTCTACACCAAATACTAATCTATAGGCAGGACCAAAAAAATCACGTTTCCACTATTCCGTGAGGCCGCAATGGCGCAAAAACATGGTTCTGAAGCGCGGATCCTCACGGATCCTCAACCTTTTTGCACTGGGCCACATCAAACTCAACGGCAAATGACACAACATAGCCAGGGGCACAGCCTGCACCACAAAAAACACGGGTCCACCGCTTCCTGGCGACACCACGGCCCAAAAACGGGGTTCTGAAGCACGGATCCTCATGGATCCGCACCCTTTTTGCACTGCGCCACATCAAAGTCACCGGCAAATCACACATCATAGCCAGGGGCACAGCTTGCACCACAAAAAACACGGATCCAACGCTTCCTGGCGACACCACGGCCCAAAAACGGGGTTCTGCACCACAAAAATATAGATCTGAGGCATGGATCCACATGAATTCATATGATTTTTATATTGAAACAAAATAAAACCACCATGATACTCTACACCAAATACTAATCTATAGGCAGGACCAAAAAAATCACGTTTCCACTATTCCGTGAGGCTGCAATGGCGCAAAAACATGGTTCTGAAGTGCGGATCCTCACGAATCCGCACCCTTTTGCACTGCGCCACATCAAACTCACCGGCAAATCACACATCATAGCCAGGGGCACAGCCTGCACCACAAAAAACACGGGTCCACCGCTTCCTGGCGACACCACGGCCCAAAAACGGGGTTCTGAAGCGCGGATCCTCACGAATCCGCACCCTTTTGGCACTGGGCCACATCAAACTCACCGGCAAATCACACATCATAGCCAGAGGCACAGCCTGCACCACAAAAAACACGGGTCCACCGCTTCCTGGCGACACCACGGCCCAAAAACGGGGTTCAGAAGCGCGGATCCTCACGAATCCGCACCCTTTTGGCACTGCGCCACATCAAACTCACCGGCAAATCACACATCATAGCCAGAGGCACAGCCTGCACCACAAAAAACACGGGTCCACCGCTTCCTGGCGACACCACGGCCCAAAAACGGGGTTCTGAAGCGCGGATCCTCACGAATCCGCACCCCTTTTGCACTGCGCCACATCAAACTCACCGGCAAGTCACACAACATAGCCAGGGGCACAGCCTGCACCACAAAAAACACGGGTCCACCGCTTCCTGGCGACACCACGGCCCAAAAACGGGGTTCTGAAGCGCGGATCCTCACGAATCCGCACCCTTTTTGCACTGCGCCACATCAAACTCACCGGCAAGTCACACATCATAGCCAGGGGCACAGCCTGCACCACAAAAAACACGGGTCCACCGCTTCCTGGCCGCACCACGGCCCAAAAACAGGGTTCTGAAGCGCGGATCCTCACGAATCCGCACCCTTTTGGCACTGCGCCACATCAAACTCACCGGAAAGTCACACATCATAGCCAGGGGCACAGCCTGCACCACAAAAAACACGGGTCCACCGCTTCCTGGCGACACCACGGCCCAAAAACGGGGTTCTGAAGCGCGGATCCTCACGAATCCGCACCCTTTTGGCACTGCGCCACATCAAACTCACCGGCAAATCACACATCATAGCCAGAGGCACAGCCTGCACCACAAAAAACACGGGTCCACCGCTTCCTGGCGACACCACGGCCCAAAAACGGGGTTCTGAAGCGCGGATCCTCACGAATCCGCACCCCTTTTGCACTGCGCCACATCAAACTCACCGGCAAGTCACACAACATAGCCAGGGGCACAGCCTGCACCACAAAAAACACGGGTCCACCGCTTCCTGGCGACATCACGGCCCAAAAACGGGGTTCTGAAGCGCGGATCCTCACGAATCCGCACCCTTTTGCACTGCGCCACATCAAACTCACCGGCAAATCACACATCATAGCCAGAGGCACAGCCTGCACCACAAAAAACACGGGTCCACCGCTTCCTGGCGACACCACGGCCCAAAAACGGGGTTCTGAAGCGCGGATCCTCACGAATCCGCACCCTTTTGGCACTGCGCCACATCAAACTCACCGGCAAATCACACATCATAGCCAGAGGCACAGCCTGCACCACAAAAAACACGGGTCCACCGCTTCCTGGCGACACCACGGCCCAAAAACGGGGTTCTGAAGCGCGGATCCTCACGAATCCGCACCCCTTTTGCTCTGCACCACATCAAACTCACCGGCAAGTCACACAACATAGCCAGGGGCACAGCCTGCACCACAAAAAACACGGGTCCACCGCTTCCTGGCGACACCACGGCCCAAAAACGGGGTTCTGAAGCGCGGATCCTCACGAATCCGCACCCTTTTTGCACTGCGCCACATCAAACTCACCGGCAAGTCACACATCATAGCCAGGGGCACAGCCTGCACCACAAAAAACACGGGTCCACCGCTTCCTGGAGACACCACGGCCCAAAAACAGGGTTCTGAAGCGCGGATCCTCACGAATCCGCACCCTTTTGCACTGCGCCACATCAAACTCAACGGCAAGTCACACATCATAGCCAGGGGCACAGCCTGCACCACAAAAAACACGGGTCCACCGCTTCCTGGCCGCACCACGGCCCAAAAACGGGGTTCTGAAGAGCGGATCCTCACGAATCCGCACCCTTTTGCACTGCGCCACATCAAACTCACCGGCAAGTCACACATCATAGCCAGGGGCACAGCCTGCACCACAAAAAACACGGGTCCACCGCTTCCTGGCCGCACCACGGCCCAAAAACGGGGTTCTGAAGCGCGGATCCTCACGAATCCGCACCCTTTTGCACTGCGCCACATCAGACTCACCGGCAAATCACACATCATAGCCAGAGGCACAGCCTGCACCACAAAAAACACGGGTCCACCGTTTCGTGGTGATACCACGGCCCCAAAACCTGGTTCTGAAGCACGGATCCTCATTGATCCGCACCCTTTTTGTTTTGGGCCACCCAGAAGTCACCGGAAAATCACACATCATAGCCCGGGGCACAACCTGCACCACAAAAATCATGTTGCACCACATTAAACACAAAAATACCCTCTCCTGCACTGTTAATGTGACCACTGGAACGTTTTTATTAGAGCCAAGAGGAGAATGTACGACTATATATTGTACCAAGATATGGTTCGTCTTCAAGAACAGATCAAATTCATGCTGAAGTATTAAAGAAGAAGAGAAATATGAATCTGCTTGTTGTTGTTGTTGTTGTTGTTGTTGTTCAGTCGTTCAGTCGTGTCCGACTCTTCGTGACCCCATGGACCAGGCCACGCCAGGCACGCCTATCCTTCACTGCCTCTCGCAGTTTGGCCCAACTCATGTTAGTCGCTTCGAGAACACTGTCCAACCATCTCGTCCTCTGTCGTCCCCTTCTCCTTGATCTTTCCCAACATCAGGGTCTCTTCCAGGGAGTCTTCTCTTCTCATGAGGTGGCCAAAGTACTGGAGCCTCAACTTCAGGATCTGTCCTTCCAGTGAGCACTCAGGGCTGATTTCTTTAAGAATGGATAGGTTTGATCTTCTTGCAGTCCATGGGACTCTCAAGAGTCTCCTCCAGCACCATAATTCAAAAGCATCAATTCTTCGGCGATCAGCCTTCTTGATGGTCCAGCTCTCACTTCCGTACATTACTACTGGGAAAACCATAGCTTTAGCTATACGGACCTTTGTCGGCAAGGTGATGTCTCTGCTTTTTAAGATGCTGTCTAGGTTTGTCATTGCTTTTCTTCCAAGAAGCAGGCGTCTTCTAATTTCGTGACTGCTGTCACCATCTGCAGTGATCATGGAACCCAAGAAAGTGAAATCTCTCACTGCCTCCATTTCTTCCCCTTCTATTTGCCAGGAGGTGATGGGACCAGTGGCCATGAGCTTAGTTTTTTTGATGTTGAGCTTCAGACCATATTTTGCGCTCTCTTCTTTCACCCTCATTAAAAGGTTCTTTAATTCCTCCTCACTTTCTGCCATCAAGGTAGTATCATCAGCATATCTGAGGTTGTTGATATTTTTTCCGGCAATCTTCATTCCGGTTTGGGATTCATCCAGCCCAACCTTTCACATGATGAATTCTGCATATAAGTTAAATAAGCAGGGAGACAATATACAGCCTTGTCGTACTCCTTTCCCAATTTTGAACCAATCAGTTATTCCATATCCAGTTCTAACTGTAGCTTCTTGTCCCACATAGAGATTTCTCAGGAGACAGATGAGGTGATCCGGCACTCCCATTTCTTTAAGCACTTGCCATAGTTTGCTGTGGTCGACACAGTCAAATGCTTTTGCGTAGTCAATGAAGCAGAAGTAAATGTTTTTCTGGAACTCTCTAGCTTTCTCCATAATCCAGCGCATGTTTGCAATTTGGTCTCTGGTTCCTCTGCCCCTTCAAAATCCATCTTGCACTTCTGGGAGTTCTCGGTCCACGTACTGCTTAAGCCTGCCTTGTAGAATTTTAAAATTTAAGCCTGCCTTGTAGAATTTTAAAATTGTAAAATTCTACAATGAATCTGCTTGCTTACTCTCAACTTATATCCAGATTCAAGAAAGACAGTTCAATCATTGAAAAGACAAAATTTGAGTCCATCATAATAGAGGTCTACCTTTTGGGTAAAATTTATAAACTATTGGACTTCCGGTGAGCGCCATTACCGATCGGCAGGGTTCCTTCCCAGTCTGGGGGGTGCCGACGTTGCCAGGCTTCTGGGGTACCGTTACTGCGATACGGCCCCGTTTAAACTGCAGATTGAGAGTTCTGCAGACTTGGAGATTCGGCTGATGCCCTTTGCGCCTCCTTTGCCCCCCGGTAAGCTCTAATAAGAGCTGCCGAGAGCGGGTGAGGTGGTAGGCATGGGCGCTTGAATCAACCGCTTGCCTGACATTGTGAAGCAGCGTTGCCGGCGGATTAAGAGCGCCTCATCCTTCCTTAAATTGGATTTGAAAGTTTTGGACTCTGTAAGTAAGGAGCATTCATTATTTGAAAATTTTAGAAGATTTGGATCGGAGGGAGACGTAAAAAGGAAGTCCGTCTCCCCCTGCTTGCGATAGGACTGTTGTAACGGGACTTAATGTACAGCCGAGAACTTTTTGAAGTTTATAAAAAGTTTAAAGTTTGGGAAAAGCAAGCCCCCTGAGGGGTAAAACCCAGTGGGGGGGGGCAAGAAAGTGGGACTTAAGAGTGTTTTTGAAGGCGAAATTGAAAGAGGAAGCCCCACGCGCCCTCTGGAATACGGAAGCCGGGTCAGTCTGCGGGCAGCCATTGTGATGCAAAGAACTGAGTATACTGTTGGATACATTGTTTCCGACTTGAATTTACTGCTGCTTTGAAACCTGTGGAAGCCCTGGGAGGACTTTGAAGGGTTAGAAGGAGCAGAAAGCCACTTTGAAACACTTTGGATTTGTACAAAAACTTTTGGTAACTCTTTTGACTTTGCCTGAAAGTGAAACAAAATAGAAAATTCTTTCCAGTAGCACCTTAGAGACCAACTGAGTTTGTTCTTGGTATGAGCTTTCGTGTGCATGCACACTTCTTCAGATACCAAGCTCATACCAAGAACAATCTCAGTCGGTCTCTAAGGTGCTACTGGAAAGAATTTTCTATTTTGTTTCGACTATGGCAGACCAGCACGGCTACCCACCTGTAACTGAAAGTGAAACAGTACGACTTCTGTGGTTATCTATTGGGATTACAGACTGAACAGCAAGGGTCCCTCTAGTGGCCATAAAAAATAGTGCTTTTGACAGTTTAAAGTGATTTTTGGAGTTCTCAGAGCCTAGGAAACCATCTGCAGCTGGGTGACCTTGAGAATGGATGATGATAAAACAACACCAGCACAGACAGTGAAAAGAAGGGATCAAAGAAAAGGCTCTGTGAAATCTTTTGAGGAGCAAATTTTAGCACAGCTGGCAGTATTGACAGCAAGTGTGAATGCTAACACAGAACAATTGAAGCAAAATTCTCAGGAGGTGCGTCAGAATACACAGACACTTGACAGATTGGGTAAGGAGGTGGGTTCTATGAAAACAGAAATAAAGCAAACTAAGGAACAACTTACAGAAGTGCAAGTACAAGTCAATACTATCAAAAATGTCAAATTAAAGGCAGTGGATCAACAGCAGGAGGAATTGCAGATTCGGATGGCTATGCTGGAGTTGAAGGAGAGACAGACTAATTTGAGGATCAGATCGCTACCAGAACTGGAAAAAGAGGACTTTAAAACTTTTTAAATTGAAGAGCTGGCAGAATTTTGGGATCTGGATGAGGAGGAGCTGAATAAAACGGTGGTGAGAGCATTCAGATTTGGTGGGAAAAGTAAGAAAAGGAAAACTGTAAATGACTGTATGATCGAATTTAGAACCAAGGAAGATAGAGATAAAATATTGGAACTCCATTACGCAACGAATTTGGTGATTGGCAACCAGCAATTTATACTTTTTAAAGACATCCCTCAACTCCTCCTTGACCTGAGGAAGAGATATACTGACGTGACCACAGTTTTGAAGAAAAAAGGAATCTTTTTCCGGTGGGAGTTTCCATAAGGCCTTTCCTTCAAGTATAAAGATTGAAAGATAAGAATAAGATCAGTGGAGGAGAAACAAAAGTTTCTGGATACATATTCAGAGGAATTTGACGCAGGAAAAGAACAAGAAGCACTTCTGGGAAGGTTGGGACTACCGTCATCAAGACCACCAGCTAGACCTGAACAGGACGACGACAAAGAGCTATTGGGAGCAACAGCACCGATACCTGACAAAGAGTAAAAATGGCGCTAAGGTTTTTGACGTGGAATGTAAGAGGTCTTAACTCAAAGGCCAAGAGGAACCAGGTAAATCATATATTGATTAAACAAAATTTGGATGTAATCTGTTTGCAAGAGACTCATGTTGTGAGAATCCACAGAAGAGTATTACAGAACAAAAAGCTGGGACAGGACTTTATTTCATCAGACAAAGTTAAAAAAAGAGTGGTGATATACGCAAAGGAAAAGTACAATCCAAAATTACTTTTCAAGGACAATGAGGGAAGATACGTGGCAATAGAAATAAACATGCAAGGAGAAAAATTCTTAATTCTGGGAATCTACGCACCGAATGATGCTAAAGTGGACTTTTTTAAAAGAATCCATGATACTCTATTGGACTATTTGGATTACAAAATTATCTGCATGGGAGATTTGAATGGTGTGGTCTCCACATTAATGGATCGGTCACAAAGAACCAAGTTTTCGAATGAAGGAAGACTACCAAAATCATTTTTTGAGATGACAGATAACTTGGACTTAATCGACTCATGGAGACTGCACAATCCTCTGGAAAGAGAGGCAACTTTCTTTTCAGAGGCGGTGTTGGCTTGGAGCAGACTCGATTATATATGGATTACAAAGGATTTGGCACCAAGAATCACTAAGGTACAGATAGACCCAAAATTCGGTTCAATTGGAATTAAAATTGACTTTGCAAGGTTCATTCAGATGGAGGATGAATGATTCGCTTCTAAGAAATGATAAAATTATTGAGAAGGCCCAAAGAACCCTAAAAGACTATTTTGAAATCAATTTAAATATGAATTTGGAAAAGAGGGTGATTTGGGACGTGAGCAAAGCCGTAATGAGAGGTTTTCTGATTCAGCAAAATGCGATCAGAAGGAAAGAACAAAATGAAAAGAAAGAAAGAATCTTGGCAAAAATTAAAGAGAAAGAAGAAAAATTGAGGAGTAAACCAAAAGACCAGCAGATACAAAAAGAAATCAAAGCGCTAAAAGTTCAATTTTCAAATTTGATAAATTTGGAAATAGAGTGGAAAATTAAATGGCTGAGACAGAGAACCTTTGAGTTGGCGAATAAATGCGGAAAGTTATTGGCTTGGCAATTGAAGAAGCGTCAGAAACAGAACACTATTACAAGTCTAAATTATGAAGGAAAAAGCATCGAGGATCCTAAGGATATTAGGAAATGTTTTCAAAAATTCTATAAGCAATTATATAAGAAAGAAAAACAGGATAGTGATTTGATCCAACAGTTTTTGGAGAAAAATGGAATGCGTAAGATACCAGAGGAAAAGAAAACTATGCTCAATCTCCCCATCACAAAGCAAGAGATAGAAGAAGCAATAAAGGATATGCAGTTGGATAAGGCTCCAGGACCGGATGGACTTACAGCAAAATACTATAAAGTTTTAAAAGATTGGATGATACAACCAATGATGGAGGTTTGCAATGAAATAATACAGGGGAAGAAGGCACCTGAGTCTTGGAAGGAAGCTTATATTACTCTGATACCAAAGCCGGACACAGAAAAAAACACAAGTTAAAAATTACCGACCAATCTCCTTATTGAATGTAGACTACAAAATATTTGCAAGTATTTTGGCCAAGGGACTGAGAGGAGTGTTGAAGGAGTACATCCACAATGATCAAGCAGGCTTTTTGCCAGAAAGGCACCTCAATGGAAATATAAAGAATATAGTGGATGTGCTGGAAAGGTTAGAAAAGAGAAGCAATACAAGAGCTATTTTGATGTTTGTAGATGCGGAAAAGGCCTTTGACAACATATCTTGGAACTTTATGAAACAAAACTTTTATAAAATGGAGATGGGAGGTAATTTTTATGAACGGAATAAATGCAATATATCAAGAGCAGAAAGCAAAAATCATTGTTAACAGTGTGGTTTCAGAGGAAATAAGGATTGAGAAGGGAACAAGACAAGGGTGCCCCCTATCCCCATTACTTTTCTTTACGGTCCTGGAAGTCCTTTTAAATATGATCAGGCAGAATGAGAATATTAAAGGAATAAGAGTGGGAGAAAGAGAATACAAAGTGAGAGCGTTTGCCGATGATCTGGTCCTAACCCTACAGGATCCTGAAAATAGTGCAGTGTGTGCACTGGAAACAATTCAACAGTTCGGGCAGGTCGCAGGCTTCAAGTTAAACAAAACCAAGACTAAAGTTTTAACCAAAAATATGAGTAAACAAGAGATTATGAGATTGGAATCACAAACAGGGCTTAGCTTTGTGAAGAAAGTAAAATATCTGGGTGTTAATATGACTGCTAATAACATAAACCTTTATAAAGACAATTATGAGAAAGTCTGGAAAGAGATAAAGAGAGATTTAGAAATATGGACTAGATTGAAATTGTCATTATTAGGAAGGATTTCTGTGATAAAAATGAATATTCTGCCAAAAATGCTATTTTTGTTTCAGTCGTTGCCAATTATTGATAAGATGGAATGTTTTAAAAGATGGCAAAAAGATTTAACGAAATTTATCTGGCATGGAAAGAAACCCAGGGTTAAATATAAGATTTTAATAGATGCAAAGAACAGAGGGGGATTTTCCCTGCCAGACTTAAGAACTTATTATGAAGCAGCTGCTTTTTGTTGGTTGAAAGAATGGTTTACATTAGATAATGCTGATGTATTAGATTTGGAAGGTCACGACAATGTTTTTGGTTGGCATGCATATTTATGGTATGATAAATGCAAAGTAAATAGTGGATTTAAGAAACATATAATTAGAAATTCTCTGTTTAAAATTTGGATGAAATATAAGGTTTTCTTAGAAAGCAAAACACCCAGATGGTTATCACCCTTAGAAGCTAAAGCACATAAAAGAGCAAATTTGGACCGACAATGGCCGAAATATAAAGACATTTTGATACAAGAAGGTCAGAATTTTAAATTAAAAACTTATGAACAATTGAAAGAACAAGTCACAAATTGGTTACAATATCATCAGATCAATGAAACATTTAAAGCAGATAAGAAAGTTGGTTTTCAGATAGAAAAATCCAAGTTGGAGACGGAATTAATAGAGCCGAAAAGGAAAAATCTTTCCAGAATGTATAATCTGTTATTGGGGTGGCATACACAAGATGAGTTGGTAAAATCGGCAATGATTGAATGGGCAAAAGACCTGGGGCACAACATCATGATGGAAGATTGGGAGAGGTTGTGGAGTCAAAATATCAAATTCACAGTGTGCAGTTTATTAAGAGAGAACTTTATGAAGATGATTTACAGGTGGTATCTGACACCTGTTAAATTGGCAAAAATTTACCGTGGTTTAAGTAACAAGTGTTGGAGATGTAAGCAATCAGAAGGAACTTTTTTTCATATGTGGTGGTTGTGCCCTAAGGTGAAAGACTTTTGGGAAAAGGTATATAATGAACTGAAAAAAATTCTTAAATATACCTTTAAGAAAAAACCAGAGGCCTTTTTATTAGGCATTTTAGGTAAAGACATTTTGAAATGCGATAGAAATTTAGTTTTGTATGCCACAACAGCAGCGAGAGTATTAATAGCCAAGAACTGGAAGTTGGAGGAATTGCCTACTATTGAACAATGGCAGATGAAGATGTTGGAGTACATGGAGCCTGTAGAAATGACCGGGAGAATCCGTAACCAGAGAGACGACGTGGTGGAGAAGGAATGGGGAAAATTTAAAATGTATCTAAAAAAGTATTGTAAGATTCAAAATTAGATTTTTGTTTGAAGGAAAAGGATAGGCTGTCAAATATATAATGTGAATTAACAATACGAATTTTAGGAGAGTATAGAGTATAGAAATAGATCTGGAAATTGTTTTGCATTTACTAGTGTGTATAGAATATGTGATAAATTTAAATTGGGAAGTTACGTGAAATATTTTTTAAGGGACGCAAATAAGGGGAAACAGGAGGAAGTCCATGTAAAGATGTGAGGAAAGTGGAGCTTTTTTAATACGAAAGTTTGTTTTTTGTTTTTATTTTTTGATAGATGTTTTGTATTGTAGTTTTAGTTTGTTTGTGTATTTTTTTGTATCTATTTTGTTGTTGTTTGTGGCGACGTCACGGCGCATGCGCTATGGAGCACAGTCTGCTCTTTGGCCGCCACACGCTTTTCTTCTCCCTTCCTAAAAAACGAAAAAAGGGAAGCAGCCGCTTGTTCTGCTTTCCTTTCCTTTTTCTTCTTCTTCAGGATTTTCTTGGTGCTGGCCCATTGCTGAGTGCGACGCACAGCGCATGCGTGCCGCGCCATAGTGGCGCTGGTGGGCGGGTCCCAGGCAGGCCGCGGGGTGGAGCGGCCCCGCTCCGCGGCTTGCTTGCAAAAAAAGAAAACAATGCCCAACCTGAAAAATACGGAGCAGATGATTCAGCAGGGGAAACACAGCCCAGAATAAGTAAGGAGGTAGTACAGGAATACTTGGCTAGTTTAGATGTATTCAAGTCTCCAGGGCCAGATGAACTACATCCAAGAGTATTAATAGAACTGGCAGAGGTGATTTCAGAACCACTGGCAGTAATCTTTGAGAATTCCTGGAGAACAGGCGAAGTCCCAGCAGACTGGAGGAGGGCAAATGTTGTCCCGATTTTCAGAAAGGGGGAAAGAGAGGACCCAAAAAATGACTGCCCAGTCAGCCTGACATCAATACCAGGAAAGATTCTAGAGCAGATCATTAAGCAAATGGTCTGTGAGCACCTAGAAAGGAACGCTGTGAACACTAAAAGTCAGCATGGGTTTCTGAAAAATAAGTCATGTCAGACTCACCTGATCTCATTTTTTGACAGAATTACAAGCCTGGTAGATGAAGGGAACACTGAGGATGTAGCCTATCTTGATTTCAGCAAGGTCTTTGACAAGGTGCCCCATGATATTCTTATAAAGAAGCTGGTAAAATGTGGGCTAGACAATGCTACCATTCAGTGGATTTGTAACTGGCTGGCTGACCGAACCCAAAGGGTGCTCATTAATGGTTCCTCTTCATCCTGGAGAGAAGTGACTAGTGGGGTGCCACAGGGTTCTGTCTTGGGCCCAGTCTATTCAACATCTTTATCAATGACTTGGATGATGGGCTTGAGGGCATCCTGATCAAGTTTGCAGATGACACCAAATTGGGAGGGGTGGCTAATACCCCAGAGGACAGGATCACACATCAAAATGACCTTAACAGATTAGAGAACTGGGCCAAAGCAAACAAGATGAATTTCAACAGGGAAAAATGTAAAGTACTACACTTGGGGGGGGGGGAATTATAGGTACAAATACAGGATGGGTGACACCTGGCTTGAGAGCAGTACATGTGAAAAGGATCTAGGAGTCTTGGTAGACCATAAACTTGACATGAGTCAACCGTGTGATGCAGAAGCCAAAAAAGCCAATGCAATTCTGGGCTGCATCAATAGGAGTATAGCATCTAGATCAAGGGAAGTAATAGTACCATTGTATTCTGCTCTGGTCAGACCTCACCTGGAGTACTGTGTCCAGTTCTGGGCACCACAGGTCAAGAAGGATACTGACAAGCTGGAACGTGTTCAGAGGAGGGCAACCAAAATGGTCAAAGGCTTGGAAACGATGCCTTATGAGGAACGGCTTAGGGAGCTGGCCTAGAGAAGATTAGGTTAAGGGGTGATGTGATAGCCATGTTCAAATATATAAAAGGATGTCACATAGAGGAGGGAGAAAGGCTGTTTTCTGCTGCTCCAGAGAAGCGGACACGGGGCAATGGATTCAAAGTGCAAGAAAGAAGATTCCACCTAAACATTAGGAAGAACTTCCTGACAGTAAGAGCTGTTCGACAGTGGAATTCGCTGCCAAGGAGTGTGGTGGAGTCTCCTTCTTTGGAGGTCTTTAAGCAGAGGCTTGACAGCCATCTGTCAGGAATGCTTTGATGGTGTATCCTGCTTGGCAGGGAGTTGGACTGGATGGCCCTTGTCGTCTCTTCCAACCAGGGGCGTAGAGACGGGCGGCGGGGGGCGGTCTGCCCCAGATTCCAGGGGAGGGCAGGGGTGACACTTGGGCCAGCCCCGCCCCGCCGGTGGCCCAGAGAAAGCCGCAGAGTGAAGCCACTCTGCCCTGCGGCCCATCCGGGGTCCACCCGTCACTGCCGCTATGGGGCTGCCCTGCGAGATCGGCGGCTTGTGGGGCTCCCCCACCCGTGCTGCTACAGCACGGACGGGGGAGCTCCAGGAGCCAGCACTCGCTTAGCGGGTCGCCCCTGGAGCAGCAGCGCCGGCTGAGATGGACTGCGCATGCCCGGATTTTTAAAGCAGCATAGACAGGGAAGCCCCAGGAGCCAGCGTTCGCTCGGCGGGTCCTGATGCATGCATCATGATGTCATGACGTCATGGCGTCATGATGTCCCGCCCCCAGGGGGTGCCTCCACGGCAATGCCGCCCCTGGATGCTACGCCTCTGCTTCCAACTCTGATTCTATGATTCTATGAATGTCAGCTTGCTGAGTTATTTTGTACCATTGTGATTCAATGTTATATTTGTGCTCAACAAGGGAAACCCACACGACCTGAAGGTGCTGCTGTGCAATGCTAGGACAATGATTCATAAGACCACTGCCATCCCTGACTTGATTGTGGATGGAGGACTTCACCTGGCATGTGTAACAGAGATTTGGTTGGATGAAGCAGATGGGCCTGTCTTAGCATCTGGTTGTCCACCAGGTTTCTGTTATGCACAGCAACCCAGGTCATGTGGGTGGGGAGGGGGGGTTGCAGTGATTTTTAGGAAGTCACTAGCTTGCATCAGGTGTCCTACCTGAAATACTCAGTTCTCTGAGTGCATGTTCTGGAAGTTGGGCAATAGGGGCAGTACAGGATTCCTTTTGGTGTACCGACCTCCCCGCTGCACCAAGGATTCCCTGCCCGAGCTGCTTCAGGTCAGGTCGTGGCGGATGTTCTCCTGGAGACACCTAGTTTGGTGGTCCTAGGGGATTTTAACATCCATGCCGACACGACCTTACAAGGGGCTGCTCGGGACTTCGTGGAAAGCATGGCCTCCATGGAGCTGTCCCTGAATAAGTTTGGCCCAACTCATAGTCATGGACATGCCTTAGATCTGGTGCTCACCTCTATGGATGCTGGTGATCTGACATTAAGTAAAAGCAAAACAAAAGAAGTGCCATGGTCGGATCACTTCCTGGTGCAAGTGGACTTCTCCGCAACCCTTCCCCTCTGCAGGGAGGTGGGACCGATTTGGATGGTCCGCCCCTGTCACTTAATGGGTCCAAATGGTTTCCAGAGAGTGGTAGGGGATGCTTTATCCCATGTTGAGGGCTTTTCATCTGATTTCCTGGTGGCTCGCTGGAATGCGGAGTTAACCAGGGCTATCGACTGTCTGGTTCTGAGGCGCCCTCTCCGATTGCATGGAGCCCAGACAGCCCCATGGTGTTCTCCAGAGCTGAGGGTGAGGAAACGGTCGCTGAGACAGCTAGAGCGCCGGTGGCAGAAAACTCATTCTGAATTGGACCGGACACTGGTTAGAGCTCAACGTCAAGCCTACCAAGTGGCGATAGCGACGGTGAAGAAGACTTTCATGCCTCCATGAAGTTTTAAATTTATTTTTCTGTCGAAACAGTGTGTTGGTAATAACAAGGTTGTGCGCTGCACATATCATCAAAAGTAAAATTTCGTTCTGGTTGCTGTTGCCAACTCCTTCTTTCCCAATAGTCCCAGGCCACAGATCGAAATCTCGCCCAACTCTTGCATTAAAATCACCCAGGAGGATAATTTTATCTTCCTTAGGTGTCTCTGATAGGATGGTATCCAGCTGAGAGTAAAAAATTTATTTCATGTCTTCATCAGCATCCAGTGTTGGTGCATGAGCGCTTATAATAGTAGCCTGTTGGTTTTTGGTGAGCTTTATTTGAAGGGTTGAGAGTCGCTCATTAATACCGGTAGGGACTTCTGACAGGAGCTTCACAAGGTCGTTTTTGATAGCGAAGCCTATCCCATGTATTCAATATTCTTGTTCAGATAGACCTTTCCAGAAGAATGTGTAGCCTCCTTTTTCTTCCTTCAGCTGTTTCTCGCCTGCTCTTCGAATCTCTTGAAGCGCTGCAATATTGATGTTAAAACGCTGCAGCTCTCTTGCAATGATGGCAGTTCTGTATTCAGGACGCTCGTTATCTGTATTATCTGACAAAGTCCGTATGTTCCATGTTCCAAAGTTGGATTGTCTTTTACGACCACTGGGTGGTGACCTCACTGGGTGCAGTAATCCAGACAGGGAAAAGGGGAAGCAGACTATGTTTAGGCCACCTTTCCTAGCCCCTCCCCCTTTTCGGGGTGAGCAGAGTGGATCCTAAAAGGGCTGCTCAGTCATGGATACAGCTGCAGAGCTGCTCAACTGCCTCGTTCCTTGAGTCAGAACAACTGAATCTGTATCTACCGCCCATGTGCCAGTTCATGACTAGGGGCTTCCAGATTTAATGATCCTGTCCCCGTTACCATTTGCCAATCACCATGGGACTTTTGGGGTTTGGGTTGGGTTTTTGGAAGATGCCTGTGCGTGAATTTGTTTTAGGTGTGTAGATCAGTGCACAATGACCAACGCAGTGTCTTTGCAGTAGGGCTCTGTTCCAATGGCATGAGTAGTCATGACAAACTGGTAGATCTTATCTGCTGCAGCCTTCATCTGCCTTCACAGCCGTTGTAACATACCGCTTGTTTACATCCGCCTATTCTGCCAATGAGGACTTCTTGGATCATTCTTTGTCTAGCTCCTTCCCTTTGACCTTACCGCCTTGGGAGGCCCTGCTTCGCTCACAAGGGCCATAGGAATGTGCAAGCCCACTCACCACTGTAAGGTGACGACCCAGCGAGTGAGATAACTGAGATACATTGCGCTGAGCCCTGGTCTCATTAGACAAAGCGTTCCACCAAAAAGGCTCTGGCTCTGGTTGGGACAGCTGGATATGTTTTGGGCCAGGAACCACCAGTAGGTTGCTGTTAGATAAGCATCACCCTCTTTGGGGGATGTATTGGAAGATAATTCCCACAGATAAGAAAGGTGACAGACTGTTTAGGCTTTAAAGGTTAGCACCAAAACCTTGAACCTGATTTGATACTCCACCTGGAGCCAATCCAGCTGATGAACCACCAACTGAATGTGGGCTCTCCACAAAGTCCGAGTAAGAACTCATGCACCTGCATTTTAGACCATTTGGAGTTTCTAGAGTAGTCTCAAGAGTAGCCCTGCGTATCTATCTATCTATCTGTCTCTCTGTCTATCATCTATCTATCTATCTATCTATCTATCACATTTATACTCCGCCCACCCCAGCTCAGGCGTAGAGCAAGTTAAAGTAGTCTAGACTGCAGGTGACTGCTTCATGGATCACCATGGCTAGGTTGGAAAGAGACAGGTACAGTACCAATTGCCTAACCTGTAAAGATTTTAAAATGCCAGTTTGGCTACATTTGTGACCAGTGCCTCCATAGAGACAAAAGCATCCAGGATCACACCCAGACTCCTGATGGCGGGTACAGGTGACTATTGTGCATCATCAAGAGCTGGGAGCTGGCAAACCGAACCAAAATCATTCCGGCCAAGCCATTGGACCCCCATCTTTAATGGACTGAGATTCAGCCGACTCCATTTCCTGCACCCCAGCACACAGACCTAAATATTGGCCATTATATCCAGGGCAGCATCTGGCCAGGACCACGAAGCAGTAGATCCATGCTTTTTGTGGTCAGATCTGTGGTTATGTACAATATATTTGAATTAAGGGTGAATTTGGGGTCCCAGAATGCAAAAACCATGAGGATTCGCGCTTGAAAACAACATTTTTGGTCCACGGTGTCGCCAGGATGTTGTGGATCCGTGTTTTCTGTGGTGCAGGCTGTGCCCCTGGATATGATATGTGATGTGACAATGAGTTAGGGGTGGCCCAATACAAAAAGGGTGCGGATCCATGAGGACCCGCGCTTCAGAACCCGGTTTTTGGGCCGTGGTGTCGCCAGGAAGCGGTGGACCCGTGTTTTTTGTGGTGCAGGCTGTGCTCCTGGCTATGATGTGTGATTTGCTGGTGAGTTTGATGTGGCGCAGTGCAAAAAGGGTGCGGATTCGTGAGGATCCGCGCTTCAGAACCCCGTTTTTGGGCCGTGGTGTCGCCAGGAAGCGGTGGATCCATGATGTTTGTGGTGCAGGCTGTGCCCCTGGCTTTGATGTGTGATTTGCCGGTGAGTTTGATGTGGCGCAGTGCAAAAAGGGTGCGGATCCATGAGGATCCGTGCTTCAGAACCACGTTTTTGGGCCCTAGTGTTGCCAGGAAGCGGTGAATCCATGATGTTTGTGGTGCAGGCTGTGCCCCTGGCTATGATGTGTGATTTGCCGGTGAGTTTGATGTGGCGCAGTGCAGAAAGGGTGCGGATCCATGAGGATCCGTGCTTCAGAACCACGTTTTTGGGCCCTAGTGTTGCCAGGAAGCGGTGAATCCATGATGTTTGTGGTGCAGGCTGTGCCCCTGGCTATGATGTGTGATTTGCCGGTGAGTTTGATGTGGCGCAGTGCAAAAAGGGTGCGGATCCGTGAGGATCCGTGCTTCAGAACCCCGTTTTTGGGCCGTGGTGTCGCCAGGAAGCGGTGGATCCATGATGTTTGTGGTGCAGGCTGTGCCCCTGGCTATGATGTGTGATTTGCCGGTGAGCTTGATGTGGCGCAGTGCAAAAAGGGTGCGGATCCATGAGGATCCGCGCTTCAGAACCCCGTTTTTGGGCCGTGGTGTCGCCAGGAAGCGGTGGACCCGTGTTTTTTGTGGTGCAGGCTGTGCCCCTGGCTTTGATGTGTGATTTGCCGGTGAGTTTGATGTGGCGCAGTGCAAAAAGGGTGCGGATTCGTGAGGATCCGCGCTTCAGAACCCCGTTTTTGGGCCGTGGTGTCGCCAGGAAGCGGTGGACCCGTGTTTTTTGTGGTGCAGGCTGTGCCCCTGGCTTTGATGTGTGATTTGCCGGTGAGTTTGATGTGGCGCAGTGCAAAAAGGGTGCGGATCCATGAGGATCCGTGCTTCAGAACCACGTTTTTGGGCCCTAGTGTTGCCAGGAAGCGGTGAATCCATGATGTTTGTGGTGCAGACTGTGCCCCTGGCTATGATGTGTGATTTGCCGGTGAGTTTGATGTGGCGCAGTGCAGAAAGGGTGCGGATCCATGAGGATCCGTGCTTCAGAACCACGTTTTTGGGCCCTAGTGTTGCCAGGAAGCGGTGAATCCATGATGTTTGTGGTGCAGGCTGTGCCCCTGGCTATGATGTGTGATTTGCCGGTGAGTTTGATGTGGCGCAGTGCAGAAAGGGTGCGGATCCATGAGGATCCGTGCTTCAGAACCACGTTTTTGGGCCCTAGTGTTGCCAGGAAGCGGTGAATCCATGATGTTTGTGGTGCAGGCTGTGCCCCTGGCTATGATGTGTGATTTGCCGGTGAGTTTGATGTGGCGCAGTGCAGAAAGGGTGCGGATCCATGAGGATCCGTGCTTCAGAACCACGTTTTTGGGCCCTAGTGTTGCCAGGAAGCGGTGAATCCATGATGTTTGTGGTGCAGGCTGTGCCCCTGGCTATGATGTGTGATTTGCCGGTGAGTTTGATGTGGCGCAGTGCAGAAAGGGTGCGGATCCGTGAGGATCCGTGCTTCAGAACCCCGTTTTTGGGCCGTGGTGTCGCCAGGAAGCGGTGGATCCATGATGTTTGTGGTGCAGGCTGTGCCCCTGGCTATGATGTGTGATTTGCCGGTGAGCTTGATGTGGCGCAGTGCAAAAAGGGTGCGGATCCATGAGGATCCGCGCTTCAGAACCCCGTTTTTGGGCCGTGGTGTCGCCAGGAAGCGGTGGACCCGTGTTTTTTGTGGTGCAGGCTGTGCCCCTGGCTTTGATGTGTGATTTGCCGGTGAGTTTGATGTGGCGCAGTGCAAAAAGGGTGCGGATTCGTGAGGATCCGCGCTTCAGAACCCCGTTTTTGGGCCGTGGTGTCGCCAGGAAGCGGTGGACCCGTGTTTTTTGTGGTGCAGGCTGTGCCCCTGGCTTTGATGTGTGATTTGCCGGTGAGTTTGATGTGGCGCAGTGCAAAAAGGGTGCGGATCCATGAGGATCCGTGCTTCAGAACCCCGTTTTTGGGCCGTGGTGTCGCCAGGAAGCGGTGGACCCGTGTTTTTTGTGGTGCAGGCTGTGCCCCTGGCTATGATGTGTGATTTGCCGGTGAGTTTGATGTGGCGCAGTGCAGAAAGGGTGCGGATCCATGAGGATCCGTGCTTCAGAACCACGTTTTTGGGCCCTAGTGTTGCCAGGAAGCGGTGAATCCATGATGTTTGTGGTGCAGGCTGTGCCCCTGGCTATGATGTGTGATTTGCCGGTGAGTTTGATGTGGCGCAGTGCAGAAAGGGTGCGGATCCATGAGGATCCGTGCTTCAGAACCACGTTTTTGGGCCCTAGTGTTGCCAGGAAGCGGTGAATCCATGATGTTTGTGGTGCAGGCTGTGCCCCTGGCTATGATGTGTGATTTGCCGGTGAGTTTGATGTGGCGCAGTGCAGAAAGGGTGCGGATCCATGAGGATCCGTGCTTCAGAACCACGTTTTTGGGCCCTAGTGTTGCCAGGAAGCGGTGAATCCATGATGTTTGTGGTGCAGGCTGTGCCCCTGGCTATGATGTGTGATTTGCCGGTGAGTTTGATGTGGCGCAGTGCAAAAAGGGTGCGGATCCGTGAGGATCCGTGCTTCAGAACCCCGTTTTTGGGCCGTGGTGTCGCCAGGAAGCGGTGGATCCATGATGTTTGTGGTGCAGGCTGTGCCCCTGGCTATGATGTGTGATTTGCCGGTGAGCTTGATGTGGCGCAGTGCAAAAAGGGTGCGGATCCATGAGGATCCGCGCTTCAGAACCCCGTTTTTGGGCCGTGGTGTCGCCAGGAAGCGGTGGACCCATGTTTTTTGTGGTGCAGGCTGTGCCCCTGGCTTTGATGTGTGATTTGCCGGTGAGTTTGATGTGGCGCAGTGCAAAAAGGGTGCGGATTCGTGAGGATCCGCGCTTCAGAACCCCGTTTTTGGGCCGTGGTGTCGCCAGGAAGCGGTGGACCCGTGTTTTTTGTGGTGCAGGCTGTGCCCCTGGCTTTGATGTGTGATTTGCCGGTGAGTTTGATGTGGCGCAGTGCAAAAAGGGTGCGGATCCATGAGGATCCGTGCTTCAGAACCACGTTTTTGGGCCCTAGTGTTGCCAGGAAGCGGTGAATCCATGATGTTTGTGGTGCAGGCTGTGCCCCTGGCTATGATGTGTGATTTGCCGTTGAGTTTGATGTGGCGCAGTGCAAAAAGGGTGCGGATCCGTGAGGATCCGTGCTTCAGAACCCCGTTTTTGGGCCGTGGTGTCGCCAGGAAGCGGTGGATCCATGATGTTTGTGGTGCAGGCTGTGCCCCTGGCTATGATGTGTGATTTGCCGGTGAGCGTGATGTGGCGCAGTGCAAAAAGGGTGCGGATCCATGAGGATCCGCGCTTCAGAACCCCGTTTTTGGGCCGTGGTGTCGCCAGGAAGCGGTGGACCCGTGTTTTTTGTGGTGCAGGCTGTGCCCCTGGCTTTGATGTGTGATTTGCCGGTGAGTTTGATGTGGCGCAGTGCAAAAAGGGTGCGGATCCGTGAGGATCCGCGCTTCAGAACCCCGTTTTTGGGCCGTGGTGTCGCCAGGAAGCGGTGGACCCGTGTTTTTTGTGGTGCAGGCTGTGCCCCTGGCTTTGATGTGTGATTTGCCGGTGAGTTTGATGTGGCGCAGTGCAAAAAGGGTGCGGATCCATGAGGATCCGTGCTTCAGAACCACGTTTTTGGGCCCTAGTGTTGCCAGGAAGTGGTGAATCCATGATGTTTGTGGTGCAGGCTGTGCCCCTGGCTATGATGTGTGATTTGCCGGTGAGTTTGATGTGGCGCAGTGCAAAAAGGGTGCGGATCCATGAGGATCCGTGCTTCAGAACCCCGTTTTTGGGCCGTGGTGTCGCCAGGAAGTGGTGGATCCATGATGTTTGTGGTGCAGGCTGTGCCCCTGGCTATGATGTGTGATTTGCCGGTGAGTTTGATGTGGCGCAGTGCAAAAAGGGTGCGGATCCATGAGGATCCGTGCTTCAGAACCACGTTTTTGGGCCCTAGTGTTGCCAGGAAGCGGTGAATCCATGATGTTTGTGGTGCAGGCTGTGCCCCTGGCTTTGATGTGTGATTTGCCGGTGAGTTTGATGTGGCGCAGTGCAAAAAGGGTGCGGATTCGTGAGGATCCGCGCTTCAGAACCCCGTTTTTGGGCCGTGGTGTCGCCAGGAAGCGGTGGACCCATGTTTTTTGTGGTGCAGGCTGTGCCCCTGGCTATGATGTGTGATTTGCCGGTGAGTTTGATGTGGCCCAGTGCAAAAAGGGTGAGGATCCGTGAGGATCCGCGCTTCAGAACCATGTTTTTGCGCCATTGCGGCCTCATGGAATAGTGGAAACGTGATTTTTTTGGTGCTGCCTATAGATTAATATTTGGTCTAGAGTATCATGGTGGTTTTGTTTTGTTTCAATATAAAAATCATATGAATTCATGTGGATCCATGCCTCGGATCTATGTTTTTTGTGGTGCAGAACCCCGTTTTTGGGCCGTGGTGTCGCCAGGAAGCGTTGGATCCGTGTTTTTTGTGGTGCAGGCCGTGCCCCTTGCTATGATGTGTGATTTGCCGGTGAATTTGGTGTGGCCCAGTGCAAAAAGGGTGAGGATCCGTGAGGATCCACGCTTCAGAACCACGTTTTTGATCCACGGTGTTGCCAGGATGCCGTGGATCCGTGTTTTTTGTGGTGCAGCCTGTGCCCCTGGACATTATGTGTGATTTGACGGTGAGTTAGGGGTGGCCCAATGCAAAAAGGGTGCGGATCCGTGAGGATCCGTGCTTCAAAACCAAGTTTTTGCGCCATATTGTCGTGAGGAAGCCATGGATCCCAGATTTTTGTGGTGGAGGCTGTGCCCCTGGACATGATATGTGATTTGACGGTGAGTTTGGGGTGTCCCAATGCAGAAATCATGAGGATCCATGAGGATCCGTGTTTTTTAAACAAGTTTTTGCACCATTGTGGCCCCACAAAACAGTGGATGCATGATTTTTTTGATGCTACATATAGACTGAGATGTGGTCTACAGTATCATGGTGGTTTTTTTTCATTTGAATGAAAAAATCATATGAATTCATGAGGATCCGTCTAGATCCGCCTTTTACCCTGGACCTTTAAAAAGCTTCGCTTTTTGCCTCCATGGTTCCATGATTATTCTTTTGTGCCTGGAAAACGGGCTTGCCAATATAATTTGACTTCATTTGCAGAGGAACTGCAGCAAAGATAACCTGCTCCATTTGCCGCCACCTGGGACGTCTTGTCTTGAATGAAGGGGAAACAATCCCCATTGCCCCTAAGGCAACCAAGCCCTTGTGCTTTCCAGCCAAACAAATACTATGGCTCACTATACCCAGAAGCACCTATTATATATATAACGTTTATATATCGCAAAACAACCTAAAAGCAATTTATATGGCTTGAAAAGCTCCAGCCCTCTCAGTGTACCAGCTCAGCTCCCCTGCAGTCACCCCAGCTGCACGTGGCACCAACTCAACAGGTGACCAAGAAGCCAGCCCTGTTGCAACTCAAGGCCGGGGAGAAGCAAGACTGGCCAGCATCTGGCTTTGGCTACGAGTCGCGTGTGCACGTGCGTTTGGCGGTTTGAGATCAAGAGCGAACAAGCAAGTTTTCTGGCACTTTCTTTTCCTCCCCGAAAGAGGACAGGCGGGGCGGGGCGCAGCTCGCTTCCCCTTTCCCTCCACACATTTGGCTCCTGTGTGTGTACGCGTGTACACGAGTCGTCCCCGCCCAGCCTGCCTCATTTCCCCTCTCAAGGAGTAAAGTCCCGCCGCCGCCGCCAACCCGCCTCACGGCTAAGGTGGCCGCCAACAAAGGTGCCAGGTGCCGCCCCTCCCACATTGTGTCGTGGGCGTGGTTGCCAGGCGGCCCCCGCGGCCCTGCCCTCTCCCTCTCCCCCCCCCCCCGCGCGCCAGGCTCTTCCCCCTCCCCTCGCGCCCCACCTTCCAGGCCAGCGCCGGAGTTTCCTCGGGGGGGTAGGCAGCAGTCGTGTGGCAGCTGCTGGGCGCCTCGTAGCCGCTTCGCGCGCGCGCTCCTCTGTCTTCCTCCCTCGCGCCGCGCGCTCCCCAAAGCGGGGAGGGCGGACCTCGGCGGTCCCGAGAGGCAGCGAAGCGAGCAGAGAGAGAGAAGCAGGCACACGCGCGCGCCGGGCACCCTTCGGCTCAAACGCCCGGGAGCAGCGGAGGCGGCGGTGGCGTGTCCAGGATGGAAGGGGACCGGCTGGAACCCGCCGTGAGTAGCCCGAGAGAGGGGAGGAGGGGCTGGCGGGAGTTCTTGGAGGTGGGCGGGGTGGGGGCACGTGTGTATGTGTGTGTGTGATATACATACGTACATACATACAGACATACATACAATGAGGCGTTCGTCAGAAATGGGAGATTTACAGGGACTGGGGAGGAAATGCTCTTCTCCAGTTTTAGAGTAGTTGAGCTACCTACCTAGGTGCCTCCCTCAAAGCCGGGTGCCTTGTCATGGGCAAGGAGGGGGGCGCAAAGGGACAGCTGCCTTTCTCCCCTAAATCAAGTACTGTAAATAAATAAAAAATACGTAGGTTCTGCCCCCGCCCTAATATGAATCCTGCCCACCCCCCACCCCACAACATAAACCCTAGCTACGGCTATGTGCCTTGCTTTTTGATCAGGGGTGCCAACTTGAATAAAATATGGGGGGGGGGGGAGGTAGGTAAGCCTGACCTGCATAATCCATTACAAGGCACAGGCAGCACATACTATTTAAAAGGGAATAATGACCATCAACCTGGGGGTGTGTGTGCTCCCATCAAATATTTTAGCGGGGGGACCCTGAAGGGACCCAGGCCCTTCGGAGTGGAGCTGGCTCCTCTGCTCTTGATGCACAGGGGAGGAGCCCACTCCTCAGGTGGAGTCGTATTTTGGCAATCGAAGCTCTTCCTTGTCTCTCCTTGTAGTGCTTAGCCTTCCTGGTCTGCCTGCAAAAAGATATCCCAGCCTCCTCCTCCTCCTCTGTCCTCTTTCAGCATTTGCTTTACAGCTGCTGGTTTTGCCATATATACTGTATATTCATTCTCTCCTTCGTGGGACGTGACTTCTCCCCCTCCAGCTCTCTTGTTCATTTTGACACGTACAATAAGCAGTACTTGGGTGTGTAACCTCTCGCTATATGTACCATGCACCCAGAGCGTTGTGCAAACTCATGCTTGCTGCAGTTGACCGCTGGGTGGACTCTGCCCCAAGGAGGAGCTGTCAGCTGCTGCAGTCTGACCAGGGGTCTCTTCAGATCTCTTAAGGGATTTCTGGGCGTGGGTGGGATCAGACAGTGGTGCGCATTGGAGAGAATGAGGGGCCTGCCAAAGGTGCTCGCTGTGAACAATCCCTGCTTTTCTTTGTGTGCAGAATAAAGTAGATGCATTTGTGTTAGGGTCACCTGTGGAAGCTTCGTAATTGATGCCAGCCGCATGAGAGTGAGTGGCAGGCATGGGGAAAACATAGCTGTGATAATGCAGCCTGATCTGGTATCCATGGGCTGATGCCTGTCATCCGCGTTAATTTGGAATGCCCTGTATGGGCTGCATTGTCTCCCACTGCCCCCTTTTTGGGATGTACTGAAAATGGGGGGGGGAACACACGTTAAAGAGTGGGAAATTATTCTGGCTAATGAATCCATATTAAATTATCTTGTGTACCTAGATAGATGGATAGTAGCTTAGTCACTTACAGCTGGATCTTCAAAAAAATCTTTTTAGCTAGAACAATAGTAGCACAAAAGAAATGAGGCTGTACAGCATAGGTAAGAGTCTACAGCATAAGCAATGCTACATCAGACCACTTTCAGCTGGCTTAAAAACTACTCTCTCTCCAGTGAGTGTGTTAGGACTAATGTTCAGCGCCATCTCTCTTCTCCCTCTTCTTTGGATGAGAGGAAGGTGCAGCTTTTGTTTCTGGAGAATGAATGGAGGGTTGATCATCACTCACTGTGCTTTGGCAGCACAGTTCGCAAAGCCTTATTCCCAAAAGGCGGAGAGCTGGGCATTGCGGAGTCTGTCTCCTTATTTATTCAACCAGGCTATAACTTATTCTGACTGAGCTGTAACTGGGACAAACATCTCTTCTCTCTTACCTAACAATGTGCTTTTTTGTTCTTCAGAGTCCTTTTGGAAGAGAGGCAAAGCAAACTGCAGCATGCACAGTAGTCTAAGGGACAGTTTTATTTCAAGTGCTTTGGTTACCAAATACAACTTCCCTTGCAAGGAAATAAAATTTAATGACATAATTTACTATAATTGCATATATTAATGGAATATTTGAAGAATAATTGATTATACAACTGCTTTAATATATAAAGTTGTTCCTATATGTAAAAACATTTTGGTAGTAACTTCTTATGGTATTTACTGTCTTACTATGGCATCACTGAAAGTGCAACCCTCAGAATACATAGGAATTGCTGAGATTTTCCTTTGGATATTTGTCCTGTCTGTGGCATTAAGATTTAATTTAGTGCACTCATATCCATAAGTTCAGTAGGACCCTGTGCGGTCTTTCTGAACACTGAATCTCAAATAAATATAGTTTAATATAGTTGTTCTTCCATTTTTATTTTTAAAAGCTCTGTAGTTGAAATAACAAATGAAATCGGTATACATATTTTGTTTGTTTATGTAGTTGCCTTACTGCTGCTTGCATTTTTTTTTCATTTCTTGTTGTTTGCTTCCAGGTTACCATTAAGAATATTGAACGAGAGCTCATCTGCCCAGCATGCAAGGAGTTATTTACCCATCCACTTATACTCCCTTGTCAACATAGTATCTGCCACAAATGCGTAAAAGAAATTCTCTACTTTACGCTTGAAGATTCGTTCAATGATACTGCCTCAGAGACCTCCAATCAAAGTAGCCCTCGCAACCGAATGCATTCCCCTAGCTTGGATAGAATTGACAGGGTTAATAGATCAGGTATGTAAAAGTAATGCTGTGATTAGTGAATTGCAAAATTTATTTGGAACAAGCTGAATCGGGTTTTTAAAATTGTAACATTCCTTAGTGTTCTGTAAGTCATTCCTATTACTGTCAAGATGTATTAATATTATTATTAGATTTCCAGTGAAGTGGGCTGGATCATACATGTAGTGGTGGCTGGTCCCCAAAGGAACAGAAGGCAGGGAGACCAAAAGTAATGAAGCCAAGGCCAATGACAGGCAGAGGCAACTATTTCAAGTTTTGTCCCCATCCTCCTCCCTGCTGAGTTCTATAAGAGCATTGCTGCGACTAAGGAAGAGGAAGCTGATAGGCAGTGCCACCCTCTGGACTGGTTGTAGGTAAGAAGACAGGCAGGTAGAGACTGACTGGGGGCAGACTCAGTGGAGCAGTTCCCCATTTACCCTAATAAACCAGAGCCCACTGTATATATTTATATTTCTAGTAGTATTGCAATTGGGTTTACATTCCCTATGATTAACTTTGCTAAGCATATATTTTGTCTTTGCGCTGATGTAATTTCTAGACCTTTTAGAGCACCTCTAAATCCATCTTACTTGAAATAAGCCCTGCTCATCAGTTATTTGAAAAAGGAGTGTTTAGGATCATGGCTTTAATCTCCCACTCATTTCTGTGCTCTGTTACATCTGGTTTGCCATGTGATGTTGTAATTGTTTACAATGCCAACTAAAATTGCCAGATAGGTTTTAGACATGTACCAGGTCAGACAATTTGTCCACCTTCCATTTGTCTAGACAACAGTATTGCCTACTCTGTTTTGAATCAGTTCTTCAGGATCTGACGCAGAGGTCTCTCCCATCACCTGCTACCTGATCCTTTTAACTGGAGAGATCCCAGGGATCTTGCAGTAGCATTCTTCCTTGTAATTTTGGTAGTTGTAGTCCTAACACACTGGAAACTAAATTTTACTAGTATTGTTAAAGGGGTAGATGCCATAACTTGAATACCTTGTGTTTTCAAAAGGGCTTATATGACTGTTTGCATATGTTAAACTTTAAAAAAATAAACCTATATGTGCTGTTGCTGTTATAAAGTGCCTAAGTAGGGCTATGAACTATTTGGCTAGTTAACCGGTTCTGGGTTTGTGTTTGGATATAGAGTTATGAATAATCTCCTTATGGTAAGTAAGTCGGAGGTTACATTAATTGTCTAAGACAATTATAATTAATAATAAATGCTTCGAAATGTAACAATTATCTTATGTAATTTAAAAGAAACAAGTTCTGTATTAAAATAAACCCTCATCTTTTAATTAGAGATATTGACAACTTGATATTAATAGACATAAGATGAAATCAAGCTTCCCCCCCTATGCCTCATAACAGTTGTGCAGACTGATCTAGTCCTTGTTTACTCAGAAGTAAGTCCCCTCAAACACAGTAGAACTTACACACAAGTAAGTGTGCATGCAGTTACAACCTAATCCATTTTTCTGTTCTGCAGTGGGAAGAAGGGCAGCTGACCCATTATTTTAAGCATACCATAGTAAACCAGCTTCTAAAAACAATTTTCTGTTCATTGTTTACAGCCTCACAGAGGAGGTCTCTTTGGTGCAGAGGTAGAAATGCTTCACTTTTGTATAGCAGTAGTTAGTATTTGGCTCTTATAATAAATATGTTTCCCTATACTTCTCTAAGACATCAGTGGTCAAGTCCAAGCTTAGTGGGTGGATAAAGGTAATATTGTTGAGGAACTATTGCTCTCATCTTTGTGGAACAGATATGAAGGTCAACTGGATTCAAGAGTGCAACTTGGTAGCTCTTATTGCATGACCTAAAGAAATCAATACAAATAAAAGAATATCTTTTAGGAATAACTATAACCACAATGCAATTCTCTGTGTTTCTAATGAGGAGTAAGTCCCATTGAATTTAATGGAGTTTACTGCTGGATAAATAGTATAGTATTGCAGCCCCATTGGCAAGGTCACTCTTAGATTGCTGGCTAAACTGAAAATAGTATTATTGTTTGTTGGACAAACTCTGCTTAATCTTAACTATTTTTAGTGTACACAAGCCAACTTAAAGGGTGGAATTCAGCATAGCACTAAGAAAATTATTCCATCTGAATGGAAGCATTTCTGCTTGCTCAGTGTAATGTCCTCCGCCAGCATGATATACTGGGGCTTCTCCCAACCCTCCTGAGCAGATTTGGGGAGGGTGCAGGGGGAGTTTGTTGCGCTAACTCCACCTTCTCCACAAGAGATCTGGAGGGTGGCAACAGGAGAACAGGCATTTCTGCTGTGGCTCTCTGTTTGTGGAATGCTTCCCCCCCTGGGAGGCTTGCCTCACACCTTTGTTACATAATCTGTAGGGTAACAAATTTTCTCCAAAGAAGAGAATTGCTTGTTCTTCAGTCTCCCCTTCCCATGAAAGACTGTCAGAAGTACCGTATTTTTCCGTGTATAAGACAATGCTTTTTGCTGAAAAAAATATTAGGCAAAAATTGGGTGTAGTCTTACACACGGATAGTGAATGCAGAGGGGGGGACATGCGATTAATGGCAGCAGCAAGCAGGAGATTGGCAGCGGCGATTGGGCGGGTGATTGGTGGCTGCGGCAAGGCCTGCAGGCGATTGGATGTGGCTGCAGCGATTGGGCAGGCGATTGGGGGCTGTGGCGAGGCAGGCAGGCAATTGGCGGCTGCGGCAAGTGGGTGGGTGGGCTGTTGGTGGCAGTGAGCGGGCAGACAGTTCGCGGCTGTGGCGAGGTGTGCAATCGGCAGTGGTTGTGGCAAGCGATCGGCAGTGACGGGCAGGCGGGTAAGCGATTGGCAGAAGTGACCCCCCACCCAAGCTAAATAACTTAATTTCTTGATTTTGGGTTTAAAAAAACAAGGGGCGTCTTATACATGGGGGTGTCTTATACATGGAAAAATATGGTGCTTTCTACTTCACTGATAGATATCCCGTGTTGTGCTTGAAAATACAGATTACAAAATGTTTGACTGGCATATATTTTCTCCTTTTAAATTGCATCTTGTGTGGATGAATGCATTCCAGAATGACATGAATGGAACTGAAAAAGGGTTCCAATGCTAAATCGATTAGTAAAATTTATTAACCTTCAAGGAAAACAACATTGCCATAATGTAAATAAAGGTTTCTCAAAGTTTGATTCCTAAACTGTAACTGAATACCTGCATATCCTTAAGGGAAATATTTTATCTGAGGAGAGCAAGCATTTATTTTTGAACTTGAATCCAGCTGACCTTAAAACAGTGTTTTGTTTCAAAATACACCCTGGAAATTTACTCTTTGATCTTCATTATGCTGGTGATATTGCTTATTAAAAACATGTAAGTTGAATAAAGATGTGTTATCCCTTTTCTGGCTTTTGTTGTAGGAAATCATAACAGTGAGAATGTTTTTTCTTAAGAAAAAAAACACCCATACACAAACCTGTTGTGGGACAGGAAGGCTCTGTTACTCACATGAAACCCATTGCATGTGTGTAAAAGAGCATGAATTGTAGCTATTAATACTACCCTTGCCATGCATGTGGGAAGAAGATTAAGGTAGGTGGTAGTAAGGACTTATTTGCAGCAAAATAGATTTTTTGGGGTCAAATTCTGCATTTATATTTGCATGGAGGAAAAAAGTGGGCAGAGTACAGTTACTGCAATATTTTTTCCTGTGTTTAAAATTGTACATAGTACTTTTCTAATCAAAATTCCAAAGCTATTTACAGCAAAATTAATTATAAAACAATAATAAAATTGGTGAAACAAAACCCTGTAAAAAGTGATTTAAAATAATATAAAGCAGAGCGAGGCAATAAAAGTAGTAGTCACTCAAATTTTGGAAAAGAAAAAGTCTTAGTTTGTGGCGTAATGATAAAATATTTGTTGCCAGCCAAATCTGCCTGCAACAAGGGATGGCGTTTGAAAACTTTTCCCCTGGTTGCTACTTACTTAACCCCTTGAAGGCTGGTGCACCTGAGGATATCTAACACAGTAGCAATACTCATAAATTTTAGACAGGTCCATACGTATGAAAACAGTCTTTCAAATACCAAGTTCCCAATATGACATGGCTTGCCTAAGTTAAAAATAGGGCTGCTGTGTTCTGAACCAGTTGAAATTTCTGAACTATCATCTACCAGATATAAAAAAAGTTTAATCTGTAGTCCTGTTTTGGACTACAACTTGCATAATCCTCACAATTGGCCATGCGGCCTAGGGCTGATGGGAGTTGTAGTCCAAAGCACCTGGAGGGCACCATGTTGGCTAGCCCTGGTCTGCAACAAAAGTCATGTGATACTTAAAGAAAATTTTATCTGTTTGTTACGGCATAAGGATTTGTGCCACTTTGCCTTTAAGGTGTCACAGATGCTTCTGTTTTTGGATATGAAATAGGATTGAAGGCAAATAAGGCAAATATACCATGAGCAGTGCATATTAACACTAAATTTTACCACCTTAATCATATCATGTTCTCAAAAGCAAATAACGAAGCAAAGGAAGTAGCCAGTGGCTTCCCTACTAAAAGTGGAGGATTGCCAATTCTGCTGCTTTCCCCCATTTTTTTTTAAAACTGGGCTCCACTTTTGCAGCTGTGTGAACGAGAGTAAAATGCCATGTAAAAATTCAGTCCAAGCAAAGATAAATAGACTACATGAAAAGGGATGGAACATCTTAGATCTTCATATTTACGAATCATCAGCATGATGTCAACAGTATGTATGTAAAAGCATGCCTTCATTATCATGCTTCTTATTTTTAATTAATTGATATAAAGGCCACATTACTGTGTTAGCTAACTCTACATTTTAGCCTGAACTATAGGGTTCACACCTGCCAACACTTCAGAAGCATGCTACTGGCTAAGCATTTCAGATTGCATTGTTTAAACTTGACCACTGCATCGCAGTTACTTATTTTTTAAAATTGGATTCTGTTTTTTTACATTTGCCTGCTTAATTGTCATTTTAAATAGTCAATAGTTTGAATATAAGTGATATTAGTTGCCTGCTGTACTAGCCAACATATGACTGCTGCTGTGGCATCTGCTTTTAATTGCATGTTGCATGTTACGTTCTACTTTTGCTTTAAAGGTCTTGAGTTATTCATTGTCTGCAATTAATATACTGCATGTATGCCTTGTTGTAGGGCATGTGGCTTTTGAGATTAAACTTGTTTAATGTACGGGCATGCTTTAGGGTTCTGTGATCAAATTATAATTCACTCATCACTGTAATTGCATATTTTTCTAAGGGTAGACCTCTTTCTCTGGAGTGCAGTCTTGGATGAGCTGATTTCACCTCTTTACCTTTGATAATTCACATAAAGGGAGGTTTGAGTTCTGAAGTGTACCTACAGCTAATAGAAAATACTGTTTTGAGGAGTAAAAATATGAAAAAATATGAAAAATATTTCATATGGCCAATTCTCTGTTATAGGCTTGGATCCAGATTTCTCTTTTTGTCAGGGACAAAGGAGTCCTCAAGATACAGCCTAATATTCTTAAAATATAGCTTTAGAACTAGGAAGAAGTTATATGGGTTTATACTCTGCATACTTTAACCAACTAATCTGGAGGTAGCCACTTTGTGGCTGTGATACTACTAGGCGTAGGGGTGCTGTTTCCTGTATATAGGGTTGCTGTAGAGTCATAGGAGCCGATCCCGAATTTTATTTACTTTTACTCTTTATTTTTAAATTTTTTATTTTATATACCACTTTTCTTTAAAGTAATGTCTAAGCAGTTTGCAACATAGATCTAAGACAAAATACACAAAGTGCATATTGTGAAACATAGTAAATACTAAATAATGTATTTTTTAAACATCAACAGATAGGCATCTGAAAATAAATATAATATCCAGTAATGTTATTTAGGCAAAAGAAAAATCAACTCACACTTCCCAACCACCATACGCCAAATCAGTTAAACAATTAAACAAACCAATCCCATCAAATTCCCAGCCCCTTGGAATCTAACTGCTTCCCTCAAGCATACCCTTGTACGATCTATGCACTTGCATCAAACACATAAACACTTGAATTCACGATTCTAGCACATCCTCAATCATCACTGCACACCACAACCACTACCATAATTCACTCTTGCATCCCAGAAGCAGTAGCAGCAGTCAACTTGTTGCCATATGATAACGACCAGGGTAATAAGCCTTTCAGTTGTAGTCCCACCTCTCTCCAGCAGAACAACATATGTGTTTCCTGAACCCAATGTAGTATCACCTTCATTTTCAATTGGCTGAATCACATGATTTTTGTATAAAGTTGTATCATCGTTTTTGAGAAATGGCTCCTTGCTTTTGAGAGATGGCTCCTGTGCAGAAGAAGCAGAATGGCAAAGCATCTGCACTCTTCTCAGTACCTCAGCTTGCTTTGGAGAAAGATTCTTATGCAGAAATGCTCTATATCTGAGAAATATTTCCTGCCAAGTTTTGACAGAATGGCTAGTTAAATTTTGGGAACTGGTAGAAATGTGTAAACTCAGAGTTGGTTCGACTGCATGATGGAAGACAAAAGCGGAGTTATTTTTAAAATGAATGGATCCTGTTGATTGAATATATGAAAAATAGATATAATATGGATATTGAAAAATATAGCATCTCTATATGGTAAGAATACATTGTCAAAACTGTATTGATTATTTACTATGATTGTGGATTTGTATATATGCTGAGTTGGTATTTATTTTTAATGTGAAATAGTGTTACCGTATATTTAGTGGACGCGGGTGGCGCTGTGGGTTAAACCACAGAGCCTAGGGCTGGCTTATCAGAAGGTTAGCAGTTTGAATCCCTGTGATGGGGTGAGCTCCCATTGCTCAGTCCCAGCTCCTGCCCACCTAGCAGTTCGAAAGCACATCAAAGTACAAGTAGATAAATAGGTACGGCTCCGGCAGGAAGGTAAACGGCATTTTCATGCACTGCTCTGGTTCACCAGAAGCGGCTTTGTCATGCTGGCCACATGACCCGGAAGCTGTACGCCGGCTCCCTCGGCCAGTAACGCGAGATGAGCGCCGCAACCCCAGAGTCGGACATGACTGGACCTAATGGTCAGGGGTCCCTTTACCTTTACTTTAGTGTTATATTTATTTTCTGATACCTTGAAATTTTTATAAATATTTGGAAAAAGAAAAATGGAACTCAAGTGCTGTGGGAAAAGCATAAAGAGTGAAAAATAGGAATCCACAGGGCTTTTGGTGTCCATCACAGCTTTTTAAATATTAATTTATATTCTCTAACAACAACAACAACAATTATTTATACCCCACCCATCTGGCTGGGTTTCCCCAGCCACTCTGGGCGGCTTCCAACAAAATATTAAAATACAATAGTCTATTAAACATTAAAAGCTTTCCTAAACAGGGCTGTGTTCAGATGTCTTATAAAAGTCTGGTAGTTGTTTTTCTCTTTGACATCTGGTGGGAGGGTTCCACAGGGCGGGTGCCACCACTGAGAAGGTCCTCTGCCTGATTCCCTGTAACTTGGCTTCCTACAGTGAGGGAACTGCCAGAAGGCCCTCACCACTGGACCTCAGTGTCCGGGCAGAACGATGGGGGTAGAGACGCTCCTTCAAGGTATACTGGACTGAGGCCGTTTAGGGCTTTAAAGTTCAGCACCAACACTTTGAGTTGTGCTCGGAAACGTACTGGGAGCCAGTGTAGGTCTTTCAAGGTGTTATGTGGTCTTGGCGCCCGCTCCCAGTCTAGCTGCCGCATTCTGGATTAGTTGTAGTTTCCGGGTCACCTTCAAAAGTAGCCCCACATAGAGCGCATTGCAGTAGTCCAAGCAAGAGATACCGTATTTTTTGCTCCATAAGACACACTTTTTTCCTCCTGAAAAGTGAGGGGAAATATCTGTGCGTCTTATGGAGCGAATGGTGGTCCCTGGAGCTTAGTTGCCCAGGGGCCAAAAGCAGATTGTGCTTTTTATTTTACAAAGAGAAAAGGGAGTGTTGAAAGGACCCCGCTCAGCAGCTGATCAGATAAGAGTCCCGGCTCCCTTTCAGCCCCGCCCTCCTTTGTTGAATGTGCTGCAGAGGGAGGTTGTTTGTTTCCCCAGGGACATGTGACTGGCTGATTAGATTATCTGTCTGCAAACAGTAGAAATGGCTCCCTTTCCTTAAGATTTTTTCAGAAATGTGAGTTAAACCCCATAAAAATGGGGCTTTTCCTCTTTGCTTTTCCCCCTTTGCAAAAGGAGCTTTGCTTTTCCCCCTTTGCAAAAAAAGCTGCAAAACCTTTAGCTGATCCTAAAAAAAAACAAAAAACCAGGGCTTTTCCCTTTGCAAAAAAGCTGCAAAACCTTTAGCTGATCCTCAAAAAACAAAAAAACAAAAAAACCCAGGGCTTTTCCCTTTGCAAAAAAGCTGCAAAACCTTTAGCTGATCCTAAAAAAGGCCTTTTGCCTTTGCAAAAACAGCTGCAAAACTTTTAGCTGATCCTTTAAAAAAAAACAAAAAACACCCAGGGCTTTTAGAGGAGGAAAACCAGAAAAATATTTTTTCCCTTGTTTCCTCCTCTAAAAATGAGGTGCGCCCTATGGTCCGGTGCGTCCAATGGAGCGAAAAATACGGTAATTAGAGCATGCACCACTGGCGAGACAGTCTGCGGGCAGGTAGGATCTCAGCCTGTGTACAAGATGGAACTGGTAGACAGCTGCCCTGGAGACAGAATTGACCTGCGCCTCCATGGACAGCTGTGAGTCCAAAATGACTCCCAGACTGCGCACCTGATCCTTCAGGGGCACAGTTACCCCATTCAGGACCAGGGAGACCTCCACACATGCCTGCTTCCTGTCTCCCAAAAACAGTACTTCTGTCTTGTCAGCATTCAACCTCAGCCTGTTATCCGCCATCCATCCTCCAACCGCCTCCAGGCACTCACACAGGACCTTCACTGGTTCTGATTTGAAAGAGAGGTAGAGCTGGGTATCATCCGCATACTGATGAACACCCAGCCCAAACCCCCTGATGATCTCTCCCAGTGGCTGCATGTAGATGTTGAAAAGCATGGGGGAGAGGACAGAACCCTGAGGCACCCCACAAGTGAGAGCCCAGGGGTCTGAACACTCACACCCCATCACCACTTTCTGAACACTGCCCAGGAGGAAGTTTTTGCCAAAAATCCAAATTCTTTGAAAACCTTTGTCTTGGAAACTCTGAAATGTGTGAAAGTTGGTGACACTTATATAAATCTGCTCATAGAATTTAGATGTTTGTGGTGTGTGTTGGAAAAAGTCAGGGTTTTCTCTTTGCATAGAGAACATGTGTCAAGAGCTTAATACAGAAGAGGGCTCTGTTGCAGTTTGGTCCAAGTCAGTATTTTTTTCCAGAGCCAGAATGTAGTCATGGAAGCACAATATGAATATTTCTCACTCATGTATAAAAGTCTATTCTTGGTTGAAGTAACTGAGACACCCAGTGATCTGAATTAATTCTAGGAAGACAGGGAACACATGACAAACATTTGCGCCAGCCATGTGACCCTAAGCTCATCCCTCGGTTCCCTGCCTTGACACAGGACCCATTTTCCTTGCTGCTCCTTTCTCTCTCAGCACTTAACTATTATCTTTACTCTTTTCTGGTTACCATCTCATGGCTTGCTCATTTGCCTTTCTAGCCTACTTCCATGTTCCTCTCTTCAAAAGGAATAGTTTTTCCCCCCTTCTTGCTTTGTTCCTCTTCTCCTCTTTCCTTCCTCTTCCACAGCTCCCTCAGCCAAGCAATTAACGTGGGCTACAAAGAATATATTAAGTAAATTAAGAGTACTGATGCAGGAAAGATAAAAGATGCCTACTCCAGCCACAGTGGAGCCACCAGCTGACATTTTCTTTCATAGATATAGTAGGTATCAAACGTGCCTTTTCCCAGCAGATCCTCAGCGGGCCACAAAAACTTCTGAGGGCCATTTATGGACCACAGGCTAGGCCCCCTGTCTGCTTTAGCCTTCTTTGTCTTCCTTATGCAAAAATGTTTTGTTCAGTGCATGAAATAGGCAGCGATTGATGACCTTGCGTATTAGTTTGTCAGACAAGTGAAGGAAATGGGATGTCATTAGAGGTGAAAAAACTGTCCTGTTGGTTGTAAACCTTCTGTCTCCCCCCAGTAGATACCAGCTGTTCCAAAGCTTTAGGATCCCATCCACACCTATGATGCTTCATGACAAATAAATTATTATTATTATTATTATTATTATTATTATTAATTCATGAAGGAGGCATCTCTCCTCTGCCCTCTGCTGGTGCACAGATTTCCAACTTCTACCTGCATATGATGGTTAAGGCTCTCGCAGCACCTCCTTTTGCAGGATGATCCATTAAGACTGCTATCCCCAAAGGTCTCCTTTTCTAATGGCAGTTACCACCACTTGCAAGTTCTTAGATCTGGAAGTCTTTTGATCAAAGAACATTAAGCACATTTTTTCAGATCTTTTGAATGAATCCACTATTTCTGATGGTTAACTCTGCCTTCCTTAGGAAACAAGAGCTGAACTTGCCTGCAACCCTCTCGCCTAAGGGAGAGAATCTGGCACTAGCTAGGCATTAGGAGGGGCCTACAAACTTCTATTGAACAAAAACAGCCAATCAAACTTGCTCATTGTCTCTTTCCACTAAAGGTCATTGGGAAAGAAAATATATAGCACTGCGGTTGGCCAGATGGTGCAAAGCATGCATCTTTTTGCCTTACAATTCACAGCACCTCCCAAAACCTCAACATATCATGGTGCACTCCAGTAGGACAGCATACCCTTCGGCGACATTTTACACTAATGATCCCTACCTAGAAATCTGCTGGGCAGCCCCATGGAAGTCCCCACCTGCCTTTACTAAACATTACATATCTCAGTGGTCGTTGTCCCTCAATCTCCAGCTTGTATTGGGTATTCTCCTGTGAACGAGGATTCTGTGCCACCTGTTCCCCCCCCCCTAGGTTCACATTGTAGTTTTGTTTTTTTGGTTTGGAGTCTTCTCAGCACTTCTGTCTCAAGCTTTGCTATGGGATGGAACTGGTGGAGAAGCTTAGGGTGACATGGCTGGCCCAAATGTTTGTCACGTATTCCCTGCCTTCCAGGGTGATAGGAATAGGAGAATAGGATAGGAGGAATTAAACCCAGCCAGCATATTGGATGCCTGTTCAACATAACTAGAAAGAACCTTCAAGGTAAGTGTCCAGTGTTCCTTTTCTCTTTCGTAGTTGCAATTGTTTTTATTATGCTTCAGCCAAGATTTGCAGTTGGGAATGAATTTAAACTTAAGCCTGTTTAGCATGCTGGAGGAGCTAGCCTCATCTTGCTATTCTGGATATTCTTACAATTGGGTTTTTTAAATTTAGATTTGCATCCTGCCCTGTCTTGCACTCAGCATGTGCTATAGCAATATATTCATCAACTCATCAAAACAGTAATAGATTATAGGTAGGAAAGACAGTGAGTTACAGAGGATGTTAAGTGAAATTCAGGCGGAGCAAAAATTGAACGGAGACTTGCCACTCCCAGACCTGTCTCCCTTGAATTATACTGTCTCTTCCAGTAAGGTTCTTACTGAACAAAAAAACTCCAGCATTTTTCAAGTTGGTCTGAGGATTGTCAAAAGATGAAATAATCAAACATTTTGCTCTAGCTTCCATATTATCTTTCTTTTGCAAAGTTGCACAATTTATTTACAAACTTACTAAGTATGGCAGCCACAGGGCATACGCATTAAAGGAAATGTCTAAATAAAGATCTAGTAGCTTATCATTTATTCACCTGCCAAATAATCTTCCTTATCAACATTGCAACTAAATCAGGTCCTGCCATCTGCACAGGTTGGAAACGCAATTCCTTGACTCCTAAGACAACTACTTTCCCTTGTCCTGGATGCCGGCATGACATAGACCTGGGAGAGCGTGGCATCAATGGCCTATTTCGCAACTTCACTTTGGAAACTATTGTAGAACGATATAGGCAGGCAGCAAGGGCAGCTACAGCCATTATGTGTGATCTCTGTAAACCTCCACCGCAAGAATCCACAAAGAGCTGCATGGATTGTAGTGCAAGTTATTGCAACGAATGCTTCAAAATACATCATCCCTGGGGAACTGTAAAAGCGCAACATGAATATGTGGGACCAACTACGAACTTCAGGCCTAAAGTAAGTGTGTTTGTTTAATGTGTAATAGAACTGGCTTGCCTTTGTGCACATACAATTTGTATGCTAGCTGTTGCTGCATAACAATTACTTAAGTATTCTTGATTTTAAATTCCTGAATTTTGTCTTCTGATTCTGTTGTTATGACTGTTGATGAGCTGCATTTTAGAGAGAACTGTGTAATGTAATTTCCAAACAGAAATTGGATGTTGAGCATAGTGCTGAACATGTTTTATTTTGAAAATAGTACACCATAGTTACTGTTGAATTATTCCGGATAACCGACTTCAAATATTGTCAAGTTTTGTAAACTTTTAAGAATGTACAGTACTAAGAGTTTAAATTCGTTGTAGTTATTACTTACGTTGGTAGAATGAGTTCCAAGTATTACTACTACTACTACCACTACTACTACTATTGCACATATTGCATAGCATATAGTTTATGCTGAGTGGGATATTTTGGGGTTTACTGCCGGTCAATGGTGTAGCATGGGTTGCTGATGCCTGGGGCAGGGCAAGTGTTCTCCCCCCCCCCCCGTGGACTGGGCAGCTGGGGAGGGGTCACGCATAGGGCCCATGTGGAAGGTGAACAGAGTGTTTTTAGTATCTGGCTTATGGTCTGACTTCTTCACCTCGTTTACAAAGTCAGTTGGTAACTAGCCCCAAGGCTCAAGTAATCAAGCGATGTGGTACATGACAGGGAAAGCAAAACTACCTCTAAGTTGCTGCTCAGCATTCGTTTGGGTTGGCTGAGTTTTTTTCCAGCACTGTGGTTGAGAATGCTATGTATATGTGCAGTGTTTAAAACTAATTTGACACAGGTCCGCCCATTTTCACATTCAGCGTCTGATGCCAAGGAAAAAAAAAAGAGAATCCACAATCCTATTTGGTGCCTCCACTATAATTGCTACACCCCATGGGCATGGCTGGATCTTAATCATTTATTTCACTTCTGGAGTTTTCATTGCCTGTCACCTTCACTGTATTACTTTCACACAGTATATGGATATCTTTACTTGGGACATAATTTAATGTCGGAAATGGCTTTGTGAATGAGAATGAGAATTTTTGCCCTAAGAGGCTGTCTCATAACGCCTGAGATTAAAATTGGCTGTACAAAACGTATAGCCTATTCAGCTTAGCAAAACAAATGAGGTTATTTGCTTTTAGCATTATTGGGGCTGTGTTCCAGATTTTAATTCCCTGGATAGTTAACAACTTACTTCCAATTTCCAGCTTATAAATCGCTCAAAGAGTTGATTTATTTGTGTTTGCTTTCTGCTTTTCCCAATCCAAACATATTCTTTAGCCTAAATATAGGCTTGGGTCCCCCCAAAACCCCATTGTGAATGCAGTGGTGCTTTTCTTTCCACTGTAAAGCTGAAAAATTCTGTGAGAGTTGGGGAATTCTTCAGAAAGCAATGTGGTACAGTGCAAGAGGTACAGGGGTGTGTGTGTGTGTGTGTGTGTGTGTGTGTAAGTAAATTGGTATATCCATTTGTGCTAGTGAGAGTGCCTTTCATTTGCACAAATAAAGCATTGTATTCAGCCCCATCATTGTAAAATTGTAATTTTAATAGGCAAAATATTTTTAAAAGAAAGCTACCCTACAGTATTTCGGACAAGATAGTGGTATTGTTGAACTAGTTTCCATGCACAGCACCTGCAGGATAACTATTTTAAATGGTTATTTGTCCTTTCTTCTGTAAAGAAAGAGAAGCAGATGGAATCCTATAATTGCTTGTAATCTTGTTAAAGTGAATTAACCTTAAAATGTTAAATTCAAGGCTGCTGTGGGTTTTTAGTCCAATCTAATTATAACGTCTCTTATATTAGCTTTCCTGCTATTTAAAATTGTAAACAATCATATGAATCGCTGTAACTGAGTAAGGTGAGAAAAGCAAATCTTTGTAACATGCAAAACAAGTAATTACCGGTTGGTGAAACAACTAGCTTGAATTTTGCTTTACTTTTTAAAGAAAACAAAATGCAAGAAACAACATTTTCCATCCCTTTGCACAGCCAGATGGCTTGCTTCTAAAACACTTTTTTTGGCATTTAATGCTTCCATTTGTTCACCAGTTTTCCTTCACCGTCTTTTAACTAATAAGCATCCAGTGCCATCAGCAATGATATCCTTTAAAATTGTTTGGCAGAGATTGAGCATCAGATGCTTTTGGATTGCTTTTTATGGTGATTCCAATTCTTTCTGAAGGCTTGGTTTCAGAAAGGGGTGCTGAGGACTCCCTGTTGGACTTCTTGGCCATTGGCCTATGGCAGGGTGTGACAAATGTTAAGAACATGGAAACTGCCTTATACCCAGTTTTATTATTATTCCATTATACATATATTTAAAAATACACTCTCTTATTTCTCTTTCTCTGTTTTCCTTCCACTCTTCCTCTGGCCCTTTCCACTTCGGGGATGCTCCCTTCCTCCTCTGAATTTCAGATTCCTTGCCACCTTTGTTCAGCATGCTGGGAATTGTAATACTGGCATGGCTTCATCCAAAAGACTGTGACAGGACCAGGGGATGAGGCAGACAAGTGAGGAGGCATTGGTGGGCTGTGGCAGTGAGGCCCACCTGAAAGTGAACTGAGACTCATTGGCAGTCCCCAACCCACTGCTTGAAAAATGATGGCATATGGCAGGCTTCCTCAAACTCTGCCCTCCAGATGTTTTGGGACTACAGTTCCCATCATCCCTGACCACTGGTCCTGCTAGCTAGGGATCATGGGAGTTGTACGCCAAAAACATATGGAGGGCCGAGTTTGAGGAAACCTGGCATATGGTATCTTACAGGGGTCGGTTTTGTTTTCCATGCTGTTTAGCATATAATGTGAACAACTGGAATTTGGAGTGCATTGCCATTAAAATGCAGTTCTGTTTCCCTTGACATCAGATTCTGGAAAAACTATTTGGATTGTATTCAACAGTGTTAGCTGATAAGGTTTCTGTCAACAGAACAGAGAAACTTTTGGCAACTTCACCTCTCCCTTGCCCCTCCACCTCCCAAATCTGCTCCAAAGGGCTGGGGAACCTCCCGCAGCAGGGGGGGAAATCTCTGAAGATTGCTTCTCTTTCTGCTCTGTTGACAGAAGCCTGGTAAGTGAGAAACACCATTGGTACAACTATTCATGCTTCAAAGGATCCTGGGATAAGAGCAGCTGATTCCCCATTTTTGTAAACACAAAAGCACATCTCTTACCCAGATTTCTCTCATGCATTTAGTGAAACACCAAGGCTCCTGGTTAAGGAAAAAACAAATTGATTTTAATCCTAAAGTTCTCTTGCATTGAGTGTAAGTAATGTCCCTTTTTTGTGCGGGTCTGTGGGGTCTGATTTTGTCAGTCCCTCTTCCTGCACATAGCATCCTATTCATAACCATGCCCAGTGGGCACAGGGAGCTGCAGATGGAGAAATGAGGTGGGAAAGCAATGTTCTCTGCATGGAACAAATAAAAAGAATCCAAACGTATGTGGCTGTTAAGAACACACAGTAGTGGAAGTATGTTTTATTCCCCTCTTATTTTTTCTCAACTAGTAAATCGTTGAATTTCAGTAAAACTAAATTTGCTGCTATCCTTCAAAATTCCCATTTGTTACAGTGGGTCATTCTCTAGGCAGAAATTATGGCATTCAGATATTTATCACATATGGTTGGATTAATTTGATTGAAACATGATACCTCTTCCCCTCCATATTGTCGACTACCAGTCTTAGCCTTTTTAAATCATGTTTTTGGAATGTTCTTTTTGCAAGAAATTGGTTGGATGAACTGAGGTATGATAGCTATATGAATTCTTGACTTAGTGCTTTTTAATAAGTTTTTATCAAAAACTAAATATATTTTAAAATCTTGTTTTTAAGCTACATTTCCCTGATGCTGTGTGCATCATCTAAAATCTGAGCATATTCATACACAGAAGTGTATATATAACATACTGAATAATAAATAACCTGTGTTGCTGGGCAGTTTGTGAAAAACATATTATTATTTTATTCTTGTCAGATTTTGATGTGTCCGGAACATGAAATGGAAAAAGTAAACATGTATTGTGAAATATGCAGAAGGCCTGTTTGTCATCTTTGCAAATTGGGTGGCTCACATGCAAACCACAGAGTGACTACCATGAGCAGTGCCTACAAAACACTCAAGGTAAGTGGGAATGCTCTATTTTTTCATCTTTGGTAACAAAAGCACCATGAAGTTTTTTTTCCTGGTGTATTTTAAAACACACACACACACTTAAACACCGATAATACACAATACATAAAATGCCCATCAGGATGATCAAGGGTCTGGAAACCAAACTTTATGAGAAACAGTTGAGCGAGTTGGGTATATTTAGCCTGGAATAGAGGAGAGTGAGAGGAGATATGATAGCCATCTTCAAATATCTAAAGGGCTGTCATATGGAAGATGGAGCAAGCTTGTTTCCTCTTGCTCTGGAAGTTAGGACACGAACCCATAGTTACAAGAAAGGAGATTCCAACTGAACACCAGAAAGAACTTTCTGACAGTAAGAGCTGCTTGACAATGCAACAGACTTTTACAAGGGGTGGTGGACTCTCCTTCCTTGGATGTTTTTAAGCAGAGGTTGGGCGGCCATCTGTCATGGATGCTTTAGATGATGCTCGGGATCCCTTCCAACTCTTAAGAGTTCTATGATTCTGTGATCCATAACATGTTAACAAGAACCAAGTCCCACTCCCCCACCCCCACTAAGATATTTGCACCACTATAGGAGGCAGCATTAATTATCTAAAGGCCTGGGTACACAGAAAGGTCTTAGCCTGCTGCATGAAACATGGCAAAGGTGGGGCCAGGTGAGTCTCCTTGAGAATACCCGTTCACAGGCCCAGGGCTACCACTGAAAAGGCCCGTTCTCATTTGGTTACCCTCTTCTCACATCTTCCCTTGGGTGGGGCACACTAGGAAGGGCCTGTGTTGAAAACCACGTAAGATTCTATTCTTGAGATTATTGCTCCAGTGGCAATGGGAGCCAAAGCATCTACTGGGCAGACGTCATGTTCGTATTAGGCAGTGGCTCTGAAGAACAGTCCGCTTGCATAGCATATCCTTCCAGAGCCAGGAAGCACTGCCATTAGCCACCTGGTGTTTTGTAGGAGATTTGTAGAAAAGGGTGATAGCATAGATAGATTGGGGCTGCAGAAGAACAGATTTGGTCTCTGGGGAACCTTAAGACCTAGGAGCAGCCCTGGCTGCAGCCTGCCCAACACATGCTCTTGAAATAGTCATGGCGATGCCATTTTGATAGCTTTAGAGGTAAAATCGTTTTTTGTCTTATTTAACTAACCAAATTAATTTTTTTTTACAATCGGACATTTTTAATTGGATGTTGCCAGCCTTAACCCATCAAACAGAGGTAGTGGTTATGGCTCATAAAATGTTTAATATTCTTAAAGCATGGAAATTTAAATTTGATTAACACTGTTGACCATTCCTAGCGTGGCTCATACCAGCTGTTCAAACAGACAAATGTTTTATGATTGTGTTTGTGGAACAAATGACATTTTAATTATTGAATTCACTTCATTCTGTAGGGACTTTTGTCACGAGGAGTTTTTATGTATGAACCATACTTTGAATAAAGCAATGTTTTGATGACAGGAGTGGATTGGTACTCGTTTATTCAGACCCTCTTAGTTACTCTTGTTTCAAACTGAAGCAATCTAGTGGTGATTACAGATGTTCTGATAGAACGAAGTGGCATTGGTTTCCATGAACGAAAGGTGGCTTTCTTCACCTGTACTGCAGTTGCAGAAATGACTTTTAGGACGGTGGATCATGACTAGTTCTACCACACACTCTTTCCCATCATGCTTTAGCTGTACTTACTTGAATTATACATTGTTTGTATCACAGCCAGCGGCAATTAGCTGTAGTAGCACCTAAACACTTGCTTGGATGGGATGGTATTTTGCACGACACTGTTGCTTGTTGAAGGGGATTTGCTTGCTTATTTATTTAATATCCTGATATTCCTCTGAAAAGAGCCCCAAAATTCCCTGTTTGCTTCAGAGAGAGATTCTGACTCAAAAAGCAGCAGAACATTTAGCCTTAGAATTCCTATGCAATGTTTTTATTTATTTTTTCTAACCAGAATTGCTGATATTTTTAATAGGAGAAACTTTCAAAAGACATAAACTACCTCATTAGTAAGGAGAGCCAGGTGAAAAGCCAGATTACAGAACTTGGTCTTTTAATGAAAGAAGCAGAGGTAAGAATTATTTATTGGCATGTGTTAAGCTCTCTTGCGATGTGTGTTCATTTTTAACAATGCTCATTTTAATGTTAAGTTCTGCATGTTGGCTAGGTGTTGTGTTTTGTTCAAGGCAGTAAATAAATGATTTTTAATAAATAAGCTTTCCCTTAAAAAACCCCCATGTATATTAGCCATAGATATTTAAAATAGCAATTTATATTTAAAATACTTGCATACAAATTTCTTTAAAAGTGGAGTGGTTCCTACCGGTAGATAGGTGCTGTATAATTGTTAAGCTGTTGTGCTAGGAGTGATGAGACTCTGGTTCAGATCTCTACTCAGCCGCAAAGCTCACTTGATTACCTGCAGCTCAGTCGCTATCTTTCAGCCTAACTTAAGTTTACACTACAATGTATTTACACTAACCTGAGCTCCTTGGAAGATGAGTGGGGTGTAAATGCACCTAATATGAATCCATCAGCCATTCTCCCTCCTTCTTCCTCAGGTGGTTGTTTCAAAACTTACTTCCCTTTCCCAGTTCTGTTTTGTCACTGAGACCCAGTTACTCATCCAGTTATTTGGCAGAGTTGCCTATAAATGTGTTTCTAAAGAACATATTAAATTACGTAAGCTGAATAAGAATCTGGCATATTTGGTTAGTAGGTGGGTAGAGAATATTTCTCTTCATTCTAGGAATTGGGATGAAAAGATGCACCACAGTAGGCTGGTATTTATAATGCAGATTTTTTAAAAAATGTTGACTTTGATGAAGGGTATGCCACAATGTGGTATTGCATGCAAAGTGTTCAGAAAGCAATACAAAACTGTAACATGGGTTAGAGGAAACCAGCATGCATTTCTTAAAAGCAAGTAATGGGAAGTTACATCCTGAAGCAGATGAAACTGTGGGGAGTGGTTTATATTGGTGCTGGTAGGCATTTTGCAACCATTTTGGCTGAAGGCAAGTTTACAATTTGGAATACTGGAATGTGTGAATACTCCATTTTGGAGTTTCTAAGTTTTAGAAAGTGGTGCTCCATAAAGAAAGAAGTCTAAAGACTATGGGTAGGTAAACTAAGGTCCGGGGCCCAGATCTGGCCCAATCACCTTCTAAATCCGGCTCGCAGATGGTCCGGGAATCAGCGTGTTTTTACATGAGTAGAATGTGTGCTTTTATTTAAAATGCATCTCTGGGTTATTTGTGGGGCATAGGAATTCATTCATTTCCCCCCCCCCCCAAATATAATCCAGCCCATCACAAGGTCTGAGGGAAAGTGGACCAGCCTCCTGCTGAAAACGTTTGCTGACCCCTGCTAAAGACTAATGTGAGAACAATGTTCCAAGAGTGATAGTGACTTTTAAATAAATCTTAAGGCAAGAAAAAGGCAAGAAAATATGTAGAAACATTATTTATGGAGACTTTGAGATAAAATATGTACACATTCCATTGGATATCGATGTTGTTGCAAACAAGAGTATATGATGGAAAAGTTGCAATCTCACAAGGAAAATCGTTTCATATGTGTGTGTGCCCACATGAGATATTGGAGACAGTGGCGGATTTGTATGTGAGAGAGAGTCTGTACCCAGTTTGGGAACCTGATGCACCTTTGCAAGCAAATTCCCTCCCCCTCCCTGACACCACCAATTTTGGCAGCAGTGACAAAATGATAATAATAGTGTAGACACAGTGGTTGGGGGTAGCTGGAACCCAGAACTTGATGAAGATCCTTCATAGTCACCACCAGATCAACCATTTGATGAGCATAGAGTGGGCAATAACCTGTTCTCAGCCGGTCTGCATTGATAAGCTGAAGATGGTGGATTGAGCTCTGTCTGTGCACATATCTGCCTGTATGTGTCCTTTGTGCATGCATGTGAGAGTGCAAGACTGGGCAGCACACATCCACTTTTGACCACCCCCCACTATTGCCATGAGATGCCCAGAGGGTTGTCCAAGGGTGAATGTGACCATCTAGCCCCAAAAGGTTAGCTACCCCTGTGCTTAAGCATTCCTTCCATGCATTTTTTTTCCTAATGTGAATCCACTATTTACCACCTGGTATTTGCCCTGTTAGGTAAAAAGTATAAGTTTAGCTTGGTCTTAATTATAATGTAATTTTCCATTTAGGTTGGAACCAATATTTTCAATGAGGTGCAGATACTTGCATATTTGAAAACCCTCCCAAAACCAACTGTTATTGAAATAGTTTTGAAATAAGTACAGTGGTATCTTGGTTCTCAAATGGCTTGGCTCCTGAACAAATGGGCTCCTGAATGCCGCAAACCCGATAGTAAATGTTCTGGTTTGCGAATGTTTTTTGGAAGCCGAATCTCCGACGCGGCTTCTGTGACTTCCGCTTGAGTGCAGGAAGCTCCTGCAGCCAATTGGAAGCCGCACCTTGGCTTTTGAATGGTTTCAGGAGCCAAATGGACTCCTGGAACAGATTAAGTTCGTGAACCAAGGTACCACAGTATCCAAGTTATTACTTTATCTTTATTGTAGCCAAAGGGACAATGAAAGTGATTTTAAAGGCTTGCATTATAAATACTGCTATTTTAAAGTGCCACACCTATCTCTTGATAAAACAAAATTGTAAATTTAGGAGTTTTATTTTAGTGTTCGTTAGAAATCTATAATTAGATGTATTTTCACACAACTACTTCAGGTGAGCCTCACTGTCACCTGAATATGAGAGCAGCTTTTCACACATTTTGCAACATCTGACTTGTCAAGAGCAGCTCTTATATTCAGGCCAGGGCAGCTGTGTTCATTAACCTAGCTTGGAAGTGGTTCTTTGTAACTTTGAAAATACAGTGGTGCCCCGCTAGACGAAAATAATTCGTTCTACGAGTTTTTTCGTAGAGCGAATTATTCGTCTAGCGAAGTGGCAATGGAGCGCAGAGGTTTTCGCGCTAAAAAAAAAAAATTGTCTTGCGAAGCAGCACCCATTGACTTTTTTGTCTTGCAGGGCAGCTTCCGCTAGACGAATGCCGTTTGTCTAGCGAGTTTTTCATCTAGCAAGGCATTCGTCTAGCGGGGCACCACTGTACAGTAAGTGCACTTTGCACCAAAAGCTTAGATTTTCAATGTCATTGTTTTGCTAAAAGCAAGAACAAGTCTTGTGGCAGACTACAAGTTTTATTACGACACTTCAGATCCTTGACATTTTAGCAGGTATGGACTCTTGTTTTTGCTGCAACAGACTGACCTTTGGAAATGGTTCTGGTGGTTATTGAAAAACATGTTCCTGTTTTTCAGCATAATGGTGAAAGAGCTAAGGAAGAAGCATCTCACAGCTTTGATAAGTTGTTCGATGTTTTGGAAGAGAGGCGAGCAACTGCACTCAGGGCTATTGAAGTATCCAAAAACCTAAGGCTGGAGAAATTGCATTCTCAGATAGAAGAGTATCAGGGACTTCTAGAAAATAATGGCCTTGTAGGGTATGCCCAAGAAGTTCTTAAAGAAACAGACCAGTCTTGTTTTGTTCAAACAGCGAAACAGCTTCATGACAGGTACGCCATTTATATCTAACATATTTAGATGATGTACTTCAAAACATGCTTTGTTCTTCACCGTAATTTGAGTATAGAGATCTGCATGTGGGGCAACTTCCCTCATGTGGAAGTAAAATTATTTTCTGCCCTCTTTCTGTATTTTGGATCTAAGTGATACGTTTTGAGATCACGGGTCTCGAATAGCTCCAATACACTTGTAATTACTTTGGAGAGGAGAACATCCTAGTAGATCGTGTCCCTACTTTCTTTCAAACTAGCTTATGTCAACTATGCATCATGAAGTTTCTGATTAATTATATAATCAATATATACTAAACTAATGGGGATTTCAATCCCACTGTTACATAGGAAAGTCAAAGAAGAAGAATACTTTGGCAAGTGACTCATTTTATTCATTCTGAGACATTAGCAAAAACTAAAGGATCATATATTTTAGTATGGGTCTCTCGAAGGTATTGTGCATTTGCAAGATCTTTTCTTTCTCTCACTTAAAAGAGCCTAAAGCAGTGGTACTCAAAAAGAGTGTGGTGCGCCAGCCACACTGATGTGGCAGTAGAAGATCGCAAGTGTGCTGGGCAGATTCAAGGACAATCAATATTATATTTTGTGAATGATTCATGTTCTTATGTAGCTGCATTGTTTTATGCTTTCTGGATGTCTTACAAGCATATTACAAAGTAGTTGTATTCTATGTTATAAATCAAGCACAGCTAGAAGTTGTTTCTATTTATTTTCCAATGCATTTCTTATCAATAAAAAAATGGGTGTGGCGCAAGCGAATTTTTATTCTGAAAGTGTGGCCCAGAGAGAAAAGTTTGAGAACCACTGGCTAACTTGTTAAGAAAGAATGCATATATATATCTAGCTAGTAAAACTTTTCCACATACAGAATTCAAAAAGCAACTGAATCTCTGAAGAGCTTCAGACCTGCAGCTCAAGCTTCTTTTGAAGATTTTGTTCTTGACATAGCAAAGCCACAGGAGGCTCTTGTGGACATATCTTTCCTTTCGAGTGGTAAGTTTGAAAGGAAGCTCCGCTTAATTCCCCCCCTCCCACACAGTCTTTCCAAACTCAATTTGTTCTCAGCTGAGTTTTCAAAGTTCTTCAAAAGTCAGTTGTATACCTGTAACAACTATGGGAATTTCTTAGCACTAGAAAATACCCTAATAGGCCATGTTACTATTGGACAGTTTGGGGAGACAGAACAGGTCCTTTGTATTGAAGAAGTAATCACCGTGTGGCAGGGTCAAGTCAGTATTTGAAACAGCTGTGTGTGTGCTGTCATGCACATGCCGGAGTTGCTTTTTCTTGTAACCTAGTTGATCTCAAAGCATATTTAGATTGGGAATGAGTCCAGGAAAGGTGTTAGCAGGAGCAGCCAATGATTTCCCTGGAGTTTAATGTACCAGGGGATTGGTAGACGGTATGAGCAGCACTTCTGTTGAGTGAGTGACAACCAAGGATGAATAAGGTCCAGCATGAATTCTGTAGAATTCCCTCCCACCCCAACAACTATCAACTTGGAGAAATCTTGTTTGCAAATCTAAAAAAAAATTCTTGTATGTTTAATTCAGGTGTTGATATACCAGAAATCAACGAGGAACAAAGCAAAATGTATAACAAAGCTTTGATCTGTTGGGAACATCCACAGAAAGCAGGTTCAGCTGATACTTACATCCTTGAATATCGTAAACTGAACAGAGAAGATGCTAACCCAGCATGGCAAGAGACTGAAGTCTTCGGCAAGAGTGAGATCATCTCTGACCTTGACACTAACAGCAGCTATGCCTTCAGAGTCAGAGGATATAAAGGATCTATCTGTAGTCCTTGGAGCAGGGAAGTTATCTTGCACACACCACCAGCTCCAGGTACAATCCATGTATTTTTGCAACTCCCAAACTGGTGGCTGTGGAAGGTTGAGGTCTTGTGCATGCATATATGAACACTCATACAGAAGTATATCCATCAGCAAGTCATAATAAAATTCTATTAAATTTATATTTTAAGTTCCCCCACTCTGCCTGCTTTAACCATGAGCCCCAATATTTAGCCCAAATGGGCAGCTCTAGCAACATTTCTGAAATGTGCACGGGTTTGCTCTTTGGCAAGCTTTTAAGATGAACTCCGTAAATGGGGGCAGCTACGAGTAGTGTTTACATAACCTATTTAAACTTAATGCAGAGATTTGTATTGTTAGGATGACACACTTGGTTGATCTTAGGAGGAGTCAGTCTTAGCTGCTGTTTTATAAACCACTTAACATTTACAAACACTAAAAATACAGTACCTCTTTGCAGAGATACAACCTGATAAACAATACCAAAGGGGCAAGGGACATGAAAACAAGCAAATGCAGATACTTAATTGTTTAATAAAGCTACATAAATGTGACCAGGTGCAGTGGCTATTGAAGGAGACAGTTTTAGGAAAGGAAGAACCAAAATACAAGTATTCATAGTGGAACAAACGAAATACAAAGCAGAAGTTACGGTAACCATTTAGAGCTCTATTAATAAAAGAGAGGACTCTTTTGATCACAAAAGCATTAGTACAATGTGCCCCTGATGACTCAGCTTTGTTAAAAGGTGGACAGTTTCATTCTCCTACACCAAGACTTTGAATAGTTTCCAAGGTCAGCGCAGTCACCTTGTCTCAGGGTAATGACTGATGAACACCAGGGCCTCATTAGAAAGAATAGGCTGCAGTTTTCTTACCATGCGTAGCTGCAGTGGGAATGATGCCCTTGGCTGCTAGTAACATCTGAGCTTCCAGGTGCAACGGCTAGTCCTGAAGCACTCGAGGCTTCTGGATGTGAGGGGCTGGGGGCAGGTGGGTGGTGAGGTTGGCACTGGCAGAACCATTCCAGTACTATCACCAGTGTCCCCTGACATGGCCACTGTCCCTTCAGGTAAGTGACATCAATACTGCTGTGCGGAGGGTGGCTTCGCAGCACTGCCTTACCATGCTGGTAAGTCTTGTGGTCTGCTAGTCAATCATGTTACGATTCAGTTTTTGGGTTGGGAGTAAACAATAACAAATGCAGCTGTCACTACACAACGGGAAACACTGGAAACATATTCAGATAATATGTTTATGTCTAAAATAATACATTCTATTTGGTCAGTGTGTGTACCAATTGTGCATTCCTTCACTGTATGTAATAGAACAAAATCTAAACCTTGAGTGTTGAAAATTTGTCTCAGTTGGTCTCCATATACATGAATTTGAATGGTGCCTACAGATGTTCCTCTGTAGGTACTTCCTGGAAGGAGATATGTAGTGCCAAGTGTAAAGAAATATGACCATCAGATTGAATGATTTGAATCTGGAAGAAAGAAAACATCCTTTGATGCCAGCCGAATAATTTTTTAGGGAGATACAAAACGAAACTAATTATACTTAATTTAAAGAGCATAGAATACACAAGGGATGAAGAAATAAATGACTGAAAAGTTCACTCTGCCAAAAGTTGATCCATAATGGGAGGACCTGGGTTATGGAATCAAGGGAATAATAATAATAATAATAATATTTATACCCCACCCATCTGGCTGGGCCTCCCCAGCCACTCTGGGCAGCTTCCAACACAATATTAAAATACATAATTCATCAGATATTAAAAGCTTCCCTAAACAGGGCTGCCTTAAGATGTCTTCTAAAAGTCTGGTAGTTGTTGTTCTCTTTGACATCTGGTGGGAGGGCATTCCACAGGGCGGGTGCAACTACCAACTACCGAGAAGGCCCTCTGTCTGGTTTCCTGTAGCTTGGCTTCTCGTAATGAGGGGACCGCCAGAAGGCCCTCGGTGCTGGACCTCAGTGTCCGGGTAGATCGATGGGGGTGGAGACGCTCCACTGGAATGGTTCTCTGAATTAGAGGAAGAGTTGCAGCGTTGCACTGCAGCATTGTAAACAGAGATTACTTATTAGTAGAAGGCTACATTAATTGTGAATATAAAATTAAAGTTAGTGCTGATGGTCTTCAGCACCTGAGAGCTCATACTGCCTTTCCCTTCTTGCTAAAGAACCAAGGAGGAGATTGTAAACCATAGCAAGCAAAACTATTTAAAATATTAGAACTTCGTAGAAATCACAGTTTCTTAAAATATCAGATATTTAAGGGAAGAAGGGACAATGTAGTGCCCCAGTTGTTTGCAATTTCAAAATTACGATATAGAGAAGCCAATACCATTTGGCCCACAAAAGGAAATGAGCATAATTATGGTGTCTTAAGGAGAAGGGCATCCTTAGCATCATGCTTATTAGAACAAACACAATCTTGGGAGGTGAAGTTAATTCCTTGCACTTTAATAGGAGTCACTGTGCCACTAATGTGTTCTAGTAATTATGTCTGAGATTCCTTGTCCAGTCTGCTGATAGAGTACAAAAAACACATGATTTTTTTTTGTTTTTAAAAACTAGTAATATTAGATGCTGATCTAGGGTGCATATTTTTCAGTTTTTAGTTTCCTTTTCGATGACAAGTGTGGCTACAATAGCGAACGTCTCATGCTGAATGCGAGGAGAAATGCTGTAGAAAGCAGGGCTGGATTTCCTTTGCTTCTGGGAGCTGAACGTATCCAAGCCGGTTGCTATACTACATTAGACTATGTTGTTGGAGACACCGGTATTGTGAAAGGGAAGCATTTCTGGGCTCTCCGCGTGGAGCCTTATTCATATTTGGTGAAAGTAGGAGTTGCATCTGATGCTAAGATCCACGAATGGTTCCAAAATTCTCGTGATCTAACAAGCCCAAGGTAAGTAATACTTTTCGTCTCTTTCATAGAAGCTAATGCAAAGGTAATATAAGATAAAAGACATCTTGGTTGAAGTAACAGCTGGATTGCTGCCTCAGTTGCCTTCGCACGGGGAAGGCGGGCTGCCTCTTTCTCCTGGTTTTAAATTCTCAAGTTTTAAATAAAACTTGGGATTCCCCAAAGCATGCTGATACATCCCACTTGCTTCTCGGCAGCCCTCTTTCTGGTTCCATTTCCAAGATTTCACTATTAGAGAGTGATCGTTTCTTTTTAGAGGTTTTGTTTCAAGTGATTTCCATTGGTAAAAGGGTTAGGTCCAGTCGCAGATGACTTGGGTTGCATGCTCATCTTGCTCTGTAGGCCGAGGGAGCTGGCATTTGTCCTCAGACAGCTTCTGGGTCATGTGGCCAGCATGACTAAGCCGCTTATGGAGAACCAGAGCGGCTCAAGGAAACGCCGTTTACCTTCCCGCCGGAGCGGTACCTATTTATCTACTTGCACTTTGACGTGCTTTCGAACTGCTAGGTGGGCAGGAGCTGGGACCAAACAGTGGGAGCTCACCCTGTCGCGGGGATTCGAACTGCCGCCCTTCCGATAGGCAAGCCCTAGGCTCTGTGGTTTAGACCACAGCGCCACCCGCGTCCCATGATTTCCATTGGAATGGGTCTCTAAAAAAGCAACATGCTCTTGATTGCTTACTCATGTACATGTCAACATGACATTTGTTCCTGCCTTTCCCCCCTTGTGAATATTGGTCACTGTAACATACATTTCCTACAGCTTGTGTAGGAAAGAGGAGCACAGATTTGATGCTGGTACTTGTGTATTAGAGTTGGTGCTCACACTCGTGTATCAAATATCTATTATCTGCATTTCCAAGAAGCACATGGGCATAAAAGGACAGATTGCTGATTTCGTTTTGACTTGCGTGCTTGTACAAGCCAAATTTCTACTCTGTGCAGCAGCAACAACAATAAAAAAAACATTCAGCTCAGAGGTGCGATTAGAGTGTGATTCAAAAGCAAACTGTTACAGATCATTGCTCAGCACTGCAGCAGCTCACACCAGCAGGCAAGAAGCCTCCTTTTTACGGTATTGTATACATTGCTTAAATTGAGCAGAAATAATATGTGCATGCATGCAGAAAGCAATGCATTCACTGCTACTCTTCTAACTCAGCTCAGACCCTTCACGTCAGTCTCCTTTGACCTCCTGTTTCTAGCAGGAGGGGTGGAAATGAGGAGGAAAGCATCTAAGCTGCCTTTTCAACTTCTATTAGCTTCTTTTCATGTTCAGCATCTGGGGAAACTAATCCTTCTTCACAGGATGATGATTCCAATGCGGCTGCTGTGATGGGTATTTTGCTAATGCTGGCTGCCCATATTTGTCCTGAATCAGTTGCTTTCTTCATAATCCTTGTTTTCCCTCTTCAATAGTACTGACAAGTGCCGTTTTAATTTTTTTCAAGATTACAGTTGCGTGACACTGTCGGGGAGAGAAAAATCTTACAACATGAAGAAAAGGGCCAGAAAGAGGAGGAGGGGGGAAGAATGGAAAAAAGGTGGACAATTTTTTAAAAAATTAATACAGTTTGAAATTGCACATTTCTCAGAAGTACCGTTCAGGTTGTTGCTAGTAGATACATACATTTGCCCAGCTACTTTACATCCTATGTAAAGCAAAGATGCAAAGACTTGTCTCCTCAGCATGTGTAGCTGGGGACTATTTTGGTTTCCCAACTGTTGCTTGATTCCCAAGGTTGATTCATGCCTTAGGTGCAACCTCTGTATACCTGCATTTTTGCTGACTTTAAATATCTTCCTTCATAGCCTTGGTTCTTCACTTTTTATTTATCATACACTAGAACACATCCCAGTAAACACAAACTGACAATGAACTACCCAAAGCAGGAATTTGAAGTCTTTGCTGATCTCCATTATGCTGCCATCTTTCCATCCCTCAGACAATTTTCCTTCAACCTCCTGCCCTGAACCCAAAAAAAGGGCAGGATATTATTATTTGCAGAGTGCTTTCTTCTTCTTTTTGAGAGTCTCAAAATGATTTCCTCCCCAAAATCCTGACTCGCTGAGGGTGGAGGTGTATGTTAGAAGAAGTTTCCAACTCTCTCTCTACTGTATACGATTTTGTAAGGCAAACATGGGTGCATGGGATTTTGCAAGAGAGAATTGGAAGGTGAAATGGCGTATTAATACTTCCTAGCTCTCAAATGCTGCTGCTAGTAATTCCTACCATTACCGCTACACTCAACTGCAGTGTTTTCTCCTGTTGCACACTTTAAAATTGAAGTAAAGCCTGTTTGGGAGAAGAACTGGAGGCCAAAGAGATTTCATGGGTGTGGGAGGTGTTGCATCAGCAAGTGTGAGCTTGGGAAAATTTGTCTGCAGGGATATAGATATATAGATGGAAGCTCTGTAACCAGTATATGGGTAATAACCTGCACAGAATAAGTCCATCATCATCATCATCATCATCATCTGCCTTAAGAAGCAAAGAGTTGTATCCAATGGTGACTTGGCATAGAAGTGCTTCTGCTTGGACCAACCAAGGCTCCTTCTTTGTGCTAATCCCCCTTACCAATTGCAGCTCTCTAGTCCAGGCTTCCTCAACCTCGGCCCTCCAGATGTTTTTGGCCTACAACTCCCATCCCTAGTAGCAGGACCAGTGGTCAGGGATGATGGGAATTAAAACATCTGGAGGGCCAAGTTTGAGGAAGCCTGCTCTAGTCCATACCATTCTAGAGTGTCCCATAACTAGTGCTTTTTTTAAGGGGGTATGCATACCCCTAAACATTTTGTGAATCTTAAGTTTGGCCTCATTGAGGGCAGTATTTCAATATGGGTAGGAAAATGAGAGTACACCTAAACATTTTTTTTAAAGAGAAGAAGCACTGCCCATAACCCTTGGGAAAAGCTTTTGGGAGTCATTGGATAGGGAAGGATCAGTGAAATTGGGTGCCCTCCATTCTTCTGTTGGAAGCACTTCTGCTAGCACAAAGCCGCCATTGGATCTAATCCAAACGCTAAAGTTTATTTTTAGCATTCCGTAGCTCTTTCGTAGTAGTAATAGGTGGAGTTGAGAGAGAGAAAAATGTGAAGAGGTTAAGTTACAACACATAGATGCTTATAATTTCCAATTTAGACCTGCTATTTCTGCTCTTGCCTGTTAAAGTACATGTTTTCTGGTAGCCAGTATCCAGTGGCTCACTTCTAAGAGTATAGCCTCTAGCATTAGGGTTTCCTGCTTGCTAGGAATAGGATCCTGCTTTACTTGCTGGGGATTCCTTTGTTATTTGCCCCACCTCAATTCATGGAGAGCAGTAGACTCTTGCTGTAAGGTTCTTGAATCCAGATAATTACTCTCATTTGTGCTCAATTATCTGGAAGCCATGTTAGGGCAAATCTTAATCCAAGAAAGTTTCTTTGCACAGAGGAAATAGTTCAGGGGACGATGGTGGCCAGGTACATGCTCTCTATAAAAAAGAAAGAAACAACAACTTGTATTTGTCATGAACTGTACCATGTGTTCACATTGCCAGAGCCTGTTTGGCTTCACTTCCTCAAACATGAGAATTGTGCTGGTTAACACTGCCACTGAAATACTATTTTCAGAAGGGGAATTATTTTAACTGTTTGAGACAGTTAGAATCCTCTTTGATAGGTTTCTTTTGTTGAACATTGCTGATAGAAGTTACCCTGTAGCATAGTAGCATAGTCCTCTTGATCTCAGAGGTACTACCAGAGTTGCTACTTTACACAATGCCTCAAACTTTGACCTTGTATACTATTTTCTCAACTGTTTACATTTGTACTTGGCCTTCCTCGGAGGAAATCAAAGCAGCATTTTAGTCCTACAACAGCTTTTGAAGCTGAGAGACAAGTGACTTGTCCAAATTTCCTGAGCTTGCTTCACAGTTGAGAGACGACTTACCTAGATTTTCATTCTTCAAACACATTTTGATTTCTTCCATCCTGTGGAAAGGCACATCAGACAAGAAGTGGTGGGGCAGGATGCCCTGAATAATGTGGTGTCACTTGAGATGGATGTAACGTATCTCCAAGGACACAAGCCAGGATCCTGCTCCAAGGACCTTGCTGTGGTTGCAAGCCATACTGGGTGGATCATGGGGGAGGGCCATTTTTCTATCGTGAAAAAATGTGGTTAACTCACATGATCGCATATGCACTCAGTTCTCATTTAAATCTGCACAAATCTTCCTAGTGCTGATGCTATGTAGATTCTCTGCACACCTTCTCCCTGCCCTCTGGCATACTTTGGGACTGCATAGCAGAGGATCTGGCTTCATGCACAATGTTTTAAGGGTCTGTGTTTTATTGTGTGGAATTTACTGTGCTGGACTGTGAGAAAGCCTTGAAGATTTTACGAGATATTCCAGTATGTCTAGTATACATCAATCAATGTTGTGTTCTTCTTCCAGATATGAACAAGACAGTGGTCATGACAGTGGGAGTGAAGACATCTTTGTTGAGTCCTTGCAGCCTTTCACACTGGTAACCTTAGGCATGAAGAAATTCTTTATTCCTAAGGTTTCTCCTGCTCCAGCTGCTTCCAAAGATTCTATGAACAGAATTCTTCCCATGCCATCATGCATTGGAATCTGCCTTGACTGTGACAAAGGCAGAGTTGGATTCTACGATGCAGACAGGATGAAATGTCTTTATGAGCGTCAGGTAGACTGCTCTGGTAAAATGTATCCAGCTTTTGCATTGATGGGGAGCGCAGGAATTCATCTGGAAGAAACAATTGCAGCAAAATATTTGAAATACGAAGACGAAGACATGTAATGCCCAAGGATCCATCTTTAGCATTATGTCTTAATTACATCATATCTCCTAAGTGCTTTTGCTGCAACCCTGCTTTTGAGTCTTTCTGTTTTCATTTCGTTTTTTAAGTGTCACAGAAATTTTTCCATCTCTACCAGATTTCTTTTGTCCAGAGAGAGCTTTCTGGAGTCACCCCTTGGCCTGCCTTTTGGCATGCCTTTGGAGCCTTCAGAAATCAAATGGATTAGCAGTCTCATTGCCTTTCATAAGCTGGAAGTCTGGTGGCTATCTGGTTTTAAATTCCATTTTAAAATGGAAATGGGCCCTATGTAACAGTGCATTTCTTATGGTTATGCATTATGTATGCTCCTTGTTTGAAAAGGAGTTTATTTCACTACATTGCGAGTGGTTAGATGTCCTGATTACTATATTTGCATGGGAGCAGAGTACATTGTGAATCCACACTGCAATAGAACACATAATAACTGGGAGATAGATATGAATCACAATGATTGTATCCAAGATGGATTTATTGTGACTCACGCAATTGACTTTTACAAACCTGTCTGTCTACCAGTGATTAATAGCAAGGTTCTTATGTGTGTTTTCAGTATTGTTGGTTATTTCCTATATACTGTATTTCAGTATATTTAAATATAAGTGCAATTTCTCTTGAAACATCAGACCTTGCTGTTGAAAACTGTATATAGAGAGATTTAAAAATGCAGGCCCAAATGGTAATACAGATTTTTTTAAAAAAAAGAAAAGAAAAAGAAAAAGTGAATGTTTTTTGTTTGCATAGTTTATACTGTAACTTCATAAAAAAGGTTTTTAGTGTGTTTAGAATAAAGTGTACTGAACATTAAGTTTGGAACACTTCTGCTTTAGGGTGCCCTTGTCAATTAGATGTGTTAGCTAGAAAGTAATCCATATAAAACTGACTGAATCTGCATATAGTCTGCTTAGCTTGTGGCAAATGCCACTCTTAAGCAGAGGTTGGTGAAGCACTGCACTTCTGATCATCGTTTTCTTTTGGTGGAATGAAATTTGTGTAATACGTTTTGCTAAATACTGTTTAAAAATACTGCCGCAGGTTTCCCAAGGTTTGGCAGCTGCTGATCATTCAGGATCATAAAACTGTAGCCCAAAGCGTTACTTTTAGCTTGTGTTTATTTAGGGGATGCTGACTAAGCCATAACTTATTTATTGTACAGTGAAGTGATATTCTCCTTTTTAAAAAGAAAAACCACCACCCCCCGTCATAATTTAATCAACAAGTGGATTTGGACATTTCTGCTACTTTTATGCACCGTACTGCTTCAATTAATCCTGAGAATTAGTGGAATGTTTGGGACCTATTCAGTATAAATGTGGTGCTTACACTTCAGTTGAAGGGACCAGGGGCAAAGATACTTACCTGTCTATGCAGAGCTTCTTGCTTTAAACTAAAATTGAAAAGTTTTAAACCATCCAGGAAGGTCGTGTCATGGTTTTGTTTGGTCTTTTTTTTTAGAAAAGGGAAAAAACACATCCAGTTTCTATTGAAAAGAAAGAGCACTTTACATTCAGACTAAGTGAAACCTTGTGTGGATCATTCACATATAGCTGCTATAACTAACAAACCTGTTAGGGACTACTGTTTGATCTGCAAAGCTCTGTACAAGTGTACATCATGTAGACAATTTTCAGAAAATAATATTTGAAGCTTTAATGCAAACCGTAAGGCCTTGTTTGAAAATATTGTGAAGTGGAAATGTAACTTCCTCAAGATTTTTTTAAAATAAAGTATGTCAAATAAAAATGTCTTTATTAAACTCTTTGTTATTATAAGATAATGGCAACTCCCTAATAAAAGTTGGCAACTGGATTGTAGGTATGGGAAAGTTGATATCGTATTGCTTTCTGGCTGCATTTCAAAATGTGAATTGCATGAAAACAAAGTAAAGCAACTGATTTAATTAGCTGAAGAAGACAAATTTCCAAGACACATTCCAAACTTGCTTATTATTTTGCACTGATGATTATGCAACATTAATTGTGATTCCTACTTGTTTTTTAAATGTGTAGAAATAAACAAGTAAAATAATTAAAACACAAAATAATAATAATTAAGCACAATCACATACCCTCACAGCTCATAATTTCAGGGTTACCTGGAACAGTATCAAATGTAGCTATCAAATGCTTGAGTAAACAAGACAATTTAGCAATGAGAGAGAGGGAGGTGCATATACCCAATGAGGACATCCCACAAATGGGGAACTGCCACTGATAAGTCCCTGTAACACGTCAGTGCCGCTGAGCAGCAGCCTGCAGTGTTGCCACCAAGAAGACCTCCCTTGCCGATTATAGGGCCCAAGTTCACATTTTGGGAACTGCTCTTTTGGATCCTTGGGCCCTAAGTGGTTTATGGCTTCTGAACTGGACTCACTGGCAGCCAATGCAACACTTTCAGGGTCAGTGGTGCAAGATCTTGACAGGCTGCCTGCTACTTACCAATCCAGCAGTTGCATTCTGCACTTGCTGCAGCCTCCATCTTCAAGGGCAGTCCGATGCAGAATCCGTTACAGTAGTCCAGGTGGGTTGTCCCGAGAGCATGGGCAAATAAGGTCAGGCTACTGCACAGCTGTAGCTGACAAACCAGCCTAAGCTGGACACAAGTACTCCTAGCCACTTGAGATTTCAGTGCCAGTTGGAATCCGGTACTCCTAGACTGCACCCCTTTCATTCAGGTGGAATGCAACTTCCCCCAAAATAATAGGAACCCCAATTCCTGGACATGAGAATTAGCTATTCATAGTGTACCAGTCTTGTGGGGCAGGGAGGAAGCATATTCCTTCCTCGTTGGCCTGCCAGCCCCAAACCTACTGATTGGACCCATAAAAGAGATGTTCTTTGCAAGTTTGGGCTTGACTTGACCTGGAGACTCTTTCTAGATCCTTGGCCCTGCAATAAGGCCTTCTCTATGCACACTGCCAACTCCAAACAGTACCTCAAGCCAGTCCAACTATTTATGAAAGGATTTCTTTGTTTAGCTAGCCCATTTGGTTAGACATGCCCTGTCCCAGAACTCTCAACTCCTTCCCTTCTCGATTTGCTCAGATAAACCCCCTGGCTTGTCTTAAAGATTCTAATATGCAGTTTTATTTTCCCTTGCTCTCAATGCATAAAAGCTTTTGTTTGGTAGTCCCGGTTCTGACACTTATCTGAAATCATTTGCAAAGGATGATTACACATTTCCCCTTGTCCTATTAAGAGTTGGTTTTCAAGACAATGGATGTCCTGAATTGGTGCTGGTAATGTTTTTAAAAGGGCTAAATTTTGAGTTGATTTTTTTATATATAAAAGAGATCCTTTTATTTGATCAACATAAAAATTCCACAAAGATGAACGATTAACAGTGGGAACATACAGAGTTGGGGAAAGCTAATAGTGCTGTCCTGTCAAATGATTTGAGTACAGTATCGGATGAAGAAAGCCCATCTCACAAACTGATTGTTTCTTGAAGCTTTTCATAGATATGCTAGTTTTGTCATTAAAGCTTTCCCCCATATTTTTTCTTAACTAACTTGTTACGATTGAAGGGTTTTTCCTTTTACATATTTGGGCAATGCAGAGTTTGTCTCCAGTCAATTGGCTTGTTATATGCTGAAGAACTACATTTCTTATTTATTATAGCAGAGGAAACTGACCCTCCCATTTCCCCACTTGTGCAAAGCTGCAGCTGCAGCCTTACTTAGCTTTGGGAAAGCATGACGGCTCCGGCAGCACATTGGGGATAATGCTTGAGGGCTCTGGCATGGTTCTAGAATCTGCATCTTTCCCAAAGTTGGGCAAGTGCTTCGTGGGATTTGAGAAGGTGGTGGGAGGGCTCTCGAACATTGCCAGAGCCTTTGCACCTCCTTCCCAAAGCCAGGTAGGCAGACCACCACCTTGTGGGGGGTAGGAGGGGTTCGTTCCAGGTGTTCCTGGCTTTATTTTTTGTATGTGTACGGTGGAACATCTGTTGTCAAACGTAATCCATTCTGGAAGAACGTTTGACCTTCCAAAACATTCGACAACCGAGGCACAGTTGCCAGTCGGCAATTGCAATGGAGAAAATGGAGAAACGTGCCTCGGAAGCTGTTCAGCTGTTCAGCTTCCGAGGCACGTTCAAAAACTGAAGCATTCACTTCTGGGTTTTCAGCGTTTGGGTTCTGAATCGTTTGACTTCCGAATGCTCGAAAACCAAGGTTCTACTGTATATACATGAACCTCTGGAACTGAACTGTTGCGTAAGATATCTTAACATTGGGAGAGCATCGCAGAACAACTGATAAAGCGGAATGAAGTGCAGATAGGATGCAAGTGGCGCTGTGGGTTAAACCACAGAGCCTAGGGCTTGCTGATCAGAAGGTTGGCGGTTCGAATCCCCGCAATGGGGTGAGCTCCCATTGCTCGGTCCCTGCTCTTGCCCACCTGGCAGTTTGAAAGCACATCAAAAGTGCAAGTAGATAAATAGGTACCGTTCTGTTGGGAAGGTAAACGGCGTTTCCGTGCACTGCTCTGGTTCACCAGAAGCGGCTTTGTCATGCTGGCCACATGACCTGGAAGCTGTACGCCGGCTCCCTCGGCCAGTAACGCGAGATGAGCGCCGCAACCCCATAGACACGACTGGACCTAATGGTCAGGGGTCCTTTTACCTTTACCTTACTGCACTATTATTGCATCAATGACATGCCAAATAATATACCCACAAAGCCATCCTATTCTGGAGGGCTGCTTATAGCAAGTGTTCATGGAGGAAGAGGACAGATTTAAGTTTGGGGAGTGTGCTGTGAACTTTAAAGGCTCCCTCATCCCATGCAAGATGTTTCAAAATGAAACTCTTTAATCTCTTTAACTGAGGCACACCTGCACAATATTTTTAAAGCACTGTGATGTCACTTTAAGGATTAATCCTGGGAACTGTGTGCTGAGTGTTGTTAGGCGACCCCTATTTCCCTCACAAAATTGCAATTCTCAAAGTTCCCTGGCGGGAGTGTTAAAGCACTCTGGGAATTGGAGCTCTGTGAGGGGAATAGAGTTCTCCTGTTGACCCTAAGCCAGTGTTTTTCAACCTTTTTTGGGCAAGGGCACACTTATTTTATGAAAAAAATCACGAGGCACACCACCATTAGAAAATGTTAAAAAATTTAACTCTGTGCCTATATTGACTATATATAAAGTAATTCTCTTGAATAGGAATCAAATAAACACAATTTTTCCCACGGCACACCAGGCAACATCTCGCGGCACACTAGTGTGCCGCGGAACAGTGGTTGAAAAACACTGCCCTAAGCATCCTTAACAAAGCACAGTTTCCAGGATTCTTTGGGAGAATGCCACAACTATTAAAATGGTAGGATCGTGCTTTAAATCAGGCACCCCCAAACACAGCCCTCCAGCTGTTTTGGGACTACAATTCCCATCATCCCTGACCACTGGTCCTGTTAGCTAGGGATGATGGGAGTTGTAGTCCCAAAACAGCTGGAGGGCTGAGTTTGGGGGTGCCTACTTTAAATGTATAGCACCCCCATATAACTCAGCTGCTCTATAGTAGCTGCTCACACATAAGGGCTCCTCTTCAGATGTCTGGGCTTAATGCCTGGATATTGGGGCTAAATCAGCCACATGACACTGGGGCAAGACTGGTGTCACATCCTCATTCTTCCTGTGCCCGAGTGCCTCCATGTGAGTAACAACTGTGTGGAGAGCTTCTGTCTTCACTTCACACATCCAGTAATATTGGCTCAACAACCCCGTGAGATGCTTTTCTTTGCTGTTCTTCGGTCTTGCCAGTAGATGGTGACCATCGACCACGCAGCAAGTAAGGAAGAATGATTTTCATGCACAGCCATTCCTTCTGTCTAGCAGAGTTGCTGCTTTTTGGTATTTATTGCCGAGTGGAAGAGAGAAGCATATCTCAATCCTTCGGGACAAACAAACAAAACTGGCAATTTCCAAAGCAACCACTAATAATAATAATAATAATGTGTCTTTTAAGGTTTTTAAATAGTCTGTGGAGAAATCATAGCAACAAACAACAAAGTCTCCCCATATTTTATTTCATTTTTTAAAAGGCCTTTGTAGTAATACTGTAGCATTTCACTCATGATTAATTTTCAGAAGTTGACCAAGGAAACTTGACTTGATGGTTTTATGCTAGATAACAGAGTTGGGAAGGGAGGTGAAAATCCCACAACACTTGATAGATTGAAAGTTCCCATTTTCAAAGTTGATCAAAAGAATAATGCAATCCTATACATGTCTATGCATGACACACAGCCAGGAAACTCTGTGCATAGGACTATGCAGCTTTATAGTCTCTTCATTGGAGTCCAGGTTGAAAAAGGTTTTGTTTATTTCCCTGTTTATGGCTTTGTGTGTAGTATAAAAAGCGCCTGCGCAACCTCTAGTACAGGGGCAACCCTCCCAATTGTTGTTGGACTGTCACTGTGGTGACCACCCAAACATAGGGATTGCATAGAAGGAGTTAAAGGGAATTAGCCAGTTAAAACCTTAGGGGGCGGAGTTAGGAGGACTATATACACCCACCCTGGGGTTCTGAGAGGGGGGCTGCTGGTGTTGTTGGGAGGTTTGTGGAAGGGTGGCGGGGAGTTCTGAGAGGGGGCAGTGGAGATAGTTTGAGGGTAAGATAGAGGTAGTGAGGTCAGAGGAAGGGAGAGATAGTTGGGAACTGTAATGGATTAGAAGCTGTAGGTATAGGCCTGTATAGGAACTATTATTAAAGATAAAAAAAAAAACTATTCATTCGGAAACCACATGCTTATGTACTGAACTTCAATAAACACAGTTTGTTCCAACATTATCCCTGACTGAAGTGAGTGAAGCGATTACCAGGCACATATTGGTTGGTGGCAGCGTGTAATTAACTAATGGTTGGTGCAGGTACAAACGGACCGTCAAACGTCTTGGGGTTCTGTGCAGGTGAAGTGAACCGCCACAATCACCCATCAGCCCCAGTGAACATGGCCTGTGGTTGGGAATAATGGAAAGTAGTTCATGAACATCTGAGGGAGTCACACTGATTATCCTTGCTCTTGTACAACCACCACTAGGGGCAGATGGGGATTGTCAAGCCCATCTAGGAGAAGGAAAACTATGGATCCTAAACCTCCACTGCCTTGTGGGATATCTTTGGGAGAAGAAAAGGCTAAGGCGTAAACCCTACACAAATCCTGACACCACCTTCTGGCAACTCCTGCAGCCAAGCTGGTGCCAAATGTATTGCTCTGCTTTCCTTTGGACCACATCAGCGAGACCGAAAGAGGGGTCTTGTTGTCTGCCAGTCCAGGACCTCCATGCACGCTGCCCAGGCTTGTGCCCTGGTGAGGTCACTTCAGTGCTGCTAACACAACAGTTTGACTTCACCCCTAGAAGTGTCTATTGTCTCTCAAGATGGACAAATGCCAACAACACAGTAAAAGCACCACATTTGGAATCCCATATCATACCAACCAATGAGATCCATGGGCTCTTTCAGTTAAACTGAGCTCTGCTCCCCATCCGCCCCAGCCTAATCTGCAGCATCTTCTCCAGGGACCCAAGCAGGTGAAGAGCTACCTGCTTTCTTTGTGACAGCCCAGAGACAGCCTCACAGTCCCACTGTGCATTATAGTGGTACCTCAGGTTACAAACACCTCGACTTACAAACACATTGGGTTACAGACTCTGCTAACCCGGAAGTAGTACCTTGGGCTAAGAACTTTACCTCAGGATGAGAACAGAAATCGTGCAGCGGCAGCGGGAGGCCCCATTAGCTAAAGTGGTACCTCAGGTTAAGAACAGTTTCAGGTTAAGAACAGACCTCCGGAACGAATTAAGTTTGTAACCAGAGGTAGGCTACCATTGTAACTCTTTAACAAACCATAGGGTGGCTTTTCTAACATCGATCTTTCATTTCATCTGGCTGCTTTTATCCACCAAACTATTTGATTGCCTTGGGGCCAAATTTCACTGTCTGCTTAATGTGTAAGGTACAGCCGTTTTGTCTTGTTTTTCTTTAAGTGTGTGTGTATGTGATCATTTTCATGCTTGACACACCCAGGGTGGGGAGGGCACAGCCATTAAGATTGCGAGACCAAAGAACTAGGACTATTAATATTTAGAGAGAAAAAACTGCTGTAAACAGCTGTGAAGACTATGGGAGAAAATAGGAAACACATCAAACTAACCAAACAGCCAACAAATTCCTGGCATCAAATCAAGTGTCCTTATCAAACAAAACAGCCGACCTGCTCAGGGCAAACCCAATTCTTGACCCACATCTGATGTCAAGCCAACTTCTTTACTTTTTGTTGTTGTTCTAAATGTGGTTGGCAGGATTCATTTGTCCCGATCTCCCTGTAATACAATGTTTGGATCTAAACGCGCCAAAAGCGGAAAGAGTAATAGGGCTTTTTGCATGCTATAAACCCTGAGGCCTTCTCTGTGCCCCCACCTGGATTATCTCTCTCATCTCAAATGCATTGGCACCTGATGAGGTTGCTCTCTTGAACCTGCCTCTTTCTCTATTGTTACACACATTGGAAAATTGGAGGGATAACCTCTGTGATCTTGTTTTCCTGCATGAATGCAACACCTATGTTTAATTTATTATTCTTTGGCTATTGCCGTTGCTTCTGAATGTGACTTGAATATTTCGCGCCACAGTATTTAAAATAGTCTTGATGTACTTAATGGCTTCTTGCTTTTCTTAAATACAGAAATAATTATTGTCATTCCTGATTGGCATGCTATCTTATGCTGAACTAGGAAATGGTAAACAAAGTTGGAGTTCTTATTACAAAATACACTGAAATAAATATAATTAAGAACTCTGGCCAGAAGTTTCAACCAGGAAACTAGGAAATGGAACTTAATTTAAAACAACCACTGTCTCCTTAAACTGTGTATCTTTTCTGCACTTTACCTTTATATAAGACCTTTTAGTGCCTATGTTAAAAAGTTTAAATGTCAGGAACTTTTCTTTTTTTACAATTTTTATTAAATTTTCTGTTTTCAATTTCAAGTACTCATTTTAAATCCTTAAGATACCAATGACTTCCCTTCTTCTCTTTCCACGGTTCATTTTACATCTCTTAAATTCCTGTATATTTTACAAAAACTATACCAATCAGTTTTCCATTATTGCATCCATCAAAACTTGTTTACACTGTTGAATTTATCTTAATGCTGCCAGTGTTTTCAGCCGTATACAGTTATCTTCCATATATTCAATAAACATTTTCCAATCTTCTCTAAACACATGTTCTTCTTGTTCTCTTATTCCATATGTTAAGTTTGCAAGTTGTGCATATATTGTCAACTTAAGTTGCCATTCTTCTTTGGTTGGGCTATGGCAATATCAGGAACTTTTCTATCCTCTGTTATCACAGACCCTCCTAAGTGTCCCTATTTTCCAGGGACAGTCCCGGATTTACAGAAGGCATCCCAGTTTCTGGTTTGAACCCTGAATGTCCCAGTTTTTCCTTAGGACTTCCCTATTACAATTGGAGAAATGTTGGAGGGTATGGTAGGATGTCCCTATTTTCATTGGAGGGTATGGAGTCATGTGACTCCCGAGCCAAGGAGATAAGTAACTAACTTCTCTGGTACCATAAACAAAATGTCTTAGGAGGAATTTTATTTTTCTAAAGCTCTAGTGAACTCAGAGAAGAAACACTAGGGGGCACTTTAGTCCATATACGAAACATTTTTTCTGTCTCAGCAGTGCCTTTCTTAGTATAAGTGGAAGTGCAAGCACAATTTCTTGCCACAATTTCTGAATGCAGTTCATTTCAGTTTCTGCAGATGTAAAAGGCACAAAGCTGAAATACCTATCAAGAAGAGTCAGACTGAAGTATTTCTATGGAACAGGGGTCCAGCATCCTCTTTATCTGCTGATATTTTAGGAGGATTTTGATATTTTAAAATATTCACAAATTTAAAACCACTAAGTAGAAATGAGGTTACTAGAAAAATGGCCATGAGGGGAAAAAAAGAGAAGGAGGATTGACACATAGCTGGCTGAAAACTCCTGACTAGATTTCCCCCTAAAATATTGGCACAAAGGCTGACATTGGGTTATAATAATAATAATTTATTATTTATACCCTGCCCATCTGGCTGGGTTTCCCCAGCTACTCTAGGCAGCTCCCAACAGAATATTAAAAACATGATAAAACATCAAACACTAAAAACTTCCCTAAACCTTCAGATGTCTTCTAAAAGTCAGATAGTTGTTTATTTCCTTCACATCTGATGGGAGGGTGTTCCACAGGGTGGGCACCACTACCGAGAAGGCCCTCTGCCTGGTTCCCTGTAACTTTACTTCTCGCAGTGAGGGAACCACCAGGAGGCCCTTGGCGCTGGGCCTCAGTGTCCGGGCTGAACGATGGGGGCAGAGACGCTCCTTCAGGTATACTGGGCCGAGGCTGTTTAGGACTTTAAAGGTCAGCACCAACACTTCGTTGTACCCAATGAAGTCATTGTGCTCATGGAATGGAGGGTTAGGGTTGAGTGAAGTCTCAGAGCAGATTTGGGGGTGGGGACATGGAAGGGAAGTTTGTTTGTCTTATTACATTTATATTCCACCTTTCCTCCAAGGCACTCAAGATGGTGTACATGGTTCCTCCACATTTTATCCTCCCAACAATTCTGTAAGATAGGTTAGGCTGAGTGACTGTGACTGGCCCAAGGTCAGTTTCATGCCTGTGCGGAGATTTGAACCCTGGTCTCCCAGCTTCTCACTTTAACACTCTAACCATTATATACCACACATTGTGTGAACACTTTGACTTCATTAGATACAACCTGTTGTCTTGGTTGTGGGGTTGCCCCTATCCGGCAATAGGAAACGGGGTCGAGAACTGGGTCTTGCACTCCACATGTAAGTGGGTGGAAACCCTTTCACCTGGCCTTAGGAAATGGTGCAAATAGTTGTCCTATCCTAAGCAGAGCTGTGCACACCCATTGAAGAAGTGGCTGGCGATGTTGGCTGTGAAAGCACCAATCACATAATGAGGAATTAATGTAGGAAGAAACTATCCAGGCACTTTCCATCCATCAACAGATTGACACCGCAACCAAAGCTTAGAGAACTGACCTCTTTTTCAGGGAGATTCTGTATGTAACCTGATACAGAAGTCAGCACTGTACCCGGCCCTATATATTCAGATATAATAGTTAAAGGATGCTCAATATTTCATTTAGACCAATATAACATGTTTGCAGAGGTACTGCAAGACTATAAATTCTCAGAGGACAGTAATTAAAAATGGTTGGAATTTTTTTTATCAGTTCGTAGCTGGAAAAATTAGCAGCAAGAACCACCTTCTTCAACTGACTAGGTACTTGACATCCATCTTCCATTAGTGATATTAAATTAACGGAAGCTGATTTGCCAGCAGTTCACTTGCTGAGTCAAGACTCTGAGAGTTCAGTTTAAGCTTCCTTGCAAGGGATTTTGCATTGCGGTACTAAAACTCAGTCAGCTTAATCTAAAAAACCGCTTCATCTGAAGGACGTGCAGCCAAGCCTAGGCTCACACACTGAAATCAACAGCACGGAGGCAGTGCCTCCTCGATAAGAACCAACCACAGGTTAGCATTTGCGCAATACTTCCACAAGTCCCACATCTGGCAAAAATGTTGGATGGCAGAGGGATTGCTGTATAGCGTCCTGTGAAACAGAGTTTATTCTGTGATGCTATGGTCTGTACTTCTGAAATGTCTGAAATCTAAAACGTCAGATGCTTTTTGAAAAAACAACAACAACGTGTCGTGTTGGGGAGAGGGAATTATTGGGCTGTTTTTGTTTTTATTTTTGTTATGTAATTTGTGCTTTTATATTGTGCTTTTATGTTGTGAACCGCCCTGTGGCTTCGGGTAAAGGGTGGTATAGAAATTTAATAAATAACAGCAGCAGTAAAAACTTGAATGGCTCTTTCCTCCTAATAATGGAGCCAATCAAATTTGAAAGTTTTCCTGCTGAAGCACCATGTGAAATGAATACAAGCCCACATGGCTGATCTGTGCCACTCTGAAGCCTGCTGCATGTATTACTTACATGAAGGGGCTCTACCTGCCAAAAAAGGAAGTGGGGCCCTGATTCCTGGTCCCATCCCCAATCTGCCATGCTGGGCTGGTCCTGGTCTTCGACATCCACATGTTAAGTGTCGATGACTATAGCTGCTCATACCCAAGTGCTCCATGCAATCAGTATCCCAGTTGCATTGAACATTTAAAGGTGAGGAGTAGCTCACACATAGATGCCCTGTGGTGAGTATGTGGAATTCCACCCTTACAAGTGATTTTGAGGTGGGCCAGGAGATGCACCCAATTCCCTTCCATCATGCAGAGCCCCCAGTAGAGTATGAAGGGGACTTGAGGGATAACCTAAATCTGCCAATCTAGGCATTATGTCTCTGAATAGCATCTGGGGGGACAACAGAGGGATCTCGTCCCCTCCAAGGGGGATGCCCCAATAGTCTATGGCCTGTAGAAGGCCTCACAGGGCTTACTCATAGCTGCGGCAGGCCCCGTTCGGCCTCCCTGCAGCCACAATGGGCCTCATGGCCTCCTGTGGCTGCATGACATCACCTCACACACTGCCACTGGGTCCCCTCAAATTTGGGTGGAAGACGGTGCCTGTGGACATTTTGTAAGCCACTGTGAGAAGAGGATGTTGGACTAGATTGGCCATTGGCCTGATCCAGCAGGCTCATCTTGTGTTCTTAGATGGTTCCTTCACCTCACACGTTTCTGGGTTCAGTGAAATTAGAAGCATGGGAAGCCGCTGGCTGGATTCAAACAAAACCCGGACTTCCTGCCCTTTCATCCTTTTCATCTTCATCTTGTTTTGATTCACATGACTATGTCAATTCCTGGCCCGTTTCCATTAGTGCGATATGCACAATGCTTTTCTAGATAGATCCTGGATGACTGTGGCAAAGCTGTAACTGACAATACTAAGTCAATAGACTCGTGACTCAGCCATTCAAACACTGTCTCACTGAGCGGCATGGAAGGAAGGAAGAAACGTCACCTTTGGTCTATAAAGAGCTTACACTGGTCCCAGTTACAAGTATTCCCACATAACAGCATTGTTTGTGGTTTGACCTGAATGGTAGACCTTGCTTTCCCCCCTCCTGTAATGGGGACCATTCTAGTTTTCCAAAATAGCTCAGAGACACCAATTCTCGGCTGCTATAAGGTTTTTGTTTGCATTACAACACAATGGTAGCCATGGCTGTCTGTGGAACAGCACTTCTTTACGCAGATATGTAATTCATTCCTTTGGAGCGTTACTGAAAAGGAACATCATAATACAAAGCAATCTCTCTGCGGCTTTCTCCCAAGTGAGACGGGACTACTGCTGATCGTGATTAGTTCCCTTTGTGTGCCACGTTGAAATCAACACAACCTGGTCCATTAACTCTGTGAGAACTCTTCTTTATTGAGTCGCCTTCCTTTCAGCTGTGGGGACCACAAAACTCCCCAACAACCTGGCATTCAAATAAAAGTGAGGTTTCGATGGAGCTGTGGCAATGTTGAGCAGCAGAACTTGTGGGCAAAGTGCATTTAATTGTAATAGGAGACCATGTGGATTGAAAAATTCAAAGAAATGGAATGAGAAGAAAAGCAGAACAGAAATGCAAAACAGCAGTGACTTTTGCTATAACAATTTAGCCCTGTTCATTGTAATTATAGCTCCCAATCTGTCCCCTGTCCAGTTCATAAAACTTACTGGGATGATGCATCCCGTCTCCTGAACCAGGCAATTCCCATAAAGCGCGACAATATGGCTTCAGGCATGTGAATGTACACATGTTGGACTGGTTACCATAATAGTTCCCAATTTTTTTAGAGGGTGAATAATATCATAAACTGATTCTCTGTGTCCAAGGCCTCATAGGCAGGATATCTGCGATAGAAGGGAGGGATACAACATCACTTCTCCAACACAGGAAGGGATTTGATAAGCTGGTAGTGTATGAACCCATCTCCATAATTTGACAGATAGATGATAGATAGATCATCTATCTATCTATCTATCTATCTATCTATCTATCTATCTATCTATCTATATCATCTATCTTTTTATACAGTTTTCATTTATTTTTGTTCTCTGGATAGCTAACAAAGTAGTTAGAAACAATAAAAAGTACAATAAAAATAGAAAATAGAATTAAGCACACAAACTACCACAACAAACTAAAATAGCTACAGACAATAAAATTAAAAGGGATATACCTTTTCGCTTAGGTGAACTTAACTACTTGGGATAAACCAGGGTTGGGTGTTAGCAGTATATTGTTGCATGCCACCCCAATCTCTACAGCAGTTTGAGATTTCATGGGTTCTAGGTGCTTACCCAAGGTCCATGCTTCCTTTGGAAATGAGGCACAACCGAGTCTGTGGTGTCTTTATGATAGATGGTTTATTTGCACATATATCCAAGCTGCATCTAGATGGAGAGAGTTCATAGCATTCACATCTCAAAAAGGTCCTGTTCCTCCCATTGCTGCGGCCTCGGATTCCAAGAGACCCCAAACATCATGCCTGACCTTCTCTGCAGCATAAAACAGACTGTGTGCCTCATGCTCTGTCGTCCCCCCCTCCAGTTTGCAAAAGGGACACTTTTTCCTGTTTGATTATTTCAGGCCCACAGTATTTCTGAAACATCTCCTTCCCGACTCTGGTATTGCCTTTGCTAACTATGCCCCATTTGTGTCTGGCACAGCCTCTGCTTTGCTGATATCCAGTCTTGGTTTCTTAATTGTTTATCTGCCAGGGGATTCCCCTTCTGGAAAGAAAAAACCAGGGTTAGCCTTTATTTTTACACTGCTAAATTAAGGAGTGGGGATTTGGCAACAAGGAATTTACGTGAGTCAGGACACCACACACACCTGTAACATTACATTGTCTTGAAGCCTTTTGCCCTGAAGAGAGGAACAGCATGTCCCACCTATGTCTCTGATGCTGCTCCATTTATCTCAGATGAGAGGAGGGTCACTGGAGAAGAAAGACGTCTGTGAAGTTTACAAGTGTAGATGCTCAACAACATGTTCTCCCCACAAGTCCACTCATCTATTCATGCAAGAGAAGAGACACAGAGCAGCATTTAATGGGTTCATGTGGCAGCAGTCTTGCTTTATGGATTGAAGAGAGGGGCAATTTTAACACTGTTTAATTTGCAGTAAAAACCAGTTTATTTGCTACCTGCCAGCACAATCAGATGTGTCTACTGATACCCAAATCCATAAATTATGCCCCTGAGAGGAGGTGAAGGGAAAGCTAACAACCCCCAGAATAGATGATGGTGTGATTTGAAAGATAAAGCTTTATCTCCCCCACCCCCAGTTTATGAATAATTTTTATTGGATATGGGATGAGCCAAATAAAATGTTGAAATAGATGTTTGGAGGTAAAACTTCAAGCATTTGGGCACAGTCACAAAGACCTCTTAAGATTGATAACTATTAAATGAATATTATCGCCACAGGCATTTATTTAGCTGAATGTTGCTATAATTAATTCTAGGTGCACACAGGCAGATAAAAGTGGGAGAGTTGGATAAAAACCAGCCAGATGCAAGACTTTTGAAACATAGATTGGCACAGATCTTTAAAAAGAATTTGAAAATTAATAGTTCGTGACTGCTTGCAGTCTGTAATTATGTTAGGGAGACCTCTGTATCCTGGGCTCAGCACTAAGCTGTTCAGCTGGGGCTTCCTCCAAAACTAGCTTTGAATAAATCCCCAACTATGTTGGGCTACCTGTTTTGTGTCATCAGCCACGGAGTCGACTTCAGATATCGGTGGGTAAGAAACTAACCAACTTTACACACAGTTAGTGATGCATAACCTTCTCCTATTTGTTCCCAGATGCTGCAGGCATCACTGCTGAACAAGACCCAGTGGGCAGCCACTAGGAGCAGAATGTTTTCAACAATGGCACCCATGTTGGGTATCCCTAAAGATGATCACCAGGCCTTGACTTTTTATTCATTCAGGCATCTGTTCCAGAAGGTTTGTACCCAATCACAACACCACCTCAACCATGTCTACACTGGAGGAAGTCCTGTTGAATTCAATGGGGCTTCTTCTCAGGTGAGGATTGCGGAGTTACCGTATTTTTTGCTCCATAAGACGCACTTTTTTCCTCCTGAAAAGTAAGGGGAAATACCTGTGCGTCTTATGGAGCGAATGGTGGTCCCTGGAGCTGAATTGCCCAGGGGCCAAAAGCAGATTGTGCTTTTTATTTTACAAAGAGAAAGGGGAGTGTTGAAAGGACCCCCCTCAGCAGCTGATCAGCAAGAGATCGGGAGAGAGATAAGAGTCCCCGCTCCCTTTCAGCCCCGCCCTCCTTTGTTGAATGTGCTGCAGAGGGAGGTTGTTTGTTTCCCCAGGACATGTGACTGGCTGATTAGATTATCTGTCTGCAAACAGTAGAAATGGCTCCCTTTCCTTAAGATTTTTTCAGAAATGTGAGTTAAACCCCATAAAAATGGGGCTTTTCCTCTTTGCTTTTCCCCCTTTGCAAAAGGAGCTTTGCTTTTCCCCCTTTGCAAAAAAAGCTGCAAAACCTTTAGCTGATCCTAAAAAAAACAAAAAACCAGGGCTTTTCCCTTTGCAAAAAAGCTGCAAAACCTTTAGCTGATCCTCAAAAAACAAAAAAACCCAGGGCTTTTCCCTTTGCAAAAAAGCTGCAAAACCTTTAGCTGATCCTTAAAAAAGGCCTTTTGCCTTTGCAAAAACAGCTGCAAAACTTTTAGCTGATCCTTAAAAAAACAACAAGAACAACACCCAGGGCTTTTAGAGGAGGAAAACCAGAAAAATATTTTTTCCCTTGTTTCCTCCTCTAAAAATGAGGTGCGCCCTATGGTCCGGTGCGTCCAATGGAGCGAAAAATACGGTAGTAGTCTTAGACGTTGATATTTTAGCCCTTTTGCCACCCACCAGAAGGATGCTGAACACTTCCGTTGCATGTGTGTTTTTTAATGGCATTGTTGTTTTATTACTTCTGCTGCTTTGTGAAGAAAAGACGATGCAAGTTACTAAAATAAAAGCAAAAAAACAAAAACAAAAAACACTTCACAGGCCTGAAGTTGTCCCTCTAAAAATATACATGGTGTTTTGGGCTAACTGCTAGGGGTGGGCAGAGGATCTGTATGCAGGCTGAATAAAAAGGGCTGGCCTAGAGACCGCTATTCTCCACACAGAGTTACGATTTTCAGAGTGATTTAACAATCAACCCCTCATCCCAGGGAACTCTAGGAATTATAGTTAAGTGAGGGGAAGGTGGGGGCTCTTAACAACTCTCAGCAGCCATAACGAACTACAGTTACCAGGATGCCTTGGGGGAAGCTGTTATTATAAAGTGATATGACAGACCCTCCAAGTGTCCCTATTTTCCAGGGACTGTCCCGGATTTACAGAAGCTGTCCCGGTTTCTGATTTGATCCCGTTTTTCCTTAGGACATCCCTATTTTCATCGGATACATGTTGGAGGGTATGGAGTTATGTGACCCCCTGAGCTAAAGAGATAAGTAACCATACCATCTTCAGAAGATATCTGAAGGCAGCCCTGTATAGGGAAGTTTTTAAAAAATGTTTAATGTTTTATTTTTATATATATACTGGAAGCAGCCCAGAATGGCAGGGGTAACCCAGTCAGATGGGCAGGGTATAAATAATAAAGTTGTTGTTGTTTAATAGGATGTCCCTATTTTCATCGGAGAAATGTTGGAAGGCATGCTATGATACTGCTTTAGGTGTATGAAGTGGGTGTGGCCTTAGCCACAGTGGGCAAAAGTAACAGACCTGGTGAGGGGAAGGAAGAAAACCTTCATAAAACAATAAGTGTAACTATGTGAAGCGAGTGGTTGAAGTATCCAACAGAGAATTCTAAACATTATCAAACTGGTTTCAGGGATTCTTTGGAAGTTGCCATCACAATTCAACTGGGACCAAACTGTTGCAAATTGTAATATTGCTATATCTACCATCACAACCTGAGGCCATAATCCTTTTTTTATTTTAAGTTTTTATACTCTTCAAGTTTATACATTGCATTTGTTTTACAATTAATTTAACATTTCAAAGTTTGACTTTCTTCCTGCTCTTTCTGTGGTTCCTTAAATTAATTTTTAATGTCTTCTGCATATCCAAATTCATTTAATTATCTACTTTAAATATATACTCTTATGAAACTGCAGGTTATTACAATGATCCTGCTAATGTTTTTATATGTTTGCAATTTATCTGTAAATATTCAATAAACCAAATCCATTCTTTGAAAAACGTTTGTTATCTTGATTTCTTATTCTTCCAGTAAGTTTTGCCATTTCTGAATATTCCATAAGTTTTTGTATCCATTCTTCCTTTGCTGGGACTTCTGCTTCTTTCCATTTTTGGGCAAGAAGCCATAATCCTAAAAATATTTACTTTGGGAATAAATCCTTTGAAAATCATTGAATTTTTCTTCTATTAAAATAAGTTTAGAATTGGAGTGAATGCTTTGGGGTTGTTGTGTTTTGTTTTGTTTTTTAAAAAGGCAAAAATGAGCATGCACTGTCACTGGTGGAGGAGAAGGAAGAAGAAGAGGAGGAGTTTGGATTTGATATCCCACTTTATTACTACCCGAAGGAGTCTCAAAGTGGCTAACATTCTCCTTTCCCTTCCTCCACCACACCAAACACTCTGTGAGGTGAGTGAGGCTGAGAGACTTCAGTATTTAAGGGACCGCCTCTCCTGGTATGTCCCATGTAGGACCTTAAGGTCCTCAAGTGATAATCTTTTGGAGGTCCCGAGCAACAAAGACGTTAGGTTGGCCTCAACTAGGGCCAGGGCCTTCTCAATATTGGCCCCGACTTGGTGGAACAGCCTATCACGGGAGACCAGGGCCCTGCGGGATTTGGCATCTTTCCGCAGGGCCTGCAAGACGGAGCTGTTCCACCTGGCCTTTGGGTTGGTTTCTGTTTAATATTTATGCTTCATCTTTTATTGGTGGGTTATTTTGAAATTGAGACCTGCAGTTTTAATTGAATTTTAAATTTGTATTTTAATCTGTTATTTTAAATTGATCGTTTTTATGTTTTTTGTTGTGATTTTAATTGATGTTAGCCGCCCTGAGCCCGGTTCTCTGGCTGGGAAGGGCGGGGTATAAATAAAATTATTATTATTATTATTATTATAAGTGTGACTAGCCCAAGGTCACCCAGCAGCTGCATGTGGAGGAGCAGAGACGCGAACCCAGTTCCCCAGATTACGAGTCTACCACTCTTAACCACACTTGTGGATGTGGGGGGTGCGGTGTCAGCCGTGAGGGCAGGTGACATCACTGCGCCACCCCCCCACAAACCTGCGCGGATGGCGTCCCCGGACGCTTGCTGCATGGGCGGCAGGCCGCTAGGAACGATGCCGCGAGCGGCTATTAGGGCCTCTCCCGGTGCTTGTCATGTGGGCGACTAGCCCTGTCCCTGTGGGCTGGCAAGTCCCGCCCCCACACCACTCTGGGTGCCGGGGCAGGTAGCTCCGCCCCTGTGCCCGTGTATTCCAATGGCATAATAATTTACTCAACTGAGAGGAAATTGATTTGAAGCTCTAGGCCCACAGAATGAGAGAGAGAGAGGCAAGTACTTCTGAGGATAACAGTTAATATTTTCCAAAAACCCAAACTCTGGCCACCAGCCAGGATTTGTTTTGCTTGATCAAAGTGCTCCGTTCCCATGTGGCACAGTATTAACATGGAATGCAATTAAGAGGGAAGCCGAATTTGTTCAGAGGCGGTTCAAATCTGGAAATATTTTTGGCATTTACCCCCCAAAAGGGATATGAAATCCCATACCATTGCACTGATTGTTCTAAACTGTGAAGGATTAGCACTCAGTTTGAAGTGGTGTTCCAGTCACTGGATTTCTTATTTGGTTACTGGAATGTGAAGTGCGATGGCAAAGAAGCCTTGAGCAAGAACAAAGTGCTCTACATGAAGAACCTTGCAGGCTTCAGCACTAACCCAATAAGTGCTGATCATCCCTCTTAGCTCTGGGTGGCAATTTGCAAGCAGAGGGCAGGAATCCAAGATGATTCTGTGCAAAGAAGGGCCTCTAGAAACCAGACACCAAAAAAATTATTGCTCCATTAAATATTGGGGCGAGGTCAGCATACCACATACTATCCTCAAGGCACACAAAAATGGAGGTGAGAGGAGCTCGCTGTGGTGTTTGTGTGTAGCATCCTCAAACAACTTGTTGCCTCAAATGAGACAGACTGGTTTCTGCAAACCTGAACTGTCACTTCTTCACCAGGTTAGTTATATGCAGTGCTTTTTTTCTGGGGGTACGCAGGGGTATGCATACCCCTAAACATTTTGTGAATCTAAGATTGGCCTCATTGAGGGGCAGTATTTCAAGATGAGGAGGTGGCACTGTGGGTTTGCTGATCAGAAGGTTGGCGGTTCGAATCCCCGCGACGGGGTGAGCTCCCGTTGTTCAGTCCCAGCTCCTGCCAACCTACCAGTTCGAAAGCATGTCAAAGTGCAAGTAGATAAATAGGTACCACTCTGTTGGGAAGGTAAACGGCGTTTCCGTGCGCTGCTCTGGTTTGCCAGAAGCAGCTTAGTCATGCTGGCCACATGACCCGGAAGCTGTACGCCAGCTCCCTCAGCCAGTAAAGCGAGATGAGTGCAGCAACCCCAGAGTCATCCGTGACTGGACCTAATGGTCAGGGGTCCCTTTACCTTTACCTAGGAAAATGAGAGTACCCCCTAAACATTTTTTAAAGGAAAAAAGCACTGGTTATATGTACTTTTCAGAGGACAAAGTGCTCCCACTGCGCCCAAACTACATATTATGTATAAAAACATTGACCAGAAACCCTCATGGCAACTTCTGGTACAGGAAAAGCCATTTCCAGGGAGAACAACTGTGTTTGTTTGTTTGTTTGTTTGTGTGTGAGTGAGTGAGTGAGTGAGTGAGAGAGAGAGAGAGAGAAAGAGGGAGACGGAGGGAATGGGTTTGTGTTCACAACCCCTTTTGTGCTCATTTCTCCTTTCTGAATCATATTCTCAACAGATATTCTACCACCTTCTTTAACATGCATACCTGGAGGCAACTGGAGTTTCCCCTCAACATCTGATCAGATAGATCAGAGAAGTTAAAATTATTTTAAGATTCTGTTAAGCTGAATTGGGACGTGTATCTCTACTATTAGCTTATAATGTGGAAATTCATTAGTGTCCGCTGTAAATTTTAACTAAAGTTGATGGAGTAAAAGGAAGGCACCCATCACTTAGAATCACAATTGACTTAGAAAATTAAATGTACACTATGCTAGCAGCATTCTTTTTAAGTGACTAATCTGTTTTGTTTAATTGAATTATCACCGACAAGGAAGTAATCATTCTTACTTGTGTATGTCACTCTGCTGTTTTAACAGTTTAGGTGACTCATTCAGAAGAAATAGAGCAAGAGATATCCATTTAATATCGTCTCATTCAGCTGTAGCTGAAAGCCATTTGAGTTTCCTAATTTGGAAAATTGTTAGGGAGGGGGAGAGCGTCATCTCCACTTCACTGTTGTCCTTGAAGGGGGTTGCAATGAGAGCTGATCACTTAGCAAAAAATAATCACCCATCCTCTGAGCTAGTGCCAACTCTGTAGGGTGATAATAATTATCACGTTATTTAAAAGTGTTGAGGTTGTTTGCCGCAACTCAAGTTTGTATCTTTAGCAGATAGACTATGAAGAAATAACACAGCAAGTGGATCTAAGACCTGCCCTAGCATTTTACGGAAGTGCTAACATAATATTTACAGTGTGCGCTTGCAAGTGGTACTTGCCATTGTTTCACGATAAATATGGCTAGGGTGCACTGATGCACTAGATAACCGGACTCTTAAATCTCGGTAACAGTTATACAGAAGAGGAAATTCCAGCAGACCAGCTTCTTAGAGAACAAATGCTTTTAGGGGGGCGGGTTGGGGGTGGACTCAGAAAAGCTGCATCTGTTAAAATTCCTATTTTTGCGGGTCAAACTAGACTTTGCATAGCCTTAGTTAGCAGCAGAGTTCACTTGCCAATATTTTCCTTTAGGACCATGGGCCGTTAAGAAGGAAAGCAACTTCATTTTATATTCTTTTGCCTATCTTACAAATCAGAGTTTTAGCTAGAAATCATGATATCATGGATTTGTTAGCTTGCTTTTAAGCTAAATCATCCCATGAACTACTGTTTTCGTGAAGACACGCGTTGCCAGTTGAATTGTATTTCATATAATCTTAGAGTTGGAAGGTCTCCTGCAGGTTGTGCTGGCAAACCAGTTTCTTATGGCAAGAGACCCTAACTCTATGATGCATGGCAGATACTCATCTATTTATTTTTCTAAAAAAATCATCCATAGTAAGTTTGTACACCTCCCTAGCTAGTTTGTTCCATGCCTGTCATGTTTCCTTGTCAAATAAGTCAATCACACATTTTTGTTTTGTTTTTAGATTTAGATGACATCTCATCTTTGTTTTGTTTCCCCTTTACTGTCTCTGTCTCTTTTCGGTGACACAATGTAGTTGCAGTACAAATTTTTATTTCTGCTCTTTCTCTGTGCAGGAGCCAATAACTCAGCAGGAAAATGTAGCCACCTTTTCTTTATTGTTCTCTGGAGCTTTTGCACAGCTATCATAGCTGTTTTGTCTAACTTCCTTATTGCTAATAGTACAGCAGGTACTAGAGCTGTACCACAAGAATTGGCTTGTACCACTGTCCATAGTGCTGGGAAGCAACCTAATTTGTTTCAGATCCACTCTACGTCTTCCTGACTCGTTATACAAAACCAAATTAAATCTATTGAATCTGAAGTTCTGCTCTTCTATTCCCTATACTGAATGTAAAATGGTTATACCTTTTTTCTGATTTGAGCTGAAAGTTTGAAAACTTAAAACAAAACCAACGTGAACTGGGGGGAGGGGAGGAGAATGAAAACAATTTGACCAAAGGGTTGATTTTTAATTGTTTGTTAGAAAGAGATTGGGAAGGAAGCCAACAGTTCACCATTCTTCTCAATTTTTCTAGCCAGATAGTTGGAAGAGAACAATGACCATGAAAAACAAACCTATTTACTTCAGCATCCCCCCCCCCCCAAATCACTGTGATTGGAGCATCCTGGAGAAGACACTCCTAGTGATTTAAACCTAGACCTGTCTATCAAAGTGAAATATTTCCCCACTTCTCCCCCCCTCCCCGCTGATCCACTTTGAGTTGCCTTGTTAATTGTGAAATCCAACTCTGGCATGGGAAAACTTCACCCCTGTACACCTCGTAATTTGCACTGCACACTCTGTTATGAAAACTTCCCGCGGGGGCAAGTTGAGAGACTGACCCCCAAGGCAGACGAAGCCTCCATGCCCTCTGGCTACTGGAGTCCAGGGGCACAAAGATAATATGCGATTGTTCCCCAGTTTGAAAACAACACACACATAAGCCTTTAAGGCTAAAACCTACTTTATTGTAGATAAAATGCAGAATATCTCTCTCTACGTAGCAAGCTCATATATTCAGAGCTGTGCATAATACGTCCAGCACGCTTCATGCAGAACTGAAAGTAAAGTACATCAGTAAATTACAATGACATCACATGTGTGGGAAGACTGTTGGATTTCCCACAGGGTGAAACATGACTCTTAGTCAGGAGACCTCGCTTCTTGCAGCTCGGCTTGTACTAATATCACAACACACTCAGCTGATGCACTCGTCTTCCAGATATATTGTGCAATATTATCCAAGGGACGTCAGCTGCGTTCAGCCAAACAAAGTTGTCAGCCACTTCATAAGGTCCCTCCCAGCCCAGCAGAATAGTGGTCACTGACACATTGCCCTAGTGGTCTACCCTCACAGATACGAGGGCATTTGCATGGTAATAGATGAGAGGTCTCTTTTCTGTGGACCTTTGCTTATTGGATTCAGAATCCATGCAGGTATTGACAACTTAATAGATTTCTTTTCTTTTCTTTTCTTTTCCAAGGTTATGTATGGTTTCCTGGAAGAGGGCTCTTAACACAGGTTTATACTCAGAGTTTTTCCTGGCTGAAGGGCTGGGGAGAGGGCATGTCTGAGGGTTGAGCTGTATTTAAGGGGACAATGAACTGCTACTTCACTATGCTTGAATAAAACAGGGAAGGGCTGGGGTCTGTGTTCAGAATTTAGAAAGCAACCTTTGCCAACCTGGCGAGCTCCTGATGTTGTGGATGGCAACTCTTATTAGCTCAGTCAGCACATTAAGTATGGAGGGTTCATTTTAGTTTTGAGTGGAGTGATAGGTAACACAGTAGATCCATCAAGACTTGCTAAAATGTATAAGACTAAATCAGGTAATTGCTGGAGATGCAATGAGGCTGAGGGTATGTTCTATCATATGTGGTGGACTTGTAAAAGTGTAAAAGAATATTGGGAAATAATTTATAATGAATTGAAAAAAGTGTTTAAAAGTACTTCCCCCCCAAAAAAAAACCAGAGTCCTTTTTGTTGGGGATAATTCAGAATGAAATTCCCAGGTGTCAAAAAAGATTATTGATGTATGCCACTACTGCGGCCCGTGTTTTGTTAGCTCCAAAATGGAAAAGAAGCGAGGTCCCAGCTAAAGAAGAATGGCAACTTAAGCTGATGGAATATGCATAGCTTGCGGACTTAACATATAGAATAAGAGAACAAGAAGAATATACATTTAAAGAAGATTGGAAAATGTTTATTGAATATATGGGTGAAAATCGTGTACATTTGAAAACGTTGGCAGCAGTAAGATATATTCAACCGTGTAAATAAGTTTTGATGGATGTAATAATGGAATGCTATGGTTTAGTTTATGTAAAATATGCAGGGATTTATGAAATGTAAAATGAAGCATGGAAAGAGAAGAAAGGAAGTCATTGATATTTTAAGGATGTTTAAATGAATATTCTAAAATGTAAAATAGGAAAACTTAATAAAAATTATATACAGTGGTACCTTGGTTTTTTAACAGATTAGTTCCCGAGCAACTCGGAACTGAATGTTGCAAACCCGGAAGTAGGTGTTCCGGTTTTTGAACTTTGCCTCGGAAGCCGAACATGCTCCTGTGCTTCCGTTTTCACTGTTGCGCAGCTCATTTGAGTCCCCCCCCATCATAATAAAGGCCTTTTTTCATCCCGTTTCACCCTTGCACGGCAAATTTAAGTCGTCCCCCCCCTGTAATTAAAACCTTCCGTTTCTGATTGCAGTGTTCTGAGGTGATATTTTGTGCTTTTGTTTTTGCTATTTTTTGTGTTTGTGTGGCATTTTCATTTTTGTGATTGTGGCTTGTTTTTCATTTTATGATTGATTGATTGATTGATTGTGTGACAGCGGAAATGGATAAAAGCCCCCCATCCAAACAATGACTATAATCAGTGCAGGTAAGGGAAAAAAAAGTAATTTTATTTTTTATCATCTACAATACTGCCTTATTTATTTTATAGTACAGAACATTGATTATTGCTTTCATTTTATGGATCAATGGTCTCGTTAGATAGTAAAATTCATGTTGAGTTGCTGTCTTAGGGGCTGTTTTTAAAAGTCTGGAACGGATTAATCCGCTTTGCATTACTTTCTATGGGAAAGTGCGCCTTGGTTTTGGAACGCTTTGGTTTTGGAACAGACTTCTGGAACCGATTAAGTTTGAGAACCAAGGTACCCCTGTATATAAAAACAGAAGATCCACCAAGAAAGCGTGGTGCCTATCACCTTAATGGCACTCCAACTTAAGTCCTGTTTTTATTTTTGAAAGACAGGCGAGGGTGTTGGAAGGCTTCTGTAATTTCTCTTTTTTTTTCTTTTTCTTTTTCTTAGTTTTCAGATTATTATGGAACCACAGAGACAAGTAAACAATAATAAAAAAATAAATAATATGTCCAACTAAAGGCAAGGAATGCAAAACCTAAACATATTAAATAATAACAGTCAATCTAAAATCATGACAACTATATTTCTCTAGAAGGCAAACAGATACCTGTAAATCTGAAACTAAACTACATGAAATAATATCCCACCATACTGAATAGAAATGAACAGGATCTTCCTGGCCCTTAGATACCAGTAACTTATGTGTTACTTTTTTCTGAAATAGCTAAATTTCAGAGCTTTTTTTAAAAAAATATATACCATAGGGATATACTCAGAGTTTAAAAATTGATTTCTACTTTGGCTCCTGGCAGCTTCCACTATCCATGTCAAAAGTTCCTTTTGGTTAAATGTCTTCCCAATATCCGTCCACATGTTTAGTTGGGATAACTGAGGAGAAAAGTTTATATATTTAAAATATTCTTTGCTATCTCCTGATAAATTTCATTCCAGAACAAAGCAATCTTTGAGCATTCCTACCAGAAATGGGAAAACAGTGCACATACAGGTTAGAATTCCCAAGTGCTTTCCCATCCATGTCCTCTATACAAATACTTAAATCCTTTTCCCAACAGGATTTTTTAAAAACCTGATAAAGGGATTCTTATAATGTCCAAAAGGTTACCATATATGCCTCTACCTCCTTTTTCTATTGAGACTTGTGTAGCCCACACACTAAGGAAATCATAATTATTTCATGTCAGTGAAACATGGAATGTGTTTCAATCAGTCTCCGAGAGCAATGACAGTTGTTCCGTTTTTTACCATTTAAAAAAGAGAATTGATATGCAATGGAAGGGATGCATTTCTTTAAATCACAAGCATTTACAATTAAAACACATGTAGCATTGTTTTATTATATTCATTTGTATTTTCCAATAAACATTAGCTTCTCTTTGTGTGGCTCAAAAGTAAATTTTGCTTTCATCTTCCTTCCCCAGTGAAAATGTGTGGTTTGTTGATCTTTTTGTGTGCTCTTATACACGGCAGTAATATCCAATAAGAAGCATGGAGACATTTAAATATCTTTGGTTGGTTTAGGAATGCCTACTAAAAGAACCATAATGCATGTTACATGATCCATGCAAGTGAAGATTGCTAGAAGGAACCACAATTGCTATACATAAAAAATAGGGTTGTGCCAATTTTTACTGGAAATATATTTTGGGCAAAAAAGAAAATTTCAAGTAGTGTGAAAAGCTCTCCCAAAATCCAGCTTTGGGAGGATCTACATCCATGGTTTATAACGCTAAGGAAGAGTTAAGGAATGGTTTTCATAACAGATGAACACATTGCATCCCACTTTTAACGTTCATAATGAGTTATTAAAATGTGACACTGCAGAGCAACCAGGAACCAGGAAAATAGTGTTCTTACAGAGAAAACAAGGTCCAAATTTACTTTTAATTTACCAGGGTGCCCTGCGACGTTTTAGAATGATGTATCTAATATTGTTCTAATAATGTTAAAAAAGGTCAGTGTAGATGCAGCCTTGGTGCCATTTCACTGCCCCTGCCCACCAACATCCACTCAGCCCCCTCCGCCTGTGCCAGTGATCCAATCAGGTTTGGCTACATAACTGAAAGCAAATAAACAGATTGTTCTCTTTCAGAACGGCTGGTAGAGAACAGAGAAGAAATGCATCTTCATTGCTGACACAACAGATGCTCCCTAACCTGCAGCACTGTGCTGTAATTCCATTTCTATAGCACTTCGTGACACACCAGAATCAGTTTCCCTTCTCTGACCCCTGTCGCTTCTTGTTCCCTTTTGGGGGACCTCCTGGAAGATTGCTGAAAGAGGGATGCAAAAAAATACTTAAGGGAGAAGCAACCCTCTCCCCTTTTAGCCTAGCGTGAATAATAAAATTAAGACATGCTGAAAACCTTACTGTTCATTATCTCCACAGTAAAAGAATTGTGCTGAAATAATTATAGGAATACATCAGAACTACAATCTAATGAGCTCTCTCTGTGGATGAAAAGCAGCTTCTCCCATTGATGGCAAGAACATGGGACAACACCCCTTGTATTCATGGAACCGCCATCCATCCATGATAGCCAGTAGCAAGAGCTTTGTGCGCAGTGCTGTGTATTACAGCCAATCAATTTAAATGATTAACACCGAGAAATGTGACAAAGCCTGGACTGAATCGGCCAGCAGTATGTTTATATTTGATTGGTATTCAGCATGAAAAACGTGGGGGGGGGGGGAGGGGAAGGCAGCTTGTTCTGAAAGCTTAAATACCAAGCACTCTTTTCTGTAATTTGACTGTATTGTGACTGATCTGGACGGTCTCTACTTGGCCTTTGAATAAAGTTCAGATGATGCAATTACAAATATCTGAAATTGGCACAGTCTGCCCACATATTGTAAATCATAGAATTGGGCCCTCGGTTTCCATGTGTTCTGATGTGCTAAGCTCTTACTAGATAGCTGGGATAGCGCAGTCACAGTAGAGCTTGGAACTCTTAATCTCAGGGTCATAGGTTCGAGCCCCATGTTGGGCAAGATTCCTGCATTGTAGGGGGTTGGACTAGATGATCCTTGGGGACCCTTCCAACTCTACAATTCTATGATACTCTGAATCTTGTGCAAAATAACTTTGTTTTGCATCCTCATAAGAGGGTACCTTAGTTGCTCAGCATGTTGGTTTTTGGTTTTTGGTTGCCTTAGTTGCTCAGCATGTTGGTTTTTGGTTTTTTTTAACAGAGGGAACCACAATAGTTCTATCTGTTGGCAGTGTTCCAATATAATTGCTGTTAATCTATTATTATGCACATTGGCCCAACAAAATATTGAAGAATTCCTGTCATCTGCACTGTAATAATCTACATCAGGAGTGGGGAATCTGAGGGTTGCCCTCCCCTCAGGGCAACCTGCCACATGCCACATGTCTCATGGGCATGGGCAGAGGCAAAGGTGGAAAGATGAGCAAATGTGAATTTTACTTTTGTACAGTAGGGTAGTTTCACACAAACTCAAACCTCAACCCATCAATATTCTCCATCCAGACAAGCAAGAGGCATTATCAGAATTCAATGGCATTTTCCAGAGTGAAACAGGATCAGCGAGGGGAGAGTTCTGAGAATCAGGTAGAGGGGTCTAGTAGGTCACATTTAGTCATCAGTTTTGAGGTTCCAGTCTCTGGCCTAAATGATTTCCCTCATCCCAGTCAACTTTTTCAATCAAAGGGCATAGCAGCTATCCAGCAAAACATCCATTTATAAGACCCAGTTTTCAGAACTTTCTGAGATCTAGTATTACCACGTTTCTCCAGCGTTGCCATACATAGATTATGCAAATGCTTACCCTCCAACATTTCTCCAATGAAAATAGGGTCGTCCTAATGAATTGTTGTTGTTGTTGTTGTTGTTGTTGTTGTTGTTGTATTTTATTTTATTATTTATACCTTGTCCATTTGACTGGGTTGCCCCTATACAGGGCTGCCTTCAGATGTTGTATAGTTATTTATCTCCTTGGCTTGGGGAGGGAGGAGTCACATAACTCCATACCCTCTAACATTTCTCTGGTGAAAATAGGGATGTCCCAAGGAAAAGCAAAATATTCTGGGATCAAATCAGAAACTAGGACATCTTCTGTAAATCTGGGATTGTCCCTGGAAAATAGGGACACTTGGAGGTTCTGTAAATGCATCTCCTGTGAGCCAAGCTTTTCATAACCTAAATATTCAAAGCCATCCGGCCGCTTCAGATAAATGAGTGTTTTGCTGCAAATAGAACCACATGAAACCACCCCATTGTAGCCCAGTAAACCAAAGAATCCAATACAATCCACAACAACTTCACATCGGGGACTCTTTAATTAACAGAGGGCCACTTATCATTTTAAAAGCAGCATCACAAAGTAATAAATAGCTCCAGGGACTTCTGAAGGCTAATTGAAAGCAGTTGAGAACATTAATCACAAAATAGTTCAAAAGCAATTTCCAGATTGCTTCCTACAGAGGTCAAGTTATCGATATACACATTGGAGTCAGTTGGCCTGTGAAGAAATCAACATTGGAACCAAGATCAATGACAAAGTATTTAACTGGAGTACCTAGCAGATGCTTTCAGTGGTGTAAGTGACAAATGGCGTGTGCTTTTTTTTTTTTTTTTTTAACAAAGTAATCTTAAAACACATTATAATCAGTGCTTTTTTCTGGGGGGGACACAGGGGCACGCATACTCCTAAACATTTTGTGAATCTAATGGGAGAAGAAACTAAAAATTTTAAATGTTTTAATTTGTTCTCTAGCACGGTGAATCGTCAGTTCCATTGCTACCCCCGATGGCGGCCTGATTTCCTGTCATGGTGTTTCCTGAGTCTCAAATGGAATGAGAGTACCCCTAAACTTTAGGAAAAAAACACTAATAATAATAATAATAATAATAATAATAATAATAATAAGCCCCCCAGAGTGGCTGGGGGGACCAAGCCAGATGGGCGGGGTACAAATAAAATTATTATTATTATTATTATTATTATTATTATTATTATTATTATTTATGGTGTTATTTCTCCTATTTTGTTGTTGTTGAACGAAGCACATCTATGATGGATGTGGCTAGAAAATCCATAGCTGAGGTAATCTGCAGTTGAAGGTAGCTTTGCGTTCCTCAGAATAATTTATTCTAGCTGACTTGCCTTCCGCAAATGTGTTGGCTATTCAGTCACCACAAGAGTCCCTTTTAACTCCCAGGAAGGAAAGACAATCATTATTTTTTTCTTTTTCATTCCTTAAACAGCAAACATGCAGCCCCAGTTATTAAAATTGATTGATAACAAAGGTTTCGGCTGTAGTCCTATCCAGGTCCGGAGGGTGGCAACAGAAGAACGAGCTTTTTTTCTGCAGTGGCTCCCTGTTTGTGGAATGCCCTCCCCAGGGAAGTTTGCCTGGCGTCTTCATTATACACCTTTAGGCGCCAGGCAAAAACATTCCTCTTTAACCAGGCCTTTGGCTGATTGACATCCAATGCCCTTTTAAAATGTGTTGGGGAGGGGAGGATATTTGGGTTGTTCTTATTTTTATTGTGTATTTTATGCTTTTATATTGTGATTTTATCTTGCGAACCACCCTGGGACCTGTGGGCAAAGGGCAGTAAATAATAATAATACACACTTAATTTGGAACTAGTCCCACTGAAATCAGTGGGGCTTTCTTCTGAGCAGACATGCATAGAATTAACTTCATTTTTGACCCATTAAATTATGCAGCACTGCAGTATAGACAGTACACCCATATGTCTCCAGGGGCCATGTGCTCTACATTGCAGAGCAGGGTTGCCTGTTCCAAATCTGTTTTAAAAATAAAGGGTGGGATTCAACTAATGAGTCTCATCAGTGGAAACTCTCCCCCCCCATGTGCCCCAATACCCTCTGAAATTGGCTCAGGGGGCATAGAGAACTCCCAGAACCGTGAGCAGGGGGGAGAAAGGGGAGGTTGTTCCTTTTGGCAATCCAAAATGCTTGCCATCGATTGAAATAATCTACATAGTGAAATTTTGAGATCCTCCCAAAGAATGACAGGAGGAGAGAGCCGAAGCTCTCAGTTGCCCATCAGCAGTTTGCACTTGGACCGCAGGCTCAGCAGAGACACAAATCACCGGTCACTGTCTTACCCATTATTTATAAGTTTGCATCTATGCATATACATGACGGATGGAACTTGCAAAGCTCTGGCAACAGCCGATCATCTGAGCTAGTAAAGCCAGGTGCACCTCAATGCCTGACAATCAGCTGGTGGTTGGAGCTTGGAAAATCCTACCCACAGTGCAATGCAAGTACAGAGGGATTTTACCCAGGGCTTGCAGGTGTGTCTGGTCAGCTGATCAGCGATGCTTGCAAACCCCTTTAGGCTAAGCCACATCTTAAGGTAAAGGGGACCCCTGACCATCAGGTCCAGTCGTGTCCGACTCTGGGGTTGCGGCACTCATCTCGCTCTATAGGCCAAGGGAGCCGGCGTTTGTCCGCAGACAGCTTGTGGGTCATGTGGCCAGCATGACAAAGCCGCTTCTGGCAAACCAGGGCAGCGCACAGAAATGCCGTTTACCTTCCCGCTGGAGCGGTCCCTATTTATCTACTTGCACTTTGACGTGCTTTCGAACTGCTAGGTGGGCAGGAGCTGGGACCGAGCAACGGGAGCTCACCCCGTGGCAGGGATTCAAACCGCCGAACTTCTGATCAGCAAGCCCTAGGCTCTGTGGTTTAACCCACAGCGCCACCTGGGTCTTTACCTGCCCCAATATCATGAACAGAGAGAATCACAGACTTCTAGAATGGTTCCCCTCTGTCTCTTTAGCTTTGTTGTTCTGTTTTGTTAATGTTATTTTAATGTCAACTGCTTTGTGAGGTTTGCCCCAAAAGGTATATAACGGCCTTACACACACAAAATACTCACTTGCCTTGAAGGCTGTAGTAAAGATTCCTGACACAAGCGAGTGAGATGTCCAGAACGCTCAGAAAGTGCTAAATATTGTTCTAAGTGACAAGCCTTCAGTGTGATGGTGTAAGTTTTATTATTATTATTATTATTATTATTATTATTATTATTACTCATAATTATGGCAAACAAATTAACCTGTTCATAAGAGCCAAGCACTAAATCTTGGTACAGATACTGTGTAAAAATAAATAAATCAGTGGGAAAAGTGGAACAAGTTATAGACAGTAAAATAGAAGAATTTGCTAGAAGACGTTTGATTTTCCACTGGGTGCGATACCTTTCCCATTTCCTTCTGTTAACTGCCATTTTGAAGCCTTATGAGAACAATGATTCAGACCCATTGGCAGCCATTTACACACCCTGACAGCACACACTTTCCTACTGCCTGTTGTCTGCACACCTACTGTGAGGGTGTTCATCATAATGACATTATGAAACATTTTTTCTGGTTTTTTTTTTTTTTGCTGTCAGGAATAGGATGGCATGCAAATTGCCCCATAAATTCTGTGCATCATAAAAGCGGAAAGCGGAGCTTTAAAACCTATTCCATATCTAGAATCCACGACTACCACTATCACCACCACCTCTGGAGTTTTATGAACACAGAGATAAGACATTTGCATAACAATTTCTGAAGAGAGAAATGGGAGGGAGGCGAAAAACACAAGCTATTTAGAGGAAGTCATTATAACCTGTAATGTTCCACTGTGTTGATAATGGCAGATAAATGATTTGTACGAACCACCTAAAAGCTGACGCTAAAGCACTGTGGGATCTGTTCCCGTTTGCCTCTTTAAAGTTGAGTATTTGCACTGTTGAAATGCTTTCGTTTTGGGTGCGCTTTTGCATTTATATTCTCACTCTCCTTGACAGATACATTCTGATGATGGTGATGATATTGTTAATTAATTTGTTCTATGGCTTTGGAGCCATAATCTAAGGGCAGGACACCTGTTTTATTTGCAAAGCAACCAGGCTCCTTCCCTGGTATCTCCAGTTTAAAATGGATCTATGATGGCAGGGCTTGAAAGGACTTCTGCCTGTGACCAAAAGAGCTGCTATTGGCGTAAGTAGAGGAGTGGATTGGCCCTTAACCACATACTACTCAACTTTCCCAATTTGAGAGGGACACCCCAGAATTACATAAGCCATCCCAGCTTCTGATTGGATCCCGGAGTGTCCCGTTTTTGGTTCGACACTCTGGCGCAAGTCAGCAGGCTCCTGTGAGAGCTCGGGACCCAAAAACTGAGCTTCCCAATTTGGATCACCCAGGTGTTAGTGGGTATGCTACCAGGATAAGTTCAAGGTACTGGTTTGGGTGTATGAAAACCTATGCAGCTTGGGACCAGGATACTTGAAATATTGTCTTCCCCCTTATATACCCAGTTGATCCCCTCACTCTGCAAGCGAGGGCTTCCTGCAGATATCATCTTATCAGAAAGTTTTATGGGTTATGGTTTAAGAGAAAATTATATGAAAATGATGTATCGTTGGTATCTAACACTGAATAAACTGGCAAAATGTATAAATCTAAATCAAACAAGTGTTGGAAATGTAAAGAGAAAGAAGGTTCTGTTTATCATATGTGGTAGTCTTGTAGTAAGGTTACGGCTTACTGGGAAATGATATATAATGAAATGAAAAGGATGTTTAAAATAACGTTTGTAAAAAAAAACCACCAGAAGCCTTTCTTCTGGCAATTGTAGGGATACAATTTTAGGGATGTACACGACTACAGCGGCAAGAATGCTACTTGCCCCAAGGTGGAAAGAAGCAGAAGTGCCACCAAAGGAAGAATGGATACAAGAACTTATGGAACATGCAGAAATGGCAAAACTTACTGGAAGAATAAGAAATCAAGATAACAAACTTTTTATAAAAGGATGGAAATGGTTTATTGAATATTTACAGATAAATTGCAAGCAGATGAAACAAACTGGCAGGATTATTGTAATAACCTGCAGCTATATAGGAGTATAAATATAAAGAAGATAAGTAAATGAGTAAGTTAAGTTAATCTGGATATGCAGAAGATACTAAAAATATCGCAGAAAGAGGGGGAAGGAAGTCAAGTTTTAAAATGTCAAATGAATGTAAAATCAGTAAAATGTTTATATCTAAAAAGAATTTTTTTTTATAAAAAAGAAATTTTTATTATTTGTTTGTTTGTTTAATAAATTGCCAACCTCGTCGAACCTCCTGGCAAGTGACTTAGGAAAAATGCTTGATAAACGGGTCTCCTCAGTGTAAACAGATGACACAGTATTGTTCTCTTCTTAAACCACGTAGGGAGGGGACTTTCCTATTTGGTTCCTCTTTGCTCTTGTGTGCTACTTTTTTAACAGGTCCAGTGGAAGGACCTAGGAACTGGGGGTTTACCATTGGGGCAGGTTGAACAATATAATAGCCTTTCTCTGCTGGTCATAATAAACCATTATAAAGGAGTAGAAGGGACTGCATAAAATCCTAAAACCCCAAATGCCCCCCTGAAGATTTACACATCATCGCTTGCAGTGGATATGACTTTGATTAAGAATTACTGCAGTAGACAACAATGGACCAGAAGGATCAATGACCTGAACCAATATTGAGGATCTCCATGTATTCATGTTTTGTTACAGACAAAAGAAATCCTAGGTCTGCAGTCCTAGGCTGAATCTAGACATATATTAAAAAACACTGTGAAAATGCTTTAAAAAAAAAAACATTTTAAAATATATATTGAATTCGCCATTAGCTCACCATTGCTATCTGGTGTCACATTTGTAGAATGTACTTAAAATGCACTTAAAACATTATATTTGAAGCTGTATAGCTGAGTCCCTAAATTAACCTAGCTGGTTAGGGATCTCAGTGAACACACTGGGACTTATTTCTAAGTAAATATGCTCAGGCTTGTGCTCTTCAGACAATACCTGTGAAAAATGGAAAAATTCTATGGCTAGCTAAACATATTAAGTCGTTGCCCCTCCCTTTGAGATCTACAACACGAAAGTCAAGAAGAAGCTTTTAGGAATGGGCAGCTTTACTTCCATGAAGATGTCATTGTTGTATACAATTTAGTTTGATGTGTGATGCTAAATTAGAGAGGCAAATTATAGAGATGCTGTTGGGGAAGTGTTGTACCCCGAAGGAATTGTGTGCCATCACCTCCCACTCTAGGAAAATGAAAGCAACGTCTACACTGTTAATGGGAGGTTAACAGAGTATATTGAGAGTAACTTCCTGAGGGGAAACTTTGTGCTCAGATCAGAAGGGTTTATTTTATTTTATTTTATTAATGACAGCTCTATAGCAAACAAAAGAGAGGGAGGATTCATTGTCAAATGCAGACCTCGTGTTCTAAATATAAACGATCCATCATTAACAATGTGCAAACGGAACAGTACTTTTGTCATGAGGTTCTTCGTTCGTTTGAAGACTTGACGGCTCAAGAGAACTATGGGAAAAAAATGTATGTCTAGAAATATCTTGGTTCCTGGATATTACTGCATCTCCAGACTGTAAGTCCTCTTTTGTTTGATGCAATTATATTCAGTGAAGGATATCTTCCATTTCCTCTGGATTGGTTTCAGAGGAAACTTCCTCTGACAGGGGAGCTTGCTTCAGATCCTCTGGTTCAAACCTCCATGAATAAACAAAGATGTGAAAATAGGATAATTGGTGCTTTATGTCAGGAGTGTTGACCTTTCAGATGTTCTTGGGACTCCAACTCCCACCAGCCCAAGACAGCATGGACTAGGGATGATAGGAGTTGTAGTCCAACAACATTTGGAAAGCCAAAGGTTACGCACTTACTTACGTTTTACAGCAGAGATTTAGAACAAAATAACAGAAACTGTTCCCAGCTTAAAAAAAATAAATCATGATTAAATGTTCTTACTTCCTTGAGTTTTCCTTGCCAGACTCACCTAGCCTCCTGCCCCTTGACATCTTTTCACTAGGGATGGAAAGATCTGTAAAGTTTGGATCTCTCAGTTTTTCATTTTTCCAATCTTAACTTCAGTTCTTCACAGTTCTGCAGCAATTTGAGGTTCTTTTTTTTAAAATCTTCATGAAAATTCTCCAGTATTTTAGTGCTAATTTCTCCTACGGAACATATTTTTGTATTCAGTTTTATAATAAAAATAATATTATTTATACCCCACCCATCTGGTTTTGACTAATGCATACATTTTTGCAAGCAATTTTAATATGATGCATTTTCTTATGTTGTTTCCCCTAATATACCAATATAGTTGATAAATATAATACGGCTGATAAATTTGGCTTTAAATGCAAATTGAATAGAATTTCTTCCTCCATTCCTCTTATCCACACACCTTGTAACTTGAAGGATACAGTGGTACCTCGGGTTAAGTACGCTTCAGGTTAAGAACTCCGCCTAAGAACAGAAATCGTGCTCTGGCGGCGCAGCAGCAGCAGCAGCAGCAGGAGGAGGTCCCATTAGCTAAAGTGGTGCTTCAGGTTAAGTACGCTTCAAGTTAAGAACGGACCTCCGGAACGAATTAAGTACTTAACCTGAGGTACCACTGTATTCCCTTTTAGTCAGGTCAATTTGGGTTTTATATGTGTGTGTGAGAGAAACCAGAATATTGTTACAAATGTTGTGTGTCACTCCCACTCTCTGTTGAGCGATAGCAAGATCCCAGGGGGTTCCAGGCACTCACTCAGAGTTTGTGTTCCTTTGGAGAATTGAGATGTGGCAGAGACTGTCCTAACTTTAAGAAATATAGTTTCTTCACATATTTACACTGTCAGTGTAAATGGAGGGACTCCAGAACTCACAGCATTGTCATTTCAAGAGCGGCTTGTCCCCCACAGCAGTGCAGCCAACCTTCAGCCAACCTACCCAAGATGGATCACAGACTTTCTTCTCCCTTCTTCTTCCCAGAACACCCTGCTAAAAACTCTCTTTTCCTGTCACCTCACACCCAATTACATCTGTCTCCCCAGGCCAAAAGATTCCTCTCAGGTGGCCCATCAACACCTTTTATCATGTTAACAGATCTGCTCTTCGCTAGACCAGCCAGGCTGGTTTTCATGAGCCAGCCCAGGGATTCCTTGTCTGGCACAGTTCTGCAGCTTGTACTTTCATCCATATCCCAATTAATCAAAACCTTACCATTTATTAATTTATAGGGTTTAGGGGGGGTCCCCCAAATCTATGGTATATTAAGCATATCCTCTTCTTCCCTTCATTTACTCCCTGCCCTGCTTCCCACAGACCCCTTCTTCATTTCACCTGTCCCTCTTTCCGCTACCATTGTTGCTTTCAAGACAAATGAGAGGCTGACAGCACCAAAGAACCCGAGAGCCCATTTCATTGGAACTGTATGAGGATGTTCAACTGGAAGGCACAGCAGCTGTACCTGTATTGATTAGCACAGGCTTTCCTACTTAGAAGCAACCAAAGGCTACAGAACACATTCAGGAGGCAGTATTCCGAAAGAACTCTGTTTAGAAGGATGAGAGAGAGAAGCGGGAGGGTTGGGTGCTCAGTGAATATGCGCATATGCTCTGTGGGCAGACCATAGACTGCTAAATATGCACCTCCAGGAATATAACTTTCAGTGGAAACAAAACACATGGGCAAGGACAGATCCCACATGGATGCCTCTAATTTCCATCATTGATGTATAGATGCAGAGTTAATAAAAGGGACGTACCCACCTTGGCAACACTTTCAGGCAGAATAGGTACAGTTTTGATGTTGTTAATAAAACAGATCTGCTGTACTTTACTCAAATTGATTACTTGGCTCAGCCATTTCATTTCAGGAATTTTTAAAACTTCTTTCACACTTCAGTATGAAGGAAAGACAGCTACGTTTTCCTCCAAGTTCAATGTCCATAATTTAATTATTAAAGTTTTGGCTAGAGAAAGCGGTATTTTACTACATTGCCTTAGGAAATAGAAAACATGAATGATCATTTTCCACTTTTAATACATATTTTCTAAATTCTGAAACCTCAGTTTGTGCTTTTGGCTTATTTTGAATCTGTCTCTTGTTGTATGATGAAGTGAGGGGGCTTGCAATTTTTTTAAATTTTTTGCCTATGGTAAGAATAAAAATAAATAATAAATGCTTTTTAAGAAAACAAAGTGAAGAAAAAAAAATACTATCCTGTATCCTGAACCCAATGGACCAGATGTCTGTTTCCATCTTCTGGCTATTTTTACCCTACTCTCATTTCAGGTGACATACATATCCAATCCTCAGACCATTGCGTTGGCTGACTCCCTAGTGTGGGCTCACCAAAGTGATGTCCTTCAGATGTCCTTGGGCTGCAAAACCATCCTTTCTGACTATTGGCCATGCTGGTTGATGCTGATGAGAGTCTGTCATGCTGAAAGGGATCACGTTGGCTAACCTTTCCTCAACTCAATCTGATGAAACCTTTCGGTCTGACTCTGCAGCTTTTATTTCCCCTACTCACAGCAGCCTCCATTCTGGTTTTGGAAACAGACAGAATTTGCTTCCTGACTTGATTACGTCTTGCGGTGTCAATCTGTTGAAGAAAAGCAAGGCTCATTAAGGCTAGCCATGTTTTGCACTCTGAAGGAACGATGTTTACGCTGCTTCTAGACATAGGTACCTGCCCTCTGTATATGAATCCATATGAAAGATATTGTTTGCATTAGCAGACTGTTTTCATCTTAAGAATCTCACAGCACTACGCAGGCACCAGCTAATTTAAAAATGACATCTCAATTAGCAAAACAAATGAGTACATGGGAGCCGAAACTCCATGTGTTGTGTGGAAACCCGTTAAGATTCACTTCTGCTGTGGGAAATAAGGCTCCATCAATTTGCCTTCCTGAAAATGCAAAAAAAAAAAAAAAAAAAAAGTGTATATGGTTACAATAATTGAGCTTTATGATCTTAGCAAGCCTTGTTAAACTCTCCAGAAACAGGTGTTTAATAATCGCTGATTTTAATGAGATTGTCTTGAGAAAGTCTTGGGGAAATTGACAGAGACATCCAAAATGGAAATGAGAGGCTGCGGCAGGAAAAACAATCACATGGGATACAGAGCAACTTGAGACATGTCTGGAGGGCAAAGGTTTAAGGCAATTGCTGTGCGAGATAAAGCAAAAAAAATAAAATCAATGCACATTTAGCTTATGCTCTCTTTTGTTCTGAATTGTTGACACATTTTCAGACATGGAAAGAAACATTTAAATATGCAATGGCAATAACACGATAGGAACAGCAAGATGACAGGCTTTGGGTGCATTTTCAAAATCACACTGCTTTCCACTGACAAGATCCTTTTCTTTTTTTACTCTTTTTTCCATTAAGACAATTGAGCCATTCAGTGGTCAGTGTGCAATGGATGCTAGTGCAAAGGCAAGGAAGACCTGCGCTAGGGAATTCACACTTCCTTCTCTCTACTGACCTTCACCTATGGCCTTGCAAGAGATTGGACCATTGGCACCAATGTGGGATGGGGCATGGCTGTGTGTGCATCATGCAAAACCAGGCACAAGGCGTCTTGTGCAAATGGAGCTGTAAATTTGGAAAGTTTCCTAATGGCTCTCTCAGCTTTTTACAAGTCTTAGAGGAGTGCATCAATGTGACTGCATCTGATGTCGATGCCAAACAGAAGGGAGAAAGGACAATGCTTTTGAACTTCAGGTAGCTTCTAGATTATCTGTTTATTGAGCATTCATTCTGATTATTATTATCATTTTGCAGGGATGTGAAGCAATTGTTACCACACACTTTCCCATAACTTTCCTTACCACAGAATGTCTGAATTTTTTATTTTGATTTTGGAGGGGTGCTTGCCGTGAGAGAGCGACAAATCCACTTTAATTGTGAAACCGGGATTCAAATTGTACCTGAAAAAGTGGCAGTCTGGAAGCACCTGAAGTGACAAATTTAAAAGTGGCAAGCCACTGGGGACAGATGGCGTGCACCCAAGAACTCATAAAGAATTCATGTACGAAATAGCTGATAGTTTGACTAAAATGCAGAATTGGTATCGTTATCAGATGGCTGCAAGGCTTTAAAAGAGATGATAGTCTGATAACTCTGTAGATATTAGGGAAAGATGACTGGCCTAACTGGATAACAATGCTATATAGTTATTAGGAGATTTAAGAAAAGAAACACACAGAATGATTAAAAAATATATGGTGATTTAAAAATATATGGTGATTTATTTATTTATTTCAACTCCCCCATAGAAGGCATTTGAGTCCTTCCAGGAACCTTGAGCCCCCTATCCCAAATATCTTTTTTGCTTCTCGACCCCATAAATCTGAAGGGGCACCCCTGTTCATTAAATTAATGCGATCAGTTCAGGTAAAATGGAGATCTGGTTAATGGTACAGCTACTCTACATGACACAAGCCATAATAATCTCTCTGACATTTTAGTCCTTAAGAGTCACATAAGTGAAACTGCTGCAGTCTGAAAGTCAGTCAAGGTTTCAAACCGAGCAAAATTGTGCTCTTTTCAAGGGCAACTCTGTTATTTCCAACGCTGCTTTCCATAGTCATTGTGTTCGGTTTAAAAACCCTCACAGCTCACCACAGTGGCTGACAGCTTTCCTTTTGTGTCAGTCTTCTAGGTAGGAGGAGAAGGGGGGGGGGGAATGTAACAGTGAAGTCTCAGGGTTTTAACCCTCCCCCCCCCATATGTTGTAAACAAGCAAGAAAAGGCCTCCCTCCCTCTGAGGAAAGAAGAGTAATACATAGGAAAGAAACAAAGGCTTGGGACAGAACTGAGTGCCTTTTCAGAATACAAATTCATATGCCATGACTTAAAAGGGAGCTGACCACTGAACAATTTTACCACAGAAAGGCAATCAAATCCTTAGCAGGGTGTTCGGGACAAAGGACCCCTTCTTTCATGAAATTTAATTGTATAACTATATAGCAGCGTGGTCCCTCTTTTCTGTATATATGAACCATTGCTTCTATTGAGGAGTTTTGCAGGAGAACATTTTGAGAAGTTTAATGCTCTATTCCCCCTCCCACTTTCAATCTGCGGGGGCTTCAAACGGGGCCCTGTGCCATTCTTAAGCTTCCCATCAATTTGCATTCTGCGCTGCTGAGCGATTGCCACCCATTCCTAGCAGAAAAAATAATTAAGCTAGTCATTACCACAATCTGCCTCTAATTAAGCAAACAACTGGCTCTTTTCAGCTGGGGTGGGGGGAGGAGGTTCAGGCCACTTATGTGTCAGCCCGCAATTTTGAGTTGGCGGTGGTGGTAGCAGAGCAGCCGCAGCAACTATGTGTGTGGTAGAGGCCAGCACACCGAAACATAGGCATGAGAGCAAAGATAAAATGCACACATTGCAAAGTATTAGTTGATGGAGGCAAGATAACGAGTGGAAACAGAACTGAGTGAGAGAAGCTGGTATATTTTCAAAAGAGAATGCTAAAAGGAGATGGTAATGAGAAAGGCGGTGGAGATTGCTGATTATTTGTAATATGCCCTTTGCTGTGCTGGGACTCAGTGGTGTAGTGTGCGGGGACGACGACAAAGGGTTGGTTGCCCCGGGCACAAAATTTCAACACCCAGTGCTGTCTCAATACAGCTGTGTGCTTCTGTTGAAAATGGCTTCTCCATTCAAACCAGGAAGTAGCCTCTCCAGACAATGGAATGGCTCTTCTTTTCTTTTTCTTTTTCTTTTTTGTAAATAATTTTTATTGGTTTTTTCCTATTTTAACAAACAATTAAAGTAGTAGAAAATAATGTAAAAACAAGTATAACCCAAACTTAAATATCCAAAAATTTAAGCCACTCTTTTCACTTACATTTTAAAGATTTGAATCCCCTCCCTTCTTCCTTCTTATGTCTTCTCTAGCTCATATATCAATATATCGCACATCAGTTCTTCTTACTCCAATTTAAACAATAAAGATAAAAGATGAAAAAAAAAAATTCCCTTGTCAAATTTCAACTTATTCTTATACTCCTATTCCAAACTTAAGTCTTTCCTTATTTCTTATATATACATTTTTTCCATAGTAATCTACGCCAAGAGTTGTATGCCATTCTTTACGTCTTGCACACCTTATCCAGATAGTCCATAAATTTTCCCCATTCATTTCTAAATGTTTCTTCCCCCTGCTGTCTGACTCTCATTGTGATTTTTGCTATTTCCATATATTCTGTAACTTTCTGTTGCCATTGCTGCACAGTTGGTACGGTTTTTTTCTTCCAGACCTGCGCTAATAAGAGTCTCGCCCCTGTGGTCGCATATAAGAAAAACTTTTGGTCGCATTTCTTTATCTCTGACCCCACCATTCCTAGAAGGAATGCCTCCGGTATCTTTATGAAAGTGTATTTAAGTATTTTTTTAAGTTCATTATATATGTCTTGCCAATATTGTTTTACAATCTCGCATGACCACCATAGATGAAAATACTCCCCGTCTTTCACCTCACACTTCCAACAACTTCTACTTCAAGTTCTATATAATTTCGACAATTTAATTGGGGTGAGGTGCCAGCGGTACATCATTTTGTATAAATTCTCTTTGAGTGATGTACATGCTGTAAATTTAATTCCGCTGTTCCAGAGTCTTACCCATTTATCTAATTCAATATTGTGACCAACGTCTATTGCCCATCTTATCATTACACTCTTTATCTCCTCGTCTTTTAGATTCCATTCCAGCAGAAAATCATAAATCTTGGATAGCATTTTAGTACTATTTTGGACAACCACCTTCTCTAGCCATGATTTTTCTTGATTGAATCCCTGGAGTTTCTTGTCTTTTATAAATATACTATTTAGTTGGTGATATTCTAGCCAGCCAGTTAGCTTCTTATTTAGTTCTTCATATGGTCTTATACTTACGTTGTTATTTTCCATAGACAAAAGTTCTCTATACGTTAACCAGCTGGCTTCCATATTAGGTCTTTTTATTGTAAAAGCTTCTTGTGGCGACACCCACCCTGGAGTCTTTTTTTCGAACCAATCTTTGTACCTCCTCCAAACCTGATATAATGGTTTTCTGATAGTGTGATTTAGGAAGCCTAAGTACTTCCACTTTGTTATACCAAAGGTAGGCGTGCCACCCAAATCTATTTTCTACCCCCTCCAGGTCCAATAAATCTGTGTTCTTCAATCTAAACCATTCTCCTAACCAGTCGATACACGCCGCCTCATAGTATATTTTTAGGTCTGGTAAAGAAAACCCACCTCTTATCATTTTGTCTGTCAATAGCCTATATGCTATCCTCGGCTTTTTACCTTGCCAAACAAATTTAGCGATGATCTTCTGCCATTCTTTAAAATATTTCAAATTCGTGATAATGGGGATGTTTTGATACAAAAATAATATCTTTGGTAAGATCGACATTTTAATGGCTGCTATCCTTCCCATGAATGATAGTTTCAATCTTCCCCATATATCGAGATCTTTGCTGATTTCCTTCCAGAGTGGTTCATAAACTTCTTTTCTTATCTTGGTGATGCAAATGCCGCTAGGCAGTTGAACATGCATGCGTACTCCATTTGTACTCCCCGGGGGCTGGCAACCCATGATACGCCACTGCTGGGACTTAAAGTAGAAGGCAGAGTGAAAGGAGAAGAGACATTTCTGCCTATGGAGCACCATTATCTAAAAGATCTCCTTTGAACCTGGGGGATTTCTAGGCCAGGAGTAATTAATGTGGTGCCTTTGATTTTGCAGGCTACAATTCCCCATCAGCTCCAGCAAGCATGGTCAGCATTCAGAGGTGGTGGGAGTTGTAGTCCACAACATCTGGAGAGCATCCTATTGACTGCCCTGGTCTAGAACCATCAGATACATGCTCAGAGGAGCTGTAGCCTAGTGGAAGAACATAAGCTTTGTCTTCCGTAAGCCCCAAGCTTGCAGACATCTCCAGGCAGGGCTTCTGCCAGTCAGTGTAGACACACTGGTGTGGCTCAGTAAAAAGTAGCACCCTATGTCTCCCTTGACTAAATGCATGAACAACCCTGCTGTGCCCAGGAATGGAGGACAAAAGCCTGGAAAAGAGACTGAGAGGAGATATGTTAGCCATCTTCAACTATCATGTCATGTATGATCTAGTTGAGATACCTACATTGCAGGGGTTGGACTAGATGACCCTCGGGACCCCTTCCACCTCTACAATTCTATAATTCTATGACTTGTATCAGCGGATGCCTCCATCAAACACAATGGCCCCCAATGAACATCATTATGTGGGTAATCATCCTTATTCAGATATGCCTCTTCATGAGTTGCATGCCTGCAGATTTTCTCTTGTGGGATTGCCGCGATATTCTCTCTCTCTCCCCACCCCACCCCAGATCCAAATCTTCTTTCATTTTCAATAATTGTTCAGCCTAGAAAAATGCGTAGCCACCTTTAATGTTTGACTGTTTTGTAAAAACTGCCTATCAAGAGTCAAGCTTCTCTGAGCCCCCCCTCCTTTTTGTGAAGATATAAGCTGAACCTCTAAGGGGCTTGAATATAAAGCATGTGTCAAGCATAAAAACTACTCAGACAGAGACTTTTGGCAAGTCTTTTTTTAATCCTGTCATTGGCTGTTTGGACCTTTCCATTTGGAATCCTCTGAAGAGTGCTTAGAATCCTTTTAGATCTCAGATGTTAAGTGATCTGTCAATACATGTACTGATGTGGGCATAAAACAAAAAGCAAAAGCCGTTTTGTGAATTATATCTGTGTAAGACGTCTGAATCATGGTGCTGCTATCACAGGTTCTTTTCTTTATTATTATTATTTTTTAAAACTTCTTTCATCTCTTGGCATTGACAAGTAGGAAATAGCCACAGGCACTCCAAAGGGCAAGAGAACCATCAGTCCGGCATGTCAGGAAAAAATAGTACAGGTAGCCCATATGTTATCAAATATTCACTGTGGGTATCGCACAAATACCCAGCGCCATTTCACTTCTGGTTTTGTTTTTTGTTTTTGTTTTTGCAGAAGGGTGGAGAATTTTTAATAGTCCCATGCCGAAGGGAGGTGCATAAATACAGGATAATAGCTAGTACCTCTAAAATACTTCAGGAAATGAACATGTCTTATTTGTGTAACTGCAGAATTCTTACCTCAAGGCTAGGGCTGGGAAAAAGAATAAACAAGCACAAAAAAGTAGAAATGGCTGCAAAGTTCTCCTAAGCCCGGCTTGGGTATGAATGTTGGGCTCTTTTAAAGCTCACCTCAAAACAAGCGGTGGTTGAAACTCTTCACCATCTCAGACGGAAAGCCAAGCTAAAGAAGAATCCACGGCTGCCCATCTCTGCTGCCCATCTCCATAATACATTCACACCAACCCCACCCATCGAAACATGCTCCAAACTCCCCTTTAAAAGAGACAAATTCATGCTGGTTTTGACCTATAAAGCCTTTAGTGGCTCAGGACCACAATACCTCAAGGACCACCTCTCCCCGTGTTAACCATCCCAGACACAGTGTTCATCCTCTAAGGCCCTTCTTCGTGTGCCACCTCCATGTGAGATCCTTGTGAGGTGGTGTAATGAATCAGATCTAAGTTAGGGGATGTTCAGAAACCCACGGTGGTTTAGGAGTTAATGGGCACCCCAGTTCGAGTGGCAGATACCCCTTGGGAGGTGGTACATTCCGCTCTTTAAAAGGAGGGAGGAGCCGTTAGTGAGAGAAGAGTGGTGACTGGAAGAAGGAGGGTGTGGGGCCAGGTTAGGTTTAGGTTAGGTTAGGTTAGGTTAGGTTAGGTTAGGATTGTTGAAGATGTGTATATGTTGCTGAAAGAAAGAGTTTACACTGTTATGAAACTAAGCTTATGAACCATCACTGAAACCGTTATGCTATGTAAGAAATAAAGACCTCTTATTGTTGAGCTAAGAAAATATCGTCGTTCATTTGGTCCAGCGAGTTATATAGGCTCTTGAGGAGGTGAACTCAGGGAAAGGACAAAACTAAACTGAGGGTGATAGTTTGTGTCTTGGAGTTCCCTCAGGAGGGGCTAGCGGGCGGAAACCCTGGTATTGCCACAGAGTTGCTAAGAGGGCTTAGCTAACTGATATAGTGAGGGGATCTAATAAAGAGAGGCGCCGAACTGTAGGCAAAGGAGAGGTTAACCCCTGAAGCCCAGAGCAGAGGATATAACCAGCCACGGCTGCTGGACAGGAAAACTCCCGTTACTAAGAAATTCCCAGATTATTAATCAAAGGGAAGTGAAATAACAGATGGACCTCAGAGGGACAGGTGGGGTGCATTGTAATTTGACCCAGAACACCTGATTAAAAAAATTCACTTAGTAACAAGGGGAGAATCTGAAGTGGAAGTTTGTCGCAGGTGGCAACACGAAAACGGGCCTTTTCTGTACTGCTCCCCATTTGTGGAATGCTCTCCTCAGTCAACAACTCTTATGCTTCTGTACATGAAATGGGGAGGAGTGCAAATCTTTTCCTTTACCATCTTAGGCTGGGCCTGCTGATGATAGTGGGTATTATCTATCTATCTATCTATCTATCTATCTATCTATCTGTCTGTATAAACCTTCCTGGTTGGCTAGTTGTATACAGGAAATAAAACTACAGCAAAACCAGGGGCCAGCAATCGGAAAAGAGAATATGAAGTCTTCTAAGCAGTACAACTGGATCAATCTCATTTAGCTATGAAGCTATGAACCTCTTTCAGAGAGTCAGGAAATGGAAGGATAGTCCAGGAACAATAGCTGTAACCTTAGTCTGGTACTTGCCAGTGCTTTTTTTGGGGAAATAATAATAATGAGGAGCTGGTACTCACAGCTGTGATCGCCAGCACACAATGGCCTATGAGCAGCAGAAAGAAGAGACAAGGGTACTCCATACCAGTGAGTACCATCACACACAAGAAGCACTGGCTTTAGCTCCTGGGAGACTGTACTGTGTGAGAATCGCAACCTTAATTTATTTTATTGCAACTATGGGGATGAAAGGTAGTGAATAGAGAAAAGGAAAAATCTAAAGCAGTATTACCCCCGCCATCAATAGCTGCCCCTTGCTGACTCTTACAAAGTCTATGGGGAGGAAGGAGAGTTGCTATAGCACCATGGTTTGAGCCTTGTTAAAAACAACAACTTGCTGACATTTTTTTGGAGTGGGGGCAGGTCTGAACTGCCTGAAATGACTTCTTAACTTGCTCAGATCTTGCTGAAGCTGGTTTTATTTTGAAGTGGTAAGCTGGAGGAGAATGCCCTTGAATGTGACCAGGGGGCAGAAAGGACAGTGTTCCTGTCTCTTTAATTGGCTCTGTAGTATAGGGAATTAGACTGAGACTTGACCCTTTGGCAGTAAATGGAACCTGCTGAAATTCCCCAGTAGCTAGCTCTACTATTAGGCAGAGTAGCACAAGGTGGGGAGCACAGGTGAAGTTCTGGGGGACAGAGGTGAACCTGCTGTGCGCCTCTGAAGTTAGCCAGTTGCCCTCTGGAGTGGTAGAAGACACCACCTCATCTCCAATACAGAAGTAAGTCAGCTGCCAGTCTGGTACATGGAAGGGAGGGAGGTGCCCTCTTGTTCTCTGTCAATGTTCCTGGATGTTGAGATGCCCAATAACATCTGCAGAGCACCATATTGGCGTCCCCTGCTTAAAAAAGGTGTGACTGCGTCATTCAGGCACCAATCCCTGCTTTCACCATTTCCCTCCCACCCAGGGCTGTCTGAAGCAGATCTCTTCACCCTGCCTGCATGGTAGGGTGGATCATGTCCCAGACAGTTTACAGCTGAGTATAATTCAGTCCTTCTGATTGAATTTGCAGGAGGTGGTGACATGTGCAGGGTGGCAAGGTGCTGTTATGTAACAGAAGAGATTGATCATGATTTGGGTGGGGAAAACATACAGCTAATTGACATTTCTTTTATTTTTGCCTTGTAATCCTCATTCCAGGTCTATGAAACTCACATTGTCTACTCTGCGCTCAATAATTACAGAAAAGAAAGGAAAAGTGACAGAGATCACTTAGAATGCAGCTCCTCCACCGGTGACTAAATAGGGCTTTGAAGACACCTCTTTACAAGTCTTACTGCTGCCTTTTACAAAACTGTTCCTGCACCGTTAAAGGCACAGGTAAACCCTTTTGCACACAGTGTTACTCTACAAGCACGGATAGCACATTCTGGGAGTTTTGCACCATGCAGAGCATCATTCCACAGCTGTGCGTGACTTGCAAAACTGTCACCTCTGCAGGAAAACCTGTGCCATAGTCAGACTTTGTGGTGTAAGGTTTCTTGTTTCCTATCAGCTGCAGTTAGCAGTGCTGTCAAGTACCCCGTTTTCCCCGGGAATCTCCCTTATTTCAAGCAGTTTTCCGCTGCTATCCCTTATTTTTTATATCCCTTTAATTTCCCGTTTTTTCAAAGGAAGCAGCTCCTCTCCTCCCCTGCTGGCCAGGGACTGGGAAGACCTCGCCTCCTTGCAGCCTCAAAGCAAGCGGGAGCCTTTTCCCGTGCTTACAGGCGTCGTAGCCCACGGGCAGCGTTTCCAAAATACAGTAAGCCTACTGCGTGTGTTCACACCAGTGCCACCCACTTTTGCTTCTGGCTCCGCCCACCACTGCCATGTGACTGTCCCCGGAATAGGTGAGGCTGCTGATCCCTTATTTTCAAATCCGAAACTTGACAGCTATGGCAGTTAGTTGTCTGACTTCTGGGAAAAGCAGCATTTCTGAAAATGAGGCCATTTCTCTGAGCACATTAACAGCGGCAGTGTAGTTTTCCTGAAGAAAGAAAGTCAGGGGGTCTGGAAAGCACAAAGTGGTCTGCAGATGACCCAAACAAGACTGAACTTTGCAGGCTTCCTTGCTGATCTGGTTGTGCACTCTTTCGGCACCACCATTTATTTCAGTTACAGGTAGGTAGCCGTGTTGGTCTGCCATAGTCAAAACAAAATAAAAAATCGTTCCAGTAGCACCTTAGAGACCAACTAAGTTTGTTCTTGGTATGAGCTTTCCATTTATTTCAGTTTGCATCCTGTCTTCTGCACTAGATACCCAAGGTGGCTGAAAGTGATGCTGATGCTGCTAATGATGGTGATTATAATTATTTACAAATCTACTGCATATTTTGGAAAGCTGTTTGTCTGTTCACTATGCATTTGCCCACCTCCTAAGATACTGTAACCCAATTTTGCATGGTGATTACTGAGATCAAGGAGCAGGTTTTTGCCTTTGGTTGGATACAATTGGGCACCATTTTGAAGCCAGGTGGCAGACTGAACCTTTAAAAACTGCACTGATTTTAGTCACTGATTTCAAAACGGCACTGAGTTTTTGGGTTTCTCAGAATTCCCGATCAACACTGAATACGAGACTGCCAGTTCAGTATACAATCAGATATCAACATCCAAATAAAGCAAAAATTGAAAACAATTGAAATAAATAAGGGCAAGAGCAGATAAAAACAGCTGTCAATGGGAAACTACCAGCAGAAAAAAATGAATTATGCCTGCAGGCTGAATACCTTTCAGTTGTCAATGCGAGAAGTGAGGTTCCAGGGAACCAGGCAGAGGGCTTTCTCAGTAGTGGCATCCGCCCTGTGGAATGCCCTCCAATCAGATGTCAAGGAAATGAACAACTATCTGACTTTTGGAAGACACCTGAAGGCAGCCATCAGGGGCACAGCTAAGCTGCACAGCCCTGCAGCCCCCCCCTCATTCATTTATTTTAAAGGGCAACGAGGTAAAATTTTCACACTAAGCATAAGAATTTTACACTGGGGGGTGTCAGGTTCAGAGGGCAACCCTGTGCCTGCAGCATTGTGCAGTTCCACCTTACACATCTGTTCATGTGAACTGCCCTGAGATCTTGTGATGAAGGGTGATACATAGATTTCATTAATAATATAAACAAACAAACAAACAAACAAATAAATAATCACATGTAGGAACACTCACATTGTCCCAGAGGTCCTAAAAACATGCCCAAATGATCATGTGACTCAGCCCTTGTGCTCAAGGAGATGGAAGAAGCAGACTTCTGCTCTTAGGAGGGGTGATTATTCTTGCTTGAAGCAGCTTTCCTGATAACAAAAGGAACTCCCTGTGATAAAGTCTGAGAGCCCCTTTTATAAGGATGCTTGGCCTAATTAAGTCGATAGTGTTTTCAGAGGCATCTCCTCTTTCCATTCAAGAAGCCGAGTTTGATGGAGTATAATGAGTGTTAATCTGATAGAGCATTGGATTTCTACCAACTTGTACGGTTCTGTGATGCATGAGTGTATCCACTTTGCCATGACAAAGGAAGAAACTTGCTTCTGGCTTTCACAGAAACACAAGGGGGGGGGCCTGTCTTCAAAAACGGCTTAGGGTTACACGTAGATCTCAGCATACGCCAGAGGCATTTGGGGGCAAACCTTGTTAGCATCAAAGACCCCATCGGATATAAAAGCTGGGGGACTGCATGTAATTTGTGCAATTTCAGCAAAAGAAGTCATGAAAAATGGCTTAACATGTGCTGGGAGAAGGTCCAACTGCTTCTCCATCTGGGTGTTCTTTCTAAAGATCCCTCCCTGCCCTGGATCTCTCTTAATGCCCTTTAAAATATCCAGAGTTCAAACAGCAATTTGTCAAATTCTCTTCCACAAATTTGTCTAATTCTCTCTAAAAGCCACCCAAGTTGGTGGCCAAGACTCTCTCAAATTGCATAGCTCATACCAAGAACAAACTAAGTTGGTCTCTAAGGTGCTACTGGAAGGATTTTTATTTTGTTTTGACTATGGCAGACCAACACGGCTACCTCCATGTCCATTCTTTGTCTGTCCCGAATCTTCTGACATTCAGCTTTGATGACATTCCCTATCATGGTGAAAAAGAATTGCCAAAGGGATGTGCATCTAATCTAGCTAATGATCAGGTCTAAAACAAGCAGGAAGATGCTTCTCTCCCCCTTGTAAAACAACAACAAAAAACATATTAATCGCCATTACTATCCATGTTTTTATTGGCCAGTTGTCAGCAGTTGGGTTACGCAAGTGGCAGTCTTTCTCCATTGATGTGTAATGTGCAAAGCAAGACAAGAGGCTTTTAAATTGGTTGGGGGGGGGAAAGTCTAAAATGTGCTGTGGGAGGGTGGGAGAGACCTCCTAAAAGGCAACACTACACCACCTGACTTCCATGATGCTCCAAGCAGATTAAGGCTTCGTCTTGCCCTGCCTTGCCCTGCCAGACAATTATTGATATTTGAGGTCTCTGTTTCAGTGAAAGCCATCCTCCTTTGCCTCCCTGGCTTTCCTGCGAGGCTGTCAATCTTGGGTCAGGATGAACATGCTAATTGACTGACTCGCTAATTTATTTATGGCTAATGACAGAAAGAAAAATGTGGGACGCTCATGGTCCGAGGCCTTCAGTGAAGAACTATTCACGTTTTAAAGGAATGCCTTTAACTACCCACCATTACTAATTTAGCTGATCGTCATGCATTATATTTAAAGATCATCAACACCCAGCAAAGTGCTGCCTTATTATGGAAGGAAATGTACTAGGGAGAGGAAAGGATTACATGTTCCACACAACAATTGGAGCTTTCAAGCATATTGTATTACGAGAGCAGGGAAACTGTTCTAGCATTTGAAAGTAGGATGCAGAATAATTGTATTCAATTAACTAAGGGCTTCTTGGGCAGTTGGCCCAACAACACACTTTATATGCCAAGGCCTCAGAACGGAGAACGAAATCAGTTGGTGGGAATAATTTTTTCCCTTGCACCAGGCATCTTGGCTCATGTTAAGCATATTATAAAAGGGCCAGAATTTCTATTAACATTAAAACAATTAGGAGAGCCTTGTGTGGTGCGGTGGTTGGAGTGTTGGACCAGGAACTGGGAGATCAGGGTTCGAATCCCAACTCAGCCATGAAACTCGCTGTGTGACCCGGGGCCAAGTACGCACTCTCAGCCTAACCTACCTCATAGGGTTGTCGTGAGGATAAAATGGGGAGGAGGAGAACTATGCTCCTTGGAGGAAAAGTGGGGTGCAAATGTAAACAAACAAACAAAGCCATAGCCCCATTATATCTATGCTGCACCCGTATTTTATTCACATTTCTATGTTTGCGGATGCAACACAAGTTACAGCTGCCTGTGCAAAACTGATGAAAATAGCAATCCTGGCTATTCAAACATTAGGTATTCTGTATATATGGTCGTCCTCTTATCGGCATATATTTCCCCCTAGAAGATTTCTTTTTATATATATAAAAGTTCAGTCCAGTTGGTGTTGCAGAACTGTTTTATTCCTCCTAAAGTGGATCCTGCAGCCCAGCCATCCATTTCTGAATGGCATAAACTGCCACCCCTTTGCAAAGGATGGATTCTGCATGGGGGGGGGGGAGTGCCTCAATAAAGTTGAGCGAAACCGCAGTAAATGCAGACAAAAATATGGTGGCAATTATTCCTCCAGCTCAATTTGTAGCGGCTTGCTTGCCAAAATCCTTGCAACAAAAATATTGATGCCTGGCAGGTAATCAAACACTGATAGGACAGGCAGATTACCTTCTCAGAAGAAATTCCATCCATCAGCTACGGCAATGAAACTGGGACACTGTAGAGGAGCTTGCTGTACTTTAGCGATAAGGATTAGTGTGGAAGTGAAAGTGTGAAACATGGTAACTGAGAACATTTAGAGTGCCCTATTAGCAGTTCCACAATGTATTCTTCCTTCTTCTTTATGTGGGGGAAGTAGGAGGAGATTCAAACTCCTGCCTGCAGGGCTGTTTTAGGGACTGGCAAGGCTGGGGCCACTGCTCACATCACTGCATGTGCTGTGAGACTGGGGCATGGCCCTGTCTTCTTCATTGGCTCCCTCCATATATGGGCATTTTTATTTCCTTTCTGTACTTTCTGGCAAAAGTCACCTGCCCCTTTCTGCCACCACGAGCAAAGTTTGGACCCAACGAAAAATGTTTTGTAGTGTATAAAGAAAAGTGAAATGGGTTTTCGTTTTAGGAAATCAGAAAGGGTGAGCATCTTCAAGTAACCCAGTGTGTTTGCTGAGGACACTCCATAGAATATGATAAATGACATTTCATCCCAAACTAAATTACCGTATATGGGGGAGAAGCCCTTGCAAAAAGAAGTCAAATTATGATACATTCCCCAAACAAAACAGTAGCTTACAGAAATCAATCAGGCTATCACTTATCATCAAGAAGGCCATCAGTTCACACATACTTGGTTTCCATTTGATTACAGTAATCTAGTTACTGTAGAAAAATTAATGTTTGGACCATAATAAAAGGACTTCCCAAACACCTGTTAAGGACACAAAAGTAGCTCATGGAGTTGGCTCCATGGGCTCACCTGATACTGGGAAGCCCACTATCATTTAAACTGGTCATTGACCAGGCAAATGCTAGCCCTCCACCTAGTCCTCAAATAGAGATTAACAGAGGAGTGCGTGCTGTACCTTGACCCTGATACACCTTGAATAACATGCAGGAGCCTTCTCAGTCATTGCTCACCATGAGGATAGAAATTCCTATTTTGAGCTTCCCCTGACACTTTGTATACACTGTTATTTCTCCTCCAATTCCGCATGTTTAGCCCTGACTTCACTGCAAGACTCCACTGCCCTTGGACATGCTGATGACCAAACCACACTTCACACCAGTTGTAGAGATCCATGGCTGGCATCTAAAGTTTGAGTCATACGTGGTTCAGCTATGCTTTAGATCAGGCGCATCCAACAGGTAGATCGTGATCTACTGGTAGATCACTGGACGTCTGTGGTAGATCACTGGCTCCCCCCAAAGAAGCTCAACAACTTTGGCTCCCCCCAAAAAATCTCAATATTTTTGCCCTGTACCCCCCAAAACTGGGGCTTTCCTTCTCCCTTAAAAAAACACCTGAACAACTTTGATCGGAATGCCTAAAAAATGGGCCTTCCTCCTCCCCCAAAAAGCTGAACAACTTTGACCTGAACCCCCCAAAAGATCACTGCCAGTTTTTAACTCTGTAAGTAGATTGCAGTCTCTTGGGAGTTGGCCACCCCTGCTTTAGATCAAGGATGGGAAACCTTTGGCCTGCCAGATCTTTCCTGAACCACAGCTTGCTGCTGCATCCCCAACCTTTGCTTGCTTGTGCTGATTGGAGTTGCACTTCAGCAACATCTGGAGGGCCAGAGGTTTCTCACATCTCCTTTAGATATTACAGAAGCAGAGCAGGAACCAGTTTTCTCTGTGTACATTCAGTGGCACTGCCACTATGGGATGGGACCAGTCATGTCAGTCTTTCCACCTTGTTATTGCCTCCCAGCCATGATGTGGTAAATATACTGCTACAAAAGTTTGATGCCACCCCACTCTCTGCAAGACTCCAGGGGGTTCCAGGCACTCACCCAATTCTTTGGAGAATTGGGACATGGCAGAGACTGTCATAGGTTTAAGAAATATGGTTTATTCACCAATTTACACTTTCATCTGCATGGAGGGAGTCTAGATCTTACAGCACAGCATGGTCATTTCAAGGGGGACTTGTCCCACACAGCAGTGAAGCCATGGAGTCCAAGGTATCTCTCCCAGCCAACTTTCCCAAGATGGATCCCAGCCTTATTTCTTCTTCCCAGAACACCTTGCTAAAATCTCCATTTTTCTGTCACCTCACAAATTACCCTGGCACCTTCCAAATCCCCAGTCTCTGTTTGCACCTCAGGGCAAGAGGGTGGGAGGACAATTCTCTTGTGTTGCAAATAGCCCTTTGCTGTTTCTTAATGGCACTAGCTAAGCCAGGAATTCCTCTGCAGCTTGCATTTCTCCCTTCACATCCCAAATAACGGCGTTTCTGGAAAATTTTACACGTCACTTGGGAAGACAGGCAAACTAATGCCATTATACTGGAACAAGCAAAGATCACCCAGTGTTGAAGCAATGATTCTTCAACATCAACTTTGTTGGACTGGTCATGTTGTGCGGATGCCTGATTATCATCTTCCAAAGCAACTACTCTATTCCGAACTTAAAAATGGAAATTGTAATTTAACAAAAGAGGTTTAAAGACTCTCTCAAGGCAGATCTAAAAAAATGTAGTGTAAACACCGACAACTGGGAAACACTGGCCTGTGAGCGCTTCAGTTGGAGAACAGCCTTTACCAAAGGTGTCATGGGCTTTGAAGATGCTGTAACTCAGGATGAAAGGGGAAAACGTGCTAAAAGGAAGGCACGTTTGGCAAACACTCACTGTGATCAACTCCTGCCTGGAAACCTATGTCCCCACTGTGGAAGGATGTGTGGATCCACAATTGGCCTCCACAGTCACTTATGGACCCACTGTTAGAACCGTGTTTATGGAAGACAATCTTACTCGGCTACTAGTGATTGCCAAAGAAGCAAATCCTACTGTTTATTAATTTCTAGGGTTTAGGGTGGGCCCTCCTCAGTCTGGAACAATACACAGAACTAGCCTCAGGCACATGACCTTTAGATACTATAGCAACAGCAGAATGGGATGAACCCATGGAAAAATGACTTCTCTGCAATTCCTGTAATGTTTAAGGTCCTAAAGCAAGCCTGTAGAACTTGTGGGCTTCCAGAAATTGCTAGACTACAACTCCCATAATTCCTGGCTATTGGGGATGCTGGCTGAGGCTGATGGGAATTGGCATCCAATAGCATCTGGAGGTTATAGCATCTGGGAAAAGCTATGGTTTTCCTAGTAGTAATGTATGGAAGTGAGAGCTGGACCATCAAGAAGGCTGATCGCCGAAGAATTGATGCTTTTGAATTATGGTGCTGGAGGAGACTCTTGAGAGTCCCATGGACTGCAAGAAGATCAAACCTATCCATTCTCAAAGAAATCAGCCCTGAGTGCTCACTAGAAGGACAGATCCTGCAGTTGAGGCTCCAGTACTTTGGCCACCTCATGAGAAGAGAAGACTCCCTAGAAAAGACCCTGATGTTGGGAAAGATGGAGGGCACAAGGAGAAGGGGACGACAGAGGATGAGATGGTTGGACAGTGTTCTCGAAGCTACTAACATGAGTTTGGCCAAACTGCGAGAGGCAGTGAAGGATAGGCGTGCCTGGTGTGCTCTGGTCCATGGGGTCACGAAGAGTCGGACACGACTGAACGACTGAACAACAACAACAAGCATCTGGAGGGCCACAGGGTCGCCTAAAGGGTGTCATTGAATCTGTTCTTTATAGCAGGCATGGCATAGGATCCTTTTTTTTTTTTTTTTTTTTTGCTACCAGCACAACCTTTTTCCTTTGCAACTGATGGTGCTGAATAAAGTGATTTCATATGCTGGTGGCATTTACAGGGCCATTTGAAAGAACACGGATCACTCCCAATTTTAAAGCTTATATTTCACTTTACGTTCCATTAAAGAGCCAGTTTTGTTTTACCTTTTCAGTAGACACTTTCAAGTATAAGGTACAACCTCAGTTCTTTCACAAGCAACTGACTGGGAATCTCAAGAGACAGGTTCCGGGTTCCTGAAATCTTTCGCCATAAAACGATTTAATGTCTTATTATACTTTTCATGGTTCTGTCAGCTTAAAAAGCAGGTCCAAAAAGCAATTATCTGATTCCATATATATGGATTCCACACACACACACACACACACACACACACACACACACTTAGACTCTTCATAGCAAGATTTTGTAACTCTTCTTTCCTGTCCCATCTTGCTCTCCCACCATTGAGGGTCTAGGTTTCTCATGACCAGCATTAAAAGATGTATAAATGCCATACTTGTTTAGATGCTCACATAGCATAACATAACTTATCCTAGATTTATTTCAACAGATCCACTCATAATTGTCCACGTGTTGCCAGTGGAATATACGTAACAGACTAGGGCCATTGTTCAACAAACTCATAATCGGAATCTGCATTGGCCTGGATGGCCCTTGTGGTCTCTTCCAACTCTATGATTCTATGATTCTAAGTAGTTTTGGAATTTTTAATAATATCGCAGTGACTGGTGTTTGAAATTGACCAGCTCATTTGATCTTATTTAGTTGTTACTGTGCAGAGAACATTACATTTACTTTTATCTTGAAAGGGAATATTTAGGGTTTTTGGTTTTTTTTCTTTAAAAAAAAAACACTACTTAGTCCCATCAGATGATAAGAGAAACAGGAGGGGGTAACCACTCATATTTTATCTTGTTTTCAAACCTTTGCTGCCTTGTGAGTTCTCCCTTTCATGCTGTCTTTGTTCTCCTCTCCCACTGTGCTCTCTTTGTGTGTACAAATGAGTGTTAAGTTGCCCACAAAGGCTGGCTGATAAAGAATATAAAGAGCACCCTACTAGCAGCAGTGAATGGGGGGTTGGCTTATAAGTCAAATGTTAGACTTTTAGACTGTGGAAAGATGAAGGTGCGGATTCCAGCTATTCTATGATCGCTCAGCAGGGATAATAGGATGCTCTGTGGGAATCTCAGTTTTCAGCTTATCCTGTATCCAAGTACTCACCATAACTTTGCAAATTAACAACACAGGGAGTTTCATGGTCTACTCCCAGTGTCATCATTCTGCCCCTCCAATACTTATGTAGGTTTCGTTTTGTCCAGTGGCTCTTCTGATTAAAAAAAAAAAAAAAAAAAAAAAAAAAAAAGAATCTTCTACCCCCCACCCCACCCCAGTAATCATTTGTACATCTGAGAGACATTGCTCTGCAAATGTCAGTCACGAACGTCCCATCACAGACAGGAAGATCACTTCATCATCTCTATAGATAGATAAGTTGTTTAGAATGTGGTGCTGATAATCCCAAGGTCGCAGGTTTGATCCCCATATGGGACAGTTGCATATTCCGGCATTGCAGGGGGTTGGACTAGATGATCCTCAGGGCCCTTTCCAACTCTATGGTTCTATGATTATCTGATTTTCTGGAGCATTGATCCTTTAGTCTCCAAGTTAGGAGAGATGCAGAGAACAGGGTCATTCGCAGCAGCCGTACTGAAAAGCCAACTCGGTCAGGCTTTCCCTCTTCCTCAGCTGTCTGTCAACTAGCAAGAGCTGTTCCATGGGGCTGCAGCAAAGCAAGAGATTGGAAGCAGGGCCACCAACAGGACTGCTGAGAAGTCAACTGTATCAAGCTCTTCCCTTCCTCACCTGTCACCTGGCAGCAGCCATGCCATCAGGTTACAGTAGAGGCAGAAAAGGAACACAGAGCCCCTCTAACAACTCAGCTGAGAGACAGACAACTTTTTCTATTTCACTTAAAATTAGTGTTAGGTGTCCCCACCCCCTTAATCCCTTTCCCTTTTTGTATCATGTCTTCTAGGCTGAAAGCCTGAGAGTGGGATCTTCCTTATTACCAAACTTTGTAAGCTGCTCTAGGAGCCTTTTCAGTTGAAGAGCAGAGTAAAAATGCAGGAACAAAGCAGGAAACAACTGTTTTCAAATAGTCTAGGTTAGAAAACCCCCACAGACTTTTTTGTTTCAAGTGAAGTGCAAACTTGGTCAAATCAGTTGGTAGTGGCTCAGTCAACTGATGGCAAAATGAGAAGGATGGATGGATGGATGGACCCAAGAGAACAAGAGAAACTGGGGGAGATGGTGCAGAAGACGTGTTAAATGTCGATCATATTAATAAGAAATAACTAGCCAGATTGTTGCCTACAAGTCCCTAGTACTGACTCAAATAATAATTTCAGATGCTGAGATACAGCCAAAGGGGATGTAGTTTGAAATAAATCTCCTCTGGGCACATGCCAATGCCTTGTTCATCCCATGACCGCATTTCATTCTTACGTTATTTCACCCGTGTAATTTTGTTAAGGCTGCCAATCTTAGGGTTGGAATGGATTTGAGGCCAGACAGGATGTTTCCGCTGAATGTTATCTAATAAATCAATGAGCCAGCTTTGTGTGTAGCATCAATGGTAAAGACATTTGACTGGAAACTGGGCTGCTCATGTTCAGTTAGATGGGCTACTTTCATCACAGAAGGGATTGTGTGCTAATGGAGCAGTGGATCGAAATAGGGAGTTAGAACTTGCAGAATGTTCATAGGTAGGTGACAGGGGCTGGAGAACAAGCATTTGGGACAATAGAAAGAAAAAAAGGAAGCTTTAAATGTTGTAGCTAGGGGGAAGAGTACATAGCCTGCATGCAAGAGATCCCAGGTGTATCTCTGACATTTCCACACAGGACGGGGGGGAAACCTGCATCTGAAACCTTGCAGACCTGCTGCCAGTTAGTGTGCACCAAGGAGGGCAGCCTATAGACTTATAGAATCTACTTGGTGTTTTTTATTTATTTATTAAAACCTGGAGATCCATTAAATGGAACCGGATTCACAACAGTGGCTGCAAAATAGCAGGGTCAGGGGTGACATACTCTTGGATGTAAGGAACAGGGTGCCTCTGAGCACATGGATTTGTTTTCAGTACCAGAACTGAGTTCATAGTCTGGCCACTCAAATATCTTTCATGTTCCCTCCCACTATCCTCAGCTTCCTTCCTCTCATGAACCCGATTTAGAAGGAGAGAGAAGCCTCTTTTGTTATTGTTATGTCAAATAATTGATGATCTATTGCAAATCACTTGGTGATCTACCAGTAGACCCCAGGGTACCCTCTGCCTATCACCCCTAAAGTAGACTTTATTGCTAGCCAGACCAGAGGTCTGACTAGGTAAAGGCAGCTTCCAAATAAAATGAATGATGTCTAATAGTCTCTCTCTTGATCCTTCTGCCCCAAGCTCCTTACGTTTGCAAGGGTAGGCTTATATCACCTTGAGGTGGATTTTTAGAAGGCCATGAATAAAGCAACCACAACCACAGTAATAACTACTAGTAGTTGTTTGTCCCACCTGGTCAGCAGATAGAACAGCTCCTTGTTTAGAAGGCAACCAACCAACCAACCAACCAACCAACCAATAATGGTTAGTAGTAGTAGTAATTTGTCAAATCTCTTCAGTAGATAGAACAGCTCCACATATCCATTTATTTGCATAAACTGCAAAATATTATTAATATCTCTATATACTCTTGTGAGGGCATCATCAATGCCTCACAATTTGGTGGGGGGTAAAGTAGATTCCCCTCTTAAGATTTGTGCCAGAGACCTGAAAGGGAGGGGGTGCAAGAGAAGCAAGACTTACTCTAAATCTTCATTAAAAACAAATCTGAAGCAGGGTGAGGGATGAGCTACAGCAACATTTGATGGAATCCTCTTGGCTATTAAGAAGCTTTAAAAGTAGGTTAAAAACTCAAAATATTTAATATCCTTCCTTATCTCTTGCTTCCCTTGACATAACCAGGGAGTTCTGACAGTTCTGCGACAGCCACAGGAATGCCTTTTGTGATCAGATTTAGCTACCTGTTTGCTTCCTGCCTCTCTTCTCCCTCTGATGAGAATGCACAATTGGTGTGGGAGTGCCAATTCTAGCCTGGATTGCAGGAGATCCCTTCCCTAGTCATTCCCTCCTCATTGCACATACATTTACTGGGAATCTTCAGCCACTATTCAATTTCAGTCAGTGCTCATGTCACCATTATGTTCCACAGCTTAAAGGACAAAGGTCTGCACTATGGGTGAGATTTAAACCTGCCTGCTCACACAACAGGACTTCTCCTTGCTTTCCTTCTCCTGCAGCCCCTATGCCCCCCCCCATTTTCTGCAGAGGGTTGGGGCACACAAACACACCCAGAGTGCATTTGGGGTGAGACAAAAACAACAACCAGAAGTCTTGCTGCAGAAGTGGCTTTCCATTGCACAAGTGAGCAGACATAACTGGATGTAGTCCTTTGTTATAACTGTGTAAAATTTAGTATAAATGAAGGAATAACATGCCAGTTCAGTGCCTTCTTTAATAAGGTGTCTGTTTACAAAATGGTTTTAATTTGGAATCTCTACTGGAAGTGCCAGTTGAAAAAAGTCAATAATAAACTCAATTGCTTTATTAATTTAATTTTGCATTTGTACCTGCTTCATATTATAGCAAATAATTTTCAAACCAACAGTGAGATCTAATCAGCTTTGTACATTCAAATAGGCCATTTATGATAAGCAAAATAAAGTCAGATGTAAGGGTGTACACTCACTTTGTGAACAGTTTCTTATAGTTTGACCTACTGAAGACCTTTAGTTGATAAGAGCCAATGGCATATTTAACAAAATGTTGCATTGTGGATTGCTTCTGTTCAAAGTTCCAGTGTTCTAGCAAGCCAACACCATCTTTCAGAATTTTCTATTCTCCCAATAGCCAGCGTTTCATAACCACTGAGCATTCTCAGTCTGCATTGGACTGCTTTTGGGGTATTATTTTGAAGGGTTTTTAGTTTTTAGTTTTTATGGTATTTTGGTATTTCTGCAAACACTGAGATCTACCCACACAACCCCAAAGTGCGGGAGGCAAGTGGTTACAGTACCATGGACAGCTCTGATGAAGGCTGAGGGTGAACTGCAACCTTAGGAGCCTCTTGCAAAATCCAACTAACACAACTGCTTTTCTAAATTTGTCTCCTAAAATAAACCTGACACTCAAGTTCAGGTTTTGCTGATGCAACATGGCCACTGTTTGAACACAGGAATATGACCTGGACTGAAACTGACTGAACAAGACAAAATAAAAAAATAAAAAAATTCCTTCCAGTAGCACCTTAGAGACCAACTAAGTTTGTTCTTGGTATGAGCTTTTGTGTGTGTGCACACTTCTTCAGATACATTTTGTGCATGCACACGGAAGCTCATACCAAGAACAAACTTAGTTGGTCTCTAAGGTGCTACTGGAAGGAATTTTTTTTATTTTTTATTTTGTTTTGACTATGGCAGACCAACACGGCTACCTACCCGTGACCAAACAAGGAAAGAGATAACACAGGAAAATGAGCAACTTCAACTGGTTCTTTTGTGATCATAAATTCACTTTTTGTACTAGAGGTTTGAGCACACAGAGATACAATTTGACCTTAAGCTAATTGGTGTAGAATGTAGTTTTTGCAATAGTGGGGTTGTCTTAACGCTGAATTGATTTTGTTCATATGCGTGTGGTTGGCATTCAACAATATCTATGTATGGGTAAACTTGTGTGGACCGGACACATGAAAAATAAGTAAATGATATATAACCAAGTAACATATGAAGTGGTCCCAAGGCAACATTATGCTTTAAGAATCATATTGTCAATTGGTACTCTTCTTCTGCAGCCCTTTAACCATGAGCCTCATCTTTCCCCATCTTTTCTCATTAGAGGATCTCCTGCTGAGAACTTCTTAATAAACTAGATGGTAATTGTTCATAGAAACAAATGCTTATGTGATTAAGTAGGAAGTTCTGGGAGATGCTGAATTCATTACCAAAGTCCTTACAAAAGTTTTTCATTACATACACGAATTATTTTTCCCCCAAATTAACTTGATGATTTGCCAGTTAGGCATTATAATAAGATGAAATACCTTAAGCAGTTTATGACATTTGCATAACGGTTGAAGATTCAAGGTCTTCTAAAACTCAATTTTTTTCACAGGGGGGGGAATCAGAAAACTTGTGTCTGTGCGGGATGAATTGTTAGTGCTATCCTCTTGGTTGAGTTTATGAATAATAGCAACAAAAATACTTCTTCAGATTCTATCAGGAGCAGGTCTGAAGGAAGAGAATGGTGCATGTAATTATTGTACCTTAGGAGCTGGTGTAACTGAATGCTTTGCTATTAAAGAACTAAATTTCCAATCACGCGGCCTCATTGGGGGATGGGTGTGCTCGAGATGTATTTGTTATTCCAACCAATGGTTGAAATCCTAAACGACATATGGTGCCAAGTCATGTGTATCCCCCACCCACTCTAAAAACAAAACAAAGAGCAAAAAAAAAAAAAGGTTTTGAGTGAAGGACTGGGGGAGGAGAGGAGCTGCTTGACCCTTTCCCTTCCAGTTGCTTTTGAGGTCAGCATTGCTCTCCTCAGCTATGGTTCCACCTGTGCAGGTACAGTGGTACCTTGGGTTACATGCAATTCAGGTTACATACACTTCAGGTTATGTACTCCGCTAAGCCAGAAATAACGCTTCAGGTTAAGAACAGAAATTGTGCTCTGGCGGTGCGGCGGCGGCAGGAGGCCCCATTAGCTAAAGTGGTGCTTCAGGTTAAGAACAGTTTCAGGTTAAGAACGGACCTCCGGAACGAATTAAGTACGTAACCAGAGGTACCACTGTATAGATATTGATACCTAACCCATATATTTTATCTCATAGGACAAAGGGGGCATTTTGGGAAGGGCATTTTGAGGTGAGAGATTAAAGGTTTAAGCATCTTTGCCCTCTCCTCAGCCCAGTCCTTTACTGAAACAAACAGCCTCCCACAAGTGCTTTTAGCTTTTAAAAAGTGAGGGGAATTCATATGTAATTTGGACATTAATCACCACTTGTGGCAGGTACATGGATACTTCAGTTTTTGAAATCATTTACTTGTAATGGTAGCCAAGTTGAAGGGCTTGGGTTTCCTTTTTTAGCATCTTACTTTCTGTGACATGCAAGTTAGTACAGTTTATCACCATCACCCCTGTTGGTTATTAATCTAATGCAGAAGAGAACAAATGCATATTCCAGAATGTAACTTCTCAGCTTCCTGTGGAGAACAACATCTACAGCACAGTAGCTAACCAATTACCTGTGCTGAAGATGAGGTCATAGCTAGAGTAAGTGCTGTTTGGAAAATAAAAAAAACTACCACCTCCAAGCAATAAATTTCCAGTCCCTGCTTTTAAGGGATTGTAACAGCACACCATTTTAGAAGGAAAAGAGAGAACCCTTCTGATCGAGGACAATTGCCTGATGAATGATGCTCCACTTTACTGGATGCACCAGCACTTACTGGGAAGTATCAAATCTCAGTATTTAGGTGTATTCCATACTCAGCATACAAGACAAACTTTAATATCATGAAGAAGGTGGTGGGATGTTGCAGTGTTTCAGAACAAGTCTTTCCACAACTTAGGTAAAGCCAATAGGGCAGGGGTAGCCAATGTGTTGCCCTCCAGATGCCATTAGTCAGGGACTGGCTGGATGAGGAGGAGGAGGAGGAGGAGTGGGAGCCACCTGACCAAGAGCCCCACAAGGAAAGCACACAGAGAAAGGATTTGGATCCAGGATCCTGGTGGTGGGAAACCGGCCACACCCCAGAGGAGGGGAAGAGCTGGGAAGTACTGGAGGCTGGGAGCTGGAAGGATGATGAAGAGGAGGAAACAGGCAGGTTACCCAGCACAAGGTAGGGACAGGAATCAGACTTGGCAGATCTACCACAGAGCCACCCTGACAGCTTCTCTGCTGATAACCTGCAAGCTCCCCCCCCCCCCAAGATCGCAGTGTTGTGGAGCAGAGAGCCAGGCAGGCACAGAAAGGGTCCCTTGAGGCTCTCCATAGACAGAAGGAGGAGCCTGACACAGAGGGCGAGGGAGTGAAGGGGGGGTTACTGTTGGGTGATAACGCCGAAGCCAGTGCCTTCCCCCCAACGCAGCATTGAGGCTGAAAGAGGAGCTCCCAGAGTTGTGCTATGGTTTAAATTAGCACCGGCCACGCCCCCACAGTGCCCTGATTGGTCATCTGGCAAATGGCGTGGCCAGGGCACCCTCAGCGTGACGCAGGATGCTACCCCACCTAATGCTGAGGTGGGGGTGGGACCTGGTGGCTTGAGCACAACCCGGTCCCACTCAGAAGAGGAACCAATTTCCACAGTGAGGGTCCCACCACCGAGAAGACCTTCATCTTTGTCATTGACCATCTTACTCCAGATAGTGGCAGTAGCATCTAGAACAGGCATAGGCAAACTCGGCCATCCAGATGTTTTGGGACTACAACTCCCATAGTTCCTAGCTAACAGGACCAGTGGTCAGGGATGATGGGAATTGTAGTCTCAAAACGTCTGGAGGGCCAAGTTTGCCTATGCCTGCTCTAAAACAAAGCCACCCTTGATGACCTTGGAACCCAACACACATGGTTCATCATTGCACAATTCATGTTAGTTATCAACTAGCATTATTTTAGCACAAAGCATATGATACATAGTATTTTCTTCAGAGTATTTCCTTCAGATAAGGTATTCCAGCTGCATACCCTGCAGCTGGGAAACTATATCTGATCAGGATGTCAATGTCAAGTAGAAACAATGTTTTGGCTTTGAAAATATAATTATATATGTTCTGTGTTGGCCCTGAAAGCCTGATATTCCATTTTTACACAGCAGGATGTATTATAAAGATGTTTAAGGAAATACCATTCCTAAGTGCCAGAAGTATTATTACAAAACTAATGTCAAATGATAAGCTGTTGCTTGTTTTATTGTCATAACTGATAATGAACAATCAGCACTGAACGACTTGAATGGAATCTCTCGAGTGTGTGCTATATTAGCTAATACACGGAAATATAGTTTAACAAGCTTAATCGTATCTCTGACAAGCCTACCGAAAGGCACAGTCTGTTTAGCCTAGCCTGTGTGAAAATCCGACCACCGTCTTTCAATCAAATCCGGAACAAGGACCCAGCAAAGCATGGAAAATGAGAACAGTATGGACTGTAAAAGATACGTTGATAATATTTTGAGCCTGTCAGCTTTCCTTTATGTCATGGAACATTCATGATAAACATGCAGATCGTGAGTGCAGTACACATATTGGGTTTGGAGCATGAAAAGATTAAACTTGAAGATGTTTTAACATTACCATATTGTCAGTCAAAAGGGCTTATATCTTCCTGAAATCCATTCCCAGAATCTGTCTGGCTTTTCTCTGTGGGTCTGTGTTTGCATATCCATCTGGGTTTGTTTTGCAAATCACTTTTCAATATAGCTAGTTTTGTCCCGGTGACCCGGTGACTCTCAAAGTTATTTTATTTTATTTTATTTTATTACTTCTCCATTAGCAAAAAATTCTATACCACAGACATTAAGGTGGGTGGGGAATCAAAAACAAAAGCATACTGGGTCACCCCAGAGGGAAAGCATGAGTGAACAGGTAATTTTCTAGTTATAGAGTTGGAAGGGACCCCAAGGGACATCTAACTCTCTTTTTAAAATTAAATTTAAAAATCCCATTCTCTTTTCAAAGGTATGCCTTGGACGACTGCTTGTTACATAGTATGGGAAAATGAAATCATGAGGTGTCTGTGTGCCCAGGTCTCTCTCTGTACCTGACACTCACTTGACAGGGATTACTGGTAGCTAGGTAGGTATTTATTATGGCGTATTAATGTGTCAGGTCAAAGCCTGAGGATATTGGCGCAGCTTGAAACTTTCTTTGATCTGCTGATTGTATTTCAGCCAGTGACGGATTAGGGAGCAGCACCCAGTTTCCCATCAAATTCCACTTTGTGTCCTATTCCCTCCAAGTGCTTGTGTCTCTCAGTCAAATGCAATTTCATTTGCCATTATTTTGCATTCCCAAGCTTTGCTCAAGGACTCCAAAGCTATCTCACATTTCTTTCACTTTGGAGTTAACAAGGCCAGCCAAAGTTATTTAAGCACTGGAGGCAAACCACAAAATGGAGCCCTGTTCCCTGCCAGGCGAGAAGGGATAAGTGAAAATCTACATCAGAATCTGTTGCCCCTGTGAATCCTGCCGCCTGAGCTGGTTGCCTCACATTGCGTCTTGGGTGGGCCAGCCCCGGAAGTTAATATGTATGTCTGTACAGCAAATCCCTAAATAGCGAACTGATGGGTGTAGTACATAGCTGTGAAGTTTCGGATTTGAAAATAAGGGATCAGCAGCCTCACCTATCCCGGGGACAGTCACATGGCAGTGGTGGGCGGAGCCAGAAGCAAAAGTGGGCGGCACTGGTGTGAACGAGCGCAGTAGGCTTACTGTATTTTGGAAATGCTGCCCGTGGGCTACGATGCCTGTAAGCGCAGGAAATGGCTCCCGTTTGCTTTGAGGCTGCAAGGAGGCGAGGTCTTCCCAGTCCCTGGCCAGCAGGGGGAGGGAATGGAGCTGCTTCCTTTGGAAAAACGGGAAATTAAAGGGATATAAACAATAAGGGATAGCAGCGGGAAACTGCTTGAAATAAGGGAGATTCCCGGGGAAAACGGGATACTTGACAGCACTGGTGTAGTATACAATTTATATCTCATAATTATCTCATCAACTGTATGCTGATGCAATAACATTATTGAATCCAAGACATGTTGCAGAAGACACCTGCAAAAACCCACAACCCATCAGTCTGGAGGTGCATTTGCATATTGCTCCTGCTACTATTTTCTGTCATTTTTATCTCTGCTTTCTTCATTTTTGAGTATTGCTGTTCCCAGACCCTCCAAGTGTCCCTGTTCTCCAAGGACAGTCTTGGATTTATAAAAGCCGTCTCGGTTTCTGATTCGATCCCAGAACGGCCTGCTTTTCCTTAGGATGTTTCATTGGGGAAATGTTGTTGTCCCCCCCCCCCCAGGTTTCTCAATTCCCCCCCCCCCAGTTTATACATTTCACTAATTTTACAATCATTTTAACATTTCAAAACTTGACTTCCCTCCCCCTCTTTCTGCGGTTCCTTGAATTTATTTTTAATATCCTCTGCATATCCAAATTAACTTAATTTGCTCAGTTATTCATCTACTTTAAATATATACTCTTATAAAACTGCAGGTTATTACAATAATCCTGCCAATGATCTTATCTGTTTGCAATTTATCTGTAAATATTTGATGAACCATTTCCATTCTTTTATAAATCATCGGGGAAATGTTGGAGGATATGGAGTTATGAGACCACCAAGCAAATGAGATACCTTTAGAACCTTTAGAAGACATCTGAAGGCAGCCCTGTACAAGGGAAGTTTTTATGTTCAATGTTCTATTATGTTTTAATATAGGTTAGAAACATGTATGTTGGAATATATGTTTTAATATGTTGCCCTGAGTGGCTAGGGCAATCCAGTCAGATGGGTGGGGTGTAAATAACAAAATGGTGATGATGATGATGGAATAGGATGCCCCTATTTTCATTGGAGAAATGTTGGAGGGTATGTGTTCCACGCTAGACACTATTAGCCCACAGAAATGGTGTTCCAAACCCCAGGCATAAGGATGTAAACCACAGGGCAGGGAATCTCAGACCTGGGGGCCAAATGCAGCCCTTAGAATTCTCTACAGACCATACAACTTACTAGTCATGTTTTGCACCCACAAATGTTTTTGCCAGATTGGAATGTGTTTTTGAAATCTGATGATGTCTCTTCTTGTCAGTACGGTGAACAGAAACAGAAACGTGTGATTGTGTGTGTGTAGACACTCGCCTTCTATACATAGGTAACATTTACATTTGTCGCTCTGGCCTTTTCTGCCTCTCAACCTGCCCAACACAGTCATGTTACCCACGAAAAGTTGCCCACACCTTGAACTAAAATGGTTCCCCACTTGACAGACAGGTTTATTTTCACAGAAGGCATTTACCGGTAAAGGCATTTTGACTGTTTTGGAGGTAGAACTTTTACACATCTACAATACTACACGCAACTACTTGGGAGTAATCCCAACAGGACCCAGTGGGGTTTTCCTCGTCTGCGTAAATATGCATAAGATTTGTGTTGTACATTTTGTCAATATAGATTATTGCTACTGTGCTGCCCTCTAGAAAAATACTTTAGCCCTGAAAGTCTTGATATTAAGATTCGCAAACAGAGCCCATCATGTTTTCTTGTTCTACAGCTTGTTTTCCTCCTGCTCACTGCTTTTCTCCTTGTCACCCACTAATTAGTCTTGAAGGGCAATTAAGTGCAAGTGTTAGAAGCAGGGCGGTGATGTTGTGAGAAGGGGGCAGGGAGACTGACAAGAGTTTTTCTCCATTTGACAAAAGTTTTCCAGAGATCCAGCCAAATTATATGAATACAGAAGATAGAAATTCACAGAGATTTGTGTTTGTACTTTATTTGCTAATAAACCTGTCTGAATACACACAGTGTAAGTTCACCTCTGCAAAAAGGAAACAAAGAAGTGTGTTATTTGCCTTTCTAAAGTGCAGGATATATTTTCACCACAGACATGTTACTTCCATACTAGTTTAATATTCAGAGCTTTCTCATAAGGATGTGTAGTTTGATGTGGGTGCTGAGCATTCTCTCCTATTTCAGCTAACAGAACTATGGTTCCCAGAATCCCGCAGGGAGAAAGACCGAGATTTAAAACAGTTTAAGTCTGTGGTGGATCAGTGATATGATCAGTGGCTCAGTTTATATTGAAGTATTATCTCACTTTGGCCAAACTGTGTTTTCATTATGGTGGGTCCAATTTACAGTGTTAACAGTGGGACCAGTGGAGGATGCCGCAGTGGGGCAAAGCTCACCTGACCTCCTGACAGCTGAGTCATCTTGACCACCTCACTGCTGCCTCACCCCTTGCCCTCCTAGTAAGCCACACAGATACAGCTGTCAGTCAGATGACTGCCGACCTCTACCACACCATTTGTTACTGATAGTATCTTTGTGTAGGTGTAATCTTTGTCAGCTTGGGTCCTTTGGAGCTCAGGAGTGGAAGGGGTGGGGGCAGCCTATGTGGGGGTGATGGAAGTGGGGCTGGCTTGCATGCTTCCAGCCCCCTACACACTTTTTGGCCTCATGTGTTTTGGCAAAACACCTGAAGGGGTTAGTCAGAAGAACTATACTGAACAAAGAATGCTAATCCTGTTGTTGTTCAGTCATTCAGTCGTGTCTGACTCTCCATGACCCCATGGACCAGAGCACGCCAGGCACCCCTATCCTCCACTGCCTCCCGCAGTTTGGCCAAACTCATGCCAGTCGCTTCGAGAACACTTTCCAACCATCTCATCCTCTGTCGTCCCCTTCTCCTTGTGCCCTCCATCTTTCCCAACATCAGGGTCTTTTCTAGGGAGTCTTCTCTTCTCATGAGGTGGCCAAAGTACTGGAGCCTCAACTTCAGGATCTGTCCTTCCAGGGAGCACTTGGGGCTGATTTCTTTAAGGATGGATAAGTTTGATCTTCTTGCAGTCCATGGGACTCTCAAGAGTCTCCTCCAGCACCATAATTCAAAAGCATCAATTCTTTGGCGATCAGTCTTCTTTATGGTCCAGCTCTCACTTCCATACATTACTACTGGGAAAACCATAGCTTTAACTATACGGACCTTTATCAGCAAGGTGATGTCTCTGCTTTTTAAGATGCTGTCTAGGTTTGTCATTGCTTTCCTACCAAGAAGCAGGCGTTTTTTAATTTCGTGACTGCTGTCACCATCTGCAGTGATCATGGAGCCCAAGAAAGTAAAATATCTCACTGCCTCCATTTCTTCCCCTTCTATTTGCCAGGAGGTGATGGGACCAGTGGCCATGATCTTAGTTTTTTTTATGTTGAGCTTCAGACCATATTTTGCGCTCTCCTCTTTCACCCTCATTAAAAGGTTCTTTAATTCCTCCTCACTTTCTGCCATCAAGGTTGTGTCATCATAATATCTGAGGTTGTTGTCTTTGTCCGTGGAGTTTTCTTGGCAGGGATACTGGAGTGGCTTGCCAGTTCCTTCTCCAGGTGGATCACATTTAGTCTAAACTCTCTGCTATGACCTGTCCATCTTGGGTGGCCCTGCATGGCATAGCTCATAGCTTCCCTGAGTTATTCAAGCCCCTTCGCCACGACACGGCAGTGATCTATGAAGGAGATGCTAATCCTACACAGAACAAAATAAAAAATAAAAAAATTCCTTCCAGTAGCACCTTGTTGTTGTTGTCGTTCAGTCGTTCAGTCGTGTCCGACTCTTCGTGACCCCATGGACCAGAGCACGCCAGGCACCCCAATCCTCCACTGCCTCCCGCAGTTTGGCCAAATTCATGCCAGTCACTTCGAGAACACTGTCCAACCATCTCATCCTCTGCCGTCCCCTTCTCCTTGTGCCCTCCATCTTTCCCAACATCCGGGTCTTTAAGTAGTTAAGTAGCACCTTAGAGACCAACTAAGTTTGTTCTTGGTATGAGCTTTCGTGTGCATGCACATTTCTTCAGATACACACGAAAGCTCATAACAAGAACAAACTTAGTTGGTCTCTAAGGTGCTACTGGAAGGAATTTTTTTATTTTTTATTTTGTTTTGACTATGGCAGACCAACACGGCTACCTACCTGTAACCAATCCTACTCAGAGTAGACCCATTCAAATAGATTCATATCAGTGGGTCTACTCTGATTAAAATTTAGTTGGCTATCATCCTAAATTCAGAAATACCGGTATTGTGTTTACTCATATGCAAATATATCAACTTAATTAATTGTGTAAGTCTCATATCTTGCACAAAGTAACTGATGTACTCAGAGGGACTTATTTTGAGCTCATATACACATAGGATTACATTGTAAAACTGATATGGATTAATTGATCAAGATTGTAAAACTTTAATAGACTGACAGTCCTAATTCTAATCTACGAGCCAGTTTCCCCATAACTAAATCCAATATATCTGCATAGCCCTAGATCACTGCGGTCGTCTTAAATGGTGTATCCACATTTTTTTATTTTATTTACTTATTTCACAACATCTATATATTGCTTGAATGTAATAAAACCTCTAGGTGATTTATTATTATTATTTTTAAAATGACATGAAAAAACAACATTATCAGTAACAAACAGTGTAAAACAGGTTTTTTAAACATTCAAAAAATAATTAAAACCAACAGTAAATGAAAAAAGATTAAAAAAACTGGTGAGCTTTCTATGTGTCCAGATAGGCTTGCCTAAACAAAAAGGTTTTAAACAGGCACTGGGGGAAATACACAGCGAAGGCATGCTGGGAGTTCTGTGGTGCTGCCACACTAAAAGACTGATTTCTTACAAGTGCAGGATGAGTAGCAGTTCCTCAGACTGAAGTGGCTGAGTGGGCATTTACAGGGAAAGGCGACTTTGGAACTGAACTAGTGCCAACATTTCTAATTCCTGATGAGCCTTAGCATCATGGGGATCCTTCCAGTATACCATACACATTGGATGTGGGTGGCGCTGTGGTCTAAACCACTGAGCCCCTTGGGCTTGCTGACTGGAAGGTTAGCAGTTCGAATCCCCATGACGGAGTGAGCTCCCGTTGCTGTGTCCCAGCTTCTGTCAACCTAGCAGTTTGAAAGCACATCAAAGTGCAAGTAGATAAATAGGTACCACTCCAGTGGGAAGGTAAACGGCGTTTCCATGCACTGCTCTGGTTTGCCAGAAGCGGCTTAGTCATGCTGGCCACATGACCCGGAAGCTGTCTGCGGACAAACGCCGGCTCCCTCGGCCAGTAAAGTGAGATGAGCGCTGCAACCCCAGAGTCGTCCGCAACTGGACCTAACGGTCAGGGACACGTTTACCTTTACCTTTACACATGTTACCGGTAGCAATCCAACAAAACCAGTATTGACTTTCTTGCCTGTCTGCCCCTCAGCTCAGTGGCTGCCTAGTGCCCTCAGCCTCATGCCTGTCTCTGTATACACAAGATTTTGACCGAGGATTTTGTAATCGAGTGCTCCGGAATCCCAGCTTTTGCCTATTGGAAATGAAGTATCTGCACTTAACAGAGGAAGTACATCAATGTACAGAATAGGGAAAAAACCCAGCTCTGTTGTAATGAAGCCTAATCACCATAGGCTGTTAAAACTTGAAAAGGGAGTTCAATTAATCAAATACAACCTAGCAGGGAAATAAATTAGAAAGCCAATATATCACTATCCCTTTTTTTCTGAAAGGCATAGTAATCATTTGATTTCCTCATTAGGGTTTTTAGAAGCTTGAATTGTCCATAAAACACATCCAAGGCACACTTCACAAACATATTTCTGCTGTTTGTTTCTACTTGTACAAAATATATTACTGTAGGATACTTTCTTCTTCATTAATTCCCATTACATTTGAAAATGGGAGTTTGTTCTTTAATGCATCCTGAGTGGAATAGATAGCATTGGACTTGCTTTCTTTTAATGAGCCACATATACAACTGGAATAAATTGGCACTGGGCAAACAGGACTTTACAAAAGCTTCCATTGCCTGGCACCAGCTTCATAACATTTAGGATGCAGACCTGTAAAATGACTGCAACTCCTATCAGTCCCCAGCCAGCATGAATACCTGTGCTGCTGCTGCTATTATCATCACCACATTATTTAGCTGTGCTAAAATGCTGTCTGAATGCAGCCTTAGCTACATTTGATCTGCATCTTTCCTGTGCTGTGTCTTTTTCGGCATTTATTTACGTTGCACATTTCTGAGTTACCTTTCCCCCAATTTTGTGCGAATGTGTTTTATTTGGTAAACATCTCATAGCCAAAATGCTGCATTTTATATATCGAGGGCTCTCTGAGCCAGATGCCAGGGTCGATATTTTTTTAATGAATTAAAAAATGAAATAAATATACATATGTTTTTCAGCTTCTCCTGACCTTATGGAACGCCCTGCTTTGGAGTGCATTTCCATGTTCTTCCCTTGCTAGAGTGGAAAGTTTGTTCTATCTGCTATTTCCTCATGTTAGGGTGCAATCCTCCGCACCCATACCCCGGAGTAAACCCCATTAAACTCAGTGGGACTTAGCACTCACCCACACTCCCGTTTGTCCCATCATAGGAGCCAACTCCTAGGGGTCAAGGGGGCTTTGACCCCCAATAAAATATCAAGGGGGCTGCCCCCCAAAAGTTGAGGGGCATTGCCATTCAACTGGTGTGCATGCACTGGATCATGTGATCAATTAAGTGGGATGAGGCTTACGTGAGCCCCCCCCCATATTTTATTCAGGTTGGCACCCCTGTGACCGAGGGATTTTTCTTTGGTCTTGCTACTTTCCCCGGGGAAGCCTACTGTTTACTGTTGAGTGGGAACAAGCATCAATTGGGTTTATTGGCATTTGTTCCAATTCAGCAGTTAACAGCAGGTTTCCCCAGGGAAAGAGGCGGGACGAAAGAAAAACCTCTCGGACCCATGCCTAGAGATCCCAAGACCAATGGAAGAAATCATAGGACAAATGGAACGAGCCCATATTTCTGAGAAGACATGCATAGGATTTGCAGTGCTAACTGCTCAGCATCCATTTGGCCACTCTAGGCTCCCACCCAATGGCACACCCTGTCTCTGGAGGTGCAAACACATGAAGGATGTATGTGCTGTGGAAAAGCTATATTTGGGACTTGTGGGAACATGGGTTATGTCCTCCACCTGAGCTTTGGACATGCCAGTTGTCCCTTTGGAGGCATGGGGGCAGCCTGGTCATTTGAAAAGCCATATATTTGGTCTTAACAAGGAGCTCAATCACATGCCCACCCATGGTGTGATAATTGCTGTGCATGGCTGTCAGTACCATGCGCTGAAGTGGTTGTGAGATGCTGGTAAAACACAGCAGTTACCATTCTAGAGGTCATTGTGTGCCTTGGACCTAAATTGTAGACCTAATCAGCCAAGCTCCTGCAGATTTGTATACTTTTCTTCTAGCAAGTTCTGGAAAATCTCGAAAGGTCTAGCTTGGAATGACTTATATGCCTTTGAAGAAGTGCCAGTCCCCACTGGCCTTTGAGGGGTAGCAATTTCCTCTCTCTCCTTTTCCTCAGCTTGTAAAAGAAAGGCTTAAGCTTTGCCACTCCAACCACTCAAATACACCCCACCCATGCAAAAAGAAAGCCAACTTCTGCAAAAGAATGTGAAGAGCCCTCTCAGCACGACAAGTTGTTTTCATAAATGCCACTTTTTATACAGGAAATAAAGGCATTCTGCAATTATTTTGCGCCAATTGGAAAGATGCAAAAAGAAAAAGAAAAAAAAGAGACAGAAAATCTTTATAATCTAAAGCACTTTATTCAATGTGTGGGGGAAAACCTGTTAATGGTGACTCCCTGTTGCTTGCTGCATTTCCAAAGCTGGAGAAGAATATTAAACTGCAGAATCTTTTTTTAAAATGCAAAAGCCATTTGTATTTCACAGCTCATGAAGTTGTGACTAACTAGCAGTTTAGGACAGCCTTTTCTCTACATACAGAAGCACAAATCATAAGCTGATTGAGTGGTGTCAATTATATGTCACGCATAAATACTTGATTTTTGTGGTAAAAGCAAGAAGAAAAAAGAACACCATTCACCCAACAGAACAGGAGTGTTGTAATGGTGAGTTTGAATCTATCTTTTCGTGTAAAAAGTTCAGGAATGTTGATTAGAATTCTTCTCTCAGTGCTAAAGCTCCCCCCACTCCCTGAATATTTAATTTCATTTTTGGTATATAAATTTGACTGTGGTATAAAACAGTACATCACATAACAAAGAAACAGGAAATAAGAGCATTGGTCATATTGTAGTACTGAAAGAAGCTGATTGTCCTTGTTTAGTCATTGTTCTATTTTTCCTTAAGTGTTATATAGTCTTTCCAGAAAAGTCAATGTGTTGTGATATTCGGTTTGTGCCACATATGCAACAAACTAAACCAAATTACTTGTAATTTGTCCACTGTGTTTCTGTCTTTTATTTTTTGTGCTTTTATTTTTTTGTCCACTGTGTTTCTGTCTTTTATTTTTTGTGCTTTCAGTGCCAAAGCCGAAATAACTTGCCTCAGTGAGACCTCAATTTGCATTCAATTATCTTGGAGGAGGGATGGACAAATCTCAATTCTGGTGCTTTCAATTTCTCATTTTTCCAATCTTAATTTCAATTCTCCACACTGCCACAATAATTAGCATTTTTTTAAAAAAAATAAAAAGCTCTCATGAAGATTCATCAGCATTTAGTGTGATATTGTCCCAATACAGTCATACCTTGGAAGTCGAACAGCTTAGTTCTCAAACATTTTGGCTCCCAAACGCTGCAAACCCAGAAGTGAGTGTTCCGGTTTGCGAACTATTTTTGGAAGCTGAACATCTGATGGGACTTCCACGGCTTCCAATTGGCTGCAGGAGCTTCGTGCAGCCAATGAGAAGCCGCACTTTGGTTTTTGAATGTTACAGTGAGGATTTAGTAGGTTCGCCTTTACATGGGAACTGAATCAAATTTCTCCCTCATCTCCCTACCTTGAAGTAATCCTCATGGGAATGCCTTAATGGGATTTACTTCTGAGTTATTTTCTCATATACAATGACATTTGGGCTTGTGGGACTGTAAGACACTGAGAAACTGGGCCTCTTTCCCCACCTATGGTTGGGTTCTGCCTTCCATTTAGGCTCTTAGGAAGAAGCTGTCTTATACCAGACACAAATAACCACACTTTTGAAAAGAGCAAGATGCTAATAAAATGTATGCAATTTTCTGCTCTGGTCCAGTATTAATTCTGTTGTATCAGAAAATGCCACCAATAGAAGCAGCCTGCTAGATCAGTTGGTATGAAATTGCTCCTCCAACCCCAAAATTAAAAACATGAGTATATAAGAGCCCTGTTGGATCAGACCAAAGGTGTGCCTGACCAAAAGTCTAGCTCAGTGGTGGGAGGCTGGAGCTTGCAAAACAGTCCAGCTCATCATCGATGCTCCAAAGTGCTGAGCAGGGCTCTTTGGAACTCTGTTATAGCATCCTGCTGGACAACCAGGGGGCAAGTTGATGTAAGGTCACTAAGCCAAGCATCATTGCCTTCTCTGGAAAGGTGGACATCATCTGGGCAAAACAGGTCCACAGCTGGCCAGAAGGGCCCTGGTCCCCACTGCCTAGAGCTGCCAGGCCATCAAAAAATGACACCCTGCTTTCTTGACAACGCAGATGGGTGACTTAAGAAGAATCCTATTGGATCAAACCAAAGGCCAGCCTAGCCTAGCATTCAGCTTCTGTAGCAGCCTAAATATGAAAGTTCTATCTGTGGTGTTTGACTCATGATGCTCCACCAACACATGCAAAATTAAAGAACAACAACACTTGATGCTTGCTAGCCACTGAGTGATGAACATGCCCATGTGAACTATTTTTCAAAGGATGTTTTCTGTCTCGCTCCTACACTTGTAAAAGAACAAACAGTCCCCTTGTTTGACACTGCTGGTCCCACAAGGGATCACTTATGAACCAGGTAAAAACATGCCTTATTATCAATGCAGGGAGCTTCTTAGAGATGTGTTGCTATGAGTACTGACCTAGGAGGCCCTTGAGCATTCTCTGAACAAAACACAAGAGGAGCAATTTGCTTACCAAAGCTTTTCATTATCGTTTCATTAAAACAAAGAAAGAAGGCAGCTGTGAAGATCTAATGTTGCACAACTCATCGTTGCAAGTACACCGTGCTGCTCTTATAGTTACCATGAATTTCTACTGTTTCTACTGGCTGAGACATGTTTTATCCCATATAAGACACTGGTGACTTATAGCTGGCTGGGGAGGTGCCGTAGGTGGGGTACCATAGTTCTCCTGGCTTCCCAATACAGTGGGTCTCTGAGACTCACCAACAAGGAGAGAGTTACATCGGCCATGATAAAGTGGTCCCAAGACTTTGGGTATACTATAACAATGTCTCAATGGGAAAACTTGTGGAAGAATAGTTGGAAATTTACTACGTGCTATGCCATAAAGGAAAACTTGTTAAAAATGCAACACCGGTTGTATTTAACTACATGGAAATTAGCCAAAATATACAAAGGAACCAAAAGTAATTGTTAGAGATGTGGAGACCAAACAGGCTCACTGTACCATATATGGTGGCAATGTATCAAAATAAGGAAATTTTGGGAGGAAATCCACTTTGAATTAGAAAAAAATGTTAAGAATCTCATTTATTAGGAAACCAGAGGCATATCTGTTGGGCATTACTGATTCAGATATTCCAAAAAAAATTAAAGATCTTTTTTTGTATGCAACAGTAGCAGCGAGAGTTCTTATAGCTACAAGGTGGAAGAGTGACATAATTCCTTCAAGACAAGAGTGGATACAAAAAATTGACTGAATATGCTGAATTAGATAGTCTATATGAAAAAAATAAAATAAACTGAGAATTGAATTTGTATCAAAATGGGAGGCCTTCAGAACATATCGTAAACAAAATTATACCATGTTAAAATCTGTAGCAGCTTTTGAGTGATCCCAGCAGTTTTTATTAATTGCTTATATAAATATAAACATTTATAAATTGTGAAAATATTAATATAAAAATAGTATTTTGATATGGCAGTAAATTTATGTAAAAAAAATTAAGGAATAAATGGGAGGTCGGGTATAAAAGATAATGAGATTTTAATTTTTATTATAACATGAAATTGCAATCACAAATTTTTGTCATAATTTTGATCTTATTAACAGATTGTGTAAATTTTATTTTATTTTATTTTCCCTGCCCTCCTGAGTTGTACCCCTTTTCAGTATTGTTTTTCTTGTATGTAATAAACATGGAAATAAGCATGAAAAAATAAAACAATTAAAAGCAAAAAGAATAATAATAATAATTGAGGAGGGGTGAGGCACAGGGAGCTTGGTGCAGTGTGGTTCGTGGCAGTGGCAGCAATTTGACACTCCTTCTGCCACACACAGTCTTGCATTCATGCAAGGTCTTCACTTAAAGTGGCCCATTTCCTGCAGGTGATCCATCCCATTTATAGGAGACAGCTTAACAAAGACGCTGGGAGCAAGAAGTCCATAACAAGAAGTCCATAACAAGCAAAGAAGAGGAGGAGGAGGAGGAGGAGGAGGAGGAGGAGGAGGAGGAAGAAGAAGAAGAAGAAGAAGAATTGTAGAGCTGGAAGGGATCCCAAGGATCATTTACTCCAACCCCCTGCAATGTAGGAATATGCAGCTGTCCCATATGGAGATCGAACCTGCAACCTTGGCATTATCAGCACCACACTCTAACCAGATGAGCTATCCAAGCATGTTCCTACGAACCTGAAGAGATCGGACATGGGGGTGGTCCTGCTGCAGCAATCACGAACCCCCTGCTACAACGGCTGTGAAAGTCTGCGGATGTCCTCTTAAGAGAACCACTGAATATAAGATCTTTTTTTTTTGGTAAAGTAGATGTTGGGAAAGATGGAGGGCACAAGGAGAAGGGGACGACAGAGGATGAGATGGTTGGACAGTGTTCTTGAAGCTACTAACATGAGTTTGGCCAAACTGCGAGAGGCAGTGAAGGATAGGCGTGCCTGGCGTACTCTGGTCCATGGGGTCACGAAGAGTCGGACACGACTGAACGACTGAACAACAACAGCATTTCTCAAGAAATATCAAGAGTGCTTCACCCCCAGGCTTAGCAGATCCACCCAAAGAGACAAGCCCAATTGAGCGGGGCAGAGTGCATCCGTGCATAGACCCCCTAGCCGATTTCAGCTCCCAGTTTGCCATTAAATGCCCTGTGGGTGGTTAGCTCTGACTCCTTTTTAAAAACATGCTGAATTCTCTGGCTGAGAAGTGCCGTGTAAGAGCTGCGTATTTATTAATAATGCAAGGTTGAAGTGCTGGCCCTGTTCGGTGTGAAGCACCCCTAATCACGAGTAATGAGATGTCATTGGGAAACGACTTGGAGCTCGGCACAGTGCATTGTCTTGATGGAAATGAAATGCCATGTACCTCACTCTTCTGAAAGCTAATTGCATCGGTGTCATAGTTTAACATGAGCCAATTTCATAATTTGCCAAGGGAGGGGGGAAAGCAATTTATTTTAGTATTAGGTTGTAAGCATGCACTTTTAAAAAATGTGTACTTTGTGGCTGACAGTCTGTCTGGAGTAGTAGATAGAATGTTGGCCCGGGACTAGGGAGACCTGGGCCCTTCGTCCAGACCCTCACTGAAAAGTCTAAATCTGCACCCACCAATCAAAACATGCCTGTCTTCTGTCCTTCTTGTGCACACTGAGAATCCTGACACCCACCCTTCCTCACAGCTCACAGTGAAAGTCCAAAACGACCGTTAAACTAACTTCCACCAGACAGAACACTTCCCACATCAAATACATTACAAATGGCAGAACACATGGCACACAATACACCCAGACTGCAAGCGGATCACAATTTATACTAACTGTCACCATCCTCATGCCCTCCAGATGTTTTTGACTGCAGTCCAAAATATCTGGAGGGCATCATGTTGGTGAAGACTGATTTCTATCTATCTATGGAAAAGTCTAGATACAGAGGAGCAAAGGAGCAATGTTTGCACATCAAGATGTGCACTGGCACATTCTGAGGGCTTAGGACTGAAGCGACAGAGTACTAAGAAGATTTCTCCAATGACCTTTCCCTTATTTTGCCTATGAAATGAAATATTCCATGCATATATTGTGAATTAAAAGTTGAGTTGCTTTGGTGTTGTCTTTGTTAATCAAGCCAATGCAGCATCCTGTTCTTACCGTGACCTGTGGGTAGTAGTTACTTTTGTTCCTCCAGGGAGTTTTAGGCTTGCAGCAATCCTAGGAGGTACCTCTGACTGAGAGACAGTGATCTGCCTAAGGCCACCCTGTGTGCTTCACGACTGCATTGGAATTTTTGAATCCGAGTTTCACTGCTGCTCTGTTGCTGTGTTTGGCAGATGGAAGAGAGGACCCTTGATTTAGGATTTGGTGTGGCTTGATTGCACATAGGGGAGAACAGATGCTTAGTAAATGGAATAATTAATTGCTCTTTGTCCCATGCTAGCTTAGGAAAATGTGCAAAGCAATCATACTCATTGCCAAAATGGCAAGTGTTGGAAAATCTCCCCGCACACTACAGCTTTTTAAAAATATACACACATTCACAGACACAACGGCAAACCATGGGCGGCATTTAACTAAATTCTTAAACTAGTGCAATGGGTTGGGCTTGGACTCCTAGAACAGATTTAATGGGAGCAGGATGGGGTAGGAGAGGAGGGAGAAAATTCAATTGCACAAGGAGAAATCCTTGCACTGATGGAACGTTCACCACAACACTATGTTGAATGCACACCTGTGTATTTTTTCACATGTGCATTGTGGCCACACCATTGCAAGGAACAGAGATGGATACTGCTGAACTTCTTGCAAGCTGACCAGACCCCAAGGGACAAAGTGGCATATAATTAATAAGCCAACAGAAAAAGCATGGGGCAGACAGGCACTTGGTAAGAAACACACCTCGGCTAGCAGTTTTGGATAAGAGATGAAAAGTTGTCCTTTATATTATTCATAATTAGTAGGGCCTGCCCAATTGTGATTTGATGAGTCAACAATGGTTCTCAGCTATACAGAGTGTGCATGCATGGAAACCCAAACTTATCCTTTGACTGCTGCATGGATAAATTGCACTTAATTCTCGGTGAGCCTCTTCAAACAGGGCACTATAAGTCAATTTTTAATCACTGCTCCCACTTGACTTGCTGACTTCTCAAGATGCTGCAGCAGCAGCTGGCTTGCTCTCTTCTAGAAAGGGCTGATCAGAATTTAATTAAGTGGCCTAAATATTCTATAATCTAGACTAAGAAAGGTCTCATCATTGTTGCCAAAAGCACTTAAGCAATTAAGCTTTACCCTGCAATGTTGTCATGTTGGCAACGAGCCTCTTCCGTGATGGATGCCGAGTTTTTACAGGAATAACATCAATTGGAATTATTCATACACTTTGCATATTGTCTTTTCTCTGAAGACCTCTTTTTTTTGGCACTGGCCCTTTGCTCACATTCTTGGAATATTTTTATGGTTGCCATGAGCTCGCAATCCTACACATGTCTGCTAAGAAGCAAGATCTGTTGAGTCCAATGGGATTTACCTTCTGTCACGCTGAGCCCAGCAGGGTGTATAAGGTGCTTCTAGTCCCTTTATATTTCACACACACACACACAAACACAAGGATTGCAGCCTAAGAGGACGAATGGAAAGAAAAGAAAGGCTATACTTCAAACCATGACTATTGAAAAAAATAAAATAAACCACACATGATGTCTGAATGTGCTGCCCTTCATTTAACAGATCACAGCCCCTCCAAGTGTTGTTTTCCAGGGACAGTCCTGAATTTAAAGAATCTGCCCCGGTTTCCTGATTTCTCCCCAGAATGTCCCACTTTTCCTTAGCATGCCCCTATTTCCTTCAGAAGAAATGTTGGAAGGTATGGAGTTATACGATCCCCGAGCCAAGGAGATGAGTAGCTATACAACCTTTAGAAGACATCTGAAGGCAGCCCTGTACAAGGGAAGTTGTTTTTTTAAAAATGTTTAATGTCTTTATTATGTTTTTATATATGTTGGAAACTGCCCAGAGTGGTTGGGGTGGGGTATAAATATACTACTACTGCTACTACTACTACTAATTGAATAGGACACCCCTATTTTTGTTGGGGAAATGTTGGAGGGTATGAGATCATTCATGAGAGAGGTGATCACGACTTTTATTCTTTTTGCTTTCTGTAGTCATAGCATAACATCAAGTGCCACGCTGGCCATTTAGAGCAGCAATTGAGCGAATTCTTCCATAGCTTTTGGGTGTTTAAATTGTCCCAGCCTGATGCCTTAACTTTGCTCTTAATGTTTATTTTTCCTTTCCTTTTTCTCATCTGAAAGAATCTGGGTTAAGTGGTCCTTGGTGCCTTCTGTGTGAAATACCTGAGAGCTTGGCCTTTCTCTTGCATTTTAGAAATGCTGGTGTTTCATGCTGTTGTGCACATAATACATATTTTGAATTAATCACAGATTGTGCCTCTTTCCACCCTGCAGCTAAGGAAGTCTAGATGGCTTCCTGCGTATGCGCTACTCTCAAATGAGTTTATATTTGAATTATTTTATTGCCATGATGCAAGCTGATCTGGGAACATGTTCAGAGAATGGTGGAAAAATACCAACTATAATTTTAATCTTCACAATGTAGTGAAATAGGTTAAATAGGACTGAGTTTCATGGATAAGTAAGGGATTTCATCCTGGGGTTCTCCTGTTCCCTGGCTAACGTTGGGTTGCCATATTTCAAAAAGTGAAAACCTGGACACAAAAGTTGATTGAGCTTTTTTGGGCAAATCCACAACATGGTTTGCCATACGTCTGTTTTGAATGTGTAGAAAAGTCCCAAATGATGAAGAGCAAATAAAACATTATGATAGTTTTGGAGCGAAAACCTTTAATCTGTGAAGCTCAATGGCACCAAATATCCATCCGATGGGGGAGAAACTCAGTGCAGTTTGCCTAACTTGCATTTTCCAGCAAAACATGTGGAGAAAATGGCATATTAGTGTACATTAGGGAAAAATACATGAGAAATTGGCATATCTAGAAAAAAATGGGCACTAAAATGCCAATGAATATTTGAGAGGACTTTAAAAATAAAATAAAAAATGCAACCTGACGTGGAAATATGGCAAATTGAACTTAAAGCGGGAGCGGGATATGGAATAGAAAGAAACTGAACTTTATTGATTCGTCCATCCCTTGAAATGCCCTTTGAATTTTCTCCTGAAAAGGTTGGAAACATCAGTCCATTTATCCTTTTATTTCCAATGTAGGGCTGTCATACGTCCGGATTTCTGGGATTTCAAAGGTGGAATTGACGTCTGGGGGAGAATTTTTGAAAGGCAGCGCTTGTCCTGGATCTTAGGCAACTTTCAGGTTTTCCTAAAAAATGAACAAACAAACAAACAAACAAACAATTTGGTTCCCCCCCCCCCGGTTTTTACTTTTTGAAATATGGCAACCCTACCCAATGTGAATAGAGAAATGTATCTCGCCATCTTTCAGAAGGATGTAAAGCTAATAGCTTTTAAATACAGAAATTATTCATGGTCTTATTTTACTCCAGACAGATAGTCAAAATATAATCTCACAATTAACTGCTATAATTTTGCAGTGATTAATATGTCTGACCTAAAAGCCACTCTGTTGCAGGAACACTTAATAATTTACACTGAGTAGTTGGAAGGATGTCCTAACACCCGTGTGGCTCTAGCCATAGCTGTGTGCTCACTATGAGTATGGAAAGAAACAACGCCATTCTCCTCTGGTGCAAATTCTGTCAAGACAATACTTACCTGAGAGTCGCAGGACCTCTCAGTTTTTTATTCTGTCTCCAGCAGTGTCTAGCCACATGGCTCCAGAAAGTTAAAAAGTCATACGCGATAGATGTAGCCATTCCATATCATTTGTTCCCAATATCTGAAAAAAGAAGTATGATGCTTCTGAACATACAGGTTCCATTCTTAGTTTCCATGGCCAATAGTCACCTATAGCTCCTATCATCTGTGGCAGCTAGTTTCTGAGAGGTATCTGTGCTAGTCTCTCTTGCATAGCTAGCCTGGTGGGAGGGGGAAAGAACCATATTGTTATAGACAAGGGGTCGGCAACGTGCGGCCCATGGGCCAGAAGCAGCCCATGGAGGCTGTTTAACTGGCCCACGAGCTGCCCCAGAACCAAGCCGCCCACTTGGCGAATCCCGGCACGGCGCAGGGACTCTTCCCCCCCCCCCGGATTGGAAGAACAGCTTGGTGGGTGGGGGGTTGCTTTTAAGTAAGCAAACAGCCGCAGTGAAAATGGCCTTAAAGCACACACACCCCAGCTAGTCTTCTGCTCTCAGTTGCAGCACTGAGAATGTCTTTTAAAAAAATCTTTTTAGAAAATTGAGGGAAAGAGACAGAATTCTGCCACTTATGTAGCTTGACTCTTCTTAGCAGGTAACTAGTCACCATCCCTTTAGGCTATCTTCATTGGGAAAACGTTGAAGTACCCTCACTGGGATGTTGTTGTTGTTGTTGTTGTTGTTGTTGTTGTTGTTGTTGTGTCCTTTCCCCCACTTTGTCATATTCCATACATAGCTGTCAACTTTCCCCCTTTTTTAAGGGAAATTCCCTTATTCCGAATAGGATTCCTCGCAAGAAAAGGGAAAAGTTGACAGCTATGATACAATAAGCCTGCAATTTATGCAGGGGTCATGTTCCTTCTGCCCTTTTATAAAGTTTAAACTGCCCTCTTTCTTTCGCCAGTTGCTTCTGGCAACAGGTCAGTCAGTCACTCAGACACTTTCACTGTCTGACAAATAATATACAATGAGCCTTAACATTAGTCTTTGCTTCCTTGGCCATCTCCTTTCAAGGTGGCACCACGTGGCTAGCTTCTGTTTCCCTTTTCTAATCTTTGCAAAAAAAAAAAAACAAGCTACCTTTGAAAGTCTTGCTGCTAGTCATGTTGTTTAGTGTCAGCTTACTTCCTGACCCAGTTTGAAACATTTGGAGGAGCTCAGGTGGCTATTAGCAAGCAATTACTTATTCCAGGGCTCCTAATCCAGAATACCTGGAACTTTTTCGGATGAGTTTTAAGAGAAATAAAAAATTTCTTTCATTTGTTCGGAACCTAAAGTTAGCGAAGCCTAGCACTGAACTTGGATTCTACTTGACTTCTTTTCAATTAACTCTTAGAGTGTGCTGTACTACTTATAGAATTTTTAAATTTTGCTGGTCTCAACATTTCTGCTTTTTCCTTCCTCCCTTATTGTGTCCTAAATCACTGCAGCAAGGCTGGCCACTGGGCTACCTCTTTGCTCTTTTATTTTTCTGCTACTGTACTCTTTCGCTGTTCTTGTTTCTTCCCAGTTTCGAAATCAGGTTCTACCCTGAGTAAGAGCACGTGTTGTGATCGGGACCTGGCAAGACTCATCCCTTCCCATGGGGGTGGGGCCGGCAGCCGGCCGTAGCAGTTATAGGTCAGTGTGGTGTTGCTGGGCAAAGCTAAATGTAGCAATTTGTGATGGACAGCTTAGCGTCCTATATATTCCTCTGCACGTAGGGTGATCTCTCTCTTGGCTTCGGCTTCTGATCACCCATCCCGCCCCCCCCTATTTTTATTAGGCCTCTGTGTTTGACCTTGCAACTGCCTGTCATGGGGTCGTCTGCTTTGGGGCAGAGGCCCAGTAGGAATTTGTCCATCTGGCTGATTGGCTGTTGCCATTTTGGTTTTGCCTACTGCAGTAGCAACTTGTCACAACTTGTAAGGTTGGCGGTTAGGCATTGGTTCCTGTGTGGATTGCTGGTTTGGGCGGTGCCCATCCAGAATCATGATGATACTGGGAATTCCGTTAAAGGAATCCGGTGACTCTTATGCTTTGTCCGAGCCCCCGGTGGGGGTTAGGGCCGTAGCCGAGTCCCCGGGACCTCTGGGGAGAGGGTTGCGTGTATCCCCCCGCTCCTTAACTCTCCTCAGTTGCAATTTCCCAATCGCTGGTTCTAGGCCAGCTTCTGTCCTGGTAGGACAGTAGTCTGAACCAATGCCTATGCAACCACTCACCGAATTTGTATTTAAATAAAGTTGCGGCCTAAATTATTGCCAAAAACCCAAACAAAAATTCATGTCTCCTGTGTCAGTTCCTTGGGGGAGGTCTTGAGGTCCTCGATACGCAACACGGCGTTGATGTCAGAAGTGCACAGTGCTGAATTTCTTCCCACATTTCTTTCAATTTCTGGAAACAGCTTCTCACAAGGCAGACTTTCTTCTTCTTCTAGAGACAGTTATTTGCCTAATAAGCCACTTGATACTATCTAGATAAATGTTGGGAAGGTAAGCAGCATTTTGGTCAATATTTTAGTTTTGCAAAAGCATGTCTTTTTTTCTGAAATTGGTACAATTTAACATAAGTGTGTAGCTTGGATTCCTTTGCTGTAAACAAATTATCTTTTGTTTAAAGGCCCATTTGCAGATGATCAATATTTGCTATTGTAAGATCACATGTTTTAACTGCTCCCCAAGTACTTCAAATACAGCACAGAGGTGCACAAAGCTGCCTCAATCTTTGAAGACGTTATTTGTCATTAGGAGCAGATACATCCTTATCAGATTCTGGTTCATGTGTCCACTGCAGTTATGTGGCGAAACTAGGCCATAGTGCAAGGTTTGGCTCAGGATAGCAGAGTTCAGACCCAGGGATAATTACAAGCTTATCTCGAGCTTTGCAGCAGGTAATTTTTGCAGCAGAAATGATTTAAAACTCAATCCATATATCCTCTTCCCTCTTTCATCTCCCTAGGAGACACAATCCCAATTCCACAGTGTAAAATAAACATTTCCACCTTGTGGGTTGGAACACTTGTATTGCACTGAGTAAAACGAGAGTGAAGAATAAAGGTGGGCTTGGCGGAATACGACTGTATAACACATTCCTAAAGTAAAATGCACGAGAAATGTGGACTTAAAATCCACTGGTGCCAATTCAAATCCTGTTTATTTTTAGATCATTTTGTGTTGTACATCAAGCTGTCATTGCTAATGAGGATGAGTGACTGCCTTTGGAGTGGTGTATGAGAGAACTATCCAGCCATGGATGGTGGGGTGGAGGATGGGGTTGTGGCACTTACCTGACCTCCCAGCTGTGCAGTTACTGCTGCTTACTGGGAGAGTGGGAGGGACAAGGAAGCAAGGCCCTGCCCTGCAATTGCATACCCTCAAACACTTGTCTGATGAAAATAGAGACATCCTATTCAACAACAACAACAACAACAACAACAACAACAGTTTATACCATGTCCATCTGATTGGGTTTTCCCAGTCACTCTGGGTGGCTTCCAACAGATATAAAAACACAATAAAACATTAAACTTTAAAAACAAACAAACAAAACCTTCCCTATACAGGGCTGCCTTCAGATTTCTTCTAAAGATTGTACTTATCTGCTTGGCTCGGGAGTCACATAACTCCATACCTTCCAACATTTTTCTGATGAAAATAGGGACATCCTAAGGAAAAACGGGAAATTCCAGGATCAAATTAGAAACCAGGACAGCTTCTGTAAATTTGGGGATGTCTCTGGAAAATAGGGACCCTTGGAAGGTCTGCAATTGATAGGATTTGATTCTGCCAAAGATGGAATGAAAATTGTTCTGAGTGAAGTATGGCCACCCCTGGACACCGGAATCACATCAACCTCCCAGTAGTATCTGCAGATGGTTTGTGAAAAGCCATTGGTTCACCATCCTTGGTGTAGATATCCCTGAGCAAGATGGACCAATTTGGTGTAAGGCAATATCCAATGCTCCTAGTTTTATAATCTTTTAGCTGTGCCTCCCTGTTTTATCAATCTAGTGGCCAGAATGCTGGTAAGATTTACATTATGCAAGACATAATGCTAACAGCAACATGGTTAAACATCAAGTGCTTCAGGGGGTTAACAGTAAATGTACAAGAAGACACAAAGAAGTAATCAGCATTTCACATGTCTCTTTCAATGAGGAACAGCCTTGGTGGCAGGGCAAGCCCAAGATATTTTGGCACCTGAGGCTAATCACAAAATGGCACCTCCTTGGCCAGGAAAGAAATGGTGAGTGAAGCTATACATCAGGAACAAGGGGGGGGGGAATGAAGATCTACATTGGGAACAAGGGGAGGGGGATCAAATCAACCTTACCCAATTGTTGAACTGGTAATCAAAGGCCGCTGTGGGTGGGAGTGGCCCACTCAGAATCATGCTGGGTGGGTACAGAGCCAAGAAGCCCTGAAGAGGGCAGCTTCTGCTATTTCCTCCCCAGGAACAGGAGGAGAACCAGGGGTGGAGGAAGGGGGTGCAGTGGGAGGCGGACCGCCCCGAGTGTCTTCACGGAAGGGGGTGACATTTGCCATGCCTCCTGCCCACGACTCCCAAGACTACCCCGGGGGAGCTGTGCTGCTTTGCCAGCAGGATTCCCCCCCCCTTTCCCCTTCATTTTGACAGCTCGGGGGAGGCTTGGGAGTTGCGGGCAGGCAGCAAACTGAATATCTGCCATTAGTGGCTCACTCTGCTCCCGTGGACGGCTCGCTCCGCCCCCGGCTGCAGGGCGCGTGCCACTCCACAGAGAGCCAGTGTGGTGTAGTGGTTAAGAGCGGTATACTCGTAATCTGGTGAACCGGGTTCGCGTCTCCGCTCCTCCACATGCAGCTGCTGGGTGACCTTGGGCTAGTCACACTTCTCTGAAGTCTCTCAGCCCCACTCACCTCGCAGAGTGTTTGTTGTGGAAGAGAAAGGGAAAGGAGAATGTTAGACGCTTTGAGACTCCTTAGGGTAGTGATCCAAACTCTTCTTCTTCTTCCATGCACCCGAGCAGCTATCCTGCACCTCGGAGAGCACCCTCCGCGCCCCTCAGGAACACGCCCGCCCTGGGCAGTGCGGACATATGCTCCGCTGCTGAGGAGAACAGCAGCAGCTTCTGTTTGCCAAGAGACTGCTGTGGAGGCAGCATTGCTCAGTGGCCTATCAGAAAATAGGAGGCACTGCTGATGGTCTTCCTCCAGGAGGCAGCAGATCTCCAAGGAGGGTACCACAGCTGTCACTGTCACTGCCACTGTGGAAGTGGCAGCAGCGGTGGGTGATGCATTCCTTGGCGGCTGGATCTGTTGCCCTCACAGATCCTGCCACCTGAGATGGTTGCCTCATCTTCCTTCATGGGTGGGCCAGCCCTGCTGCGTGTATCCCCCCATCCCCACCCCGTCTCACACAATCTGCTCTCTTTATAATTAGAAGTGGCTTCAAAGGTAAAAAGCTCAATCTCTATTCACAATAACATGCATCTTTGTGTATACTTGAAAGGTGGACCTCCTTCATATTTGCCCAAGAAAGCATAGCAATAGAATCCATCACAATTGGTTATCTGAAGAACCCTAAAATGGGGGATGTTCCCATTTTATTCAATATCAGATTTGAATCTAATTGAATCATTTCAAGGAATGCCACACAACCTCTTTGTAATTTACTTCTTTGTGCAATAAATATTGCATTTGCTTACAATAATAAATGCACCAGAGCCTACTAATTGGCTCTCTTTTGAGATGGACCCAGACTGATGGTTCTAATTAATGTTAATGAAATAGCCAGATGGTGTTTAGAATCAATGGTAAACTTGGAAGGGAAAAACGTGAATTCAGGTCAATACTGTACTGGCTTACCACAGATGTAGTTAATATTTCAATGGTGGCATGGCAAAGGCTTCTATTCACCATTACCATTACCACCACCACAATTTATTTTATTATTATTTAGTTCCATTTATGAATTTCTCTCCATAAAATCTCAATTTCACAATAAAATCAACAACAAAAACAATCACACAATTTCATGTGCATCATGATATTTCTGCTGAGCCTCCCACCCCACATTTTTCAATATTCTCTCCATTTTCCTTCAATCTGTGTTGCTGTTTCTCAGTCCATTGACTATTCGGCAGCGTTCATTCATCCACCTTGCCTCAGGGCTCCCTACTTCTTAGTTTCCTTCCCTGCATACCCCTCCAGTCCTCAACTAGCTCACCATGCTATGTTTAGCCTTTGATATTGTAATCCCAGTCAAACTGACATGCCTCCTTCCCCTCACAGAACGTAGACTACGGATATTCTGAAAGCTTTGTTCCCTGAGTGATTGAAAAGTCCACAAATGTTGCCATATGAGCTCAGCCAATTGCTCTCAGAAGCTTCCACATCACGAGTACAATGCAATATAGATTCATAAATAAAATAAATTGCAATGGCACATGTGATAAATGCCCCTTCCAAGGGCAACATATTCAAGAAGTTGCAAAGGGGATGTTCAAATATGGTTCTCTAACATACCACTCTCTCAATTTATGACTGGACTAGGGTTTTATTTTGGGTAACTGCTGATTTTAAGCGTCTGCAACATTGGTCTGGTCTGAATTAAACATCTAAAAATGTGGGAATATTTACATGTGGTTAATTATGGAAATTGGATGTACTTGATCAATGTCTCTCAATGTCATTCATGCTGGTGGCTCCATTTGATCACACTGCCAGTCATTTTAATGATCATTTTGTACAGTTTTATAGTTTATTGTAGACATTGCCATGTTATGTTGTATAAACTTGCAGTACTGTATATAAATATTCTTATAAATGGGATTTACTTCTGAATATACAAGCATATGATTGCATTGTAAATGAATTTCTCAGTGGGAGGGCTTTCCTATATCTCTAAGGAAAAAGGTCCTTCTTACTAACCAATGCTAAATGTACACTGATCTGGAAAATGCTATTAAAAAATATAGTTCCTAATGCAATTTTTCAATGGCAAAAGATCACTGCTATACAGCATCCTCTGGTGTCACATTTTTATAACACATTCTTAACATTATGATTCACCAGTGTAGATTAGTCCATAATTTTATTTGTGGGCTGCTTTCCCATAGTTCCTTCCTGGGATATAATCTAGGATTCTGGTTGCTCACTATGGTTTCTAACCAGGACTATCAACATTTGCTCTGTGTGACATCTAGAAAATTGCACAGATATGTAGGTGCAATTGTTGTTTAGTTATCCTGAGAAGTGCTTGGGAGGAATAGAATCATAGAGTTGAAAGGGACCACAATGGTAGTCTAGTATGGACCACAACAGACTTCTAGTCCAACCCCCTGCAGTGCAGGAATTGTTTGTTCAATGTGGGGCTTGAACGCATGAACGTAATATTAGAAGTCTCATGCTCTGCTGACTGAGCCAATGGATTCCTGACTGAGCCATTGGATTATGTACACTTATGTGCCATAAAGAACAACTGAAAGCAGATATTTCAGCTGGATCCTAGTCCCCATGATTTGGACATGCCTAGCTTTCACATGCCTAGATTTCACCAGTGAGGGATGCGGGTGGCGCTGTGGTCTAAATCACTGAGCCTAGGGCTTGCCAATCAGAAGGTTGGTGGTTCAAATCCCTGCGATGGGGTGAGCTCCCGTTGCTCGGTCCCAGCTCCTGCCAACCTAGCAGTTTGAAAGCACATCAAAGTGCAAGTAGATAAATAGGTACCATTTCGGCGGCAAGGTAAACGGCGTTTCCGTGCGCTGCTCTGGCTTCGCCAGAAGCAGTTTAGTCATGCTGGCCACATGACCCGGAAAAACTTTCTGCGGACAAACTTCGGCTCCCTCAGCCAGTAAAGTGAGATGAGTGCCGCAACCTCAGAGTCGTTCGCGACTGGACTTAACTGTCAGGGGTCCTTTGCCTTTACCTAGCTTTCACCAGATTGTGCTCAGGTCTGTTGCATGTTGATAGAAACTTTTGCATCCTCCTTACATTATCTCTCTAGCCTGCTTTCTTTAGACTTGCCTTTGCTCCCCTCCTGTTTATGTATTGTGCAATTACCTGGCCTTGTGTTAGATAAGCTTATGTCTGCATGATGTGAGATAACAGAAAATAGAATGCACAGTTTGCAGAGGTGTGATAATAATGATATACATCAGGAATAGCCGGCTGTTAGGATTGCAAGATGTTTGGGACTACAACTCTTGTCAGGCCCAGCCAGCGTGGTCCGGGATGCAGCTGGCAGACACCCTCTGAATATCCCTTCTGAACACTCCTACAAAATCCCTATTTATCTCAATGAAGCTTGTAGAAGAAAAGTTCCAGTTGAATTGTTCCATTTGCGATATTTTCTCCTTCAGGTAGCAATAATAGGAATAAAATTACTAACAATTAATATATAATTATAACGACTGATGATTAACAGTAATATCTACTGTCTGGGCAAATCTAGATCAAGAAGAGCAGAAAAAGACTTGTGCAATCCTCACTCTGAAGGTGACCTTTGAAAATACATATTGGAATGCCAAATTCCATAGAGCAGCTTTCATCATTTTATAGCTAAAATGACATAATATGTAATTTAATACATATTAAACATTTCATCTTAAATGACTCATCTCCTGCTTATGGGATGAATCATTTTTAAAGTGCTTTGGATTCTCCTGTCACGCTGATGCAATTACGTATTATACTACCGTTCTAACTATTCTTTTGGGATATGTCCAAAGAAATCTTGGAACTTGTACAAAACACGCAATCTTTTTTTCTCATGGCACAAGCATGGTTTGTGGCTCTCAACAGTGGTTGTATTGTGGCCTCTGTATGGTTCCCAGGAGAGCTGCCTACTGGGCCAGCATAGCAGCCATTTCTACCAGTAAGGCTTAATGGGTAGAGTGGGCAAAATAATTTGCATTGTGGAACACAGGAAGCTGTTGTAAGTGTCAGCCACCTACAGAAACACAATGGTGGAATAGGTAGGGCTATGTGTATTTCCTATTTCCTCCTCTATTCATTTCAGTCTAGTAGGGTTAACATTCAAGGGATTGGCTATTTTGAAGGAGGTACAAAAATACAAAGAAATAACTAACTATTCTTAGGGGAAGGGCTTTAGCTCAGTGGTAGGGCACCTACTTGTATGCAAAGCTCCCAGTTTCAACCACCAGCATCTCTAGGCAGGTCTGCATGAAATCTTGGAGAGCCAATACCAGTCATTGTAGGCAATGCTGAGCTAGCCAGACAAATGCCTTAAACGGATCAGGACCACAATGCCTCAAGGTCTGCCTCTTTCCATATGAGCCTACCTGGACCCTGAGATCATCTTCTGAGGTCCTCCTTTGTGTGCCTCCTCCTCAAGAAGTCAGGAGGGTGGCAACACGAGAACGGGGCCTTCTCTGCAGTGGCTCCCCATCTGTGGAATGCTCTCCCCAGGGAAGTTTGCCTGGCGTCTTCATTATACACCTTTAGGCGCCAGGCAAAAATGTTCCTTTTTGACCAGGCCTTTGGTTGACCTGATTTACATCCTACGCCCTTTTAAAATGGGTTTTGGGGGGGGGGCTATGGGTTGTTGTTTTTATTTTATTATGTATTTTGTGGTTTTATATCTTTATTTCATTCTGTGAATCGCCCTGAGACCCTCGGGTATAGGGCAGTATATAAATTCAATAAATAAATGGATCTCAGTTATGATGTTTACTTGGGTGGCTTTTGACCTAAACAAACATTTACATGAGGGTACTCTGAATGTACAGAGAGCAGGAACAGAGACGGATTTAGAGTAACACGACCAGTTGGGTTGCCCTGGTGTAGTTGCCTTGGGGATGCCACAACTACAATGTATACTCTCACAAGGATTTTTCTTTTTAAAGTTGAAAATGTCACCCTAAACTGCTTGCAGGAAGTGTTGGTTACAAATATAGCAAATAAAATTTTATATAAACTTATATAGGATAAGCCTGTTAGGGAAGTTTTTAATGTTTGATGTTTTATCGTGTTTTTAATATTCTGTTGGGAGCCGCCCAGAGTGGCTTGGGAGGCCTGGTCAGATGGGCAGGGGATAAGTAATAAATTATTATTATTATTATTATTATTATTGAAAATCACATGTTGTTGTAGTATAGAATAAATTTGTAAGCATTCTATGCAACCTGCTTATATTACCTGAGCATAAACAGCTTTCACATTCTAGTTATTTGACAAGTGTTGCTTTAGACATTGTTCACATAGGGATACATTTTCAGATCTAAAAATGCAATGAGAGCATATATCATATGATATCACATTATTTCATATCAAATCAAATCAGTCATAGACTCCAGATCTAAACACAACCGGTCTTCTAGAGCAGAGAAGAAGCCAACCTTAGGAAAGAGAGAAAATGTTGACTGGCTTGTGGGAGAAGTTATTAAGTGAAACAGAAACAATATATACAGTCAAATTCATATGATCTCTATTCAAAATGCATTAATGATCTTGGACTACCATAATAAATTTATAGAACTAATTATTTGCATGGAAATGGTCAGCTCTTGACAGATACACAGAGATTGTTGTTCAGGTAAGTCAAAGCCACTATTTCCCCAGCAAATCAAAATAACCTTTGGATAAACAGACCTATTCATCTCTGAAGAGCATAGGACTTGGATATCTCTCATGCCTACATGCTATAAACTGTTTCAGCAGGTGCTCCTTGGCAACTCTTTTTGTGACATTGCCTGGTCCAGAGGTTAGATAGAATTAGGAATATCCAGAACCACCATGGAACGCAGACCAGCCTTCTAACTATGGAGTTCTGGGCCTGCTAGCTGGGTTAGGTGTTCAAGAAATATTCTGGCACTGCTCCTGCTTTGTATAGACACCTCAGGAGGCTACGGTGACTTTTCCCAAGTAGAATTAGTCAAGGGCACGAAATTTCTAAATCAAACACACCTTAAAGATACTTTAAGACAAAATGACTGAAGAGATACAACCCAGTAACAGTATTTGTCTACAGGAGGTGTGTCCTAGTAATTCTTTTTGCAATGTTGTCGAATACAGAAGGCAGATGGAATTGGGGTACCCAGAGTTGTTCAAATTGTACAAGAGCATTAAAGTAATGACAAATTGCAGTGTGGGTAGCCATTTTGCCATTTCACTCTGACTATATATATATATATATATATATATATATATATAATCCTGGCCTATTGCTTTTGCCTTCTGTTGTTCCTCTAGAGATGCTGCCTGTTGTTTAAAACACTAATTGGAACAAATAAATGCATTAAACAGACAAATAGTGATAGTCTTAGACATCCCAAAGGGGTGCTACAATAGGCTATTGTATGTTTCTCAAGTTTTGGGTTTTACACCACAGCAAAGTCAGGCACTAATAGTCTCTTAACTCATCATGTTATTGTTATGGCAGACATAGAGAAAGAAATTAATTACCATCCTAACCTTCCAACAACTGTGAATTTTATGACAAACTAGCCTACTGACCCATCTCTTGCAAGTGATCTGGAAATTACAGATAGGTTTGGATTAAACTTCAGAATGCTTTATCTTGTGTAAAAAAAACACTCCAGTAATTACAATACATAATTAGTTAACTGGTACTTCAACTGTCTCTTGTTCATACTGTTCATACTGTTAATTGCTATACATTGTGGAAACTCTCTTGATATTATCATAGTTCCATAAAACAAGAACACACATATCCTATCCTACTTCGGAGCTCAAATCTTGTAAATATTTATGTATGTTCTATGTGTGAACAGTTGTAGGATGACAGCCTTCATGTTGCATTTCCAACAATACTTCAAAACACACTGTTATCACATAATTCATGAGAATAAATAGGGCTTGCAAAGGGGAAGTTCCTTGAGGCTGTTATTTCATATGAATACTGATCATTTTACCTTAGTAAATTCATCTGAGAAAGATTTCTTAAGCATGTGTCCTCCATGCAGTGCTTTTTTCGGGGGGGGGGCGGCGGTGCAGGGGCATACCCCTAAACATTTTGTGAATCTAAGTTTGGCTTCATTGAGGGGCAGTATTTCAATATGAGAAGACTCCCTGGAAAAAACCCTGGGACTCCCTGGGAAAGATAGAGGGCACAAGGAGAAGGGGACGACAGAGGACAAGATGGTTGGACATGTTGTGATATCAGTACAAGCCGAGCTGCGAAGACGCTGAAGCAGCAAGGTCACTTGACTTGACCAAGAGTCATATTTCACTCTGTGAGAAACACACTGGCCACAGTAGCCCACTCACATGTGATGTCATTGTATTTTACCATTGTACTCCTTACTTTCTGTTTTGCATCAGGAGGTGCAGACGCTTTTACAGACAGCTCTGAATTATGAGCTGCTACGCAGAGACATTCTGCTCTTTATCTACAATAAAGTAGATCTTAGCCAAAAGGCTTGTGTGTGTTGTTTTCAAGCTGGGAACAACCGCATATTATCTTGTGCCCCTGGACTCCAGAAGCCAGAGGGCACGGAAGCTTCGTCCGCCTTGGGGGTCAGTCTCTCAACTTGCCCCCGCGGGAAGTTTTCATAACAGGACAGTGTTCTCGAAGCTACCAACATGAGTCTGACCAAACTGCGGGAGGCAGTGGAAGACAGGAGTGCCTGACGTGCTCTGGTCCATGGGGTCACGAAGAATCAGACACAACTAAACAACAATTTCAATATGAATAGGAAAATGAGAGTACCCCTAAACATTTTTTTAGAAAAGAAGAAGCACTGCCTCCATGTAGTGATAGCACATATCTATTGATGCTGTAACCATGTGGGGGCACATTTCATAATAAACTGTTAAGATAAAAGCATCTGCCACAAACAAACTCTAAAGTCTCATTATCACCTCATTCGCTTGCCAGAGAAAAGAGGTTCTATCCATTATTCTGGTACTTGGGCAGATGGCATCAACAATCCTGTTCTTAAAAAAAAAAAAAAAAAAAAAACCTATTGGAGCTGTGCTGTCCCACACGCCTTCTCCAATACACCACTGCTCATTTCTACTTACTCAGATAATACAGCTGAGTACAAGTGTGAATGGTGGGGAAATGTGGAATTATTTATGTGAAGGAAGCATCTGATGGGAAAGGATTGAGTCCCCATTTCCGAGTTTTTAAAGAGACACATGCCAAACTCTACTTTCAAGTGCCCTCCATCATTGATGGGACATCAAGTGAAGGACATTGTGGGATCCTGCCACTCACCTGGCTTCCAGTCAGCTGCACCATGGCTGCTTATTGGGAGGCAGAGGCGCAAGGAAGATTGGCCCTGCCACTGCATTTGCACTGCACCACACCAACCTCCCTACCACCTCAACCCTCCCTTATACTTCCTGTAGCAGCAATACAACCAACTGGAGTTCAGGTGAGCAGCTCCTGGGTGTGTATTCCAGGCACGTATTATTTAAAAACCAAAAGTAATTTGAAAAGCCACTGCCAGAACCTGTGATATTCTTAAAAATAGTACGGGTTTCGAGTGCTGCTTTCAAGGAAATGTAGTCGGACAGGAAGAAGGAAATATAAAGGAGGGGAAACTGCTTTGCTTCAGATGGGCTTTAGTTATAAGCAGGTGAACCTTGCTGGGACTTGATTTCTGTTAAGGCTGAGCCCAAAGGGAACCTCTTTCATAAAAACCTTTGTACCCTGAAAAGACTGAGTGAAAAATGGCACAGGAGTAGCAGCCAAGAGGGTTTGTGAACAGCAGGTAACAGGCAAGATGGAAAGATGGCTAATTGTGGAAAGATGGTTAATCACATGATCCTCCCTGTTGACTCAGTTGACAGATACTGTGGTCATGAAAACTATTTCTGCCTCTAAACCCACTTGTATCATGACAGAAAGAACATGGAGAACAATCAGTTGAAATGAACTAGGCTATGTGGTATTTTAATTATGTTGACTGAAGAAAATGATTGATTCAAATTTCTACCCTTGACCTCTGGCAGTGCAGGAAAACAGTCACTGGAATTCAGATATAGATTTCTAACTCAACCAAAAACAAAGAGGGAAATAGTTCATTTATATGAGGTATTTATAAACTTTCATTCAATATTTCAATCCCAGGTTGGGGAATGTAAGGAAGACTCTGCTCCCAAACCTCCACTGCTTTGCGGGATAACTCTGGGAGAAGAAAAGACTAAGGAGTAAACCCTACACAAATTCTGGAGTGGAGTTCTTAACACAGCTGGATGGTGCCTCGTACACCTCCTTCCGGCAAGTTCTACAACCAAGCTGGTGCCAAACACATTGCTTTGCTGTCCTTCGGACCACTTCAGCGAGGCCAAGAAGGGGGTTGTCATCTGGGTACCCCACGACCTCCATACACACTGCCCAGGCTTGTGCCCTGGGGAGATCAGTTCAGTGCTGATAACACAGCGGTTTGACATGACCTCTGGAGGTACACTCCATTGTCTCTCGAGACAGACAGATGCCAACAATACAGGGTTGGGAACAATAAAACAAAGTAATACACATTTGTTGTTGTGTTGTTCAGTCGTTCAGTCGTGTCCGACTCTTCGTGACCCCATGGACCAGAGCACGCCAGGCACGCCTATCCCTCACTGCCTCTCACAGTTTGGCCAAACTCATGTTAGTAGCTTCAAGAACACTGTCCAACCACCTCATCCTCTGTCGTCCCCTTCTCCTTGTGCCCTCAATCTTTCCCAACATCAGGGTCTTTTCCAGGGAGTCTTCTCTTCTCATGAGGTGGCCAAAGTACTGGAGCCTCAACTTCAGGATCTGTCCTTCTAGTGAGCACTCAGGGCTGATTTCCTTGAGAATGGATAGGTTTGATCTTCTTGCAGTCCATGGGACTCTCAAGAGTCTCCTCCAGCACCATAATTCAAAAGCATCAATTCTTCGGCGATCAGCCTTCTTTATGGTCCAGCTCTCACTTCCGTACATTACTACTGGGGAAACCATAGCTTTAACTATACGGACCTTTGTCGGCAAGGTGATGTCTTTGCTTTTTAAGATGCTGTCTAGGTTTGTCATTGCTTTTCTCCCAAGAAGCAGGCGTCTTCTAATTTCATGACTGCTGTCACCATCTGCAGTGATCATGGAACCCAAGAAAGTGAAATCTCTCACTGCCTCCATTTCTTCCCCTTCTATTTGCCAGGAGGTGATGGGACCAGTGGCCATGATCTTAGTTTTTTTGATGTTGAGCTTCAGACCATATTTTGCGCTTTCCTCTTTCACCCTCATTAAAATACACATAGAGAGAGGAAAAACAACTATGTATAAAAATTACAAAATATAACAATGGGTCAAAAAAAAAAAAAATTAACACCTTCATTGTAAGACAAACAAAGCTAAATGACAATGAGGATTAGTGAAAATTTTCCAAAGAAATAATTTTTGTGGCACCGTAGTGCAGAAAAAACAAGTTGTAAAGATACAACCTAGAGCAAATTGTCTGCCTTCTGTATCTCCTGGGTGTGTTTATGACCCTTTGCACCCCATCCAGTTGCTAGAACTTGGAGCACTTATGAGAGGAAAATGTGAATATACTACAAATTCCTCCAGAAGCTTTGACACACCATATCTTGCAGTTAATAAAAAAATTGCTATAGCCGGAGGCTAGTTTTGTAGAAAACTGTAATAGTTGCTTGTTCCAGTCAAAGTGGATTTGAAAAAAAAGGAAAATCTGACATCAGCAATGTTTCATATAAGTCTGTAGTTGAGATATTTTAAAAATTAAAAAGAAACCCTTTAATAAAGATTGTGCACTGTTTTCACATGCTTCTATGAGCCATAGGCATGCAGCGTCCTTTGGGTAACAGCATGATTTGTTCTCTCTGTCAGTTTAAAGTGGAATATTCCTATCCTAGGACTCAGCTACATTAGTCAAAATACAGTGTTATAAACGCGTTATAACACTGTGACACTAGATGGCGCTGTGGAGCTGAAATTGAAACTCAATTATATTTTCAATTGTGAGCTTTACAACGGTTTTTTGCATATCGTTTTCAGAGCGTTTTTTAAATAGCTGTGTAGGTCCAGCTCAAAACAACTTTGCTCAGTTTTTCAGCATGCAAAGTCCTTTATAGTATGCCATTACAGTGGTACCTCGGTTTTCGAACAGCTTAGTTCCCAAATAACTTGGAACCCAAACACTGCAAACCTGACAGTAGGTATTCCGGTTTTCAAACTTTGCCCCGGAAGCTGAATGTGCTCCTGAGGTTCCGTTTTTACTGTTGCGCAGCAAATTTGAGTCCCTTGCATAGTAATTAAGCCTTTTTTGCTCCCGTTTTCCCATTGAGCAGCAAAATTAACCCCCCAATCGTAATTAAAGCCTTCTTTTCTGATTGCAGTGTTCTGAGGTGATATTTTGTGCTTTTGTTTTTGCTATTTTTAGCATTTTTAAAACAAAATTAAAAAATTAAAAAATTCCTTCCAGTAGCACCTTAGAGACCAACTAAGTTTGTACTTGGTATGAGCTTTCGTGTGCATGCACACTTCTTCAGATACTTCTTTCAGTGTGCATGCACACGAAAGCTCATACCAAGTACAAACTTAGTTGGTCTCTAAGGTGCTACTGGAAGGATTTTTTTTAATTTGTTATTTTGTTTTGACTATGGAAGACCAACATGGCTACCTACCTGTAACTTTAGCATTTTTGTTTGTGTGGCTTTTTCTCATGTGTGTCTGTGCCTTGTTTTCCTTTTTATAATTGATTGATTGATTGTGTGACTCCAGAAATGGATAAAAGCCCCCCATCAAAACAATGACTATAATCAGTGCAGGTAAGATTTTTTTTTATATATATCACCTACAATACTGGCTTATTCATTTTATAGTATAGAACATTGAGTATTGCTTTCATTTTATGGATCAATGGTCTCATTAGATAGTAAAATTCATGTTAAATTGCTGTTTTAGGAATTGTTAAAAGCTTGGAAGGCATTAATCTGTTTTGCATTACTTTCTATGGGAAAGTGTGCCCTGGTTTGGGAACGCTTTGGTTTTGGAATAGACTTCCGGAACGGATTAAGTTTGAGAACCAAGGTACCACTGTACCAGACTAGTGAGAAAAACCCTTTGTCATTAAAATATTATCATTAATGATTACTACCATTTTGTAGATTGGCAACCCCTGACTTAAATAGTCCCAGACCTTCTAATGAAGCTATGGGGATGATGCTTATCCAACCTGTCAGGCTTACCAATATGCTTTCTTGCACCCACATCTAGTATTAAGAGGCAGAGATTCAGGATCAGAGGAGGTGGGTTTTAGAAGGAAAACACAGGCTTCCATACAAGAAGTTATCATACAGAGCTAGTTTTTAAAGATACTGGGCTCAGTGTGTGAAATTCTCAAGAACAGGCATTCTGTCATTGCCACTCTACCTCATAACATTATCTGTGCATTATGCAAAATTAGAAGACAGAATTTGTAGAATGCGGGACAGGACTACTTCTGAACATGTTTAGTAAATCAGCTAATCAAGGAAAACTCCACATAAATCCCACTCCAATACACACTTATACCAGCTTTTGGCATTCAGAATTTTTTTATCAGTGCTACTTTTCTGGAAAAAGAGGTATAGGAACTTACCACGAATGTCACCCTTGTTCTTTTATAATAGGGTTGCTGTATTTTTTAAAAATGAAGATGTTGAGCTTTTTTTTGTCCAAAGTTGTTGAGCTTGTCTTCACTGCTGACATGGGTTGCCATACGTCTGGATTTTCCCGGACATCTCAGCGATTCCTGCCTGGACCACTGCTAATGACGGCAGAATCTCAGCTACGTCCGCGAAGTTCTGGACCTATTGCAACCCTATTTTATAATGGCAATGGCTCCAATCAGAGAGGTGCCAGAACTGAGTTCCGGTGAGTTGTGGCTGAAAATAAAGCCCTGGTTTTTATGTTGAAGAATATTCAAAACTACAATTTCCAATCTGATGTGGTATATGCAGCACAGGAGAGTTCTGCATTCTACCACCACATTATTATGGATTTAAATGTGTGTTTCATATAGCCAGCTCTCAATCTACCATATTTTTCACTCCATAGGACGCACCGGACCATAGGGCGCACCTCATTTTTAGAGGAGGAAACAAGAAAAAAAAAATATTTTTCTGGTTTTCCTCCTCTAAAAGCCCTGTTTTTTTCAGGATCAGCTAAAAGTTTTGCAGCTTTTTTTGCAAAGGGAAAAGCCCTGGTTTTTTGAGGATCAGCTAAAAGTTTTGCAGTTCCTTTTCCAAAGGGGGAAAAGCAAAGAGGAAAAGCCCCATTTTTATGGGGTTGAACTCACATTTCTGCAGCTTCTAAAGGAAAGGGAGCCTTTTTTACAGTTTCCAGACAGATAATCTAATCAGCCAGTCACATGTCGCTGGGGAAACAAACAACCTCCCTCTGCAGCGCATTCAGCAAAGGAGGGCGGGGCTGAAAGGCAGCAGGGACTCTTATCTCTCTCCCGATCTCTTGCTGATCAGCTGCTGAGCGGGGTCCTTTCAACACCCCCTTTTCTCTTTGTAAAATAAAAAGCATGATCCTCTTTTGGCCCCTGGGCAATTCAGCTCCAGGTACCACCATTTGCTCCATAAGACGCACAGATATTTTTAGGAGGAAAAAAGTGTGTCTTATGCAGTGAAAAATACGGTATATGGCAAGTGAAATTGTTGCAGCAAGGCACCAGTCATGTGCAATGCTGGAAGTGTAGGCTTTTCTTACACACACACACACACACACACACACACACACACACACCGGGCCTTATTTTGCCCCAGAAAATAAGATAAGAAGCTGATCCAGCCTCAAGCTATGTAAGGGAGGTTTGCCAGTGACATATTGCTCATGAGCAACATGTTTGGGAGCGGGGGGGGGGAGTCGTAAATTGCTTCATTGGAGCTCTCAGATGAGGATATGACGCACAAAGTATAAATTGTACTGAGATGTGACCTTGGATTGACAGCACTTATCCTGGTTATTTATGAAAAGCTATTGCATGCGTTTGAGAGAGCTGGGCGAGCTGTATAACACAGAATCTGCAAATTCAATAGCTCATTTTCTTGTCAGTAAAGATCTGACCTGCTGAAATGCCACCTTTTAAAAAATTCTTCTCGTTTCTCGATTCAGTGCCGCCGGCAACGGAGCCAGCTTATGTAAACTGCTTTGGAATGACTCCCCCCCCCCACCATGGCCCTTAGCTAGAAAATGACAGATTGTAATGTGCCTTGGGAACGGGAAGTCCAGAGCAAAATAAGGCATGATGGCAAGGACAGGACCTCAAGGAGAAAAGGGGAAGAAGCAACAAAGGAAGATTGATAGCTGGTCCTGGGAAGGAAAGCATATTGGAATGGTGTGGAAAACAGACAAAAACAAAAAGGAAGATGGAGCTATGAAGATACAAAGAGATGGAGGAAGGAGAGATGTTTTTGTTTGTGCACTTTCCTTGTTCCACCTCAGGTGAAATAGAAGAGAAATGAACTCTGTTGAGAGGGTCAGAAATGAAGAGAAAAGCAGCAGAACACTGTAAATTTTGACACCTGACAAGCTGCGCACAGCAGCTCAAAATCCCACACTTACAAGAAGATATGAGGGAAATGTGGTTCTGCAAAGAACTGAAGGACACTTTGAAGGTATAACCTTATAATAGGATGCAGACTTGGAACACCTTTAAATCTTCTCTCCTCCGGGTGCAATTAGCGTAAATGTGAGAAATGTCCTAAGGATTCACGTCCTTCAAGGAAATTACTCAGAAATATTAGAATAGGGAATATTCTAAAGTCAGAAGAACATAAAAAAATGTCTCGCTCCAGGCCAGTTCTACCATTGGGTAGAGGGAGGCTTCTTCCTCAGGCAGCTGTTAGCTATTTAACTAGTTGTTGTTGCATTTTTATGGGCGCAGGGCATGGCTTGTATGATTCACCGCCTCAGATACCAGAATATCTTGGCTGGCCTTAAGTGCTTTGCACTTTGGCTGAAGGTGGAGGGTATTATCTGCTATTCTGCCTCAGGCAGCTAAATGTCTTGGACCTGCCCTTTTCTTGGTGGATCACACCAAGGCCTATTTGGATCAAGCTGATTGGTGAAATGACCAAGGCCTATTTGGTACAGAATTCAACATTCTGTACCAAATAATAGCCTGGCATGTGATGCGGAAAATTCACAAACAGGGTTTGGTGGCGATGGTAGTGATCTCTGTTTTCCCCCTCTCCTCACCATCTAGTAGTCAGAAATCCAATTTGGATATTTGTTTTCAGCAATCATAGCTGTTAGACATTGATCCACTAGGCTTTCATGACTTTGTTCCTTGCTAAAAGCTGGGAAATTTAGTGTAGTCTTCACGCTCCAATCATTATTATTCAATTCTATCTGCATGTTTTATTTGCATATTTTAGTTTTGTTGCATATTTGGCTGTCTATTGTTGTTGAATTGTAGCCTTATATTATGATATTAGTACTTTCAAAATGTAGCCACCTCTCATTTTAACACCAGAATGCAGTTTTTACCTTGTTGTTTTAATTGCTATTTTAATTTGTGAATAGTCCTAATTATGCCATATGTCTGGAATTTCCTGGACGTCAGGATTCAGCCGTCGGGAACAGCGTCCGGGCAGAAATTGCTTAAATGTCCGGGAAAATCCGGATGTATGGCAATCCACATAGGAAGTGACGATTTTGGCGATTCTGGAAAAAAGAGCTCTAAAACCTAAAAAAAAAAAAAAAAAATCGAGCTCAACAACATTGCCCAAAATAATAATAATAACAACCAACTCAACAACTTTGCCTAGAAAAGCTCAACAACTTTTGTGCCCGACCCTAAATTAATGGGGCATTTATTTATTTCAAAGTCATACTCTATGTTATTAATTTATTACTCTTAATGTGTTTGTTGAATATATTATATTATTGTTTTGTTTTAGATTATATTGTAACCTCACTGGGTTCAGTATTATGAAAGGCAATATATAAATACCTTAAATAAAAGAGCCAGCTTGAAGACTGTGTTGTTGAAAGAGAGGGTAAAATACTTTAAAACAAATGAATGAATAGGTGTATGTTTAAGTGTAACATCTCAATAGCCAGATGTGGATTCAAATATGATATATCTACTACAAGAGATAAAATGTAAAAGAAGCAGCTCTTATATTTTTTCTTGATGTGTAGGAGATATATTTAGCAAATATAATATTTCCCCCATTAGACATAGGTGAGAGTGTTATTGTTGTAAATACCGTATTTTTCTGTGTATAAGACTAGGGTTTTTTTTTAACCAAAAAAATTAGGTTTCAAATCAGGGCTTGTCTTATACATGGGTAGTGCTGAAGGGTGTTTTCTTAATTTGGAGTCCCCCAAAATATATACGGAAAAATACAGTAATTATTTTAAGAGGCTGGTTTGAAAAGAAGCCTTCATTGTCTTTTGGAGTAATCATCCATTCTTGGAGGTCAAGTCAATGGTTGCAGTGGTTAACAACATTTTAAGATCTGCTGCATAAGCATTGCTGGCAATTACATCAGAACTTTTACTTAATTGCAATAGGTTTTTGGCTAGTTGTGCTTCCAAAGTTCTGTCAGAAAGCTCAGCAATTTGTTTAGCACAGTTTGAGGCTTGAGCTTGCACAGAGACGAAGTAAATCGATTATGAAAGCACTCACAGTACCAGATTAACTAAAAACCAAGGCCTGGTTTCTACAAATTGTGAACCTTGTAATCTGCATTAAATTATGTGCACACCAATTGAACCATCAATCACATCTCTGCATATGTAGACTAGAATTGTCTTGTCTACAAGTTTCTTGTAAACAGCTTAGACGTTTTACTACAATCAAGTGGCATATAAATTTCGCTACGTAAATAAAGGAAGGAAGGAAGGAAGGAAGGAAGGAAGGATTGGTGGAATATGGAAACCATGCTTAGTTCCAAAGCAGATTTCTACATACATCAAGTAAAAACTGCACCACATATTGTTGCACACCAACCCCGTTTCCAAGAGGTTGTGATTCCAGGTGTTCCAGGCAGTACCTTGCTTGCAAGAGCCTGTACTCTGTACTCGGTCAGATGCCTGCCTTCACTCGATCTGTTGCCTGGGAAATGAGCCACTGGGAACCGAGCGGTACGACATGCCAAAGATCATTTGTAGTATCTCTGCCCGCTGCCCTCCCACAGACCCAGAAGTTCATTAGAGAAGGAACTGCTCGACGCTTCCTTTCATTAGGAGCCATGGTGCGTGAAGCAAGAATACGTATCATTATGATTATGTGTGTTGTTGAAATGTCATTTAACCCAGATGTCGCATATTGGTAGTTGCCATGCTATTAGAACTCTTTCCGTGGCTGTTTAATTTGGATTGCTGTTTACTGTTGCTTTGCTTGCCTTTTTATGATTGGTTGCAAACTGCTTTGAATAATGGAAAGGTGGTGTATAAATATTTCAACCAATGCATTATTTATTTATTTATTTATTTATTTATTTATTTATAATAATAATAATCTAAAAGCTGTCCTACCCCTGGGTTGATTAGACCACAAAGAGACCCATTAAAATTAATGAACATGGATAAACCAGGTCCATTAATTTAAATAGGTCTACTCTGAGTAAACTTTAGTCGAATACCTTTTTTTTTTGCTCACCAGGTGCTCTTCAGATGTTTTGAACTATAACCTCCATCAGCCTCAGTCAGCACAGCTGCTGAAGGCTAATATAGTCAATGCAAATATTAGTCCTGTATACATAAACCTGCAGAATTCTGGCGGTGCAAATATAATCTCTGCATGCTTTCTTTATCATTGCTTTTGAGGCCCCTAGACATAATAAAACTAAAAAAAAAAAAAGATGATGCGTGGAAATAAAATGCGACACTTTAAAAGGAGGGGGTGAGATATTATATTGACAAAACCTGTATTGATTAACCCCCTCCCCAAATTAATAAAAGTATGTTACCAAATCACATTTCTTATTTGCTTAAATTTGGAGCTCTAAGCTGACAGAGGATGTCACAATATGGTCCGATGCTCATAAAAACAAAAATGTACCAAATGCGAAACTTATCAAATGCTTAAAAAATTAACAAATCTCTGAATTTGAGCCCCCACCCCAGGCCAAACAGTCCTCTGGCTACCCACCCCCACCCCACTGGCTCAAGATTCAGCATGTTAAAGTGCTACCAAAAGCTGTATAAAATATATATAAGTGATAATTTGTTGATGCATCTCAGTGGAAATTTATTGAGGCAACATTTATGAGGCTGTGCATCCTGAGCCCCTGCATGTGTATCATGGAATTCAATTAGTCTTAACACCATCCATGTAAGTAGAGAGAAGATTTTAGCCTTATAGTGTGACCATATGCAAAGAGTAGTGGCTAAGTTCCCCACTCAGCCGTGAGGCTTACTGGCTAATCTTGGGCCATTCGTTACTTTGCTGTGTAACCAAGGTATGTTGTGAAGTTAAAGGGGGAAATTGACTGTGCACATCATTAGAGGAAGGTTATAACAGCACTGAACTAAATAAATGTTTACTTGGAGATAAGTTGTGTTTGGTGGATCTTATTTATGGGTAAGTGGGCACAGAACTGCAGCAGTTGGAACATTTTTGCAATTTTAAAACTCTAAGCAGAGATGTGCAGCTAGGCATAAAGGTGAATATATTATTATCTCTCAAAGCCTGAGTTCTGTCAGGTTTTGCCAACTTGTCAGGAAATTTCTTTCAGTCTGCTAGGTGGAGCTTGTCAAGGTCTATCCGAACTTGTGCATTACCCACTGGCATCTAGTAAAAGTCCTTCATACGCCTTGTCTCTAACCAGCATTCTTAGAGGTTCATTCAAAAGAACACCATTCTGAATAACTGACCACACTGGGTTCAATTGGGCTGTACTCAAATTAAAGGTGGATTCACACCATGTGGAGAAAATTGTGTTTCCATCTTCTGTAGCAGAATAGAGCTGTTGTGATTTACTCTTTAGGAATGTCAGGTCTCCAGATCCCATGAAAACATTATGCATAAGGTCTCACCAAAGTTAAACAGTTTTAGGACTCAGTGGACTAGGAAAGCACATGTTTAACTTTCTGTACCTGAAATAAAAGAAATCTGCTTTTGTTTGGTCAGATTAAGCATATGTCAACACGGTTTTAGGAGTGCGGAACTGTAAAATAGTCTTGGTTCTATCTACAACTGTAAAAATAAATAAATTAAACCACCGTATTCTGTTTTTTGAAGTGGAATTCCTCAGACTATCTGTGATTAGTGTCAGGGGATTTTGCATAAAACCTCCATTGGGAAGAAGGGGAAATGATAAGTAAATGGGGCAAATAATTGTATTTATAAGCTACCACTATGTTAAACTATAAAAGTATCACTCATTCAGTTTCCCTGTTATTGGCTAATTGTAACTTGTTCTCTAGTGGCAAGATGTTAATTTAAATTGTTAAATACTATTCTTGCTACATCTCCCCCCCCAAAAAAATCTGTTGGCTGTGTGGAAGGAAACCATGTTGCACTGTTCTTAATTCAAAGAGTGTAACAATCAGGGTTTCTTTTTAAAAAGATTATAATATGAAAAGTATCTCCCCCCACCCACCGACTAACAAATATCATGCAAGTAGGACTGCAACTCCCATCAACCCCAGCAAGCATGGCCGATGGTCAAGAGTAATGGGTGTTATATTCTTATAGCTTCTCAGGAGTGCCAACTTGAATAAAATATTGTGGGGGCCCAGGTAAGCCCCACCCCATAATCGATCACATGACACAGTGCACACACACTGTTTGAATGGCAATGCCCATCAACTTTGTGGGGGCCTGGCCCCTCAAATATTTTATTGTGGTGGGGGGGCAAAGCCCCCATGGCCCTTAGGAGTTGACTCATGTGTAGCTTCTGGAGGGCTGTAGGTTCCCCATCTCTAGTTTATTGGCTCAACATATTTCAGAGGGGTTTTTTCCCCAGAAGGAGAACTGTTTTAGCTCCTCTACACTATCTCAGAATAACTCGGAAGAGTCAATAGATGTGAAAGAAGTTGAGCCAATAAGCCACTCTCTGTGTACCCTTGAAGTCTTTTCTCTTTGGTTTCGCATTTGATCCCTTCCCACTATAACTGGTTTAAGGGAAATCGTTTTTCCTTCATAAATAGATACTGGGAGAAATGCAAATGAATTGTCCAAAGCAAGAGTAACAGATTTGCTAAAAGATCAAGCAAAGTACAGTGGTACCTCGGGTTACAGACGCTTCAGGTTACAGACACTTCAGGTTACAGACTCTGCTAGCCCAGAAATAGTACCTTGGGTTAAGAACTTTGCTACAGGATGACAATAGAAATCGTGCTCCGGTGGTGCAGTGGCACCGGGAAGCCCCATTAGCTAAAGTGGTACCTCAGGTTAAGAACAGTTTCAGGTTAAGAACGGACCTCCGGAATGAATTAAGTTCTTAACCCGAGGTACCACTGTACTCAAACATTAAAATAAGATGGATAAGGTTGCAGGGATAAATCATTCTATGTGTACTTTAAACTCTCCTCTCTTAGTTCAAAAACGTAATTTAAAACTGTTACTAACTCTGAAATCTCACGTCACACACTGCCACTGACTGCAAAGAAATTTAGATGTGAATGCTCAGTCTAGGCTACGAGAGCACCATTAATCTTATTTGTGATTGTTTCCTTAGGCACAGTATATACAGAGATTACATCAGTAAAATAATATTTCTGATGACCTTTAACTTTTAAATACTAAAATTAATGTATTTATAAAACTCCTAGTTAAAACCCAAAACAATGATATATGTCAAATTTTGTAAGACATGTTGTCTTTAAAAAAAAACAAAAAAACTCAAGTATTTTATTGAGTGTTTTGTTCCCAAACAAAGCATGCATTATATGCACAAGAGAGAGAACTGGTAGAAAGCCATTTTAATCTGATTCGTTTTAAACTCTGATAAATTTAAATTGGTCAGGATTGCCTTATATATCCTTCTGGCAAGAAAATCATGTAAAATGTTCACCCTATACCTGAATGCCTGATTAGTCACAAGTGTTGGGGGTTCCGCAGGCCAGTATAAATTATAATGAGCAACCTCTCACTTACAGTATATTGATAGCCACTGATTCGTTCCTTCAGATAAGCAGATTCTAAGGAATGTTCATAGATATCCAACCCCACATTTTCCTAATTAGAAGTTTCATAAGCTGTGTAACAATATTACTGACATAAAACCAGCAATTTGAAATCTAGTGTGATTGAGTGCTAGCATGAGGCCTGAGTTCAAATCCTCACTCAACTATGAACTCACTTGGTGATCTTGGGCCAATAGTTCAGCTTACTCTATATTATAGGATTGCTGTGAGGATGGGGAGAGGACAGAGAAGCATGCATGAGGTCCTTAGATCCTCTGAGGTCCTGAGAGAAGAGTAGGATGAAAATAAAGCTGTTCCTTTAGACTTTGAAATGGCCTGGTTGTTGATGAAGAATTATAGGCTGCTTATTTAATTACACTTTATTTGAGACACATGATATATAGATACAGTGGTACCTCGGGTTACATATGCTTCAGGTTACATACGCTTCAGATTACATACTCCGCTAACCCAGAAATAACGCTTCATGTTAAGAAATTTACCTCAGGATGAGAACAGAAATCGTGCAGTGGCAGCAAGAGGCCCCATTAGCTAAAGCGGTGCTTCAGGTTAAGAACAGTTTCAGGTTAATAACGGACCTCTGGAACGAATTAAGTACGTAACCAGAGGTACCACTGTATAGGCACATAGATAGTTCCCTGACATTATAGTTTACTGCAGAAAGATTTCTTTGGTTTAAATATATGCCAATTTAAAGGTGAGCAGAAAGAGAAACAATTTATGGGATTGTGGGTGCTCAGACAGAATGCCTGTGTTGCTCTCCTTTTAAAGCTGGAACAATTAAACAATTCAACTTTGGCTTATCTTTCAAGGCTCTAAAGCTTCAAATTTGACAGAGAAGGCCAAGCATTTTGTGGTCAGCTGACTATGCATGGACCATGGTGTCTGCAAACCAATAGAGGTCCTCAGAACACTAAAAAAATCCCAGAGGAGCACATGCAGCAAGTTCACAAGCACAGCTAGAAATTAACAAAGATGAACGGAAGGCATCAAATTTGGCTACAGAGCACCACCAGCTTCCTTGCTGTAACATCTGCAAAATCCTGCCGCTGTCTCTAGATAAAAAAGGCTCGGCATTTTGGAAAGTAGCACAAGAATGAGCTTTCTCAACATTCAGACCAACTTCATGCGCACTGCTTTGCCAGGCTAGTAGCAAGTCTGCCAATGCTTTAGTGATCAATTGACATGCAGGAGCTCAACATGGCAGCGACCAGGGCTGGCCTGCCAATGAGGCAGTGAGGGAGTCATCTCAGGTGACAGATTTGGACTCCTTCTCCTCAAGCACACCACCCTGCCCCCCCACCTGCCTCCTCCATACACAGAGGTGGGGCAGAGTGCACCTGCAGTGGCAGTGGGGGGCACCCATGGAGGGCGAAGCGGTGGCAGGGCATTTTGCCTCGAGTGGCCAGATGTCCTAGGCTGGCCCTGGAAGCCACTATAGACCTGACACCATGGATAGCCCATAGACATGTTTTCAGTGGTGCTGACGTCTGACTGCATAGCCTCAACTTGTAAAACTCACTGAACTTTAACAAAACACCTTCTGCCTGCTGAAATGCAACCTTTGCCCTTTAGTTGAAGTGTTGCCAATAAACTGCTAGTGTGAAGAATAAAGCCCATTCAAAGGAAAGGAGAGAAATACCCAGCCTCTGCTCAATTGCTTTTCACATGTGATGACATCCTCTAGGTCAGGGAAGCAGCACCTGTGGCTCTCCAGATGTTAACATTCTAAGAAGAGGCCGGCTAGATCAGGTCAAAGGCCCATCTAGTCCAGCATCTTGTTCTCACAGTGGCCAAACAGAGATGCCTATGGAAAATTCACAAGCCACAAGCGAGTAGCAGTCTCCCCAGGTGTGATTCCCAGAAACTGGTATTCAGAGGTGCACTGCCTCCAACAGTGGAAGTGGAAGATTGCCATTGTGGCTCGTAGCTCTTGGTAGCCTTATCCTTATCCAAGTTGGTGGTGGCCATCACTACATACTGAAGGAGCAAATTCTGTAGTTTAACCATTTGTCTGTCCTGAATCTTCCAACACTCCACTTCACTGGAAGTTCCTGATGAGCCTTGGTAGTTGACAGGCCCTTCTTGCTCTGGCGAGTGAATGAGGTGATAACGAGGCTTTCACAGTTTGTGAGGCATATTAACCTAGAGGAGGCCTAGGGAGTGTTTGGCCCTCCAGATGTTGTTGGACTCCAACTCCCATCAGCCCCAGCAAGCATGGTCAATGATCAGGAATGGTGGGAGTTGTAGTTCAACATCAACCAGAGGGTCACAGATCCCCTATCCCTGCTTTTGGCTAACCTGGCACAAACAAACTTGTGAACGTCTTGTTGTCACCTCATTCTGATGCCAGAGCAAGGAATGCAGGTCAGTTATCCTGCAACTTCAGCAAATGACACCATCGCTTTTGCTCTGAAAAAAGTAATGGATCTGCTATCCCCAATGTCCCCATTCTCTACACTGTTGAAGTCTGGGACTATACAGAAGACAGGTGGGTGGAGACAGTCACAAAATACTTTTTCATCCAGTTGCCAATCTGGATGAGAGAGAGAGAGAATCGTATACAAAAGAGCTATGTGATCAAGATCACACACAACGGTAGAGGCATTTTTTCATGGAGAAAGTCCCAGGTTCAATTCCAGGCAACTCTAGTTAAAAGGGTTGGTAGGAAGTGATAGGAAATCTTCCAGAACCATAGGAAATCTTCAAGAACCACTGAAAGCCAGAGTAGATTATTCAGGGTTAGATGGGCAAAGAGCCTGGCCTGGTTTTAGACAGCTTCTGATGTTCTCATGTCCATGGTTGTGTTGTTCACAAATGTACTGTGACCACTACAAAAGAGAGCTCATAAGGAAGTCATTCCCATCCCTCTTCAGATTTATGTGAAATAGTCACACTCAAATCCTTTTAAGATACTGCTCCTTCTGTATTTTGAAATGAATAACTGGTCTCCATTCTTGCTTGGATTTTCCTTAAAATAATAATAATAGTATTCTTATGATCTACAGCCTACTCAGATGAACTGAGTAACAGAAGCATTCCTTAAGCACGGATTGTTATCATGTTGGTTCCAGAGTGCTTGTTCCAAACAGTTAAGATGACACACAAGACGCACTTAAAAGATAATGACATAAAGTAGTATTTTCTTCCAGTTCATCAGAGAATTCTCTCTTTTTTGTAACCTTCTTCCTGTCTCCATGGTAACTGCTCTAATAATGTGTACCTGTATTTTTATTTCCAGCAATTTACACTAAATATGGTAGGCACAGATTCGCTGAGCTGATTAAACAGATTTTGCAAGTGCATCTTAAAGGTGGTGGTGATGGTGGGGAACTTTGCCAGTTTATTGATGCTAGGAAAACTCCACCCACCCACCGTCCCCCTTTCCCTGTTGCCATTCCTACTGTTGTTGTTGTTGTGAGGTAGGTTCCTCACCTCTCTTCAGAAGGGCATGCACGCATGTAAGGTTCACGTGATGGTGCTTACGAGTAACGAAGCAGGTGCCCAAACAGTCTTTTGGCAGTTTTATTGTGCAAAACTATTTACAGTGCAGAGCTACAAAAGTATGTCTGTCTCAGTCGCTGGCAGAATCCGGGAGTGGCCCCTTCTGGCTCCTTCCCCAGCATAAGAGCTTCGGCACCCCAAATCTCCTCCTACCCTCCTTGTGTTTCACCCCTCTGCGCAATTGAGGCACCGGAAATGGCATGCTACCCTCCAGACCAGCAGGATGAGGTGAGGTGCTGGGTCTCTCAGCAGCATCCCCGAGCCCTATCCTCTCCTGGCTGGCCCCTTCCCCTTCTTCCCCACTGGAGGTGTGGCTGCTCTTCACACTGGAAGAGGTGCTGCTGCTCAAAAGCCTTTGGGGGGTCTCTGTAAGCTAGGCCAAGTGGCAGTTCCCTGACAATGCGTAATGGAATTCAAAGTAATTACTCTTGCAAAAGAAACCAAGAAGGCTTTCCCCTAATACCAATCAGTTTGTTTGAGTGAAGACTAAGAAGGCAGTCCAATAGCTACTTACCTAAGATTAAAACTTATTATCCACACCACAACACTTGCAATAAGTCACCTGAACTGGTGTGGCGGTGATCATAGTAGACAAGTGCATCAGGGGGGCACATTGCCAAGATGCTACTTTGGTAGACATGTTGAAGGTGAAAAGCTGCATTTTTATTATTTTCATTTCAGTTTTGAATCACTTCCTGTGAAACACCCCAAAGCATTTAAGGATTAAAAAAATGCAATTAAAACATCAACAATAAAAGCATATAAGAAACAGTTCCAAGTCCATTACAGATGCTGAATGGGACACACAAATCTCCTCTCAGAACTATGTAAATTATACAGTTTAATTGTGCTTCAGATATTTTGTTTCCTAGTTTTGCATGGTATGTATTCATATAGCCAACCAGGCCAGTGCTGGCACTGATGTCACTTTCTTATGTCTTTTTCAATTAGAGGAAAAACCTTTTGGTGTTTTAATTAGTTTTTGCTCCATTCAGAAAATGCATGTTTTCTTTCCAACTGTTGGGTTCCCTCCTCCCTGATGAATAGAAAGCCTTGCCAGAATATATTTTAATTATTCCCATGGCACTTTGTCAAGAGCTTTTTGGCTAATTAAAGTTTCAATAATGTAGCCTCTTTGGAATATAAGAATTGCCATGCTGGTCCAGGCCAACAATCAATTTAACCAAGCCTGCTGCCTCCAACAGTGGCCAGGCAGCAAACAGGCAGAGTGTGAAGATGGCAACCTTCCTCTTTTTGATCTTTGATTTTGTTCCTGGCAATCATAAAGATGGACTTTTCATTAATAAGCTATCACATGACTATCACACTAAAAGACACTGGTAGATCTCTCTCCCATTCATCTGCCTAACCCTTCTTAAAAAGCCACCTAGGCATCTTATTGTGGCCATCTCTTCCAATCAGTTAATTATGCCCATTGTGAATCCTTTTGCACATCCCAAATAGGGCTGGGCAATATCAGGTTTTCAACATCGTGATGTATCACAAACTAAACATTGTGATATAGTGATGCATCATGATGTTGAAAAGGAAGGAGCACTGGCCCTGGCCCCTATGAGGCACTGGGAGGAAGGAGGCAGCCTGCACACTTGGTTGGAGAAGGAAGTTAAGGTGTTGTCAGGCGGCAGTGGATCCAACCCCCATGGTAGATTGCCAGGAATGGATAAGACAAAGAAAAGTTCTTACCAACTGTTTTTTATTCAATATTCACAGAGAGAGGCTTGGAAATGCAGCCTCTTGAAATAATGACATTGCCCCAAGTGAGTCCCCCCCCTGCTCTACTACTTTCAAGGCCCGCCGGGTTCTGGGAGGGGGGGTCTGGAATGCTTTCTAAAGACACTGTGTCCATCAGCTGTTCCCCCTCTGGTGTTTCTTCCTCCTCCTCTCCCATTATTTCCCAGCTTTCCCCCTCATCTGCCTCTGAGATGTGATCTCTCTCAAACCCCTGTTGTAATTCTGAACTGTCTTCTTCTCTGGAAGGATCAGACTGGGAACGTGGTCTCCAACATTCTTCCCCTGCCCAGTCCCTGACAGATATATTGCCAGGTCAAAATGCCATTACGATCTGACTCTCAAACCAGTCCTGGACGATGTATCCTGAACCTACACAGCTGATAAATCCCATGGGATGATGATAATAGTGTTCTAAGAGAAGGAGAGATGGGGAGAAAATACTTTTTCCTATTCCTCTCTCCATATCATTTATAATTTTATAAGCCACTATCATGTTTTCCAATATAGATATAGATATAGATATAGATATAGATATAGATATAGATATAGATATAGATATAGATATAGATATAGACATAGACATAGACATAGACATAGACATAGATATGTTAATAAAGTAGAAATTGCCACATGTTTAAAACTTTCTTTGGGGGGGGGGGAGAAACTTGGTTTAGAGGAGAAGCTACCTAATTCACTCTTCCTGAAAAAATGCACAAACCAAAATGCAGCCATTCTTCAAAATTCGCAGCTCTCCCAATTTTCGCGATGCAATTCTCTAACTTAAAAATGCTTACATTTTTTTTAAAAAAATTATTTGACAAACGTTATATACCACTTGATTGTAACAAAACCTCTAAGTGGTTAAAAAAGGAAAATTATAAACAGTTAAAAACAAGTAGTTAAAACATTTTAAAGATCAGTAAAATCAGTGGTAAAATAAAAAAGATATTAAAACATGTTAACATCTGCATGTCTGGGTAGACTTACCTGAACAACAATGTTGTGAACAAGTGCTGAAAAGGCACCTACCTGATATCAATAGACGGGGAGTTCCAAAATTCAGAATAAGTATTATTTGGCAACTGTAACACTGCCCATTCTGCAGATCAAAGTGGTCAGTGTGGTGCACAGCTTATATTTTATATATTGGCATTCCAGTACTTTTTTATTTTTAAACAAGCACGAATAATTAAACGGATTCTCAATCCCTTGCAAGTACAGTTCAGACAGGGACATTGTTATGTTCTAGGTCTTCCATTAACGGATCTTTTGGCAATTGATCTTTTCTCTTAATAGAGACATTAGGGCAGCATTTTACATTGACAGCAATGGACCAGAACTATCTCATAAAAAATTCTCTCTTGGCAGTGAGCATATTCAAACGCTTCGAAATGCACACCACAACCATCAAAGGGCCTTGGTAGTACCACTAATGAAAACTAATATAGACATCACTTATTTAAAAGTAGGCATGATTACAGCACATAATGCGCAGATGCACTCTTCCTGCCAGAAGATTCACACAAATAAAACCCACAAAGGTCTACAAATCCATAAACTCAACCGTACAGTCCCTGAATAGCTGCAGGTATTTTGTTCTAGGATAGGATTATTTTTTTAAAAACAACACTCTGCACAATGCATTGAGTGTGAGACTCTTAATCGCAGGGTCATGGGTTCAAGCCCCATGTTGGGCAAAAGATTCCTGAATCACAGGGATCTGGACTAGATGACCCTCATGGTCCCTTCCAGTGCTGCAATCCTATGATTCGAACACTAGATAGACACAAATTGACCACCAGCTTGGCTACATAGGTTAACCAGCAGTACACTGCTCAAATCTATTAACGAAACAGTGCCTGGCATTGTGACATTAAACTTTGCCACCCCCAACTTAATGGGGGTGACTTTGCCACACCCTACCCCCCCAGTAGAAGAGTTGGGTTGGTATTGTCTGGGGGGAAAGTAGACAACTCGAAGGGCCAGGTGGGCCAGTAATGTAAGAGGAGTTAGCCTGGCTTAAATAACTGGCTCCACCCCATACTTTCCACTTTGCACAATTCCTCTCTCCCTATGCTTTGCTAGTTACCCATTTCCAAGAGCTGAGCATAATTTTTTTCAGGGGAGCCCCGTGTTGTCCTCAGGATTCTCCTTGCTTCATTCTGCTGGGAGTTCTGTGTTCTGGAGTGCAATTTTTGATTTGGTTTAATTGGCTGTCAGTCCAGGCACGAAAGTGAATCACAAGATGTGATTCATGTCAAGTTACAAGAAAGGAGAGTCCAACTAAACATCAGGAAGAACTTTTTGACAGCTCAACAGTGGAACAGACTCCCACGAGAGGTGGTGGACTCTCCTTCCTTGGAGGTTTTAAAGCAGAACTTGCATGGCCATCTGTTATGGATGCTTTAGGTGATATTCCTGCATTGCAGGAGGCTGGACCAGATTAACCCTTTGAGTCCCTTCCAACTTTACAGTTCTATGATTCTACATGGTGTGGTAATATCTGTGGCATTACTGGGCCGGGGCACTCTTGGGTCACCCAATGCCAGCTTGGCTTTGAGACCCTGGGGTGCCCATTTAACATTGGCCTGCACATCTGGGTGAACACCGGACAGGCTGGGCTGTAGTATGCTGGTTAAGTTCCTTATCCAAGGCTCTCATTGTAAGGAGAAACAATTTCTTCCAATTGTTTCCAGCGGTGCTATAGGATGTGTCTGTAGATGTGCCCAGAAATGGTGAGGGAGCTGATTCCTCCTGTTTTAGGGAACTTTCCCACCCAGACTATGTTTCCCCCCCAGTTAATCTGTTTGATTTGAGCTACTCTAATACTTTTGAATTATGGTGCTGGAGGAGACTCTTGAGAGTCCCATGGACTGCAAGAAGATCAAACCTATCCATTCTTAAGGAAGTCAGCCCTGAGTGCTCACTGGAAGGACAGATCCTGAAGCTGAGGCTCCAATACTTTGGCCACCTCATGAGAAGAGAAGACTCCCTGGAAAAGACCCTGATGTTGGGAAAGATGGAGGGCACAAGAAGAAGGGGATGACAGAGGACGAGATGGTTAGACAGTGTTCTCAAAGCTACCAACATGAGTCTGACCAAACTGTGGGAGGCAGTGGAAGACAGGAGTGCCTGGCGTGCTCTGGTCCATGGGGTCACGAAGAGTCGGACATGACTAAACAACTAAACAACAAAACGTTATAAGTTGAATAAATATAACAATTTTCCCCATCATTATGGTGTCCTCTCAAGAGTCATCTTTGGGTGTGATAGCAAGATGTTAATATTTGCTTTAATTTTTGCTTTCAGCAACATAACAGCACTCTTTCACCTTTATCTTATTTATTTATTCATTACATTTCTATTCCATCTTTACTCTAAGGAGCTCAAGGTGGCATACATGGTTCTCTCCCCCCCCCCCCCATTTTTATCTTTACAACAACCTCGTAAGGTAGCTGAGACTAAGAGACTATTCATGGGCCCAAGCTCACCTGGTAAGCTTGATAGCTGAGAGAGGTTTTGACCCCTGGTTTCCCAGGTCCTAGTCCAACACACTAACCACTACACCTCATTGTCTCTCCTTTAAACTGCAGTGTGGGAAACAGCTCTGAAAATGAGAATCTAAGGGGGCTCAGAGCATATAAAATGATCAGAAGTGAGATGCAAAGCTACGAAAGAAAGAAAGAAAGAAAGAAAGAAAGAAAGAAAGAAAGAAAGAAAGAAACCCAAATGCAGTCAGCATAATATCTGCTGCAATCATGATTCTTGGCTACAATAACATATCAAATTATGCTGAACCTATAGGATCATGTACCATGGCATTCATGTCACTGTGTGAATTTTGCCATTGTTTTCTGTTCCTTTCCTGTTTTGAATAGCATCCATATTCAGCTACAAAGGACAGAAACAAGTTTGTTGCCAGAACTGAGGAACAAATGAACAGGGAAAGGAAGCTGGGAGCTGTAGATTTTTATATAATGATATATTACAAAGACTGATGTGCATAGCTGTCAACTTTTCCTTTTTTGCGGGAAATTCCCTTATTCCAGCGCCGTTTCCCTTTGCAAAAAAAGGGGAAAGTTGACAGCTATGGCCATTTCCCAACGCAAAAAAGGAAAGTTGACAGCTCTGCTGATGTGATTGCAGACTATAGTGTTTCGGTTTTTAAATGGGGGGGGGGGAATCAAATACAGCATGCTTACCATGGCAACCTTTTGAATACACAGTTCACATTCTTCTGAGCTTCAAAGATACATTGCATTTGTTCAAGAGACTCCCACACACCCCTTTGCAATGTGACATTAACATTTTGCTAACACGCACACACCTCTCAATTTTCTGGTATCCCGCCTTTAAAATTGTCTCTGTCTTCTTTCTTCTGATGCACAATCTTGGAGCATGATATATGGGTGCACAGCATTGCAATCTGTGTACATTATGCATGCTGCATTTATTTATTTAATTGCACTTATATGCCACCTTCTCCCAATGAAGTTGAAGGTGGCAAACATGCTTCTCTTCCTCCCCATTTTATTGTCACAACAGCCCTGTAAAGCATGTTAGGTTAGAGATCAGTGACTGTCTGAAGGTCACCTAGTGAGTTGTACCCCTTACTTCTCCCTCCTTCTCAGCCTGGACCTTAGGGCAGTCTGGTCTCACCCCATCTGTATTATCCATGGGCTGGGTCTCTCTCTCCCATCTTGGACTAGCTCAGTGTTTCCCAAACTTGGGTCTCTAGCTGTTTTGGGACTACAGTTCCCACCATCCCTAACTAGCAGAACCAGTTGTCAAGGATGATGGGGGTTGTAGTCCAACAACAGCTGGAGACCCAAGTTTGGGAAACCTGGGACTAGCTCAAGAAGAAGATATGGAGAGCAGGAAGTGTTGAAGAAGAAACCATGCCTCCCAGGGGTCTTCCTCATGGCCCACCCTTCCACTCTAGGCATGTGTAAGTATGAGAGAGCGATCCAAACACATTTACCTCCATTCTCTTAAGATAGGCTGATGCTCTACTTCTTCCCCATCACTTGGCCATCACTTGGCTCTCAATGAGTCAACTGGGCCTTCCCACTAGCCCAGTGTTTCCCAAACTCGGGTCTCCAGCTGTTTTTGGACTACAACTCCCATCATCCCTGGACACTGATACTGTTAGCTAAGTATGATGGGAGCTGTAGTCCCAAAACAGCTGGAGACCCGAGTTTGGGAAACACTGTGCTAGCCCTTGACTTCTATTCCAGAGTGCTCACATTCTCATCCAACTAGACAGATGGGCACCACCTTCTAGTCTCCCTGTGAATCATGCAGATGGTGGCACAACAGCTCTGCCCACAATGGCTCCTCAGGAAATTGCCAGATTACGCAGATGGTCTATCAACTATTGCTTATTTTCCCAGTGCAGGAAGGCTACTATCTCCTTTGATTATATATCATACGAGTAGTTCTGGGTTGTGGTATAATTCCAAGAGAAAAGTGTATGTGTGTGTGTGTGTGTTATCATTTGGAAAGGCTCACAATGGATGGCTGACATCATGAGTATTTTCCAGGAGAGGACAAGAACTAAACTGAAAATTCTCATGGCAATTTTAATACTCTGTGACTGGGAGTTCCCAGCAAGCTGCAGTGAGCCAAGCAAAATGGAAGCCTTCCAACTTCATCTTGGCTGAATGTCATGCTTTTGGCAGAATGCTAGGACAGGGAGAGCCCTGCTTTTTGCTGTTCCGGCTCTCAGGTTTCAAAAGCTCAATGGGCCACAGACATTTGCTCCCCATCGGAGCCTCTCCACTGACACACTGTCTGCACACTGTCTGCTTGCGGCACTTAACAAAAAACAGAGTGAGTGGTGGGGAGAAGCAAAGGTCGCTGGTGGTCAGGCAAAGGGAGGAAAATAAGGGTCTTAGACGATAAACCCCACAGCAGCTAAAATGCTCACTGCTCTTTCAAATTAAAAAAGGAGTCTCGACAGGGCTGGCTCTACTGTTAGGCAGAGTGGATACAACTGCCTCAGGTAATAGGTGTTCAAGGGTGGCAGCAGCTCCTACCTGTTCCCCCTAAGCCCCCGAAACCTTGAAGGTATGACCACAAGGGAGAGATAATTAAGGAAGCTGTTTCGTTCCCCTTTTCTTCCTTTTGACTTTGAACTTCTACCTAAAGGCACACAGACTGTTGTCTGTTTGGGAGAAGGGGGAGGTGGACGGGATACCCTATAATGTTGGTCACCCAAGTTCAGTCACACCATTTGCAAGTGAATAAAGTACCCAGGAAAGACTGATTACAGATTTCTGTCCCCAGACAGGAATAGTCCATACATGATTTATGGGCAGCCAAATCTCATCCACCAGGAGCGTATATAACTATACAACCTTGAGGGATATGTGCTACCTGTCTGCACAGACAAACCAGAACATCCTTACCCCGAGCCTCCAGTCACCCCCCTCTGTTGCTACATGACCTCTCCTGGGCCCCCTAATGTTCTCTGCTATCTCTGACGCTTTGGAGGATGCTATCCCATCATCAGTGTGATGTCTAATTCAGAATCCAGCCAGTTGGCTTCTGGCAGTAGAACTGGGAGAGTCAGCCATCTCATTCACCTTGGACAGCACCCTATATTGGACAGCCTTATGACCCCCACCCAAAGACAGGATGGTTGGCAGAACACACCACACTCAACTTTCCCCTCAACAATCTAGACAGAAGTGTAGATTCAAGCACTGTAAGCCAGAGAGATATTAATATACTGAAAACAGTTCAACACCCTACAAATGTCTAACGTCTTGACATGGATTTTTTTTGCAAAAGCAACACAAAGAAACTTGCAATATCCTATGACAGCAGTGTCTCATTGTTGTTTAATAATTGTCCCAAGACAATATAACAATAAAATCCATTGTTATTTTCTTGTTATTTATATAACGTAAAAAGGTAAAGGTAAAGGACCCCTGGACGGTTAAGTCCAGTCAAAGACACCTATGGGGTGGGGCCCTCATCTCCATTTTCAGGCCAATGGAGTTGGCATTTGTCCATAGACAGCTTTCCAGGTCATGTGGCCAGCATGGCTAAATCGCTATTGGCGCATGGAGGACTGTGACGGAAGCCAAAGTTCATGGAAATGCCGTTTACCCTCCTGCTGCAATGGTACCTATTTATCTAGTTGTGCTTTTGAACTGCTAGGTTGGCAGAAGCTGGGACAGAGCAACGGGAGCTCACCCCGTCGTGTGGATTTGAACTGCCAACCTTCCAATCGGCAAGCTCAAGAAGCTCCGTGGTTTTTAGACCACAGAGCCACCAACTCCCTTGTTATTTACCATGTTATTTATATACCACCCATCTGATTGGGTTGCCCCAGCCACTCTGGGCAGCTCCCAACAAAGTATTAAAAGAAGAAAGTTACAAAACTACACACACACAATCCAGAGGAACAATTTTAAAAACAATACAGAATCGACACTTATGGCAGAGACTTCTTCATCACATGGGAAAACTTGGTCAGCTTCTTTCATTCAGCTGAGATGTTGCTAGTCAGCTGAGATATTTTCCTAACAATTCCCCACCTGCTCTTTCGGTCAATTTCCTTTTTTTGCCCAGCATATAGGCAGAACTATGCTACTGAATCCAGATGACATGCTCCTCTCTTTGAGGTGGCGTATGCCAGTTGAGGCAGCTCATACCAAAGCAAGTGTGACTTTGTACGTCATGTTTTGTATTGGAAAGTTGCCGCTTGCTCATCTCCATGGCTGTGGCTAACCGGTTGTATTTGTTCCTTACCGAGTGATTAAGTTTTTCCACCTCTCATCCATATCCCTCCACCCAGGATGACATCAGAAACATTTGGCACTTTCTTTGAAAACAGGATGGCTCCATCGCCAAGAGAGGACTAAAATCACATGCCCGGGTTGACAAATGCGGAAATAATAAATGGAAGGGAGGGAGGGAAAGAACAGCAGGAAGGAAAGGCTCTGCATACGTAGCATTGGAAAAGATGCTAGGGCTTTACTCTCTCTGCCTGACGTATACAATTTCACAAAAGGGGTGGTGGGAGGTTAAAAAAAAAATCAGTTCGGAAATAGTCCTTCCGAATAACAAGAGGAAGGATTGGAACACTGGGTGTCCTTTCTCAAGACCTGGAAACAGGCGGGACAATAATGAAGTCTCATTGCCCCTGAAGCAGTAGCAGAATTCTATTTGCTACTTTGCATCATGGCCAAAATTAGCAACTCCTGTCCCACTTACTTCACAGGAGGCTGATTTGTATTATCCAAAAGCAGTGACTGCTGGGCAATAATGACCGTTCCCCACATTAAATGAGGAGTGACTTTTGCGTGGTTGCGTGCAGCCCCCTTGGACCCCAGAGCAGCTCCTGCCAGTTCGGGCTGGCATCGCCTTCCCCAGGCTGGATACCTGTGGTCCCCACCTACCTCAGCCAGCGTCCAATCCCGCCTGGGGGAGGCGTTGCCAGGGGGATTGGCCAGGTAAGGGGAGGGACCACCCAGCCCACACAATAGAAGGCATAGCTTACCTGGGGAAACGGCAGTCGGGCTCCAAAAGTACCGGAATTATCCAAAAGGAGTGACTGCTGGGCAATAATACAGAACAACTACTTGATTGGCCTCAGGCAGTCACTCCCAATTTCCTCCACCACCACCATCGACATGTAGTAAGAAAGCCCTGCCAGGCACTGTGAAGCACAGAGAGGTGATGGGTGCTAGTCTCTTTTCACTTCTGTAGCTGGCAGGATATATTTGCACCAAATGCCCCATTTTGCATTTAAAAAAGAAAGAAAAACAGCAGAGAAACAGAGTGAACTTGGGTGTCTCCCTGTGCATGCAAGCTGGGATTAGAGCGAGGCAATATGAATATTATTAATAAGTATTATTATTTTATAACATTATTAATCGCCTTTCACCTAAGCCCTCAAGGCAATTTACAAGCATATTTAAAAATAAAATAGGTTAAATACAGTACAAAAAGCAGCAATTAATCCAAGAGTTTCCTGATTGTTAAACCATTCTGTAAATTGTAGCTCTGGATAGAGCAGGCTTCCTCAACTTCGGCCCTCCAGATGTTTTGAGACTACAATTCCCATCATCCCTGACCACTGGTCCTGCTAGCTAGGGGTCATGGGAGTTGTAGGCCAAAAACATCTGGAGGGCCGAGGTTGAGGAAGCCTGGGATAGAGAATAGGGGGTCTCCTAACAATTCTCAGCACCCTTTCACAAACTACAGCTCCTAGAATTCTTTGGGGGCCGTGACTGTTTAATGTGGTATCAAAGTACTTTAAATGTATGGTGTGAATGTGGCCTTCATTTGCCCCCTCTCTGATCTTAGTTTCTAAAGTGGGTCCATGTCTGTTTGACTGAGAAACTCCACATTTCTGCTCTCTGTGGTCACATGGTTACTTAGAGTGTGCTAAAGGGAGCACAGGCTGACTGTGTGGAATCTTGTAAATCCCATAGGTACACCCTGGGGTCATTCTGTGATTTACAAGTCTCTGTATCCACGAGAAAGGTTGCCCATGTAATGATATCCACCTGGTTAAAAATAAAACCACATAGATATTGTTACATCTGAACTTGGTCTGGGAGGCAAGCTGGGACCTGTTAAGCCTATCACATGTTTGCTGTTACTTAAACTGATTGTGTAAATTGGCTCTGGTAATTTAATTTGGAAGGGGTGGGGGACTCATAGTGCTGATGTCTCAGCATATAGGAGTCTTTGGCTACAGCTGGTTCTTGCTGTGAGGTGCTGCAAACCTCACTCCTTCTGTGGGTGGTATGAGTTGAATGCAGTGCAGATAAAGTTTTAGGAGGTAAGGGCAGCTAAGCTGGTGAGCACATTGTGTTTGAACTGGAAGATGTGTTTGTTTGAGTTGGTGATGAAGAGTCTAGCTGCTTTATTTCCTTAGCTAGTTTTGCTCAATAACATTGGCTAGGCCATCTTTGATTACCTTTAACCTCCAGGGTTTTTTTTGGGGGGGGGTGCCTTGGGTGCAAGATGCTCTTAGAATAATAGAATCATAGAATTGTAGAGTTGGAAGTGACCATGAGGGTCAATGAGTCCAACCTCCTGTAATGCTGGAATATTTTGCCCAACATGGGGCTTGAACCCATGACCCTGCGATTAAGAGTCTCATGCTCTATCAACTGAGTGGGCCCACTTTTTCCTTGCCATGGCCTAATTGCTTCCCTTCTTCCGTTGTGACTTGCCCAAGAGGAGAGGACTAGGCAGGAGGGAAGACTTTGCTATTCCTCACTCTTGACATGACTCACTGGACAGAATTTTAGATGAGTGAGAATTGGATTCATATCCTAGCCAGCAATGAGTTTACGGCATAACTTAAGTAAAGCCATTAGCTTTCAGACATTTCACAGGAAAAAAATGCCAACCTGTTGTTCTATGAGTGTTGCAAATTGGAGCAACCAAAGACATCACATGCATAGGCTACAATTCCCTCTATGAGAGACAAAACTTTGCACACGGAGTGGCATTATTTTCTGCACATAAGATGTTTTGGTTCTTCTGGAAAAGGAGAAGCCCTTTTCGTTCATGCTACTATTACTTGGTCCATACCGTATAGACTATAGACTCGGGGAAATGTAATTTATTCCGAAAGCAGAGTGCCATGCCACCCACCTCAACTTTCTTCAGCATACATAATCCAGATATCAACAAACATGCAGCACATTGTGAAATAAAACAGTTCTGGAAATAATTACTTTTGGCACACTCCTTTCAACGTGAAGTACTTTTTAAAGTTCCCTGGATTTCAATGGGGAAGATGAAGCATATACATTGCTCTCCTATTGAAATCAATGGACTTAAAGGTTAAGAGAGGGATGGATGAGTGCTGCTTGGGCCATGGACCTCTCTGAATGTTGGACATATCATTGGAGAGCTGTACAAGGCACTGTGAAACATGACAGGTTTGATAAGATTTGGTTCCCTTTTGTAAGCTACACGAGCAGCTCCTCATCTACCTGAACTGTACCATATGGCAATATGGAGGGGTTACTCAGATATGAATCTATGTGTGCATTGTGTTGCTTAGTGATTGTAGTGTTGTAACAGGAAAATCTTGCTCACATTTGTATGAGCATTACCTTTTACATCATTTGCAACTGTGTTTGCTTTGAATTGCTTTATTGTTAAAAACACCACCACCTTTAATAAATACATTTGGGGGGAATGCTAAATTTTGACTGGTTCTTGCCTGGTGTTATAGATTCTGAGGTGCCTGATGGTGATGATAGTAGTAGTAGTAGTAGTAGTAATAATAATAATAATAATAATAATAATAATAATAGTGAGAATAGCCCTTTGCAGAGTATAACAGGGGTGTCCAAACTTTTATCAAAGAGGGCCAGATTTGATGAAGTGAAGGGCCGTGGGGGCCGACCAAAGTTGTTGAACTTTTTTTTAGGATTGAAGTTGTTGAGCTTTTTATAGGATTTTACCCCAAGAAATAAACTGCCACAGGGGCCGGATTAAACCAACTGGCGGGCCGGATTAGGCCCCCAAAACAGACTTTGGACATGCCTGGTATAAGAGGTCAAGAACATGTTCCAAGCATCATATAATCTAAATTTGAGCACAGAGAAAACACAGAAAAGGGAGGGATATAAAAGTAAAGGGAAACAGGAGAGGAACATGAAATAGAATCAATTATACGTGGTTAGGCTTAGTAACAAGCTAAGGTACAGTAGGCATGGAAATGCTTCATATAAACAGCGACTTTTGAGGAGAGATTAATTATCTTGTTTTACTAACTGTAGTAATAGCAATAATAATAGATTCTCCAATTACTTTTCATTCTGTGAAGTTAATTTGCAAACTTACTGACACACAAGAATTTTATGTGAGCTATCTTTTTGGTAGAGAGTCAACGTGTAATGGCAACGCACACACAACACAGCTAAGAACTTGGCAGTGGTTATTCTTTTCTATTTATGCCCCTGTTATTTATATTTGAAAGATTCCCTGGTGGCCCACTGAGAGGGGAGGCAGTGGAGAGCAGATGAGTCATTTGCATTGTAAACTAATCTTTGCTCTCAAGACAAAATGTCAAGGGCTGTCGCGCCCATCAGGGATGTGGCCGGCGCTTGACTCCCTTACTCTACTACCCCGGAGGCATTCCTCCTAGCAACTGCACTCTGTGTTAAATGAGCACGGCAGATAATAAATATCAATAGAATTGATAGGAGCAGTCTTAGTAACCAGGTGATGGGCTCGGAGGCCGATAACTCTGCTCACAGGCATCTGCAGACGTTTTGGGGTGGGTGGCACATTGTTTGGGGCTGGCAAGGCAAGTCTCGGCAGCTCAAGCCCTGACATTAAGCTGTATTCACAGCTGCAATTCCTGGATGATTTTGTTTCAGAGTCTGGCCTGCACATTGGCTCGGGTTTCATGGTGATTTTAAGAAGCTTCTACAGACAGCTGCTACAAACCTTGAGTTTCAGGCATCCACTGATTCTCTCTCTCTCTCTCTCTCTCTCTCTCTCTCTCTCTCTCTCTCTCTCTCTCTGGCAGAACTCTTAACCCTCTATATAACTGGAAGAGCACCAGCCTCTCACTGCCAGAGTATGATTTGAGACCTAATGTAAATCAATTGAATTTCACTTCTCATTGACATCATGGCTGATGATATTGTGGCTAATTTAAGGTCCCGTTCGTCAGGTGAGCAAGTTCCTTGTTGCTTTCAAGGAAGTACCCTGCAATTCACAAGGTAGATCGATTTCCTTGCCTCAAAGAACTATTGTTTTCTGATGGAGCATTTTGACACTGTCTGCTGACCAAAGACAATTCCATCTGAAAGCCAGTGAAAATGCCATTACAGATTCATGCCATTTCTTTAAAGGAGGTTAATTGAAAACATTCCGGTGTGGCTTTAATTAAATGTAAGCAATCCTATTGATCAAGGGGGAAATGAGAGGTGGTGTGTACTTAATAGTAAAGCTTTCAAACTGAATAAAATGAACTTTTGTGGTTTTATATTTTGCAGGTTTGTCCTCCACATCCACCCACCCCACACTCCTCAAGAATCTCTCATCACTACAGGTGAAATTCAGTGTAACTGTATGTTGAATATTTCCTCTGCATGAGCACATCAGCTTGTCCGAAAGAAAGATTCCCCCTACCCTCCCTCTGTGTGCTGTTTTGGGGATTCTCCTTAAATGCACCCATTTGGGGGGGGGGTACAGAGGGAGGTGAAGTAGGAAAGCCCCATTGCAGAAGCCTTTGCACAGGGCTTCTGCTGACAGGGTTTGCTAAGTTTTCCTGCCTCTCCCATAATACTAGAATACTAGAATTCGGGACCATCCAATGAAGCTGAATGAGGACCTGGCTATTTATGGATACCAGCTGTGTTGGCTTGTAAGGGTCAACATGGCTCTGAATGCCAATTGCTGAGAGTCATGAATGAGGACGGTGTTGTTGCACTAAAGTCTTGCTGGCTGGCTTTCCATAGATACCTGGTTGACTGCTGTGAGAGCAGACCTCTGGAATAGATAGGCCTTTGGCCTGATCCACCAGGGATATTTTAGATGTCCTAATGTTCTTACAACTTTAAGAACATGGCTACACAAAGAGTGGTACTGTCCCAATTTTTTGCTTCATGGAGGTGGGTGGGAACCCTTTGCTTTCGTCACCTATCTGCTCCTTCTTAACTACTGCAAAAATGTAAATATTTGCAGTGCTATAAAGTGATCGCCGAAGAATTGATGCTTTTGAATTATGGTGCTGGAGGAGACTCTCGAGAGTCCCATGGACTGCAAAAAGATCAAACCTAGCCATTCTGAAGGAAATCAGCCCTGAGTGCTCACTGGAAGGACAGATCCTGAAGTTGAGGCTCCAGTACTTTGGCCACCTCATGAGAAGAGAAGACTCCCTGGAAAAGACCCTGATGTTGGGAAAGATGGAGGGCACAAGGAGAAGGGGATGACAGAGGACAAGATGGTTGGACAGTGTTCTCGAAGTGACTAGCATGAGTTTGGCCAAACTGCGGGAGGCAGTGGAAGATAGGCGTGCCTGGCATGCTCTGGCCCATGGGGTCATGAAGAGTCGGACACGACTGAACGACTGAACAACAACAAAAAAGTGGGCAGGGAGTGGCAACTTTGCAGTTGAGCAAGACCAGTTAAGAGTGAGAGAGTACAAAGGGGAAAAGGGGGGGGGATGCCAGTTCCCTTCCCAGACCCTTTCACAACATCCTGTTGGTCCCCAGAAATTGGAGAGGGTGCCTAAAGCTGTGCTAGGAGATGAGCAGAGAAGACGTTTTCTGAAAAGGAAGCCCTTCACTTGCTCCCAAGATGTGCTATGATACAAGTCATTATTTCAGTGATGGGGGAACATGTGACTCTCCAGACCTTGTTCCAGATCCCATCATCCTTGACAATTGGTCACATTGGCTGGGGCTAATGGAGCCCATCAACACTGAGGGAGCCTTAGGTTCCCTTGTCCCTACATGCTTTATTTTTGCATCCTCTCTGGCATACTATGATTAAGAAGAATTCTGAAGGACCATGGTGGGATATCCAGCTGGTTGAAGTGCTTTCTCCCCCATCTCCCACCATCAACTCTCTGTACCCCTGGCACACACACACACACACCCCACCATCCATTTTTTGTCATGGAAACATTGGCTGCCTTGAAAGACAGTTGATTTGTTCTTTTATGCATAACCTTGTCAGCAGATAAAGAAAACATTTCTTTTCAAGAGCGCTCATAGGTGGTTAGCTGAGATATTTTCTGTTTTATTTATTGGAATGCTTAGCAACCTAGCTTCCCGCATTTACCATTGTACTCAACCCACTTCTTAGGAAAAAAACAGCAATGTTCTTCTCTGTTTCTTAAATTCTCATAATTACAATTCACTCTGCATTAGGTGGACTTTTGACTTAGTTTTGAACCTACTTAGTGAACATACTCATTTAATCATACTCTTTTCACCTTAATTAAGGGTGTTAGCTGGGGTTTTTTTAAATGTGCATTCCTGTTTTAAAAATAGCAAGTAGCAATCCAAAACCAGGTTTTGAAATGTACAGAGAAACTTCAAAACAGAATATTTTAAAGCCAGTGATAGATTGTTAACCTACCACATATCTATGCATTTGCGCTAAAACGGGGGGATTTGTATATAATTCAGAATCACAAGGATCTGTTGTTTTTAAACTAAGTTTCTAGTCTGCTTGAATATAGAAAAGAGCATATGGAAACAGGAGGAAAGTGCTGACCAAGGCTCAGAATTGGTGGTAGCTGCTCAGGGCTTTCAAAATTGCGGGGTGAGGCTTCTGCGCTCAATTGGAAAACTTCAAATGAATCTTTATAATGGTGGTACGCAAATCTGAATGATTTATGCTGAAAGTTGCCTTGGCACATAGCATGAAATGAATGGTGAAGGGGCTGCATGCCACAATACGGCTCAACGGCACACACCTGTCTGACTGTAAGGTATTACAGATCCAGTCATCAAATTACTCACCAAGGTCTCACTATTTGCTTTCATCATAGTTTGCGGAGAAAAAGAATGAAGGCCCATAAATATAAGACATTTGCAAATAGGTAGTGAAAGCAGTTATGTCATTTCTTACAAGCTGCTTGAAGCTTTTTCCATGTTGCTGTTTGTATAGCTGAAATCTACTTCCATTTCTATCAGTGTGAAACACTGTTCATTCTGATATGAAAAGGAAGGAAGGAAAAAAGGTTTTTCTCATGATACAATAAGATATATAAAAAAAATCTTAATGGCAAAGAATGGCAAAGAGAAGAAGGAAAAACATGGGGTTAGAGTTGGAGTTGCAGGACCAGGAGCAGTGAGTCCGGGCCATTAGGGAATGGGGTGTACGAAGGAGAAATAACGACAAGACAAACAGCTTGGGGATCAAAGGACCACAACTTTAGTAATTACCGATGTCAGTAGGTTTCGGCATAGGCATTGGGTGTATATCCTGAATCACCCAACCCAGCTGCTGGGTTATTATTCTTTCAGGCTTGACCCTGGGTTTTAGGATCACTGTGACATGAATCAATACAGTACTGGGTAATCCCTCCTGGATGCCATCCTGGGGAGTTCTGTGGCCTGTTAACCCCCGTCTGGCCATTCAGGCAGAATACGCCCCCCTGCTTTAATTGGATACCCTGAAAATCTGACTGATGTACTGGGAGTGCTATTCCAAGCCACTCCCTCTGCCAGACTACAGATCCAACTCAAGGCCTTTTTCTGCCACCCAAGTGAGCCCCACCATGCCAGCTTGCTGCCAAACCACTCACAACTGCGACCAATGACACAGGCCTCAGTAAATGTCCAACAGGCAAGCCTCATTGCCCGGTGGAAATAGGTGCATTGCAATTTCTCACATGTGATGCCAAGGTTCCAAATCGCCCATCCTTCCAGCTGCAATGCCTTGTGCAACATTGCCCTGTTCATTTCCCCCCAGGGCATGGTTGACGTGTGCAGGGTCCATGTCCTCTTGCCATAGCTGTTGTTCCAGAAGCTCCAAACACAAGATACTCATACATGGATGTGCTGTTTGCAAGGCCTCTAGGTCCATGGCAGTCACAAGGGTGAGTCTGATGCCCTCTCTGCCAACCAGATCGTTCTCCCCAGTTGAACCACCAGCGCATCTAGCAGCCCATGCAGTGCAAATTGTGAAACAAGCCATGGCGGCAAGCTATCCCAGCACATGCCCCTCCTACCCATCCAGGTGATCTGAGAGCTGGCATCCAGTCCAAGGTGTTGGCCCCAGGATGTTGTCATTGTGTGCACCTAGGCCCAGGGCACGATGTTGTGGCCACAGAGCCACACATTCCTGAGGTCTATACCTGTAAGAAACAATCAACAAGAAAAGGTAAGAGCAGTTGGTCTGATGTGCATCTAATGCAGGCATAGAACTCCCATGATCTCTAGCTAACAGGACCAGTGGTCAGGGATGATGGGAATTGTAGTCCCAAAACATCTGGAGGGCTGAGTTTGCCTATGCCTGGTAAAATAGAAACATTGTCACCCCACCCCACCCATCTCTTTCCCCCCTTTCTTCCTAATATCTCAACAACCAAAACTGTTGTTTTTTTATTGAAGATTTTATTGGTTTACAAAGTGTGTGTAATGTCTCTCATATTTTTCCATAGAACATTTTTACAGATCAATTTTAGCTGTTTTGTAAAAATGTTACATGGAAAAAATACGAGAGAGACTTTGCACACACCTTTGTAAATCAAGAAAATCTTTAATAAAAAATACTTTAAAAAACAAAAACAAAGTAAAAATACAAACAAAAGCTTATGGATTATTACTATTACTATTATTGGCTTATTTATGAACTAGTAACATTTCGTTTCATTTTCTTTTCTTTTGTTTCTCTAATTATTTTGCACCTGGCCCCAACTTGTCAGAGCTGTTTCATGTTTGTTTGTAGAGATAGAAAGCGTGTTTCAGCTTCTGTGAACTGACCCTTTCAGTAAAAAAAAAGTTATGAGGGTGAGAAAGTCTTAGAAAAAAGGCACCGGGGAAAATGTGCCAAAGGGGTACTGCCTTCAGAGTCAAAGAGCAATGCTGGAACACAATTATACAATTTCAAGTCAGCTATGTAAAGTTGCGTGTGTGTGTGTGTGCGTGCATGTGTGTAATACTGATTATATTTATCTACTTTTTCTGACTTTTAATGAAAATGTTAATGTGAGCATATTTTATATAAACCATGTAAAGGTTTTTACAATTAAGCAGTGTGCGAATTCTGTAAAATAAATAAAAACAATATGGTAACAGTCACTGCTGTTCTTGCAGAAGACCTTACAGAGTTTTTCTTCACAGATTTTCTAAATACAGAGAAACAAAAAGTTTTGTAGAGTGGTTTTATCTATAAAGAAAATGTAGGGAAGCACAGTTCCAACAGAACCTTTGTATGTGCATTTGAATTTTTTTTTGCATCGGTTGGGTGATGATAGTCAATAAATGTTATTCATTCACTAACAGCAGCAAGAGTTGTCCTATAAATAAGGAAGAAGCCCTGTTTCAGTCTTCAACTTGATGCCCCAGATGCTTTGAACTGCAGCTCCCATCATCCCTGTTCATTCGCTGTGCTGGCTGAGACTGATTAGATTTGTGGTTCAAAACAGCTGTAGGGAACCAGGTTGGTAAAGACCGATCCACTCTCAGGGCTTTTGGAAAATCCTTGCAACTGTCCTTACCATAACACCCTAGAGGCCATGTGATAAATTAAATTGGATGACGTCTTTTTACTCTAGCTTTATCACTAGTACTAATTTTACTGAAAAATATGCTAAAAATCTGTAGCTGTCACCATCCACTGAGAGAGCAATGATTCTTACTAGCATGAGTGGGTGCACCAGTAAAGAGATCTAGCTAGGGTACCACCAATCTCTAAACACCCAACTCTTTCCAAAAGGTTATCTTCTCCCATTTATAGTAATAGCTGATAAGACAGAGGCATTATTAATGTGTGGGGGAGATAAGCTTAATTAGAATCCCCACCAGCCCACACAGGCTTAATTAGGCAAGAAGTTGGTTTTTTGAACACATGAAAGGCTGCGTTTAGAAAAATAAAACAGTAAAATGTAGTTTCTAGCTTAAAGCTTTCTCCTCTCCTCTTCTCCTATTCATAGCGTTGGGAGTGGGTGGCGCTGTGGTCTAAACCACTGAGTCTCTTGGGCTTCCTGATTGGAATGTTGGCGGTTCGAATCCCTGTGGCGGAGTGAGCTCCCGTTGCTGTGTCCCAGCTCCTGCCAACCTAGCAGTTTGAAAGCACGCAAGTAGATAAATAGGTACCACTGTGGTGGGAAGGTAAACGGTGTTTCCGTGCACTCTGGCTTCCGTCACAGTGTCTTGTTGCTCCAGAAGCAGTTTTGTCATGCTGGTCACTTGACCCGGAAAGCTGTCTGTGGACAAACACCCGCTCCCTCGGCCTGAAAGCAAGATGAGTGCCGCAACCCCATAGTCACCTTTGACTGGACTTAACCGTCCAGGAGTCCTTTACCTTTTACCTTTACCTATTCATAGCAGGCTAAACTGTAGCATAGACCCAAGCTGGCTATATGAACAACTAGTGCAAATCCTAAACAGTGCACCAAGCCAACCAACATTAGGCTTTTGATTTAAACTATTTTATTAATAAGCCATTAGATAATATTTAGGGAAAATGGCAGATAGCAAAAAACAAAAAGCCTTAAACAGGTTTCTGTCTAATGCTCGTCCAGGATACTCTTTGGAGAAGATTTAGTAACTTACAAGTAAAATATGATGTGCCATCAGCCTGGAACCTGGTTCAAAGGGGAGTGGCAGAGAACCCCCAGGTGAATGAAGGCAAAGACCAAAACATGTTCAAAACTAGCAACTGTGATGTTCTGCCCCCAAAGTGGGGTAGGACTGGCATAGGGGAAAGCCAACACCCAATCAAATAGATGTCTGCCTTTTTCAGATTCAGCACATACAGAGGAATGGCATTACATGGCTGACTCCACAGAAGATAGATAGATAGATAGATATTCTTTTAGAAATGCCTCCCATCCTCCTTGCTGGACAGGAGGTAAAAACAAAGCATTGCTCAGTTAGGCAAAGAACAGCTCAGTGCTGTGGGGATCATGGATAAGAAGAGTATTTGGGAAGAAATGGGAATTCTTTTTATCTCATCATGTATCATTTCCCAAAATACCCTCGCTTTCGTGCAAATCCACCACACATGTGGTGGAAGTTCAACTATTTTTTTAGTGGAAATGCCCGAAAAGCATTCCTCAATGGGGGTTAACTCCAATCTGCCCAAGACCTTCTCCCTTCTCCTAACAGTGAGGGAGCCCTCTTTCAATAGTGTTCACTCTGAATCTCATTCACTGGAAACAACTGCAGAGAACAAATGTAGTTTTCAATATTTATTAAAACTAGCTCACTGCCTGAACACTCAGCGATGATCACTGCTTTGTGTTTTGAGATTAGGTGCTTGAGAAGCACATCACAACATGTACTTGGCTGCTGTATTATTCTATTCCACCTTTCTCGCAAAAATAGCATACTTCATTCAGCGAAGCCTTTTCTTTAATTTCATTACTGCAAAGAGAGGAAAAACAACATTCCCCTGCAATTTAGCAATAATACATTGGGAAGAGTTGTCGGCAGTAAATAGACAGGATGCTGTGTTTCTTTACAAGTTGACGTAATCTTGCCCGAAATTGTGTTGACATGTCTTTTTAAAAAAATGTATGCCATTGAGAAAGCTTTCCTGCAAGTGGCAAAACACACACACACACACACACAAACAAACAAACACACTGTCCAACAATCATTTTCGGAATTAACTGTTCCTTTTACACCGCACCAGGTATCCAAAACATTTCCCAACATTTTAATTGTTTCCCCACCAGGGCATGGCTGCTAATTGGCAATCGGTGTGTTTTTCAGTCCTTGCTGTTATTGCTAAAGTGCCTTTTGTCTTGGAATCTTAATTGAGAGCTCTGCTGGTTTCTCTGCATGCAAAATGGTACCAACAATGGAGGGCTCTAAAGGGTTTGTGTGTTTCCAAGCAGAAGTTTTAAAGGCAAAGCCCAGGTCTGCTAAGAATTCAGAAGCGAGACTGAAAAGAAAAATCAAGTACAAGTGCGTAGAGGGCGAGTGAACATTGGAAGTTGCTTCAGAAAATGAATAGAGAAAACAGCAGGTAGCAAAAACCAAACAAACCAAAAAGCCATAGACAAAAGTTTCTGTCTGATGTTGGACCAGGATACTCTTTGGAGAAAACTTAGTAACTTACAAGCAGAATATGGTGTGCCATCAGCATGGTACCTGGTTCAAAGGGGCGTTAGGTAGAAGGTAAAGGACCTCTGGATGGTCAAGTACAGTCAAAGGTGACTATGGGGTTGCGACACTCATCTTGCTTTCAGGCTGAGGGAGTGGGTGTTTGTCCACAGACAGCTTTCCGAGTCATGTGGCCTGCATGACTAAACCGCTTCTGGTGCAACGGAACACCGTGACAGACACCAGAGCCCACGGAAACGCCGTTTACCTTCCCGCCGGAGCGGTACCTATTTATCTACTTGCACTGGCGTGCTTTCAAACTGCTAGGTTGGCAGGAGCTGGGAAAGAGCAATGCTGACGTGAGGGAGGGAAGTCGTAGCTCGGCAGAGTGAGGATATAAGTTGATTTGTATGTATGTTTTTATATGTTTTTGTTTAATTGGAAAATATAATAAAAATCATATATATATATATATATATATATATATATATATATATATATATATATACACACACACACACTAGCCATTGTTATGTTCTGTCCCAATCTCACCAACTCAGAAGAAGATTTCATTGCATTCCTAACTGTGGAGATTACTCCTGGATCTGCAAAGTTGTCATGTCCAAGACCACCCTGATTTCTGATAATAAATGTGGTGACTGAACTGCAGAATTTTAAGAGTGCAACAGTCTGAACATCTCATACTCTCTCTCCCTATCCTGAATGTTTCTCTTCCACCATGCTGTACTTAGGCAGCTCAACTCTTACACATGCCTAATCAGGCTATGGAAGATAAGTGCTTTGTTAGGAAATAAAGGAAGGACACGCACACACATACACAGAGGTCTGTCACATGACAGAGTGTAGGTGATTAGCAAGTACTGAAGAATCTCAAGGACAGACGCTCACAATAGTTCTGTACAAATGCACGGTGCAGCCACTGACACCTGAAGCCAAATGAGTCATGCTGTTCAGAGCCCTGCTAGGAGATGCTAGAGCTGATGCAACCCACCTGTGTAGAAAACAAGATATGGTGCAGGATCTTTAGCAGGGCTGAGGAGGAGAAAGGATCTAGTCTATCTTTCCATAAAGGTGCAGTAGAAGAAGAAGAGTTTGGTTTTGATATCCCGCTTTATCACTACCTGAAGGAGTCTCAAAGCAGCTAACAATCTCCTTTTCCCTTCCTCCCCTACAACAAACACTCTGTGAGGTGAGTGAGGCTGAGAGACTTCAGAGAAGTGTGACTAGCCCAAGGTCACCCAGCAGCCACATGTGGAGGAGCGGAGATGCTAACCTGGTTCACCAGATTATGAGTCTACTGCTCTTAACCACTACACCACACTGGCTCTAGACATGCTGTTGCTTAGAGCATGGAAAGGCATTGGCTAATGGCCGAAAGCAGGTGATTCAATGCATCTGTTCAGATCTGATGCTGATGTTTGCAACATTCCAAATGGTTTGGGTTCTGCTCAAGGGTAGAAAAGTCACTGAATGAGCCAGAAGGACTTTCACTGCAATGTGACCTGAACCGCAATGTTACTATTAAAGATGGTGAAATAAGGGGCAAGTCATTTAGCAAAAGAGTTTTTAATTAAAATAATATTTCTGGGTGATGTTAGGAAATGGAAAGAACATTTCAATGAGAAAATGTCAGTCTGGTTTTCTTAAAAACAAAACAAAACAAATTCTCTGTGCCTATGATTTAATTTTTATTACATTATTATCTTACCCTCACACTGGTGTACATGGTCCCCACATTTTATCCTCAAAACATTTTATCCTAGGATGTAAATTAGGTGGAAAGAGAGTGACCTACATTGGTTCCCAGTACATTTCTGAGCACAATTCAAAGTGTTGGTGCTGACCTTTAAGGCCCTAAATGGCCTTGGTCCAGTATACCCGAAGGAGCGTCTCCACCCCCATTGTTCAGCCCGGACACTGAAGCCCAGTGCCGAGGGCCTTCTGGCAATTCCCTCACTGTGAGAAGCGAGGTTACAGGGAACCAGGCAGAGGGCCTTCTCGCTAGTGGCGCCCGCCCTGTGGAACGCCCTTCCATCAGATGTCAAGGAAATAAACAACTATCTGACTTCGAAGACACCTGAAAGCAGCCCCGTTTAGGGAAGTTTTTAATGTTTGATGTTTAATCACATTTTTTTTTATATTTTGTTGGGAACCGCCCTGAGTGGTTGGGGAAACCCAGCCAGATGGGCAGGGTATCCATGTATGTATGATGTATGTATGTATGTATGTATGTATGTATGTATGTAGGGATGCAGGTCTAAACCACAGAGCCTAGGGCTTGCCGATCAGAAGGTTGGCGGTTCGAATCCCCATGATGGGGTGAGCTCCCGTTGCTCGGTCCCAGCTCCTGCCAACCTAGCAGTTCAAAAGCATGTCAAAGTGCAAGTAGATAAATAGGTACCACTCTGGCGGGAAGGTAAACGGCGTTTTTGTGCGCTGCTCTGGTTTCACCAGAAGTGGCTTAGTCTGCGGACAAATGCCGGCTCCCTCGGTCAGTAAAGCAAGATGACCCTGCAACCCCAGAGTTGTCCGTGACTGGACTTAATGGTCAGGGGTCCCTTTACCTTTGTATGTATGTATGTATGTATGTATGTATGTATGTATGTATTTATTTATTTATAAATAAATAATATTTCTGGCTCAAGGTCATCTAATGAGCTTCAAAG